>NC_030823.1:17518950-18121219 GCF_001704415.2 Capra hircus | reverse complement strand
GTCTGTAAAATGGTACAGTCATTGTGGAAAATAGTTGATGCTTCCAAAATGTTAAACACAGAATTACTATATAATCTAGCAATTTCTCCCCTTAGGTAAATACTCCTAAGAATTAAAGCAGTAACTTAAGCAGATATATGCATACCAGTGTTCATGTAACAATAGTCACAATACTCAATGGCAGAAAAAAACCTAAGTGTCCATCAAAGATAAGTATATAAGAAGAATGTGATATATACACACAATTGAATATTATTCATCCATAAAAGTGAATGAAATGCTAACATGCATTATAATATGGTTCCAAGGACAGAGGAGCCTGGTGGGCTCTATAGTCCATGGGGTCACAAAGAGTCAAACACAACTTAGTGACTGAGCATGCACAATATGGTTAAACTTGGAAAACATTATACTAAGCAGAATAAGTCAGAGATGAAAAAAATGTATTACATAACTGCATTTTATATGAGTTACCTAGAATAGGCAAATTCATACACATACACAGGGCTTCCCAGGTGGCGCTACTGGTAAGAAAAAAAAACCCTTCTGCCAATGCAGGAGACACCAGAGATGTGGTTCAGTCCCTGGGTTGGGAAGATCTCTTGAAGGAGGACATGGCAACCCACTCCAGTATTCTTGCCTGGAAAATCCTATGGACAGAGAAGCCTGGCAGGCTGCAGTCCAGGAGGCTACAGAGAGTCGGACATGAGTGAGCACACACGTGATATACACATCAAAAGTCAAGTGGTCATTAACAGAGGCTGTGGGAGGGGAATGAAAAGTTGTTTAATGGGTACAGAGTTTCTGTTTAGGATAATTAAAAAGTTTTAGAAATGAATAGCAGAATGGTTACACAACATTCTAAAAATGTACTTAATGCCTCTAAAACATACTCTAAAAATGGCTAAAATGGTAAATTTTGTTATTTATATATTACCACATAAGAAAGTCAATTGACCATACTAAGTTCTCTCTCCTAGTCCATTTATCCTTTTGTCTCTTCTTATGCCATGTTGTTTTGATTACTGTAGCTTTAGTCTTAATATCAGGACCAACTTCAATATTTATCACATAATTTACCCACATATTTGCCACTTGTGTTTTTTTCCTACCTTCACATGATTCAATATGCTCTCTTTATCATTTCCTTTTAGCTTGAGGGATTATTTTATTATTTTCAATCTGTATTCAGTATTTCTAGGTTTTATAGGGCTAAATTGCTAACAATGAATTTTCTTAGTTTTTAAAAAAATATTGGAGAATATCTTTATTTTATCTATTTTTGATGAGTAGTTTTTCTAGATAGAGAATTCTTGGTACCAACTTTTTTTTTTTTTTTTAGGACTTTAAATATGTCATTTCACTACATTCTGGCATCCATTGTTTCTGTAAGCCTTTAGTTGTATTTTCCTTTGGCTGTGTATGAATCATTTTTCTCTTGCTGCTTTTAAGATTTCATCTTTGTCCTTCTCAGGTTTGATTGTGCTGTGTTGAGGTCTGAATCACTTTGTGTGTATCCTGCTTGGATTCATTATGCTTTATGGAACTGGAGATAAGTGTTTTACATGGAATCTGAAAGTTTGAGCCAATATTTCTTCAAATCTTTTTCTCCTTTCTGTGTCTTTTCTCTCTTTGTGGTTCATTCCTATTGCACATATGTTGGCCCATGGTATATTTGACATTTTTCTCTCAGGTCTCTGAGGCTCTTCACTTTTGTTCATTTTTTTCTGGTTATTTGGATTGGATAAGTCATATTGGTGTATCTTTAAGTTCTGTTTGTTGCTTTATATCAAGTTTACTGATTCTTGTGTTAATATTATTTGTTCTGCTGGGTATTAGTTGCAGCATATAGGATCTTCAATCTTTTGCAGCACATGGGATCATTAGTTGTGACATGCAAGCTCTCAGTTGTGGCATGTGGGATTTAGTCCCCTGACCAAGAATCAAACCCAGGCCCCCTGCATTGGAAGCATGGAGTCTTACCCACTGGAGGACCATGGAAGTTTTTTTTCTTCTTTTTCTTCTGATTTTTTTTCTTCTTTTATTTCAAATCTGCCATTGAGCCCTCTTTAGAGAACTTTCCATTTCAGTTATAGCTCAGTTGTTCATCTGGGTTTTGGTGTTTTTATACATTCTGTTTCTCTATTGAAATTCCCTTCTTATTGAAACATAATTATCATATCTTCCTTTAATTTTTAGAATGTATTTATAATAGTTGCTTTGGCCCTCACAGGGAGACATTATTATGTTCTTATTATAAATGAGGAAAGGTGCAGAGCATCCAACTGAAATTTGGCTGTAATCATACAGTTACCAAAGTCCCAAAGCTGGGATATAGTCCCAACTGATAGATGTAGTCACAATATTATATTTTCCTTCCTTAAAAGAGAGTATGCAGACAAATAACATTCTTTGCTATTTTGATTAATGAGTGTATGACCATTTTCTTAGAATCCTACTTTCAGCACATAAAAGTGGGTTTAAGTCATTTCATGCCCAGGATTTCCAAATAATTATTCTTAGAGTGGTATTGAACTATGTAAACTTCAGGTCTTTGAACATTCTCATTTAAATATCAAACAAGCACTATTCATTTATACTGTGAAGTCAGACAAGATTGTTGTTAGAGATTGTCATAGAAAGTAATCAAATTTAAATATCTGAAAGAGCCTAGGTGTGTATGTAACGTGTGTGGTTGTATATATTGCCAAGGAAATTTTCATGCAATGCAAATCATTTTCTACATTCTTTGACATGGGACTGAAATATCTCTGTTTCGATCATCCCACAAAACCCTAAGACAGTGTTTCGCTATCTTATAAAGTAGTCTGAAGGTCAGTTATGATTGTTCTAACTCTGAAATCTTTTGTGTTCCTGAGAGCATGCAGAGTTTTAGATGTAATCACTAATATGCTCTAAAAATATTATGTTGCCATGGATTACCAGTTTCTCTGAGAGTACTGTAGATGAGACAGTTCATGAGTTTTTGAAGTTCCACTGAGAAAAATTGGATTTAGAGCCCTAAATTAAATTCACTGAAAGTTCAGATATGCTGTCAGTATTAAACCAACCAAAGCAACTGTATTAAAATATGGCAGGTCTTTGAATTAAAAAATATAAGGTGCTATTTGGAAATAATTCTCTTTTTGTGTGTCATTTTGAGATTGTTAATACTCTTGTCTTATATCTAAATCGGCATACAGACATTTGGAATTTTAACATAACAATGTGGAAAGTGATAGTGAAAGTCACTCAGTTGTGTCTGACTCTTTACAGTCCATGGAATTCTCCAGGCCAGAATATTGGAGTGAGTAGATGTTCCTCTCTCCAGGGGATCTTCCCAACCCAGGAATCAAATAGGGGTCTCCTGCATTGCAGGCATATTCTTTACCAGCTGAGCTACCAGGGAAGCCCAACATAACAATGAACTGCCCCCCCCGCCCCCAAAAAAAGATAAAAGAGGAAGAATGAGAATATATCTAGGTTGAATATTTTTCCTCAAAAATATGACATCAATATTATTTACTGTAGGTCTGGAGACATTGTCTTTACAGAACCTATGTATAAGATATGGAATTTTACACATTTCAAATTCAGTGGTCTTGATATACTTTCTTAAAATGTTATTATTCATCTATAGCATGGCTTTAAAGTGGAGTGTATGAGTACCAATGAATTAGTAATAGCTCTTTGAGAGTCTGGTGTGTAGGATGACTTAACATTGCTACTCTATCCTTCTAACTGTACTCAGTCCCCCAAGATTTGGTATGGTCCGTGTCAGCAGGTCCCCTTGCTCCATGAGTTTCAGTTGGCTTCAGCTACAAGTAGGAACCTTCCAATCATCTGGAAGAGTACTGGGAGAAAGGGAAGTCAGAATATGTAATCCCTAGCCCCCTGACTCAATGTAGGGGTGGCCTTGAGCTGGCACTGCCCTTCAGCGAGTGGTCAAATGATGTTCTTCTCACATCCCTCTGTGTCCTGAGAGCTGTGCCCCTTTGAGCTAGGTGTAAGAGTAGGACAAGCTGACATAGCAGGCTTGAATGCTTATCTTCAGAAAGATTTGCTTACAAAGTTGGCCATTGGTGGCCATCTGGGAACTTGGATTTTTCTTAGCATTTCCCGCCATCCTCAGAATTGTTGAGTGGCTCACTGTCCCTTAAATTTTGCATAAATGACATGGTTTTTGCTTAACACCTGCTTTCCTTCTGGGAATCTGAAATTATGGTATGTGGGAGATAGAGTCTGCCTATCATGAATGGTTTCCAGTATGAACTCTGGGCGTTGAGTTTCTAATCAACTTCCCTGGTTGGCAACATTTCATGTGTGTGTTCATGTCTTGCTGGGGGAATTAAACACATCCTGTGTGATAGGAAGCTTGTGCTTGGCTTCCCCCAGACTTCCCCTTGTGCCTTCACCCTATGTCAATTGTACTCTGAATGCTTCCTCTGTAATAAATCTTACCCAAGGGTGACTTATGATGAGTGAATGAGTTAGTGAATCACTGAACCTGGGGTTGGTCTTGGCCCATGACATAAAGAGTGAAAGAGCTTTGCTCTTACTTCCCAGAGTACTGCTCCATGCCTTTAAATTTCTTTACCCTTTGCCCACCCTTTTGAAAATAGTTTTAGATCTTTATTAAATCATGTGAGTGCACTCTTGTCTTCTGAAACATTGACTATCACCTAGTGACTATAGATATTTCATATAAAAATATTGACAATTATTTGATTCATGATTTTGTTTTTTCAATAGAAAAAGTGATGGTTTTAAAAATAAGTTAACAGTAACCTGTGCCTTTGTTATCTTCTTTAATGAGAAAATCTGATTAGATTATGCTTCCGGGTTATGTATCTTAAACCAGAAAGGGATAAATAAACTGGTGGTTGATTGCCCTTGAAATATAGCTAGATATTGTTTTTCTCCTTCACCTTTATATATTTTGGAGAAAAATGTAGACATACTCTTCAAAATAGAGAGACTAAGAAAAAATACACAGTGATAAGAAACAATATATTTATGTACTATAAAGATATCACTAAAATCATGAGATGAATGCTGTTACATTCCTAATGGAAGCAATCATATAATCGCTAACAATCACAGCATTTTAAAATTGAAGTATAGTTGTTACAATGTTGTGTTAGTTTCAGGTGTACAACAAAATGATTCCATTATATATATGTGTGGGTGTTTATTATTTTTCAGATTTTTCCCATTATAGATTATTACAAGATACTGAATATAGTTCCCTGTGCTAAAAAATAGGTCCTTGTTATCTGTTTTGTATATAGTAGTATGTATCTTTTAATCCCAAACTCATAATTTATCCCTTAATGCCCCACTGCCCCCTGCTCTCCCCTTTGGTAACCATAAGCTATTTTCTATGTTGCAATCCTAGCATTTTTAACAGGTGTTAAAAGTAGTCATGGCACCTCTAACAGGTGCTTTGTGTGTTCATGGTAGTACATTTAAATTGTTTCTTGCTAAGTTTAGACTAACATCCTTAGCATCCATAGCTATTTGTATCACTAACTTTTATTCTTTCACACTGTGCTCTGTGGAGCTAGATGAGGCATTGTGCTTAATGGAATGGAAAGCTTTCTCTTAAAAGTCTAAAAATTATATGACAAATTTCAAGCTTCAACATAATTTATGTCAACTTTTAAATTAATTAAGTAGAAAATAAATATGCATCTTTGGATGATTTCTCAAAAAAACTCAAAGAAAGAAGAGTAAGACAAATACTGTATGTTTCCATTTATATGTGGAATCTTAAAAAATGAACAAATAAAGCAGATACAGACTAACAGACACAGAATAAACAAGTGGTTGCCAAAGGAGTAGGGTGGGGGTAAGGGTAAGGGACTGGGTGAAGTAGATGAAGGGGATTAAGTACAAACTTCTTATTACAAAATAAGTCATGGGGATGCAATGTACAACACAGGGGATATAGTTAATAATACTATAATAACTTTGTATGGTACATAATCTAAACAAGCATAAAATCACTATGTTATACATCTGAAATGAATACGTCAATGATACTTCAATAAAAGTAAGAGCTTAATGTAAACTTTTGTGGTTTGTCCCCAACCATATTTATTGTCAGCTCTGTTGACCTACAAATGTGTTTTATCTTTATAGATAGAAAGCTTTGTTTTAGAGAACACATGATGTATGCCCTTTGTTTATTAATGTCATGGTAAACCACATGTCTTCTTGATAAAGTAATCTTGAATCAGTAAGATCGCTTTGCTGGATATCTTACTTCGGTTTACTTGTGCCATTATTGATTGCCTTTGCTAATACATGCTCTCTTCATTGTAATTTAGCTCCATCCCAGCAACCTCCACCCAGAGGACAAGTTCAAAGTTCTTCTGCTATCAATCTTTCCTGGAGTCCACCTGATTCTCCAAATGCCCACCAGCTTACTTACAGTTTATTCAGGGACGATTTTGAAATCTACACGGTTGAAGATCAATACCCATACAGTGAGTTTCAAGGTTTGGTGTTGGAAAGATAAAATATTCTGAGAATTGATACATTAGTTAAGTTCCTTGACATTGAGGAGAAATGCTGTTGTTTAGCTATTGTTTCAAGCAGAGAGAGAATCACAGATCTCACTAGTAGTCAAAGAAAGCTAGTGAAAATGAGATGCTTATTATTTGATAAGTCATGAATGCTTATCAAAGCCTCAAAGATGAAAAAAAAAAAATACCCTTTACAGCATTGATGAGGATACGGAGAAGCTAGAACTTACACAAACTGCTGGGCTATCTGTGTGAGTTCGCTGGTATGACTTTTCATGTGGGACAACTTGTTAAAATATATAAGAACCCTTACTCTTTTGTAAACGATTTGACTCGGCAAACCTACTTTAGAAAATTTATTTCAAATGAAATCAAAAGTGGACAGCAAATCACAAAATACTTCCAAAGTATTTTTTATTTGCTATTTGTAGTAGCAAAATATTGGAAAAAGTCAAACACTCAGAAAACTTTCAGTAAATTATGGCACATGGCATGAAAGAATCTGGTACATTATTAAGTAAATTGTACAATATGGTTACCTATAAAATGCTGTCTTAATTTACTTATCAGTGAATACAGAAAATGTCCATGATGTACTGTTTAAGGTATTGGGTTAAGATCTGATAGAAAAAAACTAAATAAACCTTTTAGCCAACCCAATAGGTTAATTCAGTAGTAAAATCAAACATCAATTATACCCTTCAATCTAGAGGCAGAGGCATGTTTTCCAGTAACATATTGTGATCTGTTGATAACCAAAAGATATGAAAAATAACCTATCAATTATACACATTTAATTAAAAACATAAAGTGCAACAAACTGATGTGTAGTTTTCTCTGTGTATAAGGATTGTAGAAAATTTATCAAATATTTCTGTTATAAGCATGTCAAATTTTAAATTCTCAGGTTGAAAAGTGAGCTTCTCTAAAAGGGAAAAGAGAGTGTTAACATAAAAGCAAATAGCTTAAATTTATGCATACATTGCCATTTTCACAGAGGTAGAACCCAGGAACTCTGAAATGAAATTGAGAGGGGAAGGATATGAACAAACCATGAAGATGATCTTTGCACCTGTAACTTGTATGAATTTTAAAGGATCTTGTGGAAATCAAACTATGAGACCCATTATCTTTAAAAAATTATATTCAGATATTTTAGATACTGTTTCCCTAAAAGCAGAATGAAGACTTAGAAATTTTTACATTCATCTAATTCTGTCTTCTCTGATGTTTGCTTCCATTATGTGTACCTATAAGCTATTTTAGGAAACTAGTTTTAAGTAATACTGAAATATTTATTCAAATTCAGGTTTCTATTTCATTCTCTTTATATAAGACTGAACTTTCCAAATTCTTGTTTAATGTGCATAATTATGGAACACTGAAGTTCCATAATCTTCCTCAAAATGATTAGTAAGCTACCTTGTTTTGACATAGATTGGCATTACAACTTTTGCATAGCTTACCTTTTTATTTTATACATATTGCCGTAGGTTACACTTTGCACCCAGTTCGGTATGACTTACATTATTACACCCAGTTCTTTGTGTCATCTCTAAGTGTAGCTTCAGTACTTCAAGTCTTCTTTGAAGTTAATGGAAATTCTGAACTTCACGATGCAGATTGCAAACGGAAATGAACATCTGTCTACATCTGCCATGTTGGCAAAGCATCCTAAAAACCTGCTACTAGGATGTTATTTTCTTCCAAATATCAGCATGATCCAGGTGTCCTGAAACTTACGCTTTTGTGATAGGAGAAGAGAGGGTTATACGCATATTGAAAGTGATTTAGAAGATGACAGTACCACTGGTTGGATTAATTCTACAGCTGTGAATTAGGGTCACTCTGTTTTCCATATATCAATATGTTATAGAACACGGCATGTGAACACCACACTCTGGCTCTTTTACATGATTGCACTAGTATAGAATCTAAGTAACAGTTTTTTGTTTTTTTTTTTACATAATGTGTGCTTATTGACTAATCAGACATTTATATAATCCCATTAAACAAGGTATTATTTCTTAAATCCTTATCTTTCATTAAAAAATGCTGCTTCTGGCATTTCTTGACAATGACTATAATTAATGATGTGAAAATTATCTGCCTGATGGCATTTGAACAGTAAGAACAATTGGCTAATGTTGTCAGAACATTGTATCATTCTAATGATACCCTCATGTTTATTACTCCATTTCCAGTGTGTGGATAGCACGTGTAATATGAAGAGGAAACAGTACTTATAGTCAGTCGGATGAACACAAATCTTTGGGTTAAATAAAGGCATTTGGAATTATAGGTGGAGAATCACTGAACTTTTCAAAGAAAATTAATAGTGTCGTCTTCCAAGCAAGTTTGACCGTTTGGTTGAGACTATTACAGAATTCCTTGTTAGAATAAAACTTTTCCTATCTGGCCTGATGCACTGTGGGATTCTCCAGAATGGTAGTTGCCACACTAAGATCATAACACACTGATATTTTCATCTTTAGAACTTGAATATTATTTGTTGTTAATAATACCTGCTAGTAAAGATGGAATCATTTTAAAGTTTATAAATAAATTTTTTAAAGGAAGTTAAGGTATAGTCAGTGATTTCCCTAAGTAGCATTTCACTGGTTTTTACATCCTCATTAGTTTTCAAGAGTAGAAGAGAAGATGTAGGGGTAAAGTTAGTACGTTGGGAATTGTACATAATCAGCACTTTTAGTATTATTTATCTCCCCTGCAGCACCAGTCAGGGTTGCCCACTGGTATTTTATGTGCCATAGTGGTGAAGGGAGGGCTTCCCAGGTGGTGCTAGTGGTAAAGAACCCACCTGCAAATGCAGGACATGGAAGAGACATGGATTCGTTACCTGGGTCGGGAAGATCCCCTGGAGAAGGGCATGGCAACCCACTTCAGTATTCTTGCCTAGAGAATCCCATGGACAGAGAAGCCTGGTAGGCTACAGTCCATGGGGTTGCAAAACGTCAGACATGACTGAAGCAACTTAGCATGCAGGGGTGAAGAGAACAGCTCTCATAGGACATAGCATGCTTTTGATTGTGCTGAAGTTTTAGGTGGCGATTATTAAATCATTTTTTCCTACTTGAGTTTCAAACTAAAGGTGAACTAGACATAAGAATTCCATCTATAAGATGGAAATAGAAAATAAAAGTCGTCTTCATAACTTCTGTCCTACAGGAAGACAGATTAGAAAAGAAAAAAACAAAAATCAATGAGTTGATTGAATATGCTTTGCTTTTTTTTCTCTCCCCAATTCAAAATCAATTAAATCTTTCTTCCTTCAGGAAACCATGAGTGGGGCGAATAGTCCTTAATTGTTACTCTAGGGAAATGTTTCCACAGGGAAACTAGAGGAAGATTATTTCTGCATGTGACCATTGCTTACATCACTAGGGACATTAACATAGTTTGGATGGAGAGTTTTAGACAACACTGTATCTTAGTGAACTCTAGGATTTCATTTCTACCTTTAATGTCTTTATCCTTTATTATTCTATACTATATCAAGGGATCAGTGTAATAAGTGGAAAGAGAGTTCAGTTACCCATGAGAGAAATCAACCAACCAACCAACCAACCCCAGAAAATACAAGCAGGGGATAAGGTTGAAAACAGAATAGAAGATGGAAATCAAGGGTTTTTATTATAAGGCTTTTTAATATTACTTCCTAGAAAAAAAATAGTTCATATATATGTGAAGACTTGTTCATTCAATTAAATCTTTGCTTACTGCATACCAGCAGTAGTACCAACCACTAGAAATACAAGGCTGGAAAGAATAGCTCACATTATTTAAAAGAGACAGATAAATAAACCAAAATTACAATGTAGTGTATTAAATATTGAACTAGACTTGACTGAAAAGAGCATTAAATCTTTTTAGAATATTTCTAAGTATCTTATAAGTGGAGAATATATAAGTATCTATATAAGCATACTTTAAGTATCTTATAGACTATAGAAGTATCTCATAAGTGGAGGAGGAGTAAAAAGCAACCATGCTGGTAAGGGCAAAGACAGTGATTGAACACCACTGTAAATTTCTGAAAAGCAGGTGACATGAGCTGAATTATGCCGATACTGCTGTAGAGGAAGAATTAGTCTCATGAAAGAAATTGTATATGACAAGGCATGAAGGTGGGTGAAAAAATAGGGTTAATTCAGGAAATTTGCAGAGTTCCATGTAGCTCTAGTACGTGGTGCCACTCACGGGGGTGGGATCCATCAAGATCGTGACCCAGTGCATCTCTAAAGAGAAATTGCTGATGATTTTGTACAGTAGTTTGTCTAAATACCTGATTTTGATTTGAGTGTAAGTTTTTATTATAAATGTAGTATATCCAGTTAAGAAAATATAAAAGAGCAAAAATTAAAGCCTCTCAATTCTAGCATTTTAATGTAAAAACTAATTTTATTTTGGAAAATTTCTGGGAGGGAAAATATGTACTCCAGTTTATTTTTCATAACAAGCCTATGCACTATTACATTTCTTATTTTTTTCTCATGTTGCTGTTTGGTCTTCATCATGTTTGCTTAAAATAACTATATAACATCCTATTAATGTAATAGTAGAATAATATAACTCCTGAAAAAATTCTACTTTAAACATTTCCTATTATAAATAGCAAATGCATCATTTTATAGGCTTCCCAAGGAAATGTTTCCTAGGAATCTGGCTAACAGTCGTGTCTCATAAAACATTTCTTACTGTATACTTGAGCAAGTTATTAAGTTGTTCCCTCTCAGTTTCAAAGCTGTTCTTCATTGCCTGCTTTGTGGTAGTGGAACTGAAACCTATAAACATTTCTCCTTTCCTCGCTGGGATGATGTTGAATTGTATCAGTAGAGGCTGTAGGAAGGTACCCCAAGGAAACTGGAGGTTTCTTTTCATGGTTGTGGTGTGCATTACTCTCAGAAGGTGATGTTCAGCCATACACAGCAGCACCCCTGGGTGGCTTCCCCTGAGGACCCCAAAGGGCAACTTCCCTGCATGCTGGCCTCAGAAGAATGAGTTCTACAAGGTAAACTCAGGAAGATAGCACATGGCAGTTTCAGTAAATTCTGCTGATGCTCACGTGGCACCTTCCCTTACCACTGTAAGATGGTGCCTTTCCAGTGAATTCTCTGGTACAGCCCCTTATCATGAGCAGCTTTCCTTGGGCCTCTGCCAGTAAGTTTTTTTCCAGTAAGTTCTGTGGTGGAGCAGCTCAGTTGCTGGACTTGGATTACTGTAATACTGAATGGTTTGCCTTGGAGATGAACAGAGGTCATTCTGTCATTTTGAGATTGCATCCAAGTACTGCATTTTGGACTCTTTTGTTGACTATGATGGCTACTTCATTTCTTTGAAGGATTCTTGCCCACAGTAGTAGATATAATGGTCATCTGAGTTAAATTCACCCATTCCAGTCCATTGTCGTTCGCTGATTCCTAAAACGTGATGTTCACTCTTACTATCTCCTATTTGACCATTTCAATTTGCCTTGATTCATGGACCTAACATTCCAGGTTCCTATGCAATATTGCTCTTTACAACATCAGACCTTGCTTCCATCACCAGTCACATCCACAACGGGGTATTGTTTTGCTTTGGCTCTGTCTCTTCATTCTTTCTGGAGTCATTTTTCCACTGATCTCTGGTAGCACACTGGGCACCTGTGGACCTGGGGAGTTCATCTTTCAGTGTCCTATCTTTCCCTTTTCAAACTGTTCACGGGGTTCTCAAGGCAAGAATACTGAAGTGGTTTGCCATTTACTTCTCCAGTGGTCCATGGTTTGCCAGACCTCTCCACCATGACCCATCCATCTTAGGTGGCCCTACACAGCATAGCTCATGGTTTCATTGAGTTAGATAAGGCTGTGGTCCATGTGACCAGATTGGTTAGTGTCTGTGATTGTGGTTTTCAGTCTGTCTGCCCTCTGATGAAGAAGGATTAGAGGCTTATGGAAGCTTCCTGATGGCAAGACTGACTGAAGGGGAAACTGGGTCTTGATCTGATGGGTGGGGCCATGCCCAGTAAATCTTTAATCCAGTTTTCTACCACAGGCAGAGTGTCTTCTAAACCACAGAAATTTATTTCCCAGTGTTCTGGAGGCTGGAAGTTCAAGGTCAGGGTGTCAGCATGGTTGGGTTCTAATGAGGGCTCTCTTTGGGTTTGTAGTCTGCCAGCTCCTCCCTGTGTCTTGATGTGGTGAAGGGAACAAGGAATTTTTCCAGAGTTTTCTTTCATAACTAATTCTATTTGTGGACTCCACCCTCATGACCTCATCACTTTTCAAAGGCCCTCCTTCTTAAAGCATGCCCTTGGGTATTCTGTTCCTGCTATCTGAGCTTGGGGAATATACAATATTCAGTCTGTAGAAGTCATTCTTATTCAGTCTTCAATTATTCCCTTTCCCCAACCATCATGACAGTGCTGGGGGGAAGGACAGCTTCCCTCTGGTCCTTTGCATTGGCAGAGACATCAGAGGATGCTGGCTCATATAAGTGGTGATGCTCATGTAACTCTAGTGACATCTGATGCATGAAGCTAGGGAGCACGGCTTCATCCTTCTTTGGCTTGGGTCCTCATAAGTACCTTGCTATCTCATCCTGTGGTCTCCAGCTATCGCTGAGAGCTCACTGGGATTGGTTTCCCACATTCTCCATCCAATCTTTGATCCACCCGAGTCTGGAGGGTCAACTTGTCCCATTCATAGATGGTCAAATCACACACTTGCTGGATCTCAACCCAACATCCTCATCACTCAGGAAACAAAGCAAAATGACACTTTACTCAGTGAACTCTTTTTCTTTAAGCACTTAAACAGTGCCACATCCTCCCTCTAATATAGGTGACCTCTGCATGATGAACCTTTTCCTCTTCCCCCGCACACGAGCAGGAGGGATTAGACATTTGTATGCCTCAGAATCCTGCTGTACACTGTCTGTCCCTTAGGGAATGGAAAGTTCCAGTGCCTGATCATGTCCACTCCCCATAATTTTTTTTTCTTTTGTTAGTACCTCCTTTTTCTACCTCCTTCTCTCTTAAAATCTTTCATATGTGAATTCTCCATTGCTGATAAAATAAAAAGTGTCTCTACAAAATAGCAGATTAAAGCAACAATAGTCATCTATAATTTCAGTTTCCATGGGTTATAAATTCAGGAAACATCCTAGTCAAGATGTTGGGTAGTGACAGACATGGCTTGTGGCAGCAGTTTGCTAGCTCTCAATCTAGTGTATCAATGTCTAATGAACAGTCTGATTAAGTATAAGAAACTTGCATGCATGCGTGCTGAGTCGTGTCTAACTTTTTGTGACCCCATCGACTATAGCCCACTGGCTCCTCTCTTCATGGGATTTCCCAGGCAAGAATGCCAGAGTGGGTTGCCATTTCCTACTCCAATAAGAAATATAGTTATTTCTGTTTCAGAGAACTGCAAGGATGCTATAAAAAGGATACTGTGTCATGTAAAGAACAAAACAAGAGTTTAAGCTTCTAAGAATGCATCATTACAAAAGGCACTTTCCTTACATTATACTACACAATAAAAATAACCAGTGTTTTCTTTATCTCAATTTTTAAAAATATGAACCATATTCTTATTCAAAAGAGTAGATTGTTGTGGTTATGTATTGGTAGTTATGTTACATAATAGAAAAACAATTAGAAATGATTCCCTACCTGTTTGTGGAATATAAATCCTCTGTTTCTTCTTTTCTTCTTTTAATTTCAGATATTCAGTACTTCTTAGACACTGCCCTGGTGCCATATACCTCGTATTCCTATTACATCTTGACCAGCAGCGTGCATGGTTCAACACGAAGCGCAGCTGTCACCTACAGGACAAAACCAGGGGCCCCAGTGGGAAGTCTGAATTTAAGTTATATCAGTCCTGTTAGCTCAGACTCTGTGACACTTACCTGGGCTTCAGCTTCAAACCGTTCTGGTCCAATTGAGAAGTATATTTTGTCCTGTGCCCCTCTGCATGGTGTCCAGCCCTGTTCTCCCTATGAAGGCCCTGAGACCACCACTACCATCTGGAATCTGCTTCCATTCACCGAGTACCGTTTTGCTGTGCAGGCGTGTACTAGTGGGGGCTGTTTACACAGCACCCCTTTGACAGTGATCACAGCCCAGGCAGCTCCCAGAAGGCTGGGTCCACCCAAGGTGCGGAAGATCAGTTCCACAGAGCTTCACGTCGAATGGGCTCCACCGATGGAACCAAATGGTAGGAATTCAAGGCCTAGATTTCCCATTTTGGGGTAGAAGGAGGTGAATCTGGGTATTTGGAATTTTCAGTAAGATTCTGGCAACTGTTTTTGTGTTTATAACTGTGGGATGTTGTAATTGGGAAACAGTTTCTGAAGATATAAGATACTATTTGTCCTGGTTAGTAAAATAAGTGTATTTCTTTAATCTAATAACAAATTCCACTCATTTAAATTGCCCCTAAAAGGCTAATATTATCTTTGCTCTTAATGACATCTGCCATAACACAAATGATGTTTCTAATTTGAAACTCACTTAGGAAATGCATTATATTTGACTGTGTCACAAGTTAGGGCACCCATAAGTAGTAAATTTTCTTTTAAGCAAGAAAAAGATATGAAATAATACAAAAAATATGTATATAGGCTAGCCAACTCCATTAAGTTAATTTTTGTGCTCATATAATTGAACCTTTCGTTATACAGGCCAGCATACATTCATAGATTTTTAATAATTTAATATCATGTACATATTATGGCAAAAGCTTTTTCCTTAGAATTTTTAAGATACTTGATTAAAGTAGATATAAATAAACTGTAATATTCTAATATTTATGTAAATAAGGCTTATATTAGGCAGATAATAAAATTTAAATCCCCAAATTTGAAAATATGCACATTGATCAAATTTCCAAAATCAAATAGCCATTCTTAGTAGAAATTATAATCAATCATCGTGAAAAATACTGAATTTACCTATCATAAGTTATAATTATTTTGTATTTGTGCATTTTCCATTTCTTTTTCATTTTCCATGAAAATGCTTTTTGGTAATATTTCATAGTTTTATGTAGCTATGAGTTTTTGTTTCTTTAGAAGTGCCTATCATCTATATTACCAAGGAAATGGACAGGTAATTGAGTCAGAACAATGAAAACAAAGACTCTTCAAATAATCTAACCTCACACCATCAATAAAATAGGCCATTTGTCTAATACATCATCTTTGTTCACTGTTTCACTTTTCTAGGCATTATTATAAGATATGAACTGTATATGAAAAGACTGAAGTCTAATGGAGAAACAAAGTCAGCAGAAAGTCAAGTTTTTCAGAGCAGTGGCTGGCTCAGTCCTCACCCACTTGCAGAATCAGCCAATGAAAATGCTCTAGAACCTCCAGAAACAACCACAGTCATCAATGGCTTGGAGCCATACACCAAGTACAAGTTTAGAGTCTTAGCTGTGAACATGGCTGGGAGTGTGTTTTCTGCCTGGACCACAGGAAGAACAGGAGAATCAGGTGAACATCAGTGCTTTGAACTCTACTTTGAAAACACCTGAATGAAAATATTTCCTTAAATTAAGTCATCCGTACTAACTACATTGGAAAAGCAAGAGTTAATAAACTTGCATAAGCCAAGGAAATATTGAATACATGGATTGGTTGCATATATAATTCAAAGTCATAAAGTTCTTGCAGTAAGTTTTAGGGAAAATGTAATGTTTTAGCTATTACCTCAAGGGAGAAAACTGACCAAACTATAGTCATAGTCTTTTGGGAACATTTATCAAAAATAGCAATTGGTTTCCAGTACTGAAGTGGGTTGGCCATATGTCCCATCTTGCTCCAAATTCAGTACAATTTATGTTCGATGAAAAAGATAACTGTTGCCAGTTTCATAAATCTGTTTTTTTTTCTTTCTTTTTCTTAAACAAATAGTTTAGGTACTAAATTGGGCCTGAAAATATAATCCAAGACATCAAAATTTGTAATTCACAAGTGTGTTTATAAGCAGTATGGTAAGGAAGGATGGTGAAAGTTTTAATTTTTCTAAGCTATCATTACTAAAGCAAGTGAGATATTTTTAACCCTCCACCTCATTCTTTATATTATAAACACTTCAAATTGCATGGGCCCTTAACAACAACAAAAAATACACTTTTGCTATGCTTTGAAGCTATAGATATCCAAAGAGACCCAAGTGCTGATTTAAATGGGATATGTTAGGATTGTGAAGGGTAAGGGGAACTTCAGGTTTGATGTCCAAGGGAATCATTTCATAAATATAATGTGCATTGTGCTTGAGCATCCCTTAAGTGATTTCCAGCCATCTTGGCCAAATAATAGTGCCATGATAGCACAAGTGATGAGCCATGGCATTCTGGAAGGGGAAAATCAAGGTCAGAAATGAAAAGTAATGGATGAAATAGCAATACTGGACCCTCATAATCGTATGGGTCACTGGCTAATGAAAGTGCAATGAGGTCCTTTGATAATACACCTTTGGTTAGCACATTTAAAATCCATATTAAGATCTCAAGGATGGTAGGTAGAGAATGTATGTATCTACATCCCTGAACATTTCTATCAAGATTTACTGAAAACTTTTCAAATTTCTTCAGGGTTATTTAGAACACTTTCAATGTTCCTCTTTCTAAAGAGTAATATTCTCCAAGAAGTTCAGTGAAATACTTGTATATATAAGAAATCCAGTATGTCACTATGCATTGTTCTAAACTTTGTGGACTGAGACGTATTCTGTTTTGTGCTTTTTCCTTTTCAAGACTTCATACAACTTATGATTTCCTCCCCTATTACCTACTAGTTTTCTTTATGACCACAGGGCAATTCCTATTTTTGTTTTGTAAATGGAAAATATCTTTGTTAGTACTGTGAGGTAGAGAACATGCTTGAAGATATATTTTTTAAGAGAGTATTTTTTTAATATACATACCAGGATATTCTTCGATTTTTAAAATATTATGTAAGGAATGTGATGTTTCTGAAATTATTAATAGGATAAACTTGTGATTTCAGCTTGAAAACCTGTTAATGTGACATTCATTGTTTTGGCTGTTGTTATTGTTGTTAACAGCGCCTGTATTTGTGATGCCCCCTTCAGTCTCCCCACTCTCTCCTCACTCGCTTAATGTGTCCTGGGAGATGCCACCGGACAGTGTTACAAGGGGAAAAGTTGTGGGGTATAACATCAATATGATTTCTGAACAATCTCCTCAATGGCCTCATCCAGTGGTGGTTCCACAGGTATTGTTATTTCCAATTCATGTCCTTCTAGAATTGAATTATGTCTTTGTTTTTATAGTCTTTTTTCTGCATTTGCAGAATTCTGGCAGAATTTTCATCTATACAAGCCTTAAATGGGGAATTTTTTTCTTAATATAATATTATGTATACAAGGGTCTAAATATATCACTTATTTTTTTCTAGTGTAAATGGAAATAATATGGGTATAATTTTGTTTCATGAAATCTGCTTTTTCTACTTAGCATATATCCTCAATTATCTTTCAAGAGGATGTTCAGTAGCTTTGTACTATTGTATTGTTTAGGTATACAATAATGATTCAACCAATGCACAACCAATTGATATGTATATTGTATGAATTCTTTTGGAAATGTAAATAACATTGATAAGAACATTTTATATGTACCTTTGTATATTTCAAGTTCCTAAGAAAAATTTCCGAGGGATGCAGTTTATTTTACAGCTTATAGCAAAGGCTATGAACATTTCAAGGTTTAGGATATGTAGTGACATATTGCTTACTAGTGGGTCATCTCAGGTCAGCAGTAATGAGAATAATGATCATAGGTAACAGTTACTGAGGCTTTACTTTGTACCCATACTAAATCATGATATGTATAACAATCCTGGAAGATGAGAAGCTCTTGTTACTCTCCATGATACGTATGTGGCCAGTGTTCTTTCTATCAGCACAAGGGTCAGTTCAGTCTCTCAGTCATATGCGACTCTTTGCGACCCCATGGACTGTAGCACGCCAGGACTCCGTGTCCATCACCAGTTCCCGGAGTTTACGCAAACTCATGTCCATTGAGTCAGTGATGCCATCCAACCATTTTATCCTCTGTTGTCCCCTTCTCCTCCTGCCTTCAATCTTTCCCAGCATCAGGGTCTTTTCAAATTAGTCATTTCTTTGCATTAGGTGGCCAAAGTATTGGAGTTTCAGCTTCAGCAGCCAGCCTTCCAATGAACACCCAGAACTGATCTCCTTTAGGATGGACTGGTTGGATCTCCTTGCAGTCCAAGGGACTTTCAAGAATCTTCTCCAACATCACAATTCAAAAGCATCAATTCTTCAGTGCTCAGCTTTCTTTATAGTCCAACTCTCACATCCATACATGACTACTGGATAAACCATAGCTTTGACTAGACAGACCTTTGTTGGCAAAGTAATGTCTTTGCTTTTAATATGCTGTCTAGGTTGGTCATAACTTTTCTTCCAAGAAGCAAGCATCTTTTAATTTCATGGCTGCAACCACCATCTGAGTGATTTTGGAGCCTCAAAAAATAGTCCACCACCGTTTCCCCATCTATTTGCCATGAAATGATGGGACTAGATGCCATGATCTTAGTTTTCTGAATCTGGAGCTTTAAGCCAACTCTTTCACTCTCCTGTTTCACTTTCATCAAGAAGCTCTTTAGTTCTTCTTCACTTTCTGCCTTAAGTGTGGTATCATCTGCATATGTGAGTTGTTGATATTTCCCCCCACCATTCTTGATCCAGCTTGTGCTTCATCCAGTCCAGCATTTCTCATGATGTACTCTGCATATAAGTTAAATGAGCTGGGTAACAATATACAGCCTTGACATACTCCTTTCCCAATTTGGAACCAGTCTGTTGTTCTGTGTCCAGTTCTAACTGTTACTTCTTGACCTGCATCCAGATTTCTCAGGAGGCGGGTCAGGTGGTCTGGTATTCCCATCTCTTGAAGAATTTTCCACAGTTTGTTGTTATCTGCACAGTCAAAGGCTTTGACATAGTCAATAAAGCAGAAATAGATGTTTTTCTAGAACTCTCTTCCTTTTTCCATGATCCAGCGAATGTTGGCAATTTGATCTTTGGTTCTTCTACCTTTTCTAAATCCAGCTTGAACATCTGGAAGTTCATGGTTCATGTACTGTGAAGCCTGACTTGTAGAATTTTGAGCATTCGTTGGCATTGCCTTTCTTTGGGATTGGGATGAAAACTGACCTTTTCCAGTCCTGTGGCCACTGTTGAGTTTTTCCAAATTTGCTGGCATATTAAGTACAGCACTTCCACAGCATCATCTTTTAGGATTTGAAATAGCTCAACTCTAATTCCATCACCACCTCAAGCTTTGTAGTGATGCTTCCTAAGGTGCACTTGACTTCACATTCCAGGTTGTCTGGCTCATCAGAACTGTGGATATGGGGTCTGGACACAGCATATTATGCCTTCTGGCTATTACTTGTATTATAATATTCTATTCCAAGAAAGTAAAATTAAAAAAAAAAAACAGTTTATAAAACATGTCCCAGAAATCAACTTGTGTTGATCCCATTTTTACCAATTAGTAGGCTAAGAGTCAGACACGACTGAGCAACTTCACTTTCACTTTTCACTTTCATGCATTGGAGAAGGAAATGGCAACCCACTCCAGTGTTCTTGCCTGGAGAATCCCAGGGACGGTGGATCCTGGTGGGCTGCCATCTATGGGGTTGCACAGAGTCGGACACGACTGAAGCGACTTAGCAGCAGCAGCAGCAGCAGCAGGCATATCTCACATCTCTGTGCTTGAGATTTCACTAATTTGTTAAATGCAAAAACAATTCCTGCTTATCTATAGTTTATATGGAGCTTAAAAAGCTCAACAGATATTAGATATTATTTTTAGTGATTGTTATTAATGGGATAGGACTACATACATTTATAAAATATTCAATAGGGCAGGAAAATATTTTTATATTGAGAAAACGGGTATATAAAAATCTTTAATCATTTTAAAATAATTTTATTTATTTATTTTGATAGTGCTGGGTCTTTGTGGCTGTGCAGGGTTTTCTCTAGCTGCGGCAGTCAGGGGCTACTATCTAGTTGTGGTGCTTGGGCTGCTCATTGCAGTGGCTTTTCTCATTGCAGAACATGGGCTTCAGTAGTTGCACACATTGGCTCAGTATTTGCAGTTCCTGGGCTCCGGAGCACAAGCTTAGCAGTTGTCATGCACGGGCTTAGCTGCTCCGCAGTATGTGGGATCTTCTGGGACCAGGGATCGAACCTCTATCTCTTGCATTGGCAGATGGATTCTAACCACTGAGCCACCAAGAAAGTCCCCTTTATTTGTTTAAAAGTCTTTTTTGTGTGTGTATGTGGCAGAATTAAAATAAGGATATAGATACGTCACTTTATTTCCTTTCTTGCACCCTCTCCTGCAATTATTCCATCATATATTCAAGAAAATTAAATCACAAGTGGCAAAGTCAAATTTTTTTTTACATTCTCAACAATTAAATTTATATCCACACTGACCCAAATGTGTGTTGTTATAATCTTGATAAATAAATAGCCGAAATTTCTGGGGAAAGCCTAATGTGAAAAATAACAGTTAAAGGATCTCTCCCTAAGAATGTGGCAGAAGACATTTATAGAAGTGGTGATGTTATCATTATAGAATTTTAAGCTTTGACAAAGTTCTTCACGCTCCTTAAAGATTAATCCCCCAAACAAGTTTTCAATTAAATATATCCTTTAAAACTTGTTAAGATGATTCTGTATACATGATAAACACACAGTTTATCTGAGTGATAATTTTACATTCCCCAAACTCTAGGATAAATGTCTTTTAAAAGTCATGTAATTTCTATTAACTATATGTAGAGGAGTAAAATTTAATCAAAATTAATATTAATCCACATTTTCTCTTTATTACATTTCATTATGTGTTCTTGAGACAGAGAATACTTTGTTTAAAAAGATACAACTGTTTAAATTAAACGAATAATGTATTTTAAGAATAAGTGCAGAAAATCTACATTAAATTTCATCAGAATTGTTCTAAATATGATAAATTTTATAGCAATATTAAGTAAGTTTTACGCTTTTCCAAGTTTTTTTTTTTTTTTTTTGCAGTGGAGGGGGGAAGCTTTAAATCACATTGCACAAAAGAAAAAAGAATTATATCTTCAAAACCTAAGTAGCCATTTTGAAACTAGAAAAAGGATTAGTAAATCAGTGTTTGATGTTTTTCTGATTTCTAAATGTAATTGAAGGAAGTGGTATTAATGTTTTTACATTTTATACATTTTTAGAATTTTTAAATCACCTTTATTTCTGAAAAATGTTATGTTAACAATGTAATTTATATTCTAATCACACTGCTTTCAGGAACTACTCAGCTTATGAAAATTTAAAGTCAATACTCAGGCATATAATCCAAATGAATTTTATTGTACTTCTAAAGGGAAAACAAAGTCTGGAAATTGACTTCATATGTAACTGATATTTAGTTATATGTAGTATTTATATGTATGGAAGATTATTTGTTATATTGTTATCAGTATCTCTTAGAAAAATAGTTTGTGCTCGTGCATGCTGTCAGAATGTTGGTTAATGACTTTTTTCTGAATATAATCACCAGGGGCCTTTGTATCTATAGACTAAGCAAATTTACATGGCTGCTTTTGATCAGTTCTAGTTATATTGACAGACTAGCTCTTGGTGTTGATTGTTTAATTATTTGTTTATGGACCATGGAGTCTCTTTTGCTCACATCTGCTATTTTCATTTGAAATTGTGTGATAAAGACAACGTTTCAAAAAAAAAGTAACCATTGAATCAATATGCTTACACTTAGTTGTACAAGAAAGGCAACTGAGAATTGACTTAATGTGGATGCTCAGTAATATTTCCTTTTTCCTCCTCTTCCTTCCTGCAGCTTTCTTTCTTTCTTCCTTTTTTTTAAGAGCAAATGATGGGATTGATTTCATGAAGTGATGACATTTTTCTGTACCAGCTCCATCAGCTAGCATGTGGACATTACTGCACTGGGTTCATCTTGGCCAAGCCCTGTGGTTTTATTTGGACTTTTTCACAATAACAATGAGAGTGTCACCATTCTTTATCTCTATTGTCGGTGACAAGAGCCACACCACCACGCTGCTTTATGAGGCAATAACTCGGTTTCCTCATTTATCCACTCAGGAACTGGATTATTACCTCATAAAACAGTGTGATTGTACAATTATCAATTAAACCCTAGCTTGTTGAGTCCCTTCAAAAAGAAATTTCTTTTCCTAATTGTGGTTGGCAGTAATTCCCTCTGTTGAAATTTCTGGAAATTTGCTTGTCAAGCTTATATTTTTCACAATAGATATCTATTACTTTTTTTTTTTTTTCTTACCTTGCAGGTATTGTACACTGCTAAATCCCAAGAACTATCTTATATTGTAAAAGGACTAAAACCTTATAGGATATACAACTTTACTATTTCTCTCTGCAATTCAGTTGGCTGTGTAACCAGTGCTTCAGAAGCAGGACAGACTTTAGCATCAGGTAAGCAAGTTTTAGCGGATGTGAAAAATATATTGTGTGTTTATAAAGAAAACACCTACAAAACTCAATGGTGTCTCTAGTTTGGACTTAATATTTGTCTTTTCAGCTTTCTCTTACTCCCTCACAAACTCTGATTGCTACTGACCTTGACATAGTTGAACAGAAAAATAAATTTAAGAGCTTGGAGGATTCCTGAGTTGCACTGTCATAATAAATATAATTGGGTGCAGAGTGACTCTAGGACTCAGCTACCACCCTAAGTCCTAAAGGTGTCCCAACAATTGTTAGAAGTACTTATGAGGCTTCTTGCGAGGATTCGGAATACTTCTCCCTTCAGTCTTAACCTTTCGTGTGGGATTGGGTTTACCCACTCCTGCTGCATGGAGCTAAGAGCAGACATCCAGAAATTAGTAGGCTGCCCTGGTGTCATATTTTGCCTTTATTGGATAGGCAGTAGTGCTGTTATCTGTTTATTATAAATATAAAATTCCTAGGTGCATAAAATTGAAATAAAAAACTTATTATCAAGTATAATCTTAGTAGGAGATGGCTTGCATAATTTTTTGGTTGCTTTAACTTAGAACAAATTAAGTTCATACAAACTTGATTACATGTATTATTAACACCTATATAACCCAATTACTTACAAGTTAAGATTTTTTTTCAAATCAGTTTTTCTGTCAGCATCCAACAAGGCTTAGTTTCCTGGCGCTCTTTAAGGAAATATCCAGATGTGAAGAGGTTATGGAATTTCTAGCAAACATATTTAGCTATGAAAATATTCCTCAGACCTTCTTCCTTACTGTTTCCCGATAAAGTTCCACAGTTCTTGTTATATTTTGTTTTAGTTCTGGAAAACTTGTTTAGCCCAAATTATCTTATATTAATATACAACAAATATCAAATATAGCAAGTAATTTTTCTTCAAATTTTCTGTCAGTGAGGAAGACTCCAATGTTTCAAAAAATTGTTTTATTATCTGCATGAGTGAACTCTGTGTTTTTCACATATTTAACCTATATTTACAAATATTTATGGAGTACCTAGCTTGAACAAAACACCATTTTCCTGTAAGACTGTACATTTATTTATTTTTATATATTATGTTATTAGAGAGCTACAGAGTGTGGATAATAGTATCTGTCTCCTTTAGGAAAAATGATATAACTGGGTAATGAGAACAAAAATTAAAAGAGTAATCCGTCCCAAGGGCCAGAGAAAGTGAAAACAGAAGCCACATGAGCTGAAGATTGGCCCGAGGCCTAGTGGAGGCTAAAGGGACCCCGATCATGTGCTTATGCAGAACTGAAATCACAGCTTTTCAGGGCTTTAAAACATTTAAAAGTCATCTAAGGTGACCATCTTGCCAGTATTAATACATCTCTGGCAACATTCCTTCCAAGTGTTTGATCCTTTAGTGGTAGAGAAACTGCTACTTCTCCAGCAAATCAGACCATGTGTAGTGACCTCTTTGAAAAGGCAATTTTCAAACTGATAATGATCCAAAATATTTCCTTCTGACTTCTATTGAACATTCTCCTTCCAATTTCTTGGGGGCTGTTCCTGCTCTAATTCATATTCCTCGTGACATCACTTCCAATAACATCTTCAATAATAATACCTCCACCCAAGTCTTCTTTCCCTAAGGCTGTGTACCAAACTACCTCCCATCTGCACTTGACGTACTCCAGTTTGTGACACTGTTAGGACAGGCTCTTTCCTCTAGATGAGATCTACTCTTGTCTTTTCGTAGACACAGCCTGAAAGAACTGAATGGGGACATGCTGGTCCCTGGAGAGTAGACAGATCCTGGAGATAGAAAGGGAAAAGCAGGGAAGATGTCTGTAGAATGGCATCCTTCCTGCTTCAAGCACCAGTGGTTACACCTGTGTGAATATTGTTCTCAGTGGCTTCAGCAAGAGCTCCTGTGGCGTGGAGCTCACCCTCTCCCAGTGCTCTATGCTCTTGCTTTAGAGTCTGGTGAGGATGCTTAGGGCCACTCTATCTACTGGAAGATGAGTGGAGTAGAACTCATCTAAGCCCTCTCAGTGTTCTCTCTCTGCCTCTTTATCCATGAGAACAGAATTTGGAAACTTCTCATATTCTCTGAAAGCCATGAGATGCGCCAGTTCATTGACTTTTTCAAATAAGAATTTACTAACGCATCTAAGGGAAAAATGATAAGCCAGAATGCCATGACTTGAATTTGGGCTCTGCCGTCTACTAGCTTTAGGACCTTGAGTAAATTGTATAATCTCTGTGCCTTTGTCTTCCGAATTACAAATAAGGATACCCTATATTCAGTGTTCTCCTGAGGAATGAAAAAGCGAATACATGTTAAATATTTAAGGCAGTGTCTAGCACAAAATCAAATCTCAAAACAAATTATTCCTATCAAGATTTTTGTCATAACTATTACGTAATCTTTTTATTAGTCACAGTGTGTTATAGAATTTCTGTTATCAAAGTCATGAAGTTTTACTTTGCAGCTTTGTTTCCATAACATTATTTTAACATAAATGCAACAATGGAGAGTCCTAAAACTAAGGACTGAATGACAAGAGTAAGCTGTAGGGGACTAACACTGAAAAGCATCATTTTTCAGTTCTGTGAGAAGCATGTTGTCCTGAATTATAACATGTATTTCAAGATTTTGATCAAAAACTGCACATTTCAAATTTGTTGTTTACAGTATAAAATTAATAATGTGCCATACCATACCATTGCTATGTTTTGTTGTGAATGCTCGATTCAGTAAGTTTCTATGAAGGTTCTAATTTCTAATTTCAGGCATTAGGAAGTGGGGTGAGCTCTAATAGAAACCATTCATGCTTTAATGATGTCTGCATTAAGATGTTGACATATAACAGGTAGGATTAACACCTTGGGGGAAAGGATAAAAGAAAGCTATTGGAACAGAGAATGTGAGATAGGTGACTGATTTAGCAGATTGGGAAATTATGTCAGGTTAAATGGCATTTATAAATAATTGGTAAAGATGTTTGTAGATATTTTTTGAGTTTATACCATGTGCTTGTTGCTGTTTCAGGTGCTGTTCCATACTGACATGATGAAAGCTGGGGATTGTGATGATTTCTCTGTCAGCAGAGTATAGTATAGTGTAGATTAGAAGACAGTGTGGAAATAGAGTCTGGCAGGCCTTCCAAGGGGGCTCCCCTCGTGGCTCAGCAGTAAAGAATATTCCTGCCAGTGCAGGAGATTCAGGTTCAATCCCTGGTCTAGGATGATCCCCTGGAGAAGGAAATGGCAACCCACTCCAATATTCTTACCTGGAAATCCCTTGGACAGAGGAGCCTGGCAGGCGACAGTCCACGGGTTCACAAAGAGTCAGATACGACCTAGTGACTGAAACAACAGGACATTCCAAAAAAAGTCATGAGAAAGTAAATTAGATAAATAGAAAGAAATATTAGAAGCATGAAATAGAATGCTTCAAGGAAAAGAAATCCACAGGATAAGAAGAGGGAGGAACTGAAGATGACAGTAAATATCCTAGGCCATGGTGACGCCACTAAATGTAATGCAAAAAATGAAGAAAGACCATATGGGAGAAATAAAGCCATGAGTGTCAGTTCAATTATTTGATCAAAACATATCCATGACAATTATAACCAGCCAACAGCGGAAAATGCAAATCTGGAGCTTAAGAAGGATGTAAGTTTTATAATTGTCTGCATATAAAAGGAGGTAAAACTATGGATGGTAATATATTAGTGAAGGCAGAGAAAATAAAAAAGAAAAGTTTCAATTCAGTTCAGTTCAGTCACTCAGTCGTGTCCGACTCTTTGCAACCCCATGAATTGCAGCACACCAGGCCTCCCTATCCATCACCAGCTCCCGGAGTTCACTCAGACTCACCTCCATCGAGTCAGTGATGCCATCCAGCCATCTCATCCTCTGTCATCCCCTTCTCCTCCTGCCCCCAATCTCAGCATCAGAGTCTTTTCCAATGAGTCAACTCCTCGCATGAGGTGGCCAAAGTACTGGAGTTTCAGCTTTAGCATCATTCCTTCCAAAGAACACCCAGGGCTGATCTCCAGAGAAAATACAAAAGAAAAGTTTACACCTCAGTGAAAGCTCACATTCTGGGAGAAAGAGAAAAAGAAAAATTAAAGGAACAGAGACATGATCAGAGTTAGGTATAGAATCTAGAAAGAGCACTATTCAAAAAGTCAAGGACAGAGAGAATTCTAGAAGGAGAATGTCAGTGGAGTCACAGACAGTAGGGAAAGGGAAAGAAATGTAAGATACCAAGAATGTGGGGTCATTGATGATCCCCGGGGCAGCACTCTGATTAGCATAGTCAGAGCAAAAGCTGGGAGGGGAAAAAAAGTAAACAGTTGCAGAAAATGGTAAGTTTTAAATATGTAGTTTTTTGTTCTTTGCCAAAATGTTCCTTCTACTCAATTTCCATAAAAATATGCATTAATTTTGTTCACATGTGAGATCCTTTCTTTTCTGAGAAAAAAATTAGGGTTTATCTGGAAAAATTTTTGTTTCTTAGTCTCTTAATTTATCTTGTCAGCACTCTATGACTCTTCACCTGCCAGACAGGGAATGAAGTCAATTACATGAAAAAATAAGGAAAATAATTTTTGCTTGCCACTTGATTTATGGTAAAATGCATTGTTTTCAGGGGTGTTCAGGCCAGGGAAAATGGACTTGTTTTTATTAGGATATAAGGAAAACCCCAGAAATTACAGATCCAAATATTCTTCTTGCCTCTCTTTTCAGTAGATAAATAGGGTATTTCTTTTTTTAAATTTTCCTAGGATTAAATGTCTGTGTAACTGATAGATTTTAAGTCATAGAAATAAACAGTGAGAAGGTCAGTGCTTTTTCTTTTTCTTTTTTTCATATTATGGTCTTTCCATTACAGGAACTTTAAACTATGTATATTAACTGTGGCAGCTGCACAGCATGTTTCGCTTTCCTGGATTTATTTTTCACTATTCAGATCACAGCTTTGAGTAATTCTAATTTTGGAATAATCCAGTTTAGGATCTAGTTTACTTTCTAAGGCCTCTGGTATCTGAAGATTGTCTTCACTTAATCCTTCACTATCAATATGGCTAAACTGAAGTAACTTCATATCAAAATCCTCAAGACCAAATTCTTAGCACCACTGTTTCCTGGCATCTTGTCTCACAATTGAGAACACACATACTAGCATGATTCTTGCTGACTATATATAACCTTATCTCTAGAAGCTGGTAAGATTCTCCTCTTCATCCATGAATATCCAAGATTTCACACACAAAAAAAGTGTATCTAAAAGTGTATGACTCTATGCGTGCATGCTAAGTCGTTTCAGTTGTGTTTGACTTTTTTGGGACCCTTTGG
Source organism: Capra hircus (assembly GCF_001704415.2). NCBI lineage: Eukaryota > Metazoa > Chordata > Mammalia > Artiodactyla > Bovidae > Capra > Capra hircus. Next base: position 18,092,788 of record NC_030823.1, on the reverse strand, counting down.
ACTGTAGCCCACCAGTATTGAGGAGAATCCATGCGAAAGTTCTAAAAAAGACTAACTTTGCTCCTGACCTTCCTGGGCATCAGGCAGAAAAACCAGGCAAGTGGTCACTAGACCAGATAGTAAGGCATTCATTTAATCAAAAGGAGGGAATACATGCTGAGTCACTTCAGTTGTGTCTGACTCTGCGCAACCCCATGGATGGGGGAGCCCACCGGGCTCCCCCGTCCCTGGGATTCTGCAGGCGAGAACACTGGAGTGGGTTGCCATTGCCTTCTCCAAAAGGAGGGAAAGAAAGATCTAAACTTTAGGACAAATTAAAGGGGACCCTTTTATAAAAGACACTGAGTACTATGATAGTATCTCCAACAGAAATTCTCCATCAGATGCAAAATGTTGTTCTTCATTTGGTCATTTTCATGTCAACTTTAGGTCAGTGGCAATGGCTGAACAGTGCTTTACAGGTCAGTGCTTTTGAATGGTCAACAGATTTGTTGCGGGAAAGGAATAAAAGTTGACTTGCAACACTGTGACTCTTTTTGCTCTGTCTTTTCTAGTAATCAAATTATGGTTTGGAGGGTACAGAATTCCAATAGATTTGTGGGAAATTTAACTCTTAAGTCTAAATGTAGTTCATGTGAGTGAATTGCCAAGGATCAGAACAACCATTTAAAAACTTTGAAAAAGAGCACCTTAAATTGGAAGTAGTATTCAGCTTTTCTGAAGCGCTGAATCATGAAAATATGTTTTTTCCTTACAGCTCAGTCACAGAAATCAAAAAGATACTTGTTAGATATGTCTGTTTTATTAAAAAGCTTGAGAATTGTAATTTGCTCTCTTTCAAGTATTTTTTCAATTAGATGTGTCATTAGAATTGGCGCATTTCGTCCAGAATGTTTATCACTACTCCTTTAGTTTTGGTGCCCATGAACAGTTCCAGAACTGATTTGAGAGAGGTACTGTTCCAGGAGCAGCTGCAACTCTATTGCAAAATCTTCAAGAAAGTGTGATGGGTGGTTTTGGAGTTGCTTCTGGGTTTATATGGGTCATGGTCTGACAGACTGGGCCCTTAGAAGCTTCTAATCCTTTTCTTTAAGATTACCCTTTTAATCTAATAACTTTGTACATTTCCATCCTTTGTGAATTAAGTACAGATTAAACCTTCCTTCAGAGAAATTCCTTTTGGAGATCCATTCCTGGAGGAACGATATCCTATTTCCTTTATCCATCATAAATTGACCTCTACACTACAAGCTTAGAAGTGCCCATTTCCCATTAAGCAAGTAATTACTGGTGCATTAAGTTTCCTGTCTGAATCCATCCAAAGTAGAATGTATGGGTTGTTTGCTGCTGGGTTGAAAACACACATTGTTTTGTATGCAGGTACATAAGTCTTTTCATTGTGAATAGGACCCAGAGTGATTAAACAAGCACTTTTAATATGTTAATTTATAATTTTAATTACAACAATCTTGTATATATAGTCATTAGTGAATACTAATATAAATATTTTTCTATCTTTTTATTCATAATGCATAAACCAATCATCCAGTTACTTCTCTGAGGTTGCCTGTTTTTGTTTCATAATACAATCTTTGTTCTTAGTTATGAATGCATTTTGTTCGTTCCTGTCTTGAATAATCCCTCATTAAGCTAGTCACTTTCTGCTCCATGCTAAAAAGGAAAAATTATCATGCGAATGTGGCACGCCATATTAAAAAGCACATTACCCAACACTTTTGTTGCTGTCCTTCAATTAGTTTCCCTTCTTTGAATTTAATTCCATTTGTTGTTAAACTACCAACTTGATGTATGGACTCATGAATCTCAGGCTGCTGCCAAGAAAGTGGGGGAAAAAAATCAAAGCCTCTTCGAAGAGCTGCAGAGGCGAGCTGAAATGAATTTGCTTCACCTTTGACAAGAACACTTGAACAGCCGTGAAATCCTCTGCTGATTCAACTTGGCTAATTATCCAATTATTTATTTCAAGAATAAAGGCTCTGTTTTACAATTAGAGAAGTGTAAGGCAATCTGAGAAATTTGGTAATGACAGCTGCCTTAAGTCACTTCTGAGATAAACAGTATCTGTGCAAACTTGTCTCACCCAGCGTTTTTAGGCAGCCATTCTCACTTCTTAGCATCAGGGAAATCCTGAGAGTACAAGGAAGGGCTGGTTCTGTTTGTTTGTTTCTCTCGTTCAACAACAGAAATTATTTTGCACTTCTAACCACCATGTCAAATTTCCATGGCTCTCAAGCAATGTTAAAGTTGTATTTCTCTTGATTAAAAGCTTTTGGTTCAAAGCAATACTTTTTAATTGCCTAATGATATAAGTCAGTTCTTAGGAAAGAACCGCACATTTAGGAGTTCATTTGCAATATAACTGAAAAATTCATTGCATGGCAGTGAAACAATTTACTGTTAATTACAAGGAGAAGAATTTGCTGTAGCATGCTCACAGATTGCCATGAATCATGCAGCACTCCTAGAGATTTATAACAGATGTGTAAGTGGGATGAATTAGCAGGGTTTAATAACAGAGACACAAATCATGCAGACTTCAAGGAGCTTTAATTGATATACTAGAATGTGACGGGCATGAATCACTCAGCCATTCAACAGCACTGTAACATATGGTCAGCTCAATATGCTGCATCTGAAATCGGTTGGTGAGTCGTTGGTTGTCCCATATGGTGGAAGCAATATATTTTTCATGATTCAAAAAATACATCCATTTTTTTAAAAGAAATTTGATTGCAAAGCATGTTTGTTATTGAACAGTCACTTGAATGCCAAACTGGGTTTTTTTTTATAATGATTTTTTTTTTAACATGGCAGCTTCCCAAAATAAATAGCAGCTACTACTTGTAATACCAGATCGTTGGAGACATTATGAGAACCAAATTGGTGCTTGTTGGCAGGCTTGATCCACAGTAAAACCTACAGAAGAGTTCAGCTGATGAGAGCTGCGATTGTTAGGGAAATCCTTCAGATTCTGGCAAAGCAAATCAAATGAAAGGGATGATGTCAGTCTCAGAGAAGTTCAGGAATGCCCAGATTTGCAATGAGAATAGATGGAACTGAACGAGAGACCTTTACTTAGCAGGGTAGGAAAGTGACTGTGATAACACTGGAACCCACAGTGTAACAGTTAGATACAACATTTTAAAAATCAACCTCTTAATTAAAGGTTCAGTCCTCTGGGAGCATTCTAAAAAAAATCCTGGAAGAGCATCACATCAGCACCGATCTCATGTTATTCCTGAATGATTATTTCGGTGTAGGAAAACAGGCAACCCTGGTGCAGACCAGGAGCTGGGAGGATGCAATATCTTTCTATAGAAACTAGGATCTGGCAGCTTTGGACAAGGCTTGTGTAGCATTAGTAAATCTGACAGACTTGAAAAAGGAATATTGCAGCCTTAGAACTGTGGCTGCCAGAATTTAATGTCAACAATTAAAATTTATTTTGATCCTTACCTACTGTTTATTACTGTTTGTATACACAACAGACCTTACTAATACAGACATGCACTATTAGATGGAATTACCATCTGTTCAGAGTGAAATGCTGGCATCTGTCTTAGATGCTAAAACTAAAATGATATTATTTCTAACAAAACAAAATTAACTGCTTTTTACTCACCAACTTTAATGTTGAATGCGTGCTGTGCCCCAGGAAAAGGCTTATTGATACACTGTGTAATGGCCTCTGTTGCCAGGTCTGTATTTAGATAAGTGACTTTCATGAGACCTCTGTTGACCTTTTTGGCATAGCAGAAATGGAATGTGGAAATCACACTTTGTGAAAAACTGTTTCAGTTTTCTGATGTATTAACCATAGTGAGGCATTAAAACAGCACAATTAAAATGTGTTAAGAATTGAAATAGACTATTGTATGCAAAATATTTTGATATGTCCTAAATAAATGCAAGGGAAAAGCTACATTGAAATTCATGTGAACAAAGTTGCCACACACCCACAGTGACACCTTTAGGGAAAAATAAGCTGTTATCTTCTCTGCTGGACTACTTTTAATTTTTTCCTACACTGACACCTAGGAAAGATTTATACTCAGTATCCCCTCCTTTATTTTAAGCCTAAGTAAGAGATCTCTAGCTTTTCGAAGTTAGCGAATTTGGAGTATCAAGGACAATGGTAGTTTCCATACTGAGGTTGGATCCATGATGCTACTTTCTGAGAAGCCTGACTTCAGTTCTATATATCACAAAATAATAAATTCTGTCACACTAACATTTAATGCATGTACACAGTGCATTAACTGTAACTGTAGTACATTTATTTGTGCTAGAGGAGACTTGAAAATGATTAAAAAATCAATACTTTGCTGTCAGAGAAGCAAGTGTTACGATGCATTTAAGTAGTTAATTGCATAAGCCCCATAAAAGCTTCAAGTTTGGGTAGGAAGGATGCCATAATTACAGTCAAGCAACTACCTTTTATTAATGGGGGACTTTAGGGAACAATGCTTGTTGTCATCGCTGCTGCTATGTGAAGTTCAGAAATCATGGCTCACTCCCTTTACATGTAAGAGGCAAGTTGTGTGCAAATTATGGAGAATCACCAGTATGACAGCTGGCTAAGGTAGTGTATTTCACCAAGAAGGTGATTCGCCTTGAATTCTTGAAATGCTTTCTGGACTTTCTTTATATCATAAAACACATAGAAAAATCATAATATGTGTGTGCCATGGTAAAGAACAAGGTGACTCAGAGGTGCAGGGATAAGTTGTCTGGGTTCCTGGAGGGGTGAGGGACCTGTATGTCCAACACCCCTTCATGATTTACAGTTGAGAAGCAAATGTTCAGCCAGAATTTTCTAACTGGAAGAGATCATAGGTCTAATCAGGTCTGTCATGCTCTTCAATAAATGAGATACTAGCCAGCAATTCTACCCCTGAGTATGTATCTGAAATAAAAAGCACTAATTTGAAAAGATGCATGCACCTCAATGTTCATAACAGCATTATTTATAACTGACAAAATATGAAAGCAACCTAAGCGTCCATCAACAAATAAATGGATAAAGAAGATGTAGTACATATCAGTTCAGTTCAGTTGCTCTGTAGTGTCTGACTCTCTGCGAACCCATGGACCGCAGCACACCAGGCTTCCCTGTCCATCACCAACTCCCAGAGCTTGCTCAAATTCAGGTCCATCAAGTCAGTGATGCCATCAACCATCTCATCCTCTGTCGTTCCCTTTGCCTGCCTTCAGTCTTTCCCAGCATCAGGGTCTTTTCAAATCAGTCAGTTCTTCGCATCGGGTGGCCAAAGTATTAGAGTTTCGGCTTCAACATCAGTCCTTCCAATGAACACTCAGTACTGATCTCCTTTAGGATGGACTGGTTGGATCTCCTTGCAGTCCAAGGGCCTCTAAAGAGTCTTTTCAACATCACAGTTCAAAAGCATCAATCTTTGGCGCTCAGCTTTCTTTATAGTCCAACTCTCACATCCGTTCATGACTGCTGGAAAAACCGTAGCTTTGACTAGATGGACCTACTACTCAGCCATTAAAAAGGATGAAATTTTGCCAATGAGACAATATGGATGGACTTGGAAGGCATTTGTTAAGTGAAAGAAGATAATATTGTATCACTTATATATGGCATCTAAAAGAAATACACCAAACTAATGAATGTAGCCCAAAAAGCAGCCACACAGATACAGAGAACAAGCTAGTGGTTACAAGTAGGAAGAGGGAAGAGAGAAGTTATATCATAGGGGTAGGAGATGAGAGGTCCAAACTATTATGTATAAAATAAGCTACAAGGATATATTGTACAACACAGGCAACATAGCCAATATCTTATAACTGTAAATGGAATATAGTCTCTAAAAATTGTGAATCACTCAGTTGTACACCTGTAACTTATATAATATTATACATCAACTAAACTTCAATGCACTTTTTTTTTCCAAAAAAATGAATGTGTGAAATACTTAACAGAGAGGCCAAATAATGGATTAGCCAATGTTCCATAAGTAGGGTCTTAAAGGACCAGTATAGAACCTAAGTTTTCTCCTTTCCAGATCAGTTCCACTATACATCTTTTCTCTTGAAGGAGACTAGTAAACAAAGAAGAGATTGGGAAAATTGATGCTATTCTTTCCTCAGCCAGAGAATAGACCAGTCAACAAGGTCTATCTGAGTGCTGGGAGATCTTGGAAAGTCAGGAAGAGAATCTTTTCCGCTTCTGACTCTGACTGGAGAGTGCTTGCTAACTGGAGAATCGTGGCTTCGTGATCAACCTGGGTATCATGTCTGAGCCCTGCTCCCAGTGCCCTTTGTCACAGGTGTGTGTGGCTAGCAGCATTTGGCAATTTCCTGTGATGGTTTGCGTCTCTGAGAAAAAGTCAGAATCGTTTTTCACTGACAAGATGCCTGAAGATGTCATATATTAGTGTTCCCCTTACACCCCTGAAATGAGGAAAGGCTGTTTATTCCTAGATTGCCATCCTCCTAGTAGTTGAGGATGTTTTAAGATATTGACACAGCCATGCAGTGTTCAGAGACAACAAACTCTTCCTTGAAAACATGGATTCGATTTTAAAGAGGTGTCATCAGCAAGAGCTTCTGCTCATTTAGTCTTCAGTTCTTATCCTAAGATGCTCAAACTCCACACTACATAAATTTTGCGAGTGTAAATTTATGCATTATGGTATGCTATTAATCAGATTATAAAGTAATAAATGCTGCATAAAAAAGAATATATATTACAGAGTGTTTTGTAAAAGAATGATTATAAGTAGAAGAGCGAGACTAGAAATTGGATTACAGAGTTAATGCAAAAAATGCAGGAGCATTGTAATTTTATTCCAGGTGGAAACAGGATTTGTATCTTGTTATTCTTTGAAATGATGGATATTGAAGTTTTCATTTATAAGAGAATTTTCTAAGTAAATACAGATAGATTCTGAATGTTAATGAATTGAATCATTTTATGATATGTAATCTGAAAGATACTTTATTGACTAGTAAAAACAGTGCCTTGTACTTACGTAGAAATTTGCCTTATAAAACCTAACACAATTATATTGTTTTTAAAAACTTTTATTTTCAAGGTGTCTTACTGAAAATTTATTCTTATATTGTCTGAGAGAAACATGAGGCACATAATTTTGAAGTGTTTTTCTAAAATCATGCAGATTTGGATTAAAAAAAAAAGTGAAATAGAATCTCTAGAAGGTTCCAATGAGTTTCCATAATCCCAGAATGTCTCTTAATTTATTGCTTTGTGATTAACAAATTTATACCTATAATCCATCCACTTTGGTGATCTGAGATTTAATCTTTTATTCCCTGGTCTCTTAGTGAGTCTAAGTTTGTATGTGTGTGTTTAATAGTTCAGGAGTATCTGTTTATCTTATTATCATTCTGTTAATACTTGTGAATGTGTATGAGACCAGTCTCATTTAGTTGATTGAAAATTCCCTTTCTGATACTAAGGGAACTCTGAAGATAATGACTAAATGCTCATCCTTTCCAGTGGGCTGGAGACTCCAAGTGAAACTCTATGAGACAGCTGAGAGGCGTTTATTTATTTTTAAACAAGTGAATAAAATATATACATACACATACACACACACATTCTAGTTCCCCTCCTCTGTAGTTGACTTCCTAAGAATATTGTCATTGCTCAGTGGAATAATTCTGTGAGTCTAGAAGAGGTGCTTGACTACTTGTTAGGGTTTAAATAGTCAACATTAATTTTAGTGGATTCTCAATGCAGAATTGTCCTTATTGATTATAATCATTTTGTCATATTTTAAAAATTGCATGCTCTCAATTTTAGTAGATATTAAAACAAACACCCCCGCCCCCCCCAAAAAATAAAAACTACTGAGTTGCTGGCATTCCTTTTGCTTTGTTTGATTCTGAAATTATATTCTTGATTAAGAAGTGATTATGGATGATGTATCATTGGGGAAAGGATTTTGAATAAAATAATGGTACAAAGCTTCATTATCTCCTTCCAGCTGAGTGACTGGAATAAAATAAAAGAGTATCAAATGTCAAACAAATGGGACCTTGAGAATGAAGCTGATTTTAAATAAGTTTGTTTTCTACATCTGACTCTGCAAACAATTTCATTTGTAACATATTTTTTTGGATATAGGCACTATCAAATGATATTTGTCTTTCTCTGACTTCCTTCAATCAGTGTGACAATCCTCTAGGTGCATTCACATTGCTGCAAATGGCCTTGTTTCATTCTTTTTATGGCTGAGTAATATTCTATTGTATATATGTACTGCATCTTCTTTTTTCATTTCTCTTTTGATGATGTTTAGATTGCTTCCATGTCCTGGCTATTGTAAATGGTGCTGCAATGAACGTTGGAGTACCAGGGGGAAAAGGGGAAGGGATAATTGGGGTATTGGGGTTGATATATATCCCCTACTATACATAAAACAGATAACTAACAAGGACCTACTATATAGCATAGGGAACTCGTCTCAATACAATGTAATGACCTGTATGGGAAAGTAAAAGTGATGGTGCTAGTCACTCAATCGTGTCCAGCTCTTTGCTACCCCATGGACTGTAGCCCGCCAGGCTCTTCTGTCCATGGAATTCTCCAGGCAAGAATACTGGAGTAGGTTGTCTTTCCCTTCTCCAGGGGATCTTCCTGATGCAGGGATCAAACCCGGATCTCCTGCATTGCAGGCAGATTCTTTATTATCTGAGCCACTAGGGAAGGCCCTATATGGGAAAAGAATCTTAAAAAAAGAATAGATGTATGTTTATATGTAACTGTTTCACTTTACTGTACAGCAGAAACTAACATAACATTGTAAATAAACTAAACTCCAACAAAATTTTTTTTTAATTTTTAAATAAAAAGAAATAATAAAATTCTTCTACTATTAAGTACAGGAGGTTTAGTCATAATATCATTAAATAGTTAAAATGGAATTTTTATTTTCAGTACATCAAATATATATAATTTGTGATTTGCTAAGTCTTTGCTGTCCAACATGGTAGCTATATATAGGACTACTTAAATTTAAAATTAATAAAATTAAAGGTTTAAGCCCTGAGTTTCAATAGTCACACATCAAGTGTTCAGTAATCATATATGGCTAGTGCTTATTGTATTAGACAGTACAAATAGAGAATATTTTCACTGAGAAAGTTCAATTGAACATCTCTGAAATAGATGATATTTTTCAAGCTAAAACATTCAAGTCTGTATCCTAGATCATTAGGGAATCGTAAATGGAATACAGAAAACACAGCAGAAATACTCAAAAGTCCTTTTCTGTGCTTCTAAAAAGATTGAATTGGTCCTTCATTGCTTCTCTGAGCCCCAAACTCGGAAATCTTTGTCTGTCCTTTCCTCCCAGTTAAGCTTATAGCCAGTGATGGCTTGCTGAAGATTTAATAGAAAGATGGAACTCCAAACTCTGAAGGTGAGGTTAGTGAGAGAAGAAATTTCTGCATGGCTTAGCTTTTTGTTTTGTTTTGGATTATTCTGAAGAGAAATCATAGGATATAGAATGAAATCTCTGAGAGCCCACCATTTAGCTCATTTTTGGCAAAGAGTAGTAAAGGAAATCATGCATAAATTTATATAAGAATAAAAATATCACATAGTTCACAGTGGCAGAAGATGAACAAAATTGTTAATTATCCAAGTTGTTAAACTTTTTGCTCAGCCACTTTCTTCTTTACTAAACATGAAAATAGAATCACAATTGTTTCTCTTTAGAAAACTGGCCAAGCTTTCTAGAAAGTAACAAATGGTAATTGTTCTAAGTTGATTTAAGGTGAATTTCTTTTCTTGGTTTAAGGGTATTCATTTTTATTCACATCATTTTAATTCACATTTATTGAAACAGACAAAGACTTTGTGCCTATACAAGGCTGTGTTAATACAAGTGTAAATTACAGTCCACAGCTTTAGTTTAGGTCCATAGTAAATAAGCTCGGTGATTATGACATGAGATTTTTTTTCTTCACTTTCACCCCTCAAATCCAGCTGACACACTTACGGTGGATGAGAATCTCATCATACAGACTTTAAGAAAATCAAAATCAAAATGGGCCTTCATTTTCAACAACTCAGTTGTTAATCTGATCCATTTCCAGTAGGTTTTAAGGGAAGTCTTAAATCTATCCCTCTGAAGATTTGCCAGGAGGCTCCACAGAATTTCCAGTGTCCCTGAACCTCAGATCATGCCGTGGCCCCAGCATGTGTGTGAGCATGGGGAACTGACTGCCCAAGGCTCAGGCTCCTGCTAGTGATCGTGTGGTCTCTTCAAGACCCTTGAGGCTGCCCGAAGTCTGTGGTGCCCAGAGAAGAGTTTGCAACCCCCTGAGCTCTCAGGCTCATTTCTTCCACATGGATGCTTTGTTTAGTTTTCAGAGCAGCTTTTGCTTATTTGTTTGTTTTAATTTAGACCAGTTTCTAAGCTTTAAAAAATCAGAAAATTACACAAAAAATGACTTTTTAAAAAAACAAACTAAAAGATTTGGCGACATTGGGTTGTCATTCCTGAGTCATCCATTGGCTGGCATGAATAGGTGACCATTCGCCCCCCCACCTGGTTTTTCTCAGTCCCCATACTTTCTCTCGTCTCCCTAGCTAGCCCATTTCAAACATTTCCTTTGCCTGTTTGGCTTCCTGGTTTGCAGCCCTGAATTGATACCACATTAAGACAAGGGACTCTGCCCTTTGTGGTCAGTAGCCATTGGCTGGTGACACTGGCTGCAGGATTCACAAGGAATCCTGTAGCTTCCACTCAGGCAGGGCAATTGTCTAGAAAATGGAGCAGCCGTGAGCCACTAAAGGCCAAAAGATGGAGCACTGAAGCACCTGCTTGGGAAAGGGAATCTGGGTGGGGCAGCAATAGCCTATATAGTGTCTGTTAGGCAGCAAGAAAGAATAGAGAAAATACAAGAAAAAACTTTGTTTAGTAAAACTTTGTTTAATATTTGTTAGTCATCTAAATTTTCTTTAGTTGCCTTTAATACAAATTGTATCTTGAGTTTTCAGTTTCTAGAACCATAGAAATCCTTGAGACCATAATTAATTTGGAGTATGCTGTACCCAGGTGCTTGGGAACATATATGTACATATCAGTGTCTAGAGATGGAAGCCAAGTTCTTGAAAGTAACAAGGGTTTTCTAATATTTAGCACCAGCCCAACTGAGGCCGCCTCTGGTTGAAGGAATCAACAGCACAACCATGCGTCTCAGGTGGCTGGCACCTGAAGAGCAGAACGGACCTTCTCCTGTGTATCAGCTGGAAAGGAGAGAGCCATCTCTACCGGCTCCGAGGGCCACGGTGATGAAAGGGACTCGCTTCACAGGACATGGATATTATAAGTTCCCTAGTTCCACTCACCCAGTCAATACAGACTTCACGGGTAAGTGTGCTTGATGTCACTTTCCTTATGAGGCACTTAAGCCCCAAAGTGTTTTCTATTATTCCAGTATTCCTTTACAATGAGTTTTTACTATGCCTGTTTATAGAGATGCTAATGTAGTCTTTTTATACTTTAGCTTGATTGTGTTGAGATACTTTTTAGTATTCTGGAGGTGGGGGAGGGGTGGAAAAGAGGGGTAAGTGGAGGAAAGAAAATAAAGAAAATGATGTGGGAAGGTAGCCTTATTGGATCAGAGTATGTGCTGGACATGATTCTTGGATGCTGTTTACCAGAATGTGTTTCTTAGAATGTTCACTTCCTTCGTGGAAAAGAGTTCTGTGGCAAATGAGTTTGAGAAATGCCGCCGTGCTATTGGAGATGCTTAGTACACATTGAGTTATTACAGTCTCTGAAAAGAGGTGTAAGAAGTCTATTTAACTTTGTTTAACTAGCTATTCCTAGTACTTATTTGGTGCAACTGTTGTTTTAAAAAATGTAACAACTGTTCATACCCTATGTTCTATTGAGAGCATTATGGGAAAAAGTAATTTCAGGGAAAGCCTACCTTCTGTGGGTCAGAAGTAGAGTAAGGCAAGTGAGGCAAAATATTTAAGGCACCAAAAACTCATTGTCCATGTAAAAAATATTTTAATACAATATTTTTCAAATAAAAATCCGTGCAAAAATCTCCAGTAAAATATAAACATTTTCTTGTTTTCTTCTACTTTCTTTTGTCAACTAATTTTTATTCTAGCATAGTGACTTTACACTGTTTTGTTAGTTTCTGATGTACAGCAAAGTGAATCAGCTATATGTGCACATATATCCCCTATTTTTGGGACTGCCATACAATTTAGGTCACTATAGACAACTGAGTAAAGTTCCCTGAGCTATACAGTAGGTTCTTATTAGTTATCCATTTTATACATAGTATTATAGTGTGTATATGTCAATCCCAATCTCCCAACTCATCTAACACAAGATCCAACCCTCACTGTGTGAGCTAACCTCGTGTGTCTTGCTCAGTTCCTGATTTTACAGGTATTATCGTCTGGAAGTCTTTTGCTTTATGAATCACAGTTTTTAGAAGCACTGTTTGTAGGTATACAAAATAGGAACTATTCATAACACATCATTTACCATTATTTAAAGAATTTACAAAGTGTATAATATATATGATTCTATAAACTCAGAATGATATTAATTTAACTCCTGAGAACCTTATTTTGGAGCAATAGCTAGACTTTCAAATATTGCATATGTTGAGGACAGTGAAATGGAGCTTGAGCTCTGAAACATAGGTTGTGTGTCATTTTATTTTTACTTAAAGTCATAAATAGTTTGCTTTTATGTGAGACTGGCTGCTGATGTGTGTTTGCAATGAATCATGATTATGCTCTAGCTGTGATATATTAAGATTAATATATTAAGAGTAACCACTGGCCTAGTACATCCAGCTCCTCCCTGAGAATTAGAAATTCGATCACCGAGCTCCCTTACAACACTCAACTTCTGCTTACTATTCATAAAAGTCAAAGAAAGGAATGAAAAGGAAACATAGGTATCTAGAAAAGAACCTGTGGGTAGAAAGTAAAAGACTTTCTCTTGATGGAGCTGGAACTGCCTTCCTGGTCTGGCCTTTGGCTTGTGGTGTGTTTCTTCGAGGAATCAGCCTTCTTGCCATTCATCTGGGTAGCGCGGCGGCAGGCATGTCAGCTTGGATTTGCTAGCTGGCCAGCAGACAGATTTTCGATGGGATCACCTACTGCTGTTGCTGTGAAGACAGAGTGGCCCATCCACCGTTAATAAATTTAGTCGTCTGCGCCGCCTCCCTCGCCGGCCTTAGACTCCGAGGTGCACAGGCTAGGGGCAGATGCAGCGTCTGGGAAGTTTTCCAAATTCCTCTTTAAAAAAGTTAGGCCGTAAACACGGGCCTCACGAAGCAGGATCCTTCTGTCTGTAACAAAGCCTCCAGCTGCACAGAAAATGTGTTTGGAGTACACATCATCTGAAGGACAAGGCAGGGAGATCACAATTTTGGCTTGAACGACTCCCGGGAGCTTTGGTGATTCCTGGAGAGTAAGTAGTTCTGCTGTATTCAGGCGTGTTTTGGGGCCTCGCTTGCTCCTTTGTATGAGCCGCACGTGCGGCTTGCTTTGAAGGCTGTCTTAACTTTGAAAGTAACCAGGTCTCCATCAAGTTATTTATTGGTTTGACCCTTAGGCTTACCTGGCAGGTTTGGTTGGATACTTTTATTGAGTTGGGTCATGGTTTAACTAAATTTATCCAATCAATGAGCCAAGATAAGTTTACAAAAGTAACTTAATGGCTTTCCTTTAATTTGTATCTTCTGATGTAGAAAGGTGTAGTTAGCATCGCACATTTATTTTCCTTGTACATTCTGTCATTCATTCCTTCTACAACCGTGGAAGATATTTTCCCTTTCCTGGATTATGAGGAAATGAGGCTTCAGTAACTGGGTCCCCCAGATTGTCACAGCTGCTGAACTGAAATGTGAATTTGGAGTCTTCTGGTTCAAAAGCTGGTTCTTTGCCAGAGGGGGAGTGAGCAACCATGGACAGTTCTTTAGAGACAGAACAGAGCAAGTGTCTGAAAGTAACAAAAGAGGGTGGAAGGCGAAATAGTAGGTTTTACCCAACACTGCTAAACTTTTTGGATTTGTCTGTTAGTTTTTGGCTTTTCAAGTAATGTGCATGCTAAGTTGCTTCAGTCATGTTTGACTCTTTGCGACCCCATGGACTACAGCTCGCCAGGCTCTTTTGTCCATGGAATTCTCCGGGCAGGAATACTGGAGGAGGTTGCCATTTCTTACTCCAGGGCATTTTCCTGACCCAGGGATAGAACATGTCTCCTGCATTGGCAGGCAGATTCTTTACCACCAGTACCACCTGGGAAGCCCTTTCAAGTAACAAAAATATATAGTAGTATTGGCATTATTTATTTACTTGTATCCCCAAAGATTTCTGGGAGTGAGATTATTTTTTCTATATCAATTAATTCTAGAGGGTTCCTAAAACTAGATTTTTCTAACACTGAACAAAATTATTTTAAATGTGCTGAAGTGCTCTGTGTCAAACAATGCTTTCAACTCATGTTCCTATAAATTTCATGCAATTTCTATATTCTAAGGGAAATTTAATAAGCAAATCCTGGACATCTCTAAGGAGAAGGTAATGGCACCCCATTCCAGTACTCTTGTCTGGAAAATCCCATGGTCGGAGGAGCCTGGTAGGCTGCAGTCCGTGGGGTTGCTAAGAGTCGGACACGACTGAGCAACTTCACTTTCACTTTTCACTTTCATGCATTGGAAAAGGAAATGGCAACCCACTCCAGTGTTCTTGCCTGGAGAATCCCAGGGACGGAAAGCCTGGTGGGCTGCCATCTGTGGGGTCGCACAGAGCTGGACACAACTGAAGTGACTTAGCAGCAGCAGGACTTCTCTAAGATGATGAATTATATTTAAAAAGTGAATAATTATAAGAAGAACTCAGATGTCTTTTATTTTGATTCAGTTCAAAATCTCAAACTCTAACTAAAAATGATTCCTGAAATATGAATAGAGATATCAAATAACTCAAACACAAACATACAATGATGTGTATTTTTATACATATTTTATACAAGAAAAATGTGAGATTTCACCCATCAGTAATAGGGTTTGTAAATATACTCACAACATATTTCATGGTCATAGCAATATGTTGAAAGTCTCAGTATAAATTATCTTATTACTATATATAACTCCCTCCTCTTCCATATATTTGCTTTAAATATTTTTACCTCAAATGGTAGAATGAAAACAATTCAAATATCTATTCATATATTTGAATATATGTTTATGTTGCTCAATATAGAAGTCATTAAGCTTAGTAATGTAAATGAACTCTGTCAAAGTCTACTTTGGGGTTGAAAAAATGAACCAGATTAATCTTTTTTACAATCTGTCATTAGTCCTTTTCTTTTCTGATACAAATATTCTTTCAAAATTCTAATATTTAGGAAGGGTATATTATCAGTCATTTGCATCATAGTATAAATACCTCCCCCCATTTCTTTACAATTAAGAATAAGGGATTTGGGAGCAGACTAACAGATATGTTGCAGATCTAAGCCCCATTATTTATTAGTTAAATATAATCAGACAAACCACTTAATCATCTGTGTGCCTCTTTTTCCTTTTATTAAAATTGACATAATACTACTTACAATACTGATATCAAGCAAATAGATTAGGATTAAATGGGATAGCTCATCCAATAAACTTGGCACACATAGATAAGTTTATAGTCATTCAATATTAGCTATCAGCTATTACTCATTTAACAAATATTTATTAATACCTACGAGACAGATTTTATAAAATCTTCTGCAATTTGTAAAATCATTATTCTGTTAATTCATCTGCTGCTGCACATATGTTTGCCTAAATGTCATATCTGGGGCATGAGTAATATGCAATTTCTATATTAAAATGTGATATTTAATGTGTTACTGAAAACAGTTAAATTAATCTACCTAGTGTTGAGACATTAGATAAACTACATTCATGTGGGTCTAGTCATGCTCATCTGTTAACCTGAGGCTTGTACTGGAGGGTCACTCCTTTAACTTCTAAAATTCCAAATTGATAAGCATAGGATATTTAAGTAGGCTCAAAAGTTCAAAATAGAATTTATTACTGAGGCATTACTGTGAGATTAAAAACACTTAGATTTAATTGCTTTGTTGTCATTCTTTCATATAATATATTCACAATTTGTTGTTGTTCAGTCTCTCAATCATGTCCTATTCTTTGTGACCCCATGGACTGCACCATTCTAGGCTTCCCTGTCCTTCACTGTCTCCCAGAGTTTGCTCATACTCATGTCCGTTGAGTTGAAGATGCCATCCAGTCATCTCTTCCTCTGTCATCTCCTTCTCCTCCTGCCCTCAGTCTTTCTCAGCTTCAGGGGCTTTTCCAGTGAGTTGGCTTTTTGCATCAGGTGGCCAAAGTATTGGAGCATCAGCTCAGCATTAGTCCTTCTAATGAATACTCAGCATTGATTTCCTTTAGGATTAACTGGTTTGATCTCCTTCCAGTATAAGGGATTCTCAAGAGTCTTGTCCTGCACCACAGATGGAATACATTAGTTCTTTGGCACTCAGTCTTCTTTATGGTCCAACTCTCACATCCATACATGGCTACTGGAAAAACCGTATCTTTGACTAGATGCACCTTTGTTGGCAAAATGATCTCTCTGTTTTGTAATATGCTGTCTGGATTTGTCATATCTTTTCTTCCAAGGAGCAAGCTTCTTTTGATTTCACGGCTGCAGTCTCCATCCACAGTGATTTTGGAGCCCAAGAAAATAAAGTCTGTCATTGTTTCTATTGTGTTTCACCATCTATTTGCCATGAAGCGATGGGACCAGATGCCATGATCTTAGTGTTTTGTATGTTGAGTTTTAAGCCAGCTTTTTCACTATCCTCTTTCATCTTCATCAAAAGGCTCTTTAGTTCCTCTTTGCTGTCTGCCATCACCATGATGTCATCTGCGTATCTAAAGTTATTGATATTTCTCCTGGTAATCTTGACTCCAGCTTGTGTTTCATCCAGTCCAGCCTTTCGCATGATTTACTCTGCATGTAAGTTAAATAAGCAGGGTGACAGTATACAGCCTTGACATACTCCTTTCCCAGTTTGAACCAGTTCATTGTTCCATGTCTGGTTCTAACTGTTGCTTTTTGACCTGCATATAGGTTTCTCAGGAGACAGGTAAGGTGGCCTGGTATTCCCCTCTCTTTAAGTATTTTCCACAGTTTTTTGTGATCCATACAGTTAAAGGTTTTAGCGCAATGAAGCAGAAGTAGATGTTTTTCTGGGATTCCCTTGCTTTTTCTATGATTCAGTCCAGTTGGGTGTGAAGTCAAGTGGTCCTTAGGATGCAAATAAAGCTAGTGGAAGTGATAGAATTCCAGCTGAGCTATTTCAAATCCTAAAAGATGATGCTTTTAAAATGATGCAATCAATATGCCAGCAAATTTGGAAAACTCAGCAATGGCCTCAGGACTGGAAAAGGTAGTTTTCATTCCAAATCCAAAGAAAGGCAATGCAAAGAAAGCTCAAACTACCACATTCACGATTTAGGATTAACATAATTTTGTTCTTTTTCTCTACGAATGCAAATAATTTATGGGGCAAATTCTAGGAATAACTTGAGTGATATGGGGAAAATTGCTCAATATAAAATGGATACTCAAATCTTGGGTTATATCAGAGGGTTTAAAGAAGACCTAAGTTCAACATAATTTCATGATCGTGATTTTAGAACTGGAAGATAGTGTGCACACTCATAATGAATTATTCCCCTGGTTGCATGGGGTTAACAGTACTTTGTCTTTCCAAAACAGTAACAGAGCAATTCTGGAGAAAAAAAAATTTTTTTGCTTATTTTCAGGATTGCAGAGTAAATCCACTTACAAAAAGAATTTCACTAGTAATCCAAATGGAACCTGGTACAAATAGCAAACTATAATACTGCTCAGATTGGCATTCCAAAGGTGACCCTTTCTCTCCTTGTCACTTTTTTTCCTATTAGCGAAAACAGGTCCATGATTATTTGGGGGAAGGTTTGACTGTTGTAGTATCCAGGTGCCAATCACACCAGCCTTTTATACTGCCTTTACTGGTGACCCTGCCCAGAAATCAGGAACTGCCTTTGGGGAGATCTTTGTAGCAACCCACTGGGGAGATGAGCACACATGTGCACCTGGATGTAATTCCCTTTTATTTGTCTTCATGAAAAATGTGATTACTGATGTTGAATATCTTGCAGATGAGAACTCTGTACACTTTCTTCATAATAATGCCGTTCAAGGACACCAAATGATTGTCTTACAGTTTCATCTCTTAGTATTTGCCTTGCCTAAAATGGCTGAACTAAATGCTTTAGGATCCAGAAATACAATTAATTACTGACTCATAAGGAGAGAAATGCAACCCCCAAATCAATATCTTTTAAAAGTATATATTTTATATTTTTGCTATGATATTTATGCTGCATTATTCTTGTATTAGTTTTAGTGAACTGAGACACTAAAACACCGCATTAAAGGAAAGCTGATTCTAAGCAGTTATAATGAAGGTATAAGTAGGGCAAACTTCCTCAGATACACTAATTAGTAAAAGCATATTAATTCTGACCTTCAATACCCTTGGTGTCCCACTATTTGTTTTCCTCTGTCTAGGAACAAGTAGTTTTGCCGGAAAATTCTAAAAGAAAAGAAAGAAAACACTAAATAAAATGCCAAGTCTTTTCAAAGCATATTTAAACCACAAATCTATTTAAGCTTTGATGTTAGATTTCAACCAAATCATTTGTTGAAAAGCAAATATATGCATCAACTATCTGGCCTACCAGTTTAACAAGCAGGCAATAATGATATAGAAAAATGAAGGCAGAGTAAGAATGTAGAACTTGGAAGCAAAGTAAAGAAATGGAGCTCAAGCAATAATGAGAGTCCATGGGTGTTTCTGACATGAATCAGAAGAGATGTGACTGTCTGTTGAGCTCATCTTTATTGACTGAGCGGGAAAAGGATGAAATGCATATTCTTAGAATAAAAGAAGTCAAACCCATGATAACTAGAGATAGAAGTGACTATTAAGATTGTTTAATTTTTATTACCTTTGGTAGAGAGGTAAGCTCTTTGACATGCTTTCAGATAATATTGAAAGATGGGAGAAGACTGTGTTTTTTCTGTATTCATCATAAAGGCTGGCTTCAGAGGACTACATTTGTTTTAACCTTGCATTTTTAAGGTGACTAATTTTGAAGCACACTTCTGTAACGTTGTTTTGTGTTTGGAAAGTTAACAGTAGGTTGGTCTGCAAGTAAGTTGTTTCACTTCAGAATTTTATCTCTGATTTCATGAAACAATCATTTCACCAGGACTTTTTGTCTCATCAAAATTTTTATACATTTTGGGGGGTTTGATTTTGCTGAGATGGTCAGAATGAATGAAATTGCAAACTTGCCTTTGCATGAAGAACCCTTCCTTTTCTGTAAACGTCTCTCAAAACAGTCTAGAGCGGAGAGTTATGAAGTTCTCCTCTAAAGGTCCAGACAGTGGTTTTGACCGTGTGGGCCACGAGACCTCTGTCACAGCTTCTCAGGTCTATCATGGTGGCATGAAAGCGGCCATCCGCAGTGTGTGAACAAAGAAGGGAGCCATGTCCCCAAAAGATTCTCTTTACAAAAATGGGCAGCAGGCTGGTAGTTTTCCTATTCCTAGTCTAAAGTTTGCCTCTCCTTGGTTCTAAAACAGATTAGTACATAATTTCATAATTAATGAAACATTTTTCTTTCTTCCTAATGCTAGGAAGCCTAAAGGAGCTCAGATAGTAGAAAGGAGCTCAGAGAGAAGAAGTAAGAGTGAAAAACCGACACACCAAAGCAGACAGTAATGCTTGATAACTTCAAATATATTGAAATAGCATCTTTTCTGCTCAACAGTCTTTGGTGGCCAGAAATCCAACCCGACATTGACCATGTCAATACAACAGAATAATCTTTTCCCTGCAATAAACTATTTTTGTTAGCTGCTAACGTTCTTTTAACCAGCTGAAAGCATCTGGTTTCCCCCATTTCTTGTATTACCAAATCAAGATGTATTGTTGCCTGATATACTACTGTACATGTGTTCTCATGCACTCATTCCACATTCTCAAACACACACTTCCCGCCCCATTCCCAGGTTGCCTAGTAGTCTCAGATTTACCTATAGTACTTACATTGGCCAGCGTCTTTTTGTTACAATATGTTGGCCATTTTGGGATCTTCTTTAAGGCTTCATTGTGAAAGAAAAATATTCCTGTCTCTTAAAAACATTCAGCATTAATAAGAGAATAATTTTAGTTCTCTTTCCATCCAATTTAAATGGGTGGAAAGGAACTTACAGTGGAAAAAGAATCCTAATGGTTAGCAGAGATGGCAAAACTAGTGTCTATAAAGGTGATTGCTATTTGATTTAATAAAATGAATAATTTTGTATGAGTTTTCTCAGAATAAATTAAACATATTTAAAGATCTGTAGTTAAAATTATTTTATATCAGTTAGGATAAATGTAACATTCAAAAAATATTGATTAACTTTGTAAGTCAGAAAGAGAAAGACAAATACTATACGATATCACTTCTATGTGAAATCTAAACTAGGACACAAATGAAAATTTATCTACAAAGCAGAAACAGACTCATGGACATAGAGAACAGATTTTTGGTTGCAAAGGGAGTGGGGATTGGGGGATTGGAAGGTTGGGGATAGCAATGCAAACTATTATATGAAGGATGGATAAACAAATGGTCCTACTATGTAGTATAGGAGACCATATTCAATATTCTGTGATAAAACATAATGGAAAAGAATATAAAAAAGAATGTGTCTATATGTTTATATGAATCACTTTGCTGTACAGCAGAAAAAGTAACTCTGTAAATCTACTATTCTGCAATTTAAAGTTTTTGGGAAAAAAAAACATATACATATTTGTAGGTTAAAATATTTTGGGGAAATATCAACTTCATTTCCAATCAGATAGAAAAAATTCCAGTAATATCATTGTCAAAATTCTGGATCTTTCAAAATCTGAATTTTAGTGGTCTGAAGAAATGTTTATGAGATCATGCATGGAGAGTTCCATTGCAGTACGGAAATATCAAGTGATATTATGAAGAACATGTTGAAGGAAGCTCACAAACATATCCCTCAGGTATTTGTTTTGAGATTCAAGACAGGAGACTCAGTTATGAACATTCTCTGGACTACGGTGCAGTCTCACTTTGGAGTCTCTCTGACTTTAACTGCAACCTCACAAGAAAGGCAGGAGGAGGGAAAGGGAGAAGATATACCTGCTTAGTCATTTGGGTGATAAGTCATCTGCAGAGGTGGCCATGTCATCCTCACAAATAAAATGGGTCATAGGAGAATGTGATAAACGAAAGATTAGGACCTGTGGGGAGCTTAAAAAGATGAATAATTTAATGCTTCTTCCATTAAATGGGGCAGAAGATGGAAAACAAATGTAGATGCCTCTTTCTTGGCTTCTCAATCTTTTCATACCCGGCCCTCCTCCAGCCTGTTCCTTCTTCTAGGTTTACCACTTTGTTTACCAAAGTGAATATAACTGGGTATCTGAGACAGACACCTGGGAAATGTCTTTGAACAGTGCTTCTCGCTCCCTTCCTCGTGGTCTGTTAATTGGTCCTCCACCAGCCATTATATTTAATATGTCTATTTCTTGGAAATATCTACTAGTCCTATAGCTACTTCCTCATCCAGGTCTATGTTGTAGGTTTCTAAGCCAAAACTGTGACTCCTTTACAGACTATTTATTCAATTAATCACCTTTCTTATCATCCTCTTGCTTAAAACCTTTTTTAAGTTTCTTAATAAGACGCCCCATGAACTCTCTTCTGCTTACTTTCTTACCATTCAGCTTCACCTCTTTGTGTACTTCCTAGCTTATTCTCCAGGTGTGTGTCTATCTTTCAGTCCCAGCTACTTGAATATACCATATTCTCTTGGAGGCCTAGGTCTTTGAAGATACTGACACCTTTGCTTGAAATGCCATCCTTTAGTAGCAAGCACGTCTTCTTCTTTTTTTTTTTAATTACCTGATTAATACCTTTGTTGCTGTTGAGTCACTCAGTCGTGCCCACCTCTTTGCGACTCCATGGACTGCAGCACGCCTGCCTTCCTTCTCTTTCACAATCTCTGAGTTTACTCAAACTCATGTCCTTTGAGTTGATGATGCCATTCAACCATCTCATCCTCTGTCATCCCCTTCTCCTCCTGCCTTCAATCTTTCCCAGCATCAGTGTCTTTTCCAGTGAGTCAGCTCTTGGCATCTAGTGGCCAAAGTACTGGAACTTCAACTTCAGCATCAGTCCTTCCAATGAATACTCAGCATTGATTTCCCTTAGGATTGACTGTTTTGATCTCCTTTCAGTCCAAGGGACTCTCAAGAGTCTTCTCCAATACCACAGTGTGTAAACATCAATTATTTGGTGCACAATTTTCTTTATGATCCAACACTCACATCCATACATGACTACTGGAAAAACCATAGCTTTGTCTAGACAGCTTTTGTTGGCAAAGCCATGTCTCTGATTTTTAATATGCTGTCTAGGTTGGTCATAGCTTTTCTTCCAAGGAGCCAGCTTCTCTTAATTTCATGGCTGCAGCCACTGTCCACAGTGATTTTGGAGCCTAAGAAAATAAAGTCTGTCATTGTTTCCATTGTTTCCCCATCTATTTCCCATAAAGTGATGGGACCGGATGCCATGATCTAGTTTTCTAAATGATGAATTTTAAGCCAGCTTTTTCACTCTCCTCTTTCACTTTCATCCAGAGGCTCTTTAGTATCTCTTCACTTTATGCCATAAGGTTGGTATCATCTGCCTATCTGAAGTTATTTATATTTCTGCCAGGAATCTTGATTCCAGCTTGTGCTTCATCCAGCCCTGCATTTCACATGATGTGCTCTGCATATAAGTTAAATAAGCAGGATGACAATATACAGCCTTGACATACTCCTTTCCCAATTTTGGTCCAGTTTGTTGTTCCATATCTGGTTCTAAGTGTTGCTTCTTGACCTGCATACAGGTTTCTCAGGAGACAGGTCAGGTGGTCTGTTATTCCCAACTCTTGAAGAATTTTCCACAGTTTGTTGTGATCCACACACTTTGTTGTGAACCTAAAGTCAAAGGCTTTAGCATATTCAATGAAATAGTAGTAGATGTTTTTCAGGAATTATCTTGTTTTTTCTATGAACTAACGGGCGTTGGCAGTTTGATCTCTGATTCCTCTGCCTTTTCTAAATCCAAGCTTAAACTTCTGGAAGCTCCAAGTTCTCATACAGTTGAAGCCTAGCTTGGAGAATTTTGAGTATTACTTTGCTAGCATGTGAGATGAGTGCAGTTGTGTAGTAGTTTGAGCATTCTTTGGCATTGTCTTTCTTTGGAATTGTGCTGAGAACTGACCATTTCCAGTCCTGTGGCCACTGCTGAGTTTTCCAAATTTGCTGGCATATTGAGTACAGCATTTTCACAGCATCATCTTTTAGGAATTGAATTAGCTCAGCTGGAATTCCATCAACTCCATTAGTTTTGTTTGTAGTGATACTTCCCAAGGCCCACTTGACTTCACTTTCCAGGATGTCTGATTCTAGGTGAGTGATCATACCTTCGTGGTTATCCAGGTTATTAAGATATTTTTAAAATGAATCTTCTCTGTATTCTTGCCACCTTTTCTTAATATCTTCTGCTTCTATTAGGTCTATACCATTTCTGTCTTTTATTGTGCCCATTTTGCATGAAATGTTCCTTTCAGTTCAGTTCAGCTCAGTTGCTCAGTCGTGTCCGACTCTTTGTGACCCCATGAATCGCAGCAAACCAGGCCTCCCTGTCCATCACCAACTCCCGGAGTTCACTCAGACTTGCGTTCATCGAGTCAGTGATACCATCCAGTGGTCATCCCCTTCTTCTCCTGCCCCCAATCCCTCCCAGCATCAGAGTCTTTTCCAATTAGTCAATTCTTTGCATGAGGTGGCCAAAGTACTGGAGTTTCAGCTTTAGCATCATTCCTTCCAAAGAAATCCCAGGGCTGATCTCCTCTAGAATGGACTGGTTGGATCTCCTTGCAGTCCAAGGGACTCTCAAGAGTCTTCTTCAACACCACAGTTCAAAAGCATCAATTCCTTGGCACTCAGCCTTCTTCACAGTCCAACTCTCACATCCATACATGACTACTGGAAAAACCATAGCCTTGACTAGACGGACCTTTGTTGGCAAAGTAATGTCTCTGCTTTACAACATGCTATCTAGGTTGGTCATAACTTTTCTTCCAAGGAGTAAGCATCTTTTAATTTCATGGCTGCAATTACCATCTGCAGTGATTTTGGAGCAGAAAAAAATAAAGTCTGACACTGTTTCTCCATCTATTTCCCATGGAATGATGGGACCGGATGTCATGATCTTCGTTTTCTGAATGTTGAGCTTTAAGCCAACTTTTTCACTCTCCTCTTTCACTTTCATCAAGAGGCTTTTTAGTTCCTCTTCACTTTCTGCCATAAGGGTGGTGTCATCTGCATATCTGAGGTTATTGATATTTTTCCCGGCAATCTGGATTCCAGCTTGTGTTTCTTCCAGTCCAGCATTTCTCTTGATGTACTCTGCATATAAGTTAAATGAGCAGGGTGACAATATACAGCCTTGACAAACTCCTTTTCCTCTTTGGAACCAGTCTGTTGTTCCATGTCCAGTTCTAACTGTTGCTTCCTGGCCTGCATACAGATTTCTCAAGAGGCAGGTCAGGTGGTCTGGTATTTGCCAGGGTCCAGCCCCGGTGGATCCAGTGAATTCGAAGGGTGGACGGCGTTGGCATGGAAAGACTTGTTTATTAATATAAGATTAGACTGAGAAACAATAGTGTAGTAGGAAGATTAAGTGGAGAGAAGAGGCTGATTAACTTGGGTTACGTGGAAAACCAATAAAGCTCCAGACAAAGAGCTTGCACCATCTATGTTAGGCCGCTGGCGCCCATTTGAATATCAGAGAGTGCCCCGTCTTGGGCTCTCTCTTACAGATCTTAAAAGCCGGGACAAGTAAGTAGACAGTGAGCCTCCACGCCCCAGATGGGAATTCAGCCTGAAATTAGAGTAAAGGGGAGACACGGGGGAAACCAGTCCAGTGACTGGCTCTCCTTCTATTGTCCTTCAAGGCCTTTTATACTTTTGATTATACATAGAGATCAGTGGGTAATACAAAATTATGTAGCTTACGCAGCCCAGACTTTCTGTATATCTTTTTGTATACAAAAGGTCTCAGGTGATTTACATTATCTTCTGGCCAAGAGGCTTGTTAACACTTTTTGGCTCTCTTCCTTAATGAATGTTAATTTCTTTTCCCCTGGAGTGTTTTTCTTTAATCTGCATCTCCTTAAAGTGCTAAAGTTACATCTCTATAGAACAAAGGTGCAGTGAGTTATAACAAAGAAGGTACTTAACTCAAAGATCTAATGTTGCTAATACCAGGTCTACTACTTGTTTTTCTATATACCAACTGTATCTAAAAATAAAGGATATGAAAATTTGGCACCAAGTATTGGCTCAACAAATGAAACCTTTAATCAGTCCTATTCTAATGATTTTGACTCTTCAGAAGCCCCTACATTCCTAGGATGTTTTAAGCTTCCTGTGCCTCTTGCGGTCAGGAGGCCTCAAACAATCACATGCACAGCTGTACGAGTCCTGTAGGCAGGCTAGAAAGCCATCAGAGGGGTTTTTGGATTGAAACACTCTTTCAAATGCAGAAGACTAAAGCCCTGAATTGACTTTTTCCAGAGAATGTCAGAAGAGTGGAAAAGCAGGCAGATTCTTATTTTTTGAGGGAGTGGATGCTCAGGAAATTCCAGGGGGAAAACTTGAGGTCTGATTAGCCTTGCCATCAGAGCTCTTGCCGCATGACCTTGTCACGGGTGGAATTCCTTACGCTGGCTCCCGGCAGGTATTCCCATCTCTTTCAGAATTTTCCGTAGTTTATTGTGATCCACACAAAGACTTTGGCATAGTCAATAAAGCAGAAATAGATGTTTTTCTGGAACTCTCTTGCTTTTTCCATGATCCAGCAGATGTCGGCAATTTGATCTCTGGTTCCTCTGCCTTTTCTAAAACCAGCTTGAACATCAGGAAGTTCACGGTTCACGTATTGCTGAAGCCTGGCTTGGAGAATTTTGAGCATTACTTTACTAGTGTGTGAGATGAGTGCAATTGTGCGGTAGTTTGAGCATTCTTTGGCATTGCCTTTCTTTGGGATTGGAATGAAAACTGACCTTTTCCAGTCCTGTGGCCACTGCTGAGTTTTCCAAATTTGCTGGCATATTGAGTGCAGCACTTTCACAGCATCATCTTTCCGGATTTGAAATAGCTTTACTGGAATTCCATCAACTCCACTAGCTTTGTTTGTAGCGATACTTTCTAAGGCCCACTTGACTTCACATTCCAAGATGTCTGGCTCTAGATGAGTGATCACACCATCATGATTATCCGGGTCGTGAAGATCCTTTTTGTACAGTTCTTCTGTGTGTTCTTGCCACCTGTTCTTAATATCTTCTGCTTCTGTTAGGTCCATGCCATTTCTGCCCTTTATTGAGCCCATCTTTGCATGAAATGTTCCCTTGTTATCTCCAATATTCTTGGAGAGATCTTGATTCTTTCCCGTTCTGTTGTTTTCCTCCATTTCCTTGCATTGCTCACTGAGGAAGGCTTTCTCATCTCTCCTTGCTATTCTTTGGAACTCTGCATCAGATGCATATATCTCTCCTTTTCTCCTTTACCTTTAGTAGCTGGGTTTTGTCCTTTGTCTTTTCTTAGCTATTTGTAAGGCCTCCTCAGACAACATTTTTACTCTTTGCATTTCCTCTTCTTGGGGATGGTTTTGATCACCTTCTCCTGTACAATGTTATGAACCTCCATCCATAGTTCTTCAGGCACTCTGTCTATCAGATTTAATCCCTTGAATATATTTGTCACTTCCTCTGTATAATCATAAGGGATATTTAGGTCATACCTGAATGATCTAGTGGTTTTTCTTACTTTCCTAAATTTAAGTCTCAATTTTGCAATATGGATTTCACAGTCCGAGCCACAGTCAGCTTCTGGTCTTGTTTTTCCTGACTGTATAGAGCTTCTCCATCTTTGGCTGCAAAGAATATAATCAGTCTGATTTTGGTATCACCATCTGGTGACATCCATGTGTAGAGTCTTCTCTTGTGTTTTAGGAAGAGGATGTTTGGTATGATTAATTCCTACTGATCATTAAAATGTCAACTGAGCTATTCCTTAAATTGCTTCCCCAAAGTTTCCCCTTATCCCGTACCAAAACTAGATTAGGGACCTGTCCAACATATGATCACAAAAACCAAGAGTCTTCATTTTAACATTCATCGTACACCTTTACAATTTCTTGATCACTTATCTGTATCCCAAATAGACTGAAATTATGACCGTTTTCTTCAGTTATAACATTTGTGCCTTGCACGTCATAGGACCCAAACCAGATGTCCAATAATGTTGAATCAAGAATTAGCTAAATGAGTTGGATAGAAAATGAAAAATCTATAAGAAAAGTTGCATAGCTATAAGAATTACTTAATAATGAGATTTGCAATACATTAGAACACATCACATAATGTTGAGAGCTACCTTTTTGGAAATACTGACAGCTTAAAGTGATAACTCAATTTGTCTAGTCTCTATTGGCCCAAGATGTTTAAGAAAATATTTTTTTAAACTATATAGTACTAGAGGGAAAACGAGATTCTTATTAATGCCCCTTAATTGCTGGTGATGTTACTTCTCTGTTATTACAGGTAGAGTCATTTTCTCACCCACCGTATCTGTCATATGATATTATTGGAAATGGGATGTTACATATGTCTTAGACACAGGATCTCCTTAGGTTTATTAAATTTTGAGGTTAATGAATATTTTGACACTTTTACCTATACATATCATTAGGGCTTACTGCGATAGGTTTAGGATGGCAATCATAATAAACATATACAGTACAATAAAAAGCACTTTTAATCTTGGAAGTGCCTTAGAAACAACAGTGATCAATGCTATGGATGGATTAACAGCATCAAATTGATTGAATTCTATTTTAAGGGCAATGGTGGTATTAACACCCACATTCTGTTCAGAAGGAATGCAGCCGTGGCAGTGGTAGAGAGCAGGTTCTGCAGTAAGATTCCCCAATTTAAAATTTGGTTCCTCTGCACGCTGGTGTTTAACTCTGCCTCGGTCGGTTCTCTACTCTCCAGCTCAGTTTCTTCATCTCTAAAGTGGGTTATCATAAGATTTCAAGGCAGAAATCACCATAAAGGATTAGCACACAATACCATAATAGTCATTATTATATATGCATTTAATGGCTGGCGTTTTGGAATTCAGGATTTTGAACTATGTGCTGTAACACTCATGCATGTATTTTATGTGCTTAAACCACAGAAATCTTGATGATATTCTTTTTATAACCTCTGTCTACTCCAGATCTCTCTGATTTTTCACTTCATGTTATTTAGTCTATGAAGTTCGATATTTAAATTGCCTTCCTTGTCTAGAGACTTAGATGTTTTATCTCTCATAACTGAATTGTGAGTGATTACTTGACATTTTAACATACACTTATAAATCGAAGGCTATTTCTTGTATTTTCCTCATTATCATGCTCCTTAAAAAAGAAGACACTTTCAGTGTGTCAGTATTCTCACCTACCAATCACTCCTTGGGCTTCCCTGGTGGCTCAACTGGTAAAGAATACACCTGCAATGCGGGAGACCTGAGTTCGATCCCTGGGTTGGGAAGATGCCCTTTAGAAAGGAATGGCTACCTACTCCAGCATTCTGAACTGAAGAATTCCACAGATTACATAGTCCATTGGGTCGCGAGAGTCGGACACGACTGAAGGATTTTCACTTTAACAAATCACTCCTTAATCTGTCACTTGTATTTTTTTGCCCATTGCTTTCTTGTAAATGCTTCCTTCAAGATTATCAATAATTTTCAAAAGAAGGGCTATTTCTAATCCTCAACTGTGTGCCCCTAAATAATAATGTTATCATTATATCCTTTTAAACATATAAATAAACTAAATATTTCTCACTAGACTTCCCCTTCTGTTTTCTGCACATTTATTTTCAAACTTTTGACTCTGCTTTTTCCCTCCACCTTTAAATGGAGGAGCCTGATCATTATTGGATGTATTGTGAATCTTTACCATTTTCCCAGTGGCTCAGATGGTAAAGAATATGCCAGCAATGCAGGAGACCCGGGTTCAATCCCTGGGTTGTGAAGATCCCCTGGAGAAGGAAATGGCAACCCACTCGAGTATTCTTGCCTGGAAAGTCCCATGGACAGAGGAGCCTGGAGGGCTACACTCCATGGGATTGTAAACAGTCGGACAGGACAGAAGTGACTTAGCACGCATGCATGCCAGATGCTATGATTGGTGTTTTAGAAACAGTATTGGATAAAACAGACATAGCCCCTAACCTTAGGGAGCTTGGAAGCTTGCAATGAAATCAGGCATCAAACATGTAATGAAATAATTGCAAAGGATTCCTGACTCCAGCTGTGATGCATGTCAAAAAACCCTCCTGCTGAGAAAAAAAAAAAAAAAAAGCTGGATAAAATTTCTTAATAATATGGCTGTATCAAGACAGTATTGTTTAACTAGGACTGCCATGACTAATGGGATCAAGTTAATAGAAATAAGAAAACCATTTCAATGAGCTTTTTATTTATCTTTTGTATTTTCCTTCTATTTGTTTAATCCTATATTGCATAGTCTTGGGTGTGGAGGTGGAGGAAGCTTGGCTTTGAAAGACAAAAAAATTAGAGTTCAGAGCCTACCAAGGAGGAAGGCCCATGGTAAACATGTCAGATGTTCAGCTGGAATTGTAGCAGTGGGAACAAATGAGAAATAGAGCAGTCATCCAAAAGCAGGAAGTAAACCCTCAACTCATCTGAACTGCCAGTAGAGTGAAGTGAAGTGAAGTGAAGTCGCTCAGTCGTGTCCAACTCTTTGCAACCCCATGGACTGTAGCCTACCAGGCTCTATCCATGAGATTTTCCAGGCAGGAATACTGGAGTGGGTTGCCATTTCCTTCTCCAAGGTATCTTCCCAACCCAGGGATCGAACCCAGGTCTCCTGCATTGCAGGCAGACGCTTTACCATCTGAGCCATCAGGGAAGCCAGTAGAGTAAACGTTGTCTTTCTGCCAGAATACTTTAAATATTTGCTGCAAGAAGATAACATTAACAACAGTCTACATTTCTAAAATTCACAATGTTTGCTATTCAATGCAAAATTACCAAGAATACCAAAAATATAGGACTTAATAAATGAAAAAATACAGATCCTCAAGTAATCTAGACATATTTGATATATATATGCACATACACAAAATTTGTATATGAAAATTATATATGTATAAAATAGCTATGATTGGAGAAGGCAATGGCAACCCACTCCAGTACTCTTGCCTGGAAAATTCCATGGACAGAGGAGCTTGGTAGGCTGCAGTCCTTGGGGTCCCTAGGAGTTGGACACAACTGAGTGACTTCACTTTCATTTTCACTTTCATGCATTGCAGAAGGAAATGGCAACCCACCCCAGTGTTCTTGCCTGGAGAATCCCAGGGACAGGGAAGCCTGGTAGGCTGCCGTCTATGGTGTTGCACAGAGTCGGACACGACTGAAGTGACTTAGCAGCAGCAGCAACAGCAACTATGATTAGTATTGTAAATAAAATAAATGAAAAGATGCAGAATATAAACAGAGTTGGAATATATTAGAATAGGAGATCTAGAATTAAATTAATACCTAAATTCGAATCTCTGTAGAAAAAATTTCGACTCTATCCCTGATGGGAGTAAATAGTAGTAGACTATGCAGATGACACCACCCTTATGGCAGAAAGTGAAGAGGAGCTAAAAAAGCCTCTTGATGAAAGTGAAAGAGGAGAGTGAAAAAGTTGGCTTAAAGCTCTACAGTCAGAAAACTAAGATCATGGCATCCGGTCCCATCATTTCATGGGAAATAGATGGGGAAACAGTGGAAACAGTGTCAGACTTTATTTTTTTGGGCTCCAAAATCACTGCAGATGGTGATTGCGGCCATAAAATTAAAAGACACTTACTCCTTGGAAGGAAAGTTATGACCAACCTAGATAGCATATTGAAAAGCAGAGACATTACTTTCCCAACAAAAGTCTGTCTAGTCAAGGCTATGGTTTTTCCAGTGATCATGTATGGATGTGAGAGTTGGACTGTGAAGAAGGCTGAGCGCCAAAGAATTGATGCTTTTGAACTGTGGTGATGGAGAAGACTCTTGAGGTCCCTTGGACTGCAAGGAGATCCAACCAGTCCATTCTAAAGGAGATCAGCCCTGAGTGTTCTTTGGAAGGAATGATGCTAAAGCTGAAACTCCAGTACTTTGGCCACCTCATGCAAAGAGCTGCCTTATTGGAAAAGACTCTGATGCTGGGAGGAATTGGGGGCAGGAGGAGAAGGGGACGACAGAGGATCAGATGGCTGGATGGCATCACCGATTCAATGGACATGAGTTTGAGTGAACTTCGGGAGATGATGATGGAGAGGGAGGCCTGGTGTGCTGCAATTCATGAGGTCGCAAAGAGTAGGATATGACTGAGCAACTGAACTGAACCGAACCGAATCTTAAGCTATGAATGTTTGAATGTATGTTTTAGTAAATGGAATAGTTAGAAATCAAATATGTAAGCTTCTAAATCAGTGAGAAACTAGAAAAAGCAAATGGAAGCCGCCAAATTTGAAAGAAGGAAGTGGTAAAAATAAAAGCAAAAATTAATGAAATAGAAAAAGATAAAAGGAAGAGAAGAAGACCAAAATATCTATATGATTTACTATATTAACCTAATAAAGATGAAACCTTTTAAATTATCTCTTTGATTTCAATAAATACATTTGATAAAGTTCTCATCAAACTAAGAATGAAACATTATTTTTTTATAAAAACATATTTTTTATAAAATACTACTAGTATAAAATATTGAATATTTTCTCCCAGTTATCAGGAATAGGACAAGGAAGTCCACTATCACCAACTATATTCAATATTATATTGGAAGTACTAGCCAGAACAATGTAGCAAAAAAAAAAAAAAGACATTAAGAATGTTAAAGAAGAAGTAGGCTATCTTTATTTGCAGATATCATGACTGCATATAGAAGAATCAAGATGGTGTATAAGCTATCCAGTTTCAGTTCGGTCGCTCAGTCGTGTCCGACTCTTTGCGACTCCATGAATCACAGCACGCCAGGCCTCCAGTTTAATAAGTACATATAGCAAGGATTTTGTGTAAAGATTACTATTCCTAAATCAAATTTTTCTGTTGAAAGTAATCAGGAAAAGAAAAAAATTAGTGCCACTTATAATTTCACCAAAATGTATAAATGATTTAGAAACAAACCTGGTTAAAAAAAAATAATGCAAGACTTCTGCAATGAAAACTACAAAGTATTTCCTTGAAAAATTGAAGAAAACCTAAATAAATGGTGAGATACTCATGTTCATGGATATGAAGACTTCAGTTCAGTTCAGTTCAGTCGCTCAGTTGTGTCCGACTCTTTGTGACCCCATAAACTGCAGCAGGCCAGGCCTCCCTGTCCATCACCAACTCCTGGAGTTCACTCAGACTCACATCCATCGAGTCAGTGATGCCATCCAGCCATCTCATCCTCTGTCGTCCCCTTCTCCTCTTGCCCCCAATTCCTCCCAGCATCAGAGTTTTTTCCAATAAATCAGCTCTTCGCATGAGGTGGCCAAAGTACTGGACTTTCAGCTTTAGCATCATTTCTTCCAAAGAAATCCCAGGGCTTATCTCCTTCAGAATGGACTGGTTGGATTTCCTTGCAGTCCAAGGGACTCTCAAGAGTCTTCTCTAACACCACAGTTCAAAAGAATCAATTCTTCAGTGCTCAGCTTTCTTCACAGTCCAACTCTCACATCCACACATGATCACAGGAAAAACCATAGCCTTGACTAGACAGACTTTTGTTGGCAAAGTAATGTCTCTGCTTTTCAATATGCTATCTAGGTTGGTCATAACTTTCCTTCCAAGGAGTAAGCGTCTTTTAATTTTATGGCTGCAGTCACCATCTGCAGTGATTTTGGAGCCCCCCAAAAATAAAGTCTGACACTGTTGCCCCTGTTTCCCCCTCCATTTCCCATGAAATGATGGGACCAGATGCCATGATCTTCGTTTTCTGAATGTTAATGCAATTAAATATCAGATCTTTCTAATTTTATCTGTAGAATTCAAATAGTTCCAGGCAAAATCCCAGGATTTGGGGGAAATTGGCAACCTGACTCTAAAATGTATATGGAAAAGAAGAGGACTTAGAGTAGCAAAGGTTATACTGAAGAAAGAAAAAGCTGGAGGATTTATACTATGACACATCAAGACTGTTTATAAAGCTGCAGTAGGTAAGGGAGTATAGTTTTGGTATAAGCATAGACAAAAATAGACCATTATACTGCCACATAGATATCCAAAATAAATGCATATATATGTGTATCAAACTCATGTGCAAGGTTGTTTTTAGAAACTTTATATTCTTGACAATCAAAAACTGTTAACAACTCACATTTCCTCCAACAAAATAATGGAAAATAAATTATAATATATTAATTCAATGAACTATGTATAGCAATAAAAATGAACCAAATATTGCATCACACAACAACATGAGTAAATTTCATAACCTATTACTGTGAGAAAGAGGCTAGAAACACAAGAGCCTGGTAATCCGTTTATATAAATTTGAAGAATCAGAAAGTGAATCAGTGTGATGAAAGACAGGAGATGGATAGTAATTGAACAAAAGCAAAACGGAGCCTTCTGAGATTCAGGAATTAGTCTGTGCACATAAATATTCATAGCCCCTACTTTAGCATAGTCAAAAACTGGAAACAATACAAATATCCATCCATAGGTGAATGGATGAACAGACTGTGGTATATCCATGCCATGGGATACTACTCAACAATGGGAAGGAATCTCAATTTATTTGTTGGTAAAGAAAGCAGGAGAGTAGTTAATTATAATTCCATTTATATAAAAGTTTTTAAATGCAGACTAATCTATAGAAGAGAGCAGTGGTGGCCTGGGGCTGAGGAAGAGGGAGTGATGGAGATGTTCTGTAGTACTTGTGGTAAGGGTTTCACAAGTATATATTTCTTACAACTTTTTTTCCTATATGGCCTCTCCCTACTAGTAAACATTAGTTTACTATGTCCATGAGGCTGCTACTTTCTTTTTTTCATTATATTCACTAGTTTGTTAAATTTTTTAGATTCCACATATAAGTGATATCATATAGTATTTACTTTTTCTAACTTATTTCACTTAGCATAATGCCCTGTAAGTCAGTCATCCGTGTTGTTGCAGATAGCAAAATTTCACTATTTTTAATCCCTGAGTAGGAGTCAGGTGCGTGTGTGTGTATACATAATCTTTATTTACTCACTTGTTGATGAACATTGAGGTTGTTTCTGTATCTTGGCAATTGTAAATAATGTCATTGTGAACATTGAGGTACATATATCTTTTTGAATGATGTTTTTTTTTTTTTTTTTCCTTTTGGGTGTGTATCCAGGAGTGAAATTGCTGGGTTATATGGTAGTTCTATTTTTAGTTAGTTTTTTTTTTTTTGTGGCAAAACCTCTGTTTTCCACAGTGACTGTACCACCTTACATTCCTACAAACAGCATAGGAGGGTTCCCTTTCCTCCATATCCTCACTGACTTTTGTTGTTTGTGTTCTTTTTAATTATGGATGTTCTGACAGGTGCAAGGTGATTTCTCACTGTGGTTTTGATTTTCTCATAACTTATTGAACCATACACTTTAAATAGATATTGTTTATTGCATATAAATTATACCTCAAAAATGGATAAAAGAAAAAGTTCTCCAGGTGATTCTTGCAACCAGTGATTTACATTGTGGTGGGAAAATGGCTTTAACTCTATTTAGAGAAAAATCAATCAGTTTTTCTTTTATTTAATGTACTGGTCTTGAACTCCTTTAGATATGTGTGTGTGCACTCAGATGCTCAATTTTGCGACCCCATGGACCATAGCCCTCCAGACTCCTCTGTCCATGGAATTCTCCAGGCAAGAATATTGATGTGGGTTGCCATTTCCTTCAGATATAGACTTACACAAAGTATACACTTTAGATTTAAGCGTGGCATTCCAAATTTAACTGAAAAAAAATGATATCTACTATGTTTATAAAGCACAGTTAAAATGAGATTTACTTAACTATGTTGGCAGCAAGAATCTATAATTTCAACAAAATAACTTGTTTTACTCTGTAGGAAAGAATTTCTTTTAAATTTATTCATATTAGGACAAAAATTTCTATAGGTAAAATGCTATAGTTTGTCTGTTTTCAAGTATTTTTTCAAAAAAAGAATTTATCAGTAAAAATGTAAAATACACATTTGAATACACAGTTGACCAATTTTTGCTGTGATGCTGTGGCACTTCTATATTTTTTATAGCTCACATAATTGGTGTTAATATGCTCTGTTATTAAGTTTAACTGAGAAAAATAGTTTACTTAAAACTGATTTTTTCTGCATACTGATAAATTCAGTAGTCAAAAGAATTAGAGAAATATAATTGAGGATTGCAAAATCAATTTGACAGTCACTTAGAACGTGTTGAGTGGGCGCAGCAAGCAACAGCCTACATCTGATGCTGTTCTCTCCTTGTTTACTTCGTAAAACTGCAAATTAGAGCTTTAATTTACAGAACTGTTAATGCCTCATTAGAAACTTTAAGCAAGTATCCTGTTTTCAATTTTCCTTTTTTTCTTCCTGTGTGTCCAATATGCAACATTATCTCCATTTTGTGTGCTCATGTAAGACAATATACTTAGGAATTCTCACCTAAATCACATATATGAAATGGAAGCTTTCTAAACACCACATCCCAGGCAAGGGCACTAGCAGTGGCTGGGTGTTGTTTTCCAAAGTGATTAATTTATCCATTTGCTTTGTTCTTGCCGATGTTGTGGATGTCTTTTATATCCGAGACGCACTATTGGA
Source organism: Capra hircus (assembly GCF_001704415.2). Lineage (NCBI taxonomy): Eukaryota > Metazoa > Chordata > Mammalia > Artiodactyla > Bovidae > Capra > Capra hircus. The sequence goes on along the minus strand of NC_030823.1, from coordinate 18,056,678 downwards.
CTATGAGGTTGTAGCTGGAGTTCAGTAGACTTGTTTCTTGCTCTCATAGGCCTTATGGGAAAACAAAGCCATTTGACTATTCTTAGCCATTATCAAGGAGAGGCAATGGCACCCCACTCCAGTACTCTTGCCTGGAGAATCCCATGGGTGGAGGAGCCTGGTGGGCTGCAGTCCATACGGTTGCTAAGAGTCGGACACGACTGAGCAACTTCACTTTCAATTTTCACTTTCATGGATTGGAGAAGGAAATGGCAACCCACTCCAGTGTTCTTGCCTGGAGAATCCCAGGGACAGGGGAGCCTGGTGGGCTACTGTCTATGGGGTTGCACAGAGTCGGACACAACTGAAGTGACTTAGCGGTAGCCATTATCAATACTGCTTTTTCCCCCCTGCCTAATAGTGTGCAATAGCCAAAACCAATCAGTAGCAATAATTTAAAATTCCTCAAATAGTAGACTAGAAATTAGCCAGCTCTGTTTACAGTAACCAAGATAGGAAAACAACTTAAATGTCTATCAACAGATGAATGAGTAAAGAAGATGTGGGGAGTGTGTGTGTGTGTGTGTGTGTGTGTGTGTGTGTATAATGAAATATTACTCAGCCATTAAAAAGAATGAAATAATGCCATTTTCAGCAACTTAGATGAACTAGAGATTGTCATACTAAGTGAAGTCAGACAGAAAAACAAAAATATTTTATTTATCACTTATGTGTGGAAGCCAGAAAAAGAAAAATGATACAAATGAACTTACTTACAAAGCAGAAACAGACTCATAGACTCAGAGAAGGAATTTAATGTTACCAGGGGTGAAGGGTTGGGAGGAAGGATAAATTGGGAAGCTGGGATTGACATGTATACATACACTGCTATATTTAGGATATATAACTAGCAAGGACCTACTGTATAGCATAGGGATCTCTGCTCAGTATTATGCAACATCCTTAATGGGAAAAGAATCTAAAAGAGAATAGATACATGAAAACCTGAAACACATTGTTGTACTTGTGAAACTGTTATTAACACAACCTTGTGAATCAACTATTCTCCAATATAAAAAATAATAGATGTTAATATCAGTTAAAGTAAAAATAAAAGGGGGGAGGGAATGGATTGACCTTAAAATGTCTGTGATCACATTCTTTGAATCACAGACCCTTACTCCACTGATCAGTTAATTTTAGTTAGGACAAGGAAGAATGTTTGACCCAAGGAGGACTAATCCAGGTCTCACAGGAATTTGAAATTGAAATCCAGAGGTCAGCCTTTCTTATCTTTTGAATAAAACTTGAAAATTAATTGAAATATATAAATTAATTGAGAAGCAGAGAGAGAAGTACTGCTGCAGAGATGGGGAAAAAAGAGAGACAGAATTAAAGCATGTGAACAGAAAGCATCAGAGAGAGAAGAGGAGAAATTCCTGAAGGCTTTCCCACTCTCTCTATGTCCAAGGATTTTCCCTAGGCTGGGCTTTGTTCCTAGACTTGAATTTAGAACATACCATTATCTCTGGATAATAACTTTCTTTTTTCAAGAGAGTTTGAGTTTGAAAATGCAACCAGAGATTCTTAAAAAGAAGCCATCAACATGTAGATGGAAGTTAGAGCCATGAAAATGTGTGAAACGACTCAGGGTCAAGGATAAACCTTGGGGGATGAAAGGCATTCAGGGATGGATAACCAAGAAAGATTAGCCAGATATGCAGGAGAAGAAACTGCCTGAAAATCCAGTATATTTTCGTATATTAAGTTATCAGTATAAAATGTTGCTAGGCTTAAAAACTGAATTGTTGGTTGGAGTTTATGATTTTTCTATTTCTATGCCCTGCTCCCTAACTAAATTATTTTTTTAATGTATTTTATAACTCTTAGGCCCTTCCTGATATTTGTAGTATGATGTAAATTTCCAAAACATAATTGATAACTAAACAATCATAATTGCTTAGGAAATTTTCAAAAGATATGTATTTGTTTTTGCCAATGAGAGTCTTTAAGTTTCATGAAAGGTGTTTGAATTAGTTTGGCTCTGTATATCTTCAATGAAAATCCATACCAGAGATATGTTTGTCAACCATTAAAAAAAATCTACAGTCCAGGAGACATCGTTTATTCTGCAGTGGTTCTCATTCTGTAAGAATCCCTTGCTCTTTCTTCTCCCCTGAAAGGGCTGTATTTAAACTATAGGTCATTTCTCATCTGAATAACTAAGGGAGATTAGCTACATTGTTACTGATGCACTTGATATTTTCTCACTGTGCAACACTGTGGTAACAGATTCTTAGCCAGTCTGATCAGATAAAATGTTCATAATACTTAGAGGATAAAGGGTATCATCACTACCCCAGATTCCTTTAAATCCAAACTCATCTGTGTGAGATTACATTTTGTTTTTGTTTTTTCTCTCATTTATTAGTTCTCCCCAAAGAAAGTCTTGATAGAGCTATTTATTTGTTTCCTGGCTTGTATTTTTGACAGTCAAAACAATAGCAGATACAATAGTAGATGAAGGCTTTCTGTATGTTAGTCACTGACCTTGCCAAATCCTTTGATATTTTCTCTAGATTTGGCCCTGTGAAATCAAATATTAAGCAAGTTTGACAGTACAGTTAAATTCTGTAAGGTCTTCTATCATATTACATACAGTAATTGATTTTAAGTTAATTGGTCATTAGTTTCATGGTTTGTGTTTCTGGTTTTCTGATGGACTTCCCAGAAAATTTCATGTAAATGAAGAGATACTTTATGTAAATAAAATGCAGTAAAATCTTTTTTAACCCATTTTAATCTAATTGTGTTAAGTAATCCCATAGGAGTCAACTGCATATTTTTCTACCCTTCATTATGTTTCAGAAATGAAAAGATCATATTTTTCATCAAATCAGAAACTGTTTAAGTATTACCATTTGTAGATAAAAGTATTGTTTATTGGCCCACTCTATGTTTATTAAATACCTAATATTTATGAAATGCTGCCCTAGGTAATGTGACTAAAAGAAAGATCAGTAAGTTAATTTTGATAATTCTTGCCCTCAGGAGTTCTAATTTATACTATTTAACATCTTAGAAAAAGTAAAAAGTGTGATACTGTTATGAAAAATAAGGAAAAGAAGCAATTGCTACTCTGTGTTGTATTAGCAGAATTGCCTAGGATAAAATAAATAAGGTGATTATTGGGCTCCACTTGGCAATCCTTAGCCCTTGAGAGGAGTACCATGTTCCATTTGGGATAGCACACTTTTAAAAACATAGACACATTTGCCAGAGGTTTCAAAAGAGAGCAACAAAAAATGATGAAGGGATTTGAAAATGGGGCCTCTAAGAAAAGGCTGAGAGACCTGAGGATGTTCAATTTTAAGGAGAAAGACAGAGGGGACACATGGAAACTGTTTACAGATGCATAAAGAGGTGTTATAGAGAGGAGAGGGACCATTTTTTCTCATTAGTCAACAAAGACACTTCAAGAAGTAATGGGTTTAAAACTCAAGGGGGGAAATGCAGGTTAAATATTAGATTAAATTAGGTGAGATTTAAATATTTAAAATTTTATGTTTCTGAGTATAATTAAGGTGCGGAGACTAAATCAAGTTAGAATTGGCATAGGCATGTGAGAGGGAAAACAAATCAGATCTGATGAGGGTTAATAAAACAGCTTATATTTGCATAAAATATAAAATATTTTAAAGTACCTTCCATATGTATCATTTTACTGATCTCTCAACAATCTTAGGAAATTATCAGAGGGAGTATCAACTAGGTTTTTAGCTGAGAAAACTGAATTTCAGAGAGATAAATATCATTGTTCTCCCACCTACCTCCCACCCCCACCAGCTCCCAGATTAGACAAAACTAGCAAATGGTCTGGGACCAGACAAGTAGGACCAGAAGACCATTCTTCACATTCTGTCAATATGTTTCCCATCAAATCTTGATACTTTTTCATTTATAATAAGATTTTTGTTATAGCAAGTTGAGTTTTTTTTATTTTTGTATTTTTGGCTTTTAAGGTGCCAAATATGTCCCATGAAAATCCTTTTCTCTCCATATTTATTAGACGAAGAGAACTGAGCAATGTAAATTATAGACCAATTAGCAATTTTGTTTACATAAAGGGACAAGAAATATGATTGAACTTGTACCTATGTTATCTATATCTATTATTTGTCTCCTGTTTACAACTGTGGAATAAATTCAACACTTGGTATTAAGTTTTGACAAATGATTGCCAAACCTAATATAGTCTTTGAAGGCAGTTTGATATGGTGAGATGGTGAGACCTTGCTCTACCATTACCTGCTAGTGGAGATATTTCCATTTCATCTTTTATGAATTTCACACCCCTTATTTGTAGAATGAAATTCATGATATCTCCTGGTTTCTTCCAGACTTAAATGAGAATCAAATGAGAAAATAGATCTCAAAGTCCCTTGACCTGTTCAAAGAAATAAATTATAAGCTGTACTTAGCATTTTGAGTGGGAGAAAATATATATTGTTTTTGTTGTGTTGTGGCTATTTTAATATGATAATTTGTTTCTATTTTCATTTCAACCAAACCTTTGTTTTTATTATTTTAGAGTTTCTGATTTCAGAGCCCTAAGAACAAAGCCAGTGTCTGTTCTAGCATTTAAAATTTACTAGCCTACTGTAGGTATTGATTAACTGTGAGGTGAGTGAGTGAATGAAAAAATGGGTGAATAAATATTTTCAGGATACTATGAGGTGTGAACAAGAGATTGATGGTACTGTCGACTAAGAAAAAGATGCACAACATGAGAGCTGTGAGTTAAGTTTTATTTGGGGGTAAAATGAGGACTGCAGCCCAGGAGATAGCACTGCAGATAGCTCTGAGAAACTGCTCCAAAAATGTAATGGGGAAAGCTCAATACATATGATTTTGGTGAAGGCACAATCAAGCACTTATTTTATAAAAGTTTCCTGCTAGGGATTTAATACTTTTCTAGATATGAGGAGATGCAAGGATTGGGATCATGAAATCAGTTCCTGAAAATATCTACCTGAAGACCTGTTCCACCAGTTTCCCTGAAGCACAAAACACCTTATTCTCCATCCTGAACTCCCTTCCGGGTGTGTTGAAGGTCAATAGCTGCAGCAGAACAGGGTTCAGTCTCCACAGAAGCAGATGGCAAATGCCTTTGGCAAGTGCCAGTTTGTAGTTGACAGGATTACATATAATAATCTTGATGTATTCTTTAATGATGTAACTATTATATAACATACTATATGTATATAATATATATAATCTGTATATATAATGTAAATAACATTGTATGTCAGAGTCTGAGACCCTGTAAATACAAGGAACTAAAATTCCAGTAGGGGAGATAGACTTGCAGACCATTACAGTACTTTGTATAAGAAGAATTGTTTTTTTTTTTTTTTTTTTTCAGCAATGGGAGGTAGCTAACAAACTTTACCAAAGGAAGACCATTTGATTGGCTGCTGAGAAATCCACAGAGAAGTCATTCGCGAGGCAGGCTACATTGAAAGACTCTTGGTATACATGGCAGGGCTTGCAAAGGAATGGAGTTTTTGGGAAAATCCCAGCCTCTGTGAATTCCTTAGGTGTTCAGTAGAGTACCATCCTTGCCAACAGAGTTTGGGGTACCCCCAGCAGCATTCCTGCAGGAAGGCTACAGCAAGGGTGTTTACTAGAAGCATCAGTTCAGTTCAGTCATGTCCAACTGTTTGTGACCCCATGAATCACAGCACGCCAGGCCTCCCTGTCCATCACCAACTCTGGAGTTCACCCAAACTCATGTGCATCGAGTTGGTGATGCCAACCAGCCATCTCATCCTCTGCTGTCCCCTTCTCCTCCTGCCCCAATCCCTCCCAGCATCAGGGTCTTTTCCAATGAGTCAACTTTTCACATGAGGTGGCCAAAGTATTGGAGTTTCAGCCTCAGCATCAGTCCTTCCAATGAACACCCAGGACTGGCCTCCTTTATAATGAACTGGTTGGATCTCCTTGTAATCCAAGGGACTCGCAAGAGTCTTCTCCAACACCACAGTTCAAAAACATTAATTCTTCAGTGCTCAGCTTTCTTCACAGTCCAACTCTCACATCCATTCATGATCACTGGAAAAACCATAGCCTTGACTAGACAGACCTTTGTTGGCAAAGTAATATCTCTGCTTTCGAATATGCTGTCTAGATTGGTCATAACTTTCCTTCCAAGGAGTAAGCGTCTTTTAATTTCATGGCTGCAATCACCATCTGCAGTGATTTTGGAGCCCAAGAAATAAAGTCTGACACTTGATTTTTTAAAGTCACTCTCCTCTTCAACTTTCATCAGGAGGCTTTTTAGTTCCTCTTCACTTTCTGCCATAAGGGTGGTTTCATCTGCATATCTGAGGCTATTGATATTTCTCCCGGCAATCTTGATTCCAGCTTGTGTTTCTTCCAGCCCAGAATTTCTCATGATGTACTCTGAATGTAAGTTAAATAAGCAGGGTGACAATATACAGCCTTGACATACTCCTTTTCCTATTTGGAACCAGTCTGTTGTTCTATGTCCGGTTCTAACCGTTGCTTCCTAACCTGCATATAGGTTTCTCAAGAGGCATACAGGAAGCTTAATGGCTCCCTGTGCATAATGTTGAGAGTTTTTGTTTCTTTCTGAGATTTATGTGTGTATATTGCAAGTTCAAAATGGTACCTTAATTAGTTGCAGGAAGTTGCATCACATGCCCCACACCTCCCTTTTCCAGCACACCAAGTAATAGAATGTATTTGCCAAATTATGAAGACTGATAGATAATGACAACTGTAATTAGAGAAAATGGGATCTCTGCCCCCTCTCCTGTTTTTTGTTTAAATGGGTTGCCAACGTTTAAAATGCAAAGAAGTAGCCCTCCTAAGGGGTCCATTCTATCTCATCTGCAGAGGAAAGACGTATGTTGTTAACTGATGAAATGTCTGCGGTGGAAGCAGAGCGACCCCAGGAAAAACTCGAAGTCTGCCCTCTGCCTTTGGCAGCACTACAGCCTAACTGAGTGCCCACTCTCTCGGGAGCCTACAGGCATTGTGTCTGCCCACGGCTGCTGGTGCATCTTCCGGAGGCTTTCCCCCAAGGCTCTCTCTTCAGTCTGATTGCCTTGGGGCAGTTGTCTGCCTCCCTTCAGCTGAAATGTACCTGTCTGTGCCCCATCCCTTCAGGCCCCTGATCTGGACAGTAGGCTGGTCTGACAGATGTCACTTTGATGGTATGTCAGAAGAAGCAGCCTGTTTCTGGGCTCCTCTTGCCCTCCTCAGAACTGCATGTTCACTTAGAAGCCTTCTAGGTATAATTACAGAAGGGAACACATGAAATCAAATCACAGCTCTGTGGGAGAGAGGGTTTTGGACTAGATCCACCCATGTGGGAAAGTGAAAGTTTCATTCTTTCTTTTAAAAGAACAAATATTTGCTGAACAGCAGCAAATTACCAGGCACTGTGTTAGAGCATAAAGATGCCTAAGTAAACAAGGCATAATCCATGACTTTAAGAAGCTGAGAAGGTACATACTTTATATAAATATTTCATATAAATCACTCAACTTTATTCAGAACTTTTATTGAGCATCTTCTATGTGCATGACTCTGTGGAGCAATAGAAATAAAATCTCTGCCTTCATGGGGACTGCATTCTAATGGGGTTCAGCAGGTGAACAGAAATCCATGTTACTTATTTGTTGATTCACCAAAATGAAAAATTTATCTTCCTAAAGCTTATTTTTAAATGAACACGTGTATACCTGTGGTGGATTTATGTTGATATATGGCAAAACCAATACAATATTGTAAAGTAATTAACCTCCAATTAAAATAAATAAATTTATATTAAAAAAATAAAATGATCATTTTTAAACCTCATCTTAAATTCAAATTTTCTTTGATCACATTTGATGCAGGTTAGGATAACCTTCCTGTGTTACTTGAAATACATTTAAAGCAGCCCTTATTTGAAGGAATCTGGTTTTGAATTTTTCATAGTGTGTTAATTACCTTCTAATTAATTTTGTGTGTGTGTTTCCAAAAGTTGGGAATAGTAAAGAGATAGGGTATGACTCTGCAGAGCTTTTTAAGGTAAAACATGCAATCAGATCAATGCTCATGTAAATTAGAACTCAGGAAAAGTACTGAACAGCAGGATTATATTATCAAAAATCTGGCTGATAGGTTTTGAAGTCACTGAGCTGAATCTATTTAGAAGTACATTTTAGGAAGGCTAAATAAACATCAACACTATTGTCTATTCTAAGTCAGGCTCTTGCTTTGTCTATTTTCCAGGTGATAAAACACTAACTGTGATTAGTGTTATCATCAAGCATATTGAACAATCTGTAAGTTAACAGCAATACATAGGCATGTGGTCCAAGGACTAGAAGGAAAGAAAATGAATTTTTTATCTTTTTTTTTCCCTATAGAAGGGGAAATAATTCAACACCTTGAGTTAGCTGTGACTCAAGGGTCCATTATAACTTCAAGATTTTTTAAAAGCCTGTGTCTGGGGTATGGGAGATGAATTTTGTTCCAAAGTGGTGACATGGGCAAGTGTAAACTCCTGGGAACAATTTCAGGCACATTGAGAGTCTGATCTAAGCAAAAGTGGACAGAACAGGGAAGATGGAATTCTCACACTTACTTCCTGACCTTGGCTGATAGTCCTTAGCAGTTGGTAATTAAAGGAAATACTGAGGCTGAGAAGATGAAGAAGGAATAAAGAGGGAGAGTAATCCAGAATTAGAGGATATGTAAATAATAAGAGAATATTATAGATAATAAGATGGAGCAAACATAGGAACAGTGCCTCTGACGAAGAGGGCTATACCTTGTATTAAGGTGATGGAGTGATATGGAGGCTGTAGGTTTGGTTTAGCAAGAGGAAGAAATATTCATTCAAAATATTTATATTTTATATAGTATATATCCATATATATTATGTTTAAAGTTTAATTATATTGAAAAACTCATCAGCTGTTTTGGTATCCTGCCTCTTTTCTCCTTTTGCCATCCCAGTCTTGCGTTATCTTTCTGAAATTTTTCTGGGCTCATAGCTACACTGACGCTCTGCCCATTCCTTTCATCACAGAAGGGTATTCTGCCCTGAGTCACAAACAGGGAGAGAATAAGGTTATATAACATCTACATGTTATTGTTACAACAGTCAAATAAAAATTAAAAGTCCATCAAGTGATCAGGTAGAAGTCAATAAAAAGGTCAATAAAAATCAAAGGATGAGCCAAGAGAGGACTTGGTGTGCTAGAAAATGCCAGGAAAAATAAAAGAAAAAAATGTGGTGAGATCTTCTCCCTGCGGCCTCAGGGAAGCACATGATAAATTAATTGAAGCTCATCACCCATGAAAAAGGGCTACAGCTGGAGCAGTAGCTGCTCTGACTATATAACAGTGGTGGTTCTTTAACTTAAAACAAAGATAGTGGATTTTTGTTTTAGTTATGGAGATTTTTCAGATGCTGAGCCAGAACTGTTTTTTTATTTTTACTTTTTGCCTCTATTCAACTGAATACTACATTTTTGAGCAATACAAAATATTGGTTGGTCCACTCTAGCCACTATCTGTTGTGAAGTCTACTAAGTATAAGCCATTACCAGGATACAGAGATTAGTAATATCAGCTTTCAAAACATTTATAGTCTGGTAATAATATATGATTAGATTTTTCATATGATTTGTGTATAACAGTCTGATTCTGATACCATCACGTTTTTTCTGCATCACACACAAAAAGTTTCTTTTAGGAAATTATTTAAAGGAAACTAGGATGAACCTATATAAGGATTTCATAAATGTTTTATCAGTGGATTTGACTGCCCAGTTGCATTAAAGCATTCATCTTTTTTTCAAGTCCAAAATGTCTTATCTTTAATTGATGTAAAGCAACCGCATTAGTAGAATTTGTCCATGTGTGAGAACGTAGCTTGATTAAAACAGATTGCTCCAGTAAACTGATTGCCATTTGATTCTATAAACATATAATTTCTTACCATGAATAAAATGCTGTATGTAAAATAATAGGGCAAAATAGTCACGTATTATTTAAATTTGAGTTAGTAGTCTGAGCGTCACATATCCCCAAATAGTCATAATTTCCCAGTTTAAAGAAACATATTTTACATGCTAACAAAGAGTTTTGTAAAAATAGAGTCAGCAATTTTAAGAAGTTAAAATTGTCAGTTATAAAGTTTTTATACATTAATTTTCTCAAGTCTAGTTTTCTCTCACTTCTCAACTGGATCACTCATCCTATAGATATGAGTCCTAATCAAAGTAAATTATATGATCATATAATCGTTTGAGTCTGGCATGATTCTGCATTGACTAATTCCTTGTCTTTTTAAACTTTGTGCTATATGTATATGTATGTATATACTGCAAAGCATGTGATATACATACATGTGTACATATACACATGATATGCATATGTATACATGGTACACATGTATATCACATGCTATACGATATACATACATTATCTCAAAACTGTTAACCTCTAAATTAAAAAATAATTGTGTAAAATATGTTGTTATATATTATGGCACTTGTGGCAATACTTGATGCAACAGTGTTCATTCTTATAACTATTCCTGTAATAGTTTGCTAGTGCTCTCATAACAAAGAACTACAAACTGAATGGCTTGAAGAACAGAAATTTATTGTCTCACAGTTCTGGTGGTTAAAAGTCCAAAATCATGATGCTGGAAGATCATGCTCCAAGATCATGATGGTGGTTTCCTCTGAAGTCTGTGAGGGAAAAATCTTTCCAGACCCCTCCGCAGCTTCTGATACTTGGCTGGCAAGCTTTAGCATCTTGTGGCTTCTGATGTATCGCCCTGGCTAATGACTTCATCTTTGGGTGATATTCTTCCTATGTGCTTGTTTTTCTACCTGGCATTCTTTGTATAAGGAGACACCTGTCATACTGGAGTAGGAACCCATCCTACTCCAGTATGTACTCATCTTAAATAATTATATCTGTAAAGACTTTATTTCCAAATAAGGCCATATTCTGAAGTTACACTACGGGTTAGACTTCAAAATATTACTTTGGGGGGAGGATATAATTCAACCCTTAACAATTACTCTGCATGACTGGTGAGAAAGTAAAGAATTAATCTTGTGTAGGAAGAGATAACCTAAGCAAAAAGAGATACAAAACACCTCCCTCAAATTCCTTGCCTTTAATTGATTTACTAGAAAATTATGAATTTGCAACCATAGTGCAGCATAGTATGATAACTAAAGCAATTGAATAACCCGTCCAAGACTCTAATCATTAATATTCAATCAGAGATGCTGTGTATTTCTACTGAAAATTGATCCTCCAAAATGCAACATAATTAATTGGACGATTAGTCTTAGCATGAGATTTGTTATATTTGTAGAGATAGCATAGATGTCTTGTTTCCCTCAGAATGCTTGGGTTCAATTGAGACCTTAATAGCATGTAGATAGTGGATTTCTTATCAATTCCTGCTGATTTTAATACATTTCTTTATGTGTGCAACAACCAAAATCACCAACTTGAGCTATTGTTCAACATTCTTCTATGTAACTTTGTGATTGTACTAATATGTAAGAGCATCATTTGATACAAATCAAAGATACACAGTTGTCATCACAGCTGTTTTAGCATGATGACCCCTTAAAGGCATAGCATGTTGGACTTTGTGGGCATTTTTTTCTCGTATATCCAAAAGGCTAACCATTAATGGCTTTGACAGAAACTCATTGTTCAAAACTTAAGATCAATTTTGGACTGTAAATGCTGAATCCCAACAAGCAAAAATTCTAATCATTTACTTTATTTTTATGCTATGTATTTTGCTTATATTGATAAGGTTTAACATATTGAGACATACATACGATTTAATCTCCGTAAAAGATCAATGAGTCTCTCATTGAATATGTGCCAGTCTTGTTCAATTCTTTTCATATGTGTGAAAGCCCAGTGAAAAAGCCATTCACTGACAGTAGTCCTTTTACCTTTTGGTGCATTTTCAACTGTCCAGTGTAAGACTTATAGTTAAATAATCACTAGGATTTCCCTTTAGCTCTAACATCTATGATGTTTTTGTTGATGATGATCATAGGTGACTGTTGGGTCAGCATGCTGCTGCTGCTGCCAAGTCGCTTCAGTCGTGTCCAACTCTGTGTGACCCCATAGACAGCAGCCCACCAGGCGCTGCCATCCCTGGGATTCTCCAGGCAGGAGCACTGAAGTGGGTTGCCATTTCCTTCTCCAATGCGTGAAAGTGAAGTCACTCAGTCATGTCCGACTCTTCACAACCCCATGGACTGCAGCCTACCAGGCTCCACCGTCCATGGAATTTTCCAGGCAAGAGTACTGGAGTGAGTTGCCATTGCCTTCTCCAGTTGGGTCAGCATAGGTCTGTTGTAATTGAGATCAGAAAGCTTAGTACGAGTGAAATTAAATATGTATAGAGAAAAGGGTTGAGTTAATATGGCAGCAAGTCACTGGACATAGACTATAGTTTCTTGATCGTTGAAATCTTAAGGTAAACGTAATAGCTTAGTTTCCTCCCCAGCAATTTTCTATGTGGTTCACTGGCATTTGTTGATTTTGTCCCCTCTTCAAATGTGTAAAATAGGTTTAGAGAAGATAAGTAACTAAGATAACTTCTCCGAGATACTTAGAGAAGATAAGTAACTTGCCCGAAGTCCTACAGGTGGTGTATTTTAGAGGGGGTTGCTTAACTCTCAGGCTCCAATGTAGATATTCACACCTCTGTTATGTAACACTATGACAATGGTATACATCTGCTATTTTCATCTTCTCAGTACTGCATCTCTCTTTTAATCAGATACAGCTATCCTGATGACTAGGGTGTGACCCACAGTTTTGAGAATACAGCTCTTCCTGGTCAGAGAACGGCAGATAAACTAAATAATTTAAAGTTGTATACCTATGTGCTGTTGGACTGTGATCACCCTTAATCACCACCTCACTTTAGCAAAGCTCTTTACTTGCCATCCATTCATTTTTAAAAATTTTTTAATTAATTTATTTTAATTGGAGGCTAATTACTTTGCAATACTGTGGTAGTTTTTGCCATGTGTTGACATGAATCAGCCACAGGTGTACATGTGTCTCCCCTGTCCTGAACCCCTCTTCCACCTCCTTCCCCATCCCATCCTTCTGGGTTGTCCCAGTGTACCGGCTTTCATTAAAAAAAAAAAAAAATTACTCGAGTACAGTTGATTTACAGTGTTGTGTTAATTTCAGGAGTTTAGCAAAGTGAATCAGCTATACATATATATATATATATATATATATCCATTCTTTTTTAGGTTCTTTTCCCATAATCTAGAGTATTGATAGGTCCTTGTTAGTTATCTATTTTTATATATAGTAGCGTGTGTATATCAATCCCAACATCCCAGTTTATCCCTCTGCCTGCCTTTTCTCCTTTTGTAACCATAAATTTGTTTTCTCCATCTGTGACTGTTTCTGTTTGGTAAATAGGTTCATTTATACCATTTTTTTAGATTCCAATATAAGCACTTTCCTATGATACTTGTCTTTCTCTGTCTGACTTACTTCACTCTTGATACTCCTCTTTCAGAATTTTTACAGATTCAGTGTTTGTTTAATTACTGTCAAGTCAAATAGTGATTTGTAATTGTTTCTGAAGGCAATGAAATTCATTTGATAGACAAAATGTCATCTCTCAGCCACAAATACACTGAATTTCATTCAATGCTGATAAAAGAAGTACAGTATACAAAACACGTCCATTACGTGGACAATGCTCATCTAAATTAAAAAAAATTTTCCTTCAAAGATAAACTTTGAATTGATTGGACAAAACTAGTTTCTTGGAACCCAACTGCATCATAGTTATAACCTTTAAATACAAGTTCCTTGGAATCCTTTTATCAAACTAATAGAGTTGACTCAATTGAAATTTCAGGATTTTCTGTTTTATTTCCTTAAAGTGCATATTTCTTGCCTTCCCTGAGACGTTGCTTCTCCATATTAATTAACTTATATGGTTTCCGAAATTTGCCTCCCTCTCCTCTCCATTTCTTTTGCTTATGTCTATTGGAATACGTTTTAAAGATTTTTGCATGTGAAATGACTCCTGTGTCAAAGAGTATGTATAATTTCCCTTCATTTTAAAAATAAAAGATAGGAAAATATGGGAAGGATTTTCTAAACTTTTATGTTCTCCATATTTTGTTTTGGTTTATAAATGAATAGCTCTCTATATTTTAGGTATTATAATTTGAGTCTCAAAAAGTTGTTACAAAGCACAGAAAGCAATTTTGCTTTTAATTACTTATAGCTCTCAGTATTTCTGAGTCAAAACAACTCTCCATTAGTGTTCATGGGCAAGACAGGATGCAGTGCAGAGCAGATATCCTATAAGCAGCATGATAGATCCAATCATCTGATTCATTATAATACAAATATTGTAATCAATCATAATATTCAGTGTTCCATAAATCCACAAATCTGTGAAAAGGAGAAGAAAAAAGGAATTAAGCTATCAGTGAGTTTACTGAAAAAGGAAAAGCGATTTCCTAATTATCATCATTCAGAATTAGACAGACATATACATGATAATCATTCATATTTTAAGCAATAATATGAAAATCAACATAAAACCCTGAAAGGAAGAGCTTTTTATTTTTTTCTAAGATGTGAAAAAAATAGACCTATGTGCTAATTTAATTCCCCTTTAAGTTAATGACATAATGAGTTTCTAGAGCATTAGACAGGAATAAAAATTGTCTTACATTTTCGTACCTGAGTCCTAGGAAAAGGGCTTATGTTTAATATAGCCTTGAATTTTTATGCCTAAGGCCAGTCTTTCTCCTCCTTCCAATTCTGATTCCTGAGCTGGGGGGAATGGATCGTCAGTCCACAGTCACAATCGAGGAACCATGCTCTCTATATTTTGGTTTCCTGAGCCTTAAAAACCCTTTTGGTTAATATAGTTTCTCTGTTCTGAGTCCTGTCACAAATCCCATTTCTGATGACTTCTGTCTGTGTCTTTTTCATGTCGGTTCCCCAAGTTCAGCTACACCTATAAGCAGGTAGCCTTCGAGCCTTCCCAGTTAGGCATGATTTGAGTAGTTTGCAAATCATGGTTCTGTTGACACAGCTATATAACCAATACAGCCAGTTTGGTTCTTCCCAAACTGCTGTTCTAATGGGACACTGGTCTGAATGCAGAATAGATCTAATGTGTTGAAATAGATTTAGAAAACATCGTGTGTATCATTAGCCTGATATATGTTGTTATCGTCACTTTTGTTAATGCTGTTGCATGATTTCTTAGGTTATTTAATATGCAAGTAGTTAGTGACTGTGAATATAAAAGAATGAGTATTTGCTACACTGCTTTAACCTTGGAACTCTTTTTCACCTCCCTACCATCACCATTGCATTTATCTTAATGTTGCATTTAGCATAATTCCACATATACAAATTTTGGGAATTAGAGGATGAAGATATGTTTCTCACATTAAAATTGAATTCTTGGCCCACTGGGAGAGAAAGTACACTAAGTTTTTAAAATCAGTCTGTGACATTTTTAGTGGCTGTACTAGTTTGCATTCCCACCAACAGTGTAGGAGGGTTCCCTTTTCTCCACACCTTCTCCAGCATTTATTGCTTGCAGATTTTCGGATCACAGCCATTCTGACTGGTGTGAAGTGGTACCTCATTGTGGTTTTGATTTGCATTTCTCTGATAATGAGTGATGTTGAGCATCTTTTCATGTGTTTGTTAGCCATCCGTATGTCTTCTTTGGAGAACTGTCTATTTAGTTCTTTGGCCCATTTTTTGATTGGGTCGTTTATTTTTCTGGAATTGAGCTGCATAAGTTGCTTGTATATTTTTGAGATTAGTTGTTTGTCAGTTGCTTCATTTGCTATTATTTTCTCCCATTCAGAAGGCTGTCTTTTCACCTTGCTTATATTTTCCTTTGTTGTGCAGAAGCTTTTAATTTTAATCAGATCCCATTTGTTTATTTTTGCTTTTATTTCCAGAATTCTGGGAGGTGGATCATAGAGGATCCTGCTGTGATTTATGTCTGAGAGTGTTTTGCCTATGTTCTCCTCTAGGAGTTTTATAGTTTCTGGTCTTACATTTAGATCTTTAATCCATTTTGAGTTTATTTTTGTGTGCGGTGTTAGAAAGTGATCTAGTTTCATTCTTTTACAAGTGGTTGACCAGTGCAAACTAGTACAGCCACTATGGAGAACAGTGTGGAGATTCCTTAAAAGATTGCAAATAGAACTACCTTATGACCCAGCAATCCCACTGCTGGGCATACACACCGAGGAAACCAGAATTGAAAGAGACACATGTACCCCAATGTTCATCGCAGCACTGTTTATAATAGCCAGGACATGGAAACAACCTAGATGTCCATCAGCAGATGAGTGGATAAGAAAGCTGTGGTACATATACACAATGGAGTATTACTCAGCTGTTAAAAAGAATTCATTTGAATCAGTTCTGATGAGATGGATGAAACTGGAGCTGATTATACAGAGTGAAGTAAGCCAGAAAGAAAAACACCAATACAGTATACTAACACATATATATGGAATTTAGAAAGATGGCAATGACGACCCTATATGCAAGACAGGAAAAAAGACACAGCTGTGTATAACGGACTTTTGGACTCAGGGAGAGGGAGAGGGTGGGATGATTTGGGACAATGGCATTCTAACATGTATACTATCATGTAAGAATTGAATCGCCAGTCTATGTCTGACGCAGGATACAGCATGCTTGGGGCTGGTGCACGGGGATGACCTAGAGAGATGTTATGGGGAGGGAGGTGGGAGGGGGGTTCATGTTTGGGAACACATGTAAGAATTAAAGATTTTAAAATTAAAAAAAAAGGAAAAAAAAAAGAAGTTCAATGAGGGTTAATATATGTATTTGCAAAGTGAAAAAAAAATAAAATATAAGAAAAATAAAATAAAATCAGTCTGTAACATTTTTAAATGGATTAGGCATTTTGTTCTTTCTGGATTATAAGTAGTTGAAAATAGACTTTCATTAAGGGGCGAGCAAAAGATGCTCTAAAGTGCTAAACATCCCTAGGGGGTTTCCAAGTGGAGTCCCATCACGAATATTCCCAGCAGAGGACAATCTCATACACTGTAGGGTTGTAGTAAGGCCACTGACATTAATGATGTTGGAAATTATGTTTACTTCAGTTTCTTCAGTGAGAACAGAAGAAATTGACTGTGTAGTCTGTATCATCAACCTTTTATCTGGTATTGCAATCAATCTGATTACTTTGCAAACCAAAGGTAGGGACTGAGAGAAGTAAAATGGTAGAGGCCATAAAAAGTAAGGCTTGACATGAATGGTGCCTCCATGATCGTTTGTTTCAGCCTGGCTCGGCAGCAGTTCATGAGCCTCATCTCCCAAAGCAACCCAACTGCACATAAAACTCTGGAGAATCTGTCAAATGCTCAGTGCTATTTCAGGTTGTTCAGCTGCCAAGCTGTGTCAGACTCTCTGCGACCCCTTCGACTATAGATGTCAAGCTCCTCTGTCCTCCACTGTCTCCCAGTGTCAAGCTCCTCTGTCCTCCACTGTCTCCCAGAGTTTGCTCAAATTCAAGTCCATTGAGTCAGTGATGCTATCTAACCATCTCATCCTCAGTGCTATAGAGACCACAAATATTCATAAGATACACATCATATGTCTGGTTTTTTTCTTCTCACTCTAAACAAAGGAGTTGAAAATAAGATAAAGCAACTGAATAAACCACTGTAAGAAAGCAAAATGCTGTAACTATGAGAGTAAAGAGGATGATTTGTTTCTTCTTTTCTTTGAAAGGTCAATCATCTCAGGCCCAAGGGTTAAAAAGACAAGTAAGATAATGAAAGTAATATATAAACAAAGAAGGTAAAATTGTGTC
The DNA here is from genome assembly GCF_001704415.2 of Capra hircus. Taxonomy (NCBI): domain Eukaryota; kingdom Metazoa; phylum Chordata; class Mammalia; order Artiodactyla; family Bovidae; genus Capra; species Capra hircus. Next base: position 18,038,743 of record NC_030823.1, on the reverse strand, counting down.
CTATCACAGTCAAAGGAATGAGAGGTGGTTTGTAGAGTGGTTACAAAGCTGGCTTCTAGAGATTCTGGTCCAAATTCCTGGATTGAACTCTCTGGGTTCAAATTCCATCATTACCACCTCACTAAGTCCCTGTCCTCATATAATTCTCTCATCCTCTCTGCTTTTCATTTCCATCAAGTACAGAATGGTGTAGATGATGGTAAATGTCATGCTTGTTTGAGAGAGCCATTGTGATGATGAAAGACGTTCATGTATAAAATATCTAGATATGATAGCAATGAAGTGTTATTATTAACAGCAAATTATAGCCAATGAAGATGATCAAAAAGGGGTTCAGAATGAAGATCACAATGACATAATCTATAAACAGGTGAATTTTTAAAGAGACAAAGAGTTGAGCATGGTATTATAGGGAGAAGGATAGTCATGAATAAAGGCATCAAGAAGAGAAATCAAAGGGCAGGTTTGAGAAACAGCAAACCAATCAGTTTGGATAAAGCATTGATCCTTTACTGGTCCATTTGTTCATTCTGTGGGAAAGTAGTAGGAGATGATTCTGGGGAAGGTATAGTTTGTACGTTTTTAAAAGATAGGAAGAGGAGTTTCAAATGGGGTTTAGTCAATGTCTGTGCTGCTAAATGATTTGAAAGCCACTGTTCTCTGCAATTATAATATCAAAATAGTTCTGTATATTATTTGTTTAAATAGCTAATTGTCTTAGAGTAAGAAAATCCCTGGACTTGAGCAGAAGACATGGATTCAAAACCATCCTTTATACCTTTAGATTTAAACATCGGAAGCTTTAGTATGTTAATCTTTAAAGTAAGGAAAGCAATGTCTAAATCACAATTGTTTCCAAGATCAAATAATTATATAAAAAAGGACATGCAGTACTGGGCTTAGGTAGATATTTAATCAGTTTTACTGTAAAGTCTCTGCTCTAATAAAATCTGTCTATATTCTCCTCATGATAGTCAATTTATCAGACTGTCCAGTGTGCTATTCAAATTCTTGGACCCCAATGTTAAACATCCCATCTCATTCTAGGTTGCAGGGAAGTTCTCCAAAGTTTCCAGAGTCCCTGAGGTTATTCATCCTGAGTTACATCTTTTGGGTTGACAACTATAGAAAGTTCAAAAATACACTGACTTCTGAATCAGCATCTTTTTCTTACAATATAGAGAGCAAATCTGGTTGCCAGGTTTCCCCACTCACTCTTCTGCCATGCTGACGCTCTATAATGGCTCCAAGGAAAGGAACAGAAACCGTCATGCAATGAAAAGCAAAATGAATAAAAGAAGGCAGGGTAATTGACAGCTTTGCTGCAACAGCATTTAATTTGAATTATTTGATAGTTACTCTTCACCCATTGATTTTTAGGTTCACTGGTTCTTTGTTTGCCTCCCCCCTTTTAGTTTTAGATTGAGAAATGATGTATCATTTGGGTAATTTTCCAGAAGCACCTTTGTTATTTTGTCAGTGGCAGGCAGCACAGATGGGTATTCGAAGGTCTCTGTATAAATGCCAGCACTAGAGGTGGTAACACTGTCCTGAGTGCTTTCTCATGAAACAAATCAGATAAAGAAGAGGAAGCATTGCCAAGGCTGGCCACGACAGATGAGGTGGATCCAATAATAGACATCTCAATGGATATATACAGATGATTCAATATTGTGTGACCTTTCCTTTCAAACTCACTCACAGGAAACATTTTCTAACAGGATGCTAAGAAGATTGTTCTCCCACTTGATTCCTTGGAAGGGAGCACTATTCTCTGCATCTCCCTCATCCAATAAATACTTTGTGAAAAGACTGGCCAATGTTAGGAAAAGAGAATTTCAGTTCTCATGCCGTTATAAAGGATTCAACTGTAGCCTAAATGTTTCCCTTTTTTCACCCTCATCCATTTATTTCTCCTGAAATACACTGTTCGTGAATATATATATATACTATGACCTTCAGTGTGTCTCAGAAAGTTCACAGTAATAATTTGGACCATTAAGAGACCCAAGCATTTTAAATATTTCTTAATGCAAACTACCTCTGAGGTGACGTGTGTCCATTGCTAAGATGGTTACATCTGACAATGATCACACTTGTTTCTCTGAAGTGCTGTTGATAAGCATTGGCATGGTAATTGGCATACAGGTATGGAGTCACCTTTTTCAAGGATTATGGAATCAGAGCATATTCCAGCTAAACGCATGATTGTGAAATGCATTTCCTATATGACTTTGGATCTAGGCTGCTAGAAACAATAATTTTGTAAACGATAGCTCTCTTCAGAGTTTAGACAAATACTGCCTGGAAGAAAGTTTTCAACTTTGAGTAAAACTATTTACCCAACTTTGGTAAGATAATCATGGATCAAGTTTAATATGCGTGTTCCATGACATTATTATTTTTTGCAGAATTTTTTGTAGGCTAGTTAAAAGTAATAACTTCTATTTGTTAGATATAATCTCTTGGCTTCAGTTTTCTGTTATATTAAAAGGGGTAAAATAGTTATTATCAGATTGATGATTGAATAAGTATGCTGAGGCTAATGACTGACATACAACAGCTACTCATGTGGGGAAAGAAGATATTCTACAACTGTTTCACGTGCATGGAGGCGCGCCTTTTCTTAAGTGTGTGAGTTTACAAGCAGCTAGCAGGTCTCTCAGAGGAAGTCTTCTGAAAAATAGACATGTATCTGTAATCCTTGCATTGTATTTTTAATTTAACAAGAGAAAGGACACCAAAACACATTTTCTGTTTTTATTGAAGTATAATTGATTTACAATGTTGTATTAGTTTCAGGTGTACAGTGCACAAACACACAAACATATATATATATATATGTATATACACACACAACATACATCCTTTTTCAGATTCTTTCCCATTAGCTGTTAGTACAAGCTATCGAGTATAGTTTCCTGTGGTATATGGTAGTTCCTTGGTGTTTATTTTATATACACAATAGAGTGTATCTGTTAATCACAAACACACTTTTTAATGTAAATTTCCAAAGTTGCAAAATTAGTCTATATGTTTGTTTTTTGAATCCGATGAATTGACAGCTGTGTCATAGTGAAGAAAGACCTAAGCCATTCTCAGATGAAGTCTACTGGACACCAAACAGTTAATTGTGGCAGAGACCAACTAGTCCCTTGCCTCTTTCCCCAGATGAGGAAACAGAGGCCAAGAAATTCACAGTGGTTTGTTTACATCAGAGGTAAAGTCCCTGTGATAGTGAAAACTTCCAGCTCAGTGATTTTTCTACCACACCTCTTCATCTTGATATTTGGTTTCCCATGGTTTCAAGATTAAAGAAACAAAACCATGAGTTTAAAAAATCACTAAGTTCAACAACAGTTGGACTATTTGGAATGTGGTTGAAAAATGTGGTTTTGTGCAAGAAGGCCATTTTGTAATAAAAAATACAGGATGCTTGGGGCTGGTGCACTATGTCCCAGAGAGATGGTATGGGGAGGGAGGTGGGAGGGAGGTTCAGGATTGGGAATGCGTGTACACCTGTGGCAGATTCATGTTGATGTATGAAAAAACCAATACAGTATTGTAAAGTAAAATGAAGTAAAATAAAAAAAAATAGGTATTTGAATCTCACCTGCTGCTGCTAAGTTGCTTCAGTTGTGTCCAACTCTGGGCAACCTCATAGACAGTAGCCCACCAGGCTCCCCCGTCCCTGGGATTCTCCAGGCAAGAATACTGGAGTGGGTTGCCATTGAATCTCACCTACTAAAACTTAAACATTACCCAGTGTAATGTGATGCTGGTGATGCTGACTGGCATCACCGACTTGATGGACACGAGTTTGTGCAAGCTCCAGGAGTTGGTGATGGACAGGGAAGCTTGACATGCTGCAGTCCATGGGGTCGCAAAGTGTCAGACACGACTGAGCAACTGAATGAACTCAATGTAATGTGCCTCAGTTATTTTTTTACTGTTTATAGTTTCTTTCATTTTCTCTACATGTGTACCCCATTTTCTCTTACTTTAGAGAAATCTAACATCTTATTTGCAGAGCACGGCAGATTGAAAGCGTACAGCACCAAGACTAGGGAGACGGGAGCTAATAAGGCTTTTGCTGATAGAAGGGGCCCAAATATCGCTTAAAGTCAAAATGACATTTAATGATCTTTCTGGCTAACAGATTCTATGATTTTGTTTTACTTTGTTTTTAGTTTAAATAAGACCTGATTCCATGGTACCAAATCCTCAAAAAATATAGATATTGTTTATAATTCTTACATATCTAGAGACATTTTGATATTAAGGCTCAAGATTTCCTGAAGATACCATTCTAGTCTAAGACAGTTTAAAAATGGTTGGTCAGATGAACATGTCAAATCACAGAAAGCTCAGAGCATATTTGCCATATTCTAGAAAACAAGGAAATGCATGCCATGTTTTATAAAATGTTTATGGCAAGAATTAGAATCTTTTTTTTTTTTTAAATAATGAACTCCTGTGAACTGAAAACCTAGGTATGCAGAATGCCTTGTACCCTGATGATGCCAGATAAATGAGGACTCACTAGCTAGTCTATCTGTAGAGACAAGAAAAGCCCTTCTCTGCACTGGTCACCCTTAATTACACCAAGTTTTTGGTGTGTCTGTTCAGGAGAAGGTCACCATGTCAAGAATAATGAGGGGAAATGGCATTGTGAACATTAGTGGTATATTTCTTACTTTCAATTATTGTCTCTTTGTTTGAATCATTAGCATTTGGCAGATTTGTTGCTGAGTTTGTTGTTCCGATTTAAAACTTGGGGTTAGTTTGAATATGTTCTTATCTTGATCTTATTTTTCTGTGTTGACTTGCATTTCTTTTTGAGTTTCTGACTTGAATTGCTCTATTTCTCCTTTTTTTTTTTTCCTGCTGAGCTTTGCTTTGTCTTGTTGTATTCCTATCCGGAGGTGTTCTCCTCCACCCACTTCATCATCATGTTATAATTTCTAATTTTGCCTGTTTTGTTTCTCTGAGTTGTTCATTAGCTTTTTGGTGTATTCTTAAAGTTATTCTCCTATTTAGTGTATGCAGTACCTAATCAGTAAAATTCCTTGCTTGCTGCAGGAATTCCAAGTCCTTGTGTTTTCTGTCGGCTCTGATATTGCCTGAGAGGGTTTTCTGTGCTTTGGCTAATGTGCTGTTGTCTGAATTTGCAGGGTTTCAGCTCATTACACTGACTTTAATTTTGATGTATTTGTATTTTATCCAGTTCAAGTCATGTTTCTTTCCTCTATCAATTTAATTACTTTCTGCCTGGGCAACATTGTGTTTATACAATTGCTGCTAAAGTGACAAAAGGTTTCTATTTAAATTACCACCCAGAACATCAGCAATTCAGTCTAAAGATACATGGAGCACCTCTGATTGATGTCTTATCTTTGTGTGGGAAAGGAAATCTAGAATATTGAGAAGGTCTTCTTTATAGAAGGTAGTCAGGCTTGGTTTGCAGCTATGGAGTCATTAATGTAGGAGATGAGTGTAGGGCTATGAGGTCACTGTGCTGCTTCCCTGTAAGATAAGAATATATGACCAATTTCTGTTCTGTACAAGTCATGTCCTTATATCAATAGCAGGAAAAATATCTTTCTTAGGTCTTTAACTTATTTTTATCTTGAATACCAAGTTCCTGCTCTCATCTGTCTATGGGGGTATATACATTGTCTCTAAGCTCCTGGGTCTGAATCTTGGTCTTTCTCTAATAATTTTGTATTTGAGTTTGTAAGTCAGAAGCATTGCTTGAGTTTCCATTACATGCACAGTGATAGAGCAACTGATGGAAAAATAAATAACTTGGGAACATGGTAACTCTTCCTGTTTTCAAAACATTTCCAATAATGGGAAAAACAGGGAAAAGCATATGAGAAATATATCTTTAGAAACAGAAACAGGGAAACACCACAAGAAATACATGGTTGGTTACTTCTGGGATATGATTTGCACACGTCTTACAGGCATTGCGATAGCCACTTGAAAATGCGTCAGAAACCCAGGCTGATAGGCACAGGCTGACACTTGTTTGCCTGAGCAAGTGTCATAGATACAGGCGATCAATTGACTCATGAATATTACCAGCCAGTGTGCTCTCTCCTCAATTGCTTAGTTCTACTTTACATGTACCTAACACACGTATACAAGAACTGACTCTTCACACACTTTATTTATATCATCCTGTATTTCCCTGAATGACCAGTTGTTGAGCACTGATGCTCAGCAAAACTGTACCATTTACTAGGGAGAAGAAAAAAAGATTAAAAAAAAAAATCAATGCCTTTTTGGTAAAAGCATTTTCTCTAGTACTGGGTAATTTTCCTGGGCCTCAGTTTTCCTACCTGTATAATGGCGATGAATGAAGTATGCAAAACAAACAGCGTAGCATTTCTAGAATATTCAGCTCAGAATGTGTCCCAGGTGAGAGCTCTGTCAGGGAAAGTAATTTTTCCTTCTGCTCCCCTCTTGTCAGGGTCAATCGTCTCACTCTATCAAATAAAACTAAATTTCTGGCCTAGTTCATAGCCAAGGTTATTACGATATATTACATTAACACACTTGACCTTGATAGAGAACGGTTTTTCTGAGTTTATTGCCTGGCAACAGACTGGCAAACTCTCTGCTTCCTACACTCTTTGGCCCTCCTCTTGCCAGGCCTGGAGCTATGCAACTTCTCCCTTAAGGCTCACTGCCCTCAGTCCCTGCGGCCAGTATAGAATTCACCTGCAAGATGCAAACTCTTGCTTTAAGATTCTCAGGAAGTCAATCCTCCTGAAGAATCTGACCTTGACTTTGTGCACACTTTTGACAACCTCCGAGCACGTTCCCAAGACCTACCGTCACCACTCTCATCTTCTTGGTGCTGGTAATTGACTCCCTCTGTGTTCTTGGAAACCTGCCCAGTACCCTAAAACTCGTGTTGCTGTCTGGCTCTTACTAGGCTACCTTCTGAGACTAAAGTCTACCCTGCACTCTTCTTGACTCTAGATTCTAACTATATGCAAGGCTTTTGTGCTGAATTGTGCTGCCTTGTTGGGCCTTCCAAGTTCTGCCTATTTGGAGATAAACGTGGTTGTGCTTGTCAGTCTGTCTAGATGTCCCCATTGCAGCCTGTCTTTATTCTACATTCTTTAGCCTATGCCCTTCTAACGTGTCCCTGGTACGTTTTGAGTACCAGCTTATTGTTGTCCATATAAACCCATATGATTAGAAGCCATACTTTTCCCCTGAACCTTCAGCTAGATATTCAGACTGCCTACCCATCCTGATGCTGGAAAGATGGAGGACAGGAGGAGAAGGGGGCACCAGAGGGTGAGATGGTTGGATGGCATCACCGGCTCAAAGGACATGATTTTGAGCAAGCTCCAGGAGATGGTAAAGAACGTCCAGCCTGATGTTCTGCAGTCCATGGGGTTGCAAAGAGTCAGAGATGACTAGGAGACTGAACGACAACAACCCACCCATGCAAATGTGTCTCCATTGGGTTCTGCCTTTCATCTCAGACCTGATCTGCTATCCTGGGCGTCTTTACTCCACGATATCTTACAGACTTCATGTAGCATTATGGTTTTTTTCTGTGACAACCATACCTTTTTTTGTATGTTTGCATTTGAGTTTTTGTGTGTGTGTGATGATTCCTTTTAGATTAAAATGCCTATTCATGTAACCCTTTGGATGCTTTCTATCCTCATTGAAATGGATCATTATGAACTTACCTTGTTCCAGAGTATATTCAGTATTGAACAACATGGTAACTCATGTTTAGGGCAGGGGCGCCAAATTTTTATGAACTCTAAAGCACTGTCCATAGTTATAATGAAGCGTCTACATAAAATTGTGTAATATGTGAGTTTCTTATTCCTCAAATAGCCTAATTGATTGTTCATTGGGCTCACTCAGCCAAAAGTAGAGAGAAACTTTGTACAGACATCATTAGTTTTTCTCCATTTAGAGATTAATCATGAAGAGCTCTGGCTCTTTAATTCTGTAATTTGTATATTTAATGGGCTGCTGCAGAATCTATGACAGTAATTAGCATAGCCTGAAAACTCATTAATACGCAACAACATGATTAATGCAGCATTAATGCAAACATGACTGAAGTTATTTGGGTTATGTAGTAAGAAGATTAAAGCTAAAATGTCCTGTTTGTTTTACCAGTGGTGAGTATAATGGGGTGGCAAAAAAATAAAATAAAAACAGGTATCAAATTAGCTGTTTTAAAATAGAGGAAAAAACAGAAAAAATTTAAATCAAGGTGACTTCCCTTTTCACTTAGCTCTAAAATTTAGGGTAAAAAGTATTCTCTACTTTTCCATCTATTCATTTATTCATAAAATTATTAATAAAGGTAAATTCCCTCAACCTTTTGGTTTAACCTAGTTAACCTTTCAGCAGCTTTACTGTTATTAGTCTTACAATGAAAAATTTTAAATTATGGCAATCTTATATTATACATTGCGACTAATATACAGTATGTATGACAAATAATTAGAATGTTGTTATGCAATCTTTAACCAATATATTATACATTTGTCTTGACTAATATACAGTATTGGCTATGACAAATAATTAGGAGACTGGTTGGTGTTATGGCAATCTTTAACCAATATATTATACATTTGTCTTGACTAATATACAGTATTGGCTATGACAAATAATTAGGAGACTGGTTGGTGATTATGTAGAAGGTGTATTTTCTGGCCCCTTATCACTGTACAACCATTTTAAGTCGATGTGTAATATTTTATAAGATATTGTTATTCTAATTCCATAGATTCAACAAAAGCACATATTTGTCCCATATTACATGCAAAGTAATGAAATAATCAATAGTCTTTTGGAAGAAACAGCTGTAAAAGTCTTGCTTGTTGTTTTTGGCTTCTTATATAGTCATATTGAAGTCTTTTTTTTTTCTTATTCAATATAATCTGCTTTATTAGCTGCCCTAACCTTTAAATGACTCATTTCTTCATCTTGTAGTCAAATGTCAAGAGTCATTTATCATACCGGAAACAAAACTTGCATTTTCAGGTCAAGCAATCTTGAAAGACTGAAGGGGGAATAAAAAGTATATATCAGCTTTCTTGTGTTTGTTTTCCTCTATCTGTAATGAGAAAATCTTTAAATTTTTTTTTTAATTAAAAAAAAATCAAGTGACTATATATTAGGTACCAGACTCTTGGCTGGGCCTCGTGGAGGAAGAGTGAATCCACTATATAGAATCTGGACTTGAAAATGGCCATGTTGTAGAGGAGAAGCTCCTTTCCACCTAAGGATTTTGACAGATGGGAACAAAACAGTGCTATAGGAAACAAAGAAATCAGCATTACTGCTACCAACAGATGGCACTATTAGCGACTTAAATAGTGACTATTTTGTAAATAGTCACTACCAGTGTATTTGCTCACAGACTTTCAAAGGATAGTCTATTTTTAAGGAGACAAGACTCTATAAATATAAGACATGCTCAATTTTCTTTAACTAGGGCCTTGTCAAAATCTCTGTAAAGTTTCTTTAAAATCACATATATATATATAGACTATTTCACTTCATTTAAATATATCATCTTTCACACAAATGCGCATGTGTGAAATTAAGTTGTAGCAGAAATTTAAAGCAACATAATTAGAGGAAAACTAGTCTTTACGTATAATCCATACAGAATTATATTACGCTGGCCAACTGGTACTTACAAAACTGAGCAAGTAAATTCTACTGAAATATACCAACTTCCTATTTATTTTTAAAAGAGAAGACCTAGAAATAGAAAATGCATCATTGGGTAAAATCATTTGCTTCTAATGTTTTATTTCACCTCTATGGGTTTAGTGTACTAGAGAACTGTTTAATCAGACCATTACCAAATTGAATAAATGGCTACTTAGTGATTACTGGACTATTAAGTGATTGGGGTTTTGGAGAGCTTCTTTTTATAAATAAGCTTTCTTTGAATAGTTCATATAAGACCATCCTAATAAATGATATGGAACAGAGTCTATTTGCTATACAATAGCTCAGTCTTTTCTTTATTTCTGTATAGTGACAAAACAACCAGTCTTCTTAGATTGTAGCCAAATGTTTTATTTTACACAGTTATGCAGCCTTGGCTATCATATCCTCATACTGCCATTAACAGTATTTGCAATCACTGGTTCAGAAAAATGCAGAAATGAGACATTTTTGTTTTGTCTTGAAAACAACCAAGACTTTAATACATTTAGAGAATTTTTTTCTGTAGCTGTATCCAGGTTGTTGAGGTCGTTAAAAAGTGGTGAATAGGATGCATTGGTACATTCATTATTAAGGGATGGTGTCACAGTGAGCAAGCAAATATCCCATGAGAATTTGGAGATCAGGAATGGTTTTGCCCTGGATTTGGGGGAAGCGAAAAAGAAACATGTTGATTAAAGGTTGAGCCAAAAAACATTTTGTCTAAACTCTACATTCTTGGGGTCCATCAGTTGTCACATCTTCTCCGTATACTAGTGTCCCCATAATGTACCGTCTGTAAGAAAGACTCAATATTCATTCCTTTTTGAAAAAAAATTGTTGAAATGTAGTTAATTTATGATCTGTTAGTTTCAGATGTACACCAAAATAATTCAGTTACACATACACACACACATATAAACTATATCTATTCTTTTTCTTTTCTATGATGGATTATTACAAGATACTATAGTCCCCTGTGCTTTATAGTAGATCCTTGCTGTTTATTTTATATATGGTAGTGTGTATATTTTAATCCCAAACTCTGTATTTATCCCTCACCCACCTTCCCCCATTGGAAACCATAGCTTTTTTTATGTCTTTGAGTTTGTATCTGTTTTGTAAATGCATTCATTTATATTCCTGTTTTTAGATTCCACGTATAAGTGATGTCATATGATATTTGTCTCTGTCTGGCTTACTTCACTTAAGTATGATGATCTCTAGGTCCATTTATGTTGCTACAAATGGCAACCTTTCATTTTTTTTTTTTTTTACAGCTGAGTAATATTCTATTGTTTATATATACCAGATCTTCTTTATTCATTTATTTGTCAATGGACACTTAGGTTGCTTCCATTTCTTGGCTATTGTAAATGGTGATGCTATGAACATTGCAGTAATGTATATTTTCAAATTATAGTTTTCTCCAGATATATGCCCAGGAGTGGGATTGCTGAATAATATGGTAGCTCTATTTTTATTTTTTAAAGGAACCTCCATTCTGTTCTCCATAGTGGGTATATCAATTTACATTCCCACCAACAGTATAAGAGGGGTTTCTTTTCTTAACATCCTCTCTAGCATTTATTGCTTTAGACTTTTTGATGATGGCCATTCTGACTGGTGTGAGGTAGTACCTCACTGTAGTTTTGATTTCTCAAATTAGCAATGTTGAGCATCTTTTCATGTGCTTTTTGGCCATCTGTATGTCTTCTTTAGAGGAATGTCTATTTAGATCTTCTGTCCATTTTTTGACCGGGTTTTTTGTATTTTGTTTTTTTGTTATTGAGCTGTATGAGCTGTTTGTATATTTTGGAGATTATTTCTTTGTCAGTTGCATTGCTTGCAAATATTTCCTTCCATGTTATAAGTTGTCTTTTTGTTTTATTATGTCCTTTGCTGTGCTAAAGCTTTTAAGTTTAATTAGGTCTCATCTGTTTATTGTTGTTTTTATTTCCATTACTCTAGGAGATGGATCCAAAAAGATATTGCTGTGATTTATATCAAAGAGTGTTCTGCCTATGTTTTCCTCTAGGAGTTTTATAGTGTGCAGCTTTACATTTAGGTCTTTAATTCATTTTGAGCTTGTTTTTATGTATGATGTTAGAGAATGTTCTAAGTTCATTCTTTCACATGTAGCTGTCATCAATATAAATTTCTTAACTAGAGTAAGAACTTACTGTAACTTTACACAGAAGTATACTTTTCTATAATAAAGGACTGTGCACGTGTGAGAAGTTGGACCATGGAAAGGTTGTGCAATGAGGATGCTGAGACTTCTGTTCTCCCAGAGAGGCCCTGAGATTGCTCAAGTTATAGGACCCTTTCCATCTTGGAGTTGGACAATATTCAAGATGTGTCTAATTACAAGCTTTCTGTTCTTAAACTGTAAAGGTACAGCATAGCCCTCTGTGGTTAATACCAAATCAAAGGCCTCTCAAAGCAAATAAAAATCAAGGGGCTTTAATAGTAATAATAATAATAGCTAATACTTACACAGGGTCAAAAGTTTCTAAGTACCTTATACACATTAATTTATTATTTCATCTTTCCAAGAATTTTGTAAAAAAGGAAACTTTAATTATCTCCAATTATACATGAAGAAATTAGGTACAGAAAAGTTAAATAAGGTCCAAGGTCACATATAAATTAAGTTCTAGAGCTGATATTTGAACCCAGACACTGTGGCTCTAGTATATATTTATTTTTTAATTTTTAATTGGAGATATCCATCCACAGATGAATGAATAAAGAAGTTGTGGTACATATATACAGTGGAGTATTAGTCATGCTGCTGCTGCTGCTAAATCGCTTCAGTCGTGTCTGACTCTGTGTGACCCCATAGATGGCAGCCCACCAGGCTCTACCACCCCTGGGATTCTCTAGGCAAGAACACTGGAGTGGGTAATATTAGTCATAAAAAAGGAACAAATTTGAGTCAGTTGAACTAAGATAGATGAACCTAGAGCCTGTTATATAAAGTGAAGTAAGTCAGAAACAGAAAAATCTTGTATATCAATGCATGTATATAGAATCTAGAAAAATGGTACTGATGGAGCAGTTTACAGGGCAGAAATGCAGAGAATGGAGTTGTTGACACAGCAGGAGGAGAAGCGGCTGGGACAAATTGAGAGGGTAGCATTTATTTTGAATTGCTAAGATAAATACTAAATTCCCTCTTTGAAGTCACACCAAAGAAACGTCTTAACAAAATGATATAGGGCACGTGGAAGGGGAAAAACAAAGATTGTTTTAACTCTTGCAATACTGTAAGTTGGACAACAGGGTGAGGGCTGGCTGCAGCCTCCTATTTGGCCAGCTAGGGAAATGGGTCCCAGGCTGGGTCCTCTTTTAAGTACATGATGTGTGTGTGTATCAGTCACTCAGTCGTGTCTGACTCTTTGCAACCCCATAGTGTGTAGCCCACTAGGCTCCTCTGTCCATGGGCTTTTCCAGTTAAGAATATTGGAGTGGGGTTGCAATTTCCTTCTCCAGAGGATCTTCCTGACCCAGGGATTGAACCTGGGTCTCCTGCATTGCAGGCAGAATCTTTATTGTCTGAGCCACCAGGGGAGCTGCTAGAAAATCCTTTTAACCTTCTAATTTTCTCAGTACTTTCTCCAAAAGTAGTTAATATGTTTGGAGTGATTTAATTGAGATACTATGCAATTATATTACCTGATTAAAACAAAAATATTTGTTCATAAACATGTTTGCACAAAGGAAAATGTTTCTCTGATTTTTAAAACAAGTTTGACTTATTTTTTACTGAATTGAATTTACCTAATATTTGAGTCTTGTGATAAAGTATTAGACATGAATTAATAGCCAAATTCAAATATATGTATTGAAGAAGATCGCTCAGTTGTGTCTGACTCTTTGCGACCCTATGCACTGTAGCCTATCAGGCTCCTCTGTCCATGGGATTTTCCAGGCAATAGTACTGGACTGAATTGCAATTTCCTTCTCCAGGGACCTTCCTGACCCAGGGATTGAACTCTGGTCTCCCACATTGCAGACAGACGCTTAACCATCTGAGCTACCAGGGAAGTCCCATTTATATGCATTGTTCTCATGCAAATCTGTTGTTCTCAATTGCTACAGTAGTGTGCTTAAGAAAATAGAATTAAATTGTAGTGAGAAGGGATTCAGTTACTTACAAGGATTCACTTCTTAACAGTAAGAGTGATCATACAATGATATGGGCTACTAAAAGTATTATGAAATTTTACTTTTTCATTCTTTCAGCATGCATTTACAGGCATTCTGGTATTTTCAAAACACATTTTTAGAGATAATAAATATTGCAGTCTGATCACATTTGTAGCTTATGTATTCCTTGGCCTGAAACAAGACTGGTCTCTTCTAGTAAAATATCCTTTCCCTCTGGAGAGTGTCCCAAGATGCCCCTGCAGGTAAAGCACTTGATCCCTGACACACCAAGGTTACCCAAGCTGTAGACAAGGTGCAGTTCTAGACAGCCAACAGAGTTCCCGTCGTGCCCTACTTCTGCCAAGCAAAATAAAGTGGGATAAGACAGGGGCTGATTAGCCAAGGGCTACTTGACTATGCTACACTGGCTTCCATGAATCTTCAGGAGCATCCCCATTCTTTCCATTCTCTATTTATAAAAGAGGTTATATGGAGTTATACCAAAATAAATGGGTGCTTATGTATTGATCTGCAGAAGGTCCCCTAAGCCCTTGGGATGCTTTGTTATTTTGATTTTTGTTTGTCACAGTGTTGAAAGAATAGCCAACTCCTTCCTCTTGGAGTCCCTTACTCATAAAGAAAATTCTTCCAAGCAAGAACCAGGGCATGAGTATACCATTATCTTCAACATGTAGGGTCAGAATCAGAAGTAGACATTTTGATTTCATTTTGAGTTAAGCAATGTATTATTTGAAAGTACAACAAGATAAATTGTTTTCATTTTATTTCACTTCTGAGATTCTAGTTTTCCCCAAAGGAGTCTGAAATATGGTTTAATATTGGTCTAGTTGCTTGCATTAGCTGAGTTTGTTAGTAGAAAGGCTTTTGTATAGAACTTCCAAAGCACATTTCCTTAATGCTGCTTGGGGTCATTGAACACTTTCAAACATTAGACCTGACATGAAAGACACTAAACCATTTCAAGGTCAAGATCACTCAGAAATTATACTAATGCTGCAAGTAGAACTTGTTTTCCTACTACACTTGTTCTGCAAAACAGAACAGCATATTTCAGTATGTTTTTTATACTTTGCATATTAAAATAAATTTTGATATATCTTTTTTGATATGAATCAATATAAATGTAATTCAATGAGATATGTGTGCATATATATGTATATATATACATATGTACAACTGTATATACAAAGTATATTGTATATGTATGTACCTAGATCTTCTATGAGTTATAAGACGTGGAAGTAGAACTGATATGCTTTATAGATATATGTCAGAAAGTTTATTTTTCAATTGTATAGGAACAAAATATAAAAATGCTGATTCATTTTTTAAACTAATATTTTCATAACCGCCTTTTTTCAAAATTTAAGTTTAGCACTTGTTTGCTAGAATCACTTGTTAAAATACCAACATTTTACAAGTTGTCAAAGTAGAACATATTATTTGTCAGGGAACCAAAATACATGCTGAATTTTCTATTTTTTTCTGCTAAAAATGAGTGTGATGTGTAAATTATAATTCACAATCCAATTGTCATTAAATGGCATTCAGTCTTATTTTAGATCATCATGACTTCAATCCAACATGCTACAATTGTCTAAAATGATCTCAAAGTGGAATGTATTTATATAGTAGGTGCAATAATTAAATAATTATAACTGTAAGGTGATTGAAATTGAACATATAATGTATAAAAAAGAGGGATGACAACTTACCTTGATAATTAGTGAAAGCATTTTTATTAAGATAATATATTCTTCATAATATAATTGCCTTTCTTGTGAAATTCTGATTTTTTTATTAATGACTGTACAAATATTTTGGTGTACAAAAGCAGTTTGGGAAAATATTCTGGAGTTGGATAAATGGAAAGATACAAATATAGACAGAGCTATATAAATAGATCTATCTGTGTGTGTATAAAAAATTTTACCTAAAATTTCATGCACTATAGGTCTATATTTTGGTAATTAAGATAAAAGCTAATCAGAAGAGGAAATCATCTGAGATGGCCAGTGATAACATTTGTTGCAGTCTATAGCACTTGGCTTGTTAATTGCTTTTGATACAAGAGTGTTTAATTTGGTGGTTACATCCATGGGGAATTCTATGCAAGTCCCCAGAAACTATAGTTTCAGTTCAGTTCAGTTCAGTCTCTCAGTCATGTCCGACTCTTTGCGACCCCATGAATCACAGCACACCAGTCCTCCCTGTCCGTCACCATCTCCCAGAGTTCACTCAGACTCATGTCCATTGAGTCAGTGATGCCATCCAGCCATCTCATCCTCTGTCGTCCCCTTTTCCTCCTGCCCCCAATCCCTCCCAGCATCACAGTCTTTTCTAATGAGTCAGCTCTTGGCATGAGGTGGCCAAAGTACTGGAGTTTCAGCTTTAGCATCATTCCTTCCAAAGAACACTCAGGGCTGATCTCCTTCAGAATGGACTGGTTGGATCTCCTTGCAGTCCAAGGGACTCTCAAGAGTCTTCTCCAACACCACAGTTCAAAAGCATCAATTCTTTGGCACTCAGCTTTCTTCACAGTCCAACTCTCACATCCATACGTGACCACTGGAAAAACCACAGTCTGACTAGACAGACCTTAGTCGGCAAAGTAATGTCTCTGCTTTTGAATATGCTATCTAGTTTGGTCATAACTTTTCTTCCAAGGTTTACTAGTCACCTAAAATGTTTTTTTCTTTTGAAAAACACTCTTTGACTGCTCTTACACACTCTGTTAGCTTGTTGTTGCTGTTCAGTCACTAGGTCCTGTTGGACTCTGCAACCCCATGGACTGCAGTGCACCAGGTTTCCCTGTCCTTCACTATCTCCTGGAGTTTGTTCAAATTCATGTCCATTGAATTGGTGATGCTATCTAACCATGTCATACTCTACCTTTGTTGGCAGTGATGTCTTTGGTTTTTAATATGCTGTCTAGGTTTTGTCATGGCTTTCCTTCCAAGGAGTAAGCGTCTTTTAATTTCATGGCTGCCATCACTGTCCGCAGTGATTTTGGAGCCCAAGAAAATAGTGTATCACTGTTTCTACATTTCCCCTTCTTTTTGCCATAAAGTAATGGGACCTTCTTTTAACCTAAAGTTTTCTAAATGTTTGAGCTGGATCATACTCATATTTAGCTCTGTGTACCTTCCATAGAAAAGCAGCTCAAGAATGTACTTCAAGAGAAGGATTAAAAGTGTTTAAAAATCAGCAAGAAATGTAGGAATCAAGAGCCATAGATGATAAATGGACAAACCAACATTCACCATTCTCTTTAGTGATTAAAAACTATATCATTTCTTATTTAGACTGGAAGAATAAATAATTCTTGTCACCTGTATGTTATTTAATATTATTCTGAAAAATATAGCCCATGTATTAAGACAGAGTAAGAGGCAGGATTATTTGAAAGGAATAGACAAAATTATTGTTTTATTCCAGAAAATATACTTGAGAGAAGAACAAAACCTGTTATCACAATAAAATTATTTATTACAAACCAACATATTAAATATTGTTTTGTGATTCAGTAACAATAGATGATCTTATTCATAACGGCAACAAAATATATAAAATCTTTATTATCTTAAAAAGACATGTGAAGGATCAATATAAGGAAAACAGAAAACATATAACAATGACTTTAATGTTAATATAAAAAGTGAATTAAGTGAGAAAAAATGAAAAAACATAAAAGAGATGTAAAAGCAGAAATTGCCAATAACACAAGAATAGTAGGAGACTTTAACACTCCATTCACACCAGTGAACAGATCATCAAATCAGAAAATTAACAAGGAAACACAAGTCTTAAATGATGCATTAGATGAGATGGATCTCATTAATAGCTTCAAGACATTCCATCAAAATGCAGAAGAATATACCTTCTTCTCCAGTGCACATAGAACATTCCCCAGGATAGATGTGGTTTATTCCTGGATAAACCCAACTTGATTATGGTATATGAGCTTTTTGATGTGTTGCTGAATTCTGTTTGCTAAAATTCTGTTGAGGATTTTTGCATCTATGTTCATCACTGATATTGGACTGTAGTTTTCTTTTCCTGCATTGTCTTGGGTCACATCTTGGGTCACAAATCAAGCCTCAGTAAATTTAAGAAAATTAAATTGTATCAAACATCTTATCCAACCAGAACGCTATGAGACTAGATATCAATTACAAGAAAAAAACTGTAAGAAACACAAACACATGGAGATTAAACAACATGTTTCTAAATAACCAACAGGTTACTGAAGAACTCAAAAGGGAAATAAAAACATTTCTAGAAACAAATGACCATGAAAACACAACTCAAAACCTATGGGATGCAGCAAAAGCAGTTCTAAGAGGAAAATTTGTAGCAATGCAATCCTACTTCAGTTTAGTTCAGTTCAATCTCTTCAGTCGTGTTCGACTCTTTGCAACCCCATGGACTGCAGCACACCAGGCCTCCCTGTCCATCACCAACTCCCGGAGTCCACCCAAACCCATGTCCATTGAGTCGGTGATGCCATCCAACCATCTCATCTTCTGTCATCCCCTTCTCCTCCTGCCCTCAATATTTCCAAGCATCAGCGTCTTTTCAAATGAGTTAGCTCTTTCCATCAGGTGGCCTAAGTATTGGAGTTTCAGCTTTAGCATCATTCCTTCCAAAGAACACCCAGGGCTGATCTCCTTCAGAATGGACTCGTTGGATCTCCTTGCAATCCAAGGGACTCTCAAGAGTCTTCTCCAACACCACAGTTCAAAAGCATCAATTCTTCGGTGCTCAGCCTTCTTCACAGTCCAACTGTCACATCCATACGTGACTACTGGAAAAACCATAGCCTTGACTAGATGGACCTTAGTCAGCAAAGTAATGTCTCTGCTTTTTCGAAAAACGTTGAATAGACAACCTAACTTTACACCTAAACAACTGTAAAAAGAAGAACAGAAAACCCCCAAAATTAGTAGAAGGAAAGAAATCATTAAGATCTAAGCAGAAATAAATGAAAAAATAAATGAAAGAAACAATAGTAAAGATTAATAAAACAAAAAACTGGTTCTCTGAGAAGATAAATAAAATTGACAAGTCTTTAGCCAGACTCATCAAGAAAAAGAGCAGAGAATCAAATCAACAAATTTAGAAATAAAAAAGGAGAAGTTACAACAGACAATGCAGAAATACAAAGGATTATAAGAGACTATTATGAACAACTAGATAGCAATAAATTTGATTAACCTGGAAGAAATGGACATATTCTTAAAAAACTTCAATCTTTCAAGACTGAATTAGGAAGAAATAGAAATTATGAACAACCCAATTACAAGCACTGAAACTAAGTTGTGATAAAAAATCTCCACAAAAATAAAAGCCCAGGACCAGACAGCTTCACAGGAGAATTCTATCAGACATTTAGAGAAGAGCTAATGCCTATCCTTCTAAAATTCTTTCCAAAAAATTGCAGAGAAAGGAACACTCATTCTACAAGACCACCATCATCCTTATACCAGAACCAGACAAAGATAACATACAAAAAAGAAAACTACAGGCCAATGTCACTCATAAACATAGATGAAAAAATCCTCAACAAAATTTTAACAAGCAGAATTCAGCAACACATCAAAAGCTCATACACCATGATCAACTCGGGTTTATTCCAGGAATGCAAAGATTCTTCAATATACGCAAATCAATCAGTGTGATACACCATATTAACAAATTGAAAGATTAAAACCATATGATCATCTCAATAGATGCAGAAAAAGCCTTTGACAAAATTCAGCACCCATTTATGGATTAAAACTCTTCAAAAAATGGGCATAGAAGGAACCTACCTCAACATAGTAAAGGCCATGTATGATAAGCCAACAGCAAGCATTATTCTAAATGGTTAAAACCTGAAAGCTTTCCACCTTGGATCAGGAACAGGACAAGGGTGTCCACTTTCACCACTATTATTCAAGATATTTCTGGAATTCCTAGCTATAGCAATCAGAGAAGAAAAGGAAATAAAAGGAATCCAGATTGGAAAAGAAGAAGTAAAACTCTCACTGTTTGCAGATGACATGATACTGTACATAGAAAACCCTAAAGAGAGTATCAGAAAATTAGTAGAGCTAATCAGTGAATTTAGCAAAGTTGAAGGATACAAAATCAATACACAGAAATCACTTGCATTACTATATACTAACAAAGAAAAAATCAGAAGGAGAAATTAAGGAATCAATCCCATTCACCACTGCAACACAAAGAATTAAATATCTAGGAATAAACTTACTTAAGGAGACAAAAGAATTGTACACAGAAAATTATGATACTAATAAAAGAAATCAAAGATGACATAAACAGATGGAGAGATATTCCTTGTTCCTGGGTAGGAAGAATCCACAATGTGAAAATGACTATACTACGAAATGCAATCTACAGATTCAGTGTGATCCCTATCAAATCACCAATGGCATTTTTCACAGAACTAGAACAAAAAATTTCACAATTCATATGGAAACAGAAAAGACCCCAAATAGCCAAAGCATTCTTGAGAAAGAAGAGTGGAGCTGGAGGAATCAACTTTCCTGACTTCAGATTATACTACAAAGCTACAGTCAACAAGACAGTATGGTACTGGCTCAAAAAAAGAATATAGACCAGTGGAACAAGATAGAAACCCCAGAAATAAACCCATGCACCTATGAGTACCTTATTTTTGACAAAGGATGCAAGAATATACAATGGGGTGAAGACAGCCTCTTCAATAAATGGTGCTGGGAAAACTGGACAGCTGCATGTAAGGGAATGAAACTAGAACACTTTCTAATGCCACACACAAAGATAAAGTCAAAATGGATTAAAGACCTAAATATAAGACCAGAAACTATAAAACTCTCAGAGAAAAACATGAGCAGAACACTTGATGACATAAATCAAAGCAAGATCCGCTATGATCCACCTCCCAGAGTAATGGAAATAAAAACAAAAGTAAACAAGTGGGACCTGATTAAATTTAAAAGCTTTTGCACAGGAAAGGAAACTATAAGAAAGGTGAAAACAACCCTCAGGATGGGAGAAAATAATAGCAAATGAAACAACTGACAAAGGATTAATTTCCAAAATATACAAGCAGCTCATACAACTCAATGCCAGAGAAACAAACAACCCAATCAAAAAGCAGTGAAAAGACTTAAACAGACATTTCTCCAAAGGAGACATACAGATGGCTAACAAACACATGAAAAGATGCTCAACATTGCTCATTATCAGAGAAAGGCAAAGCAAAACCACAACGAGGCATCACCTCACATGGATCAGAATGGCCATCAACAAAATGTCTACAAACAGTAAATGCTGGAGAGGGTATGCAGAAAAGGGAACGCTCTTGCACTGTTGGTGGGAATGTAAATTGATACAGTGACTATGGAAGACTGGAGTATGATACAGCGACTATGGAAGACTATGGAAGCAAGGAGATTCCTTAAAAAACTAGGACTAACACAACTATATGACCCAGAAATCCCACTCCTAGGCATATACCCTGAGGAAACCAAAACTGAAAAAGACACATATATCCCATTGTTCATTGCAGCACTATTTCCAATAGCTAGAACATGGAAGCAACCTAGATGTCCACTGACAGATGAATGGATACAGAAGTAGTGGTACATATACACAATGGAATATTACTCAGCCATAAAAAGTCAGAACGTTTGAGTCAGTTCTGATGAGGTGGATGAACTTACAACCTGTTATACAGAGTGAAGTGATTCAGAAAGGGAAAGATAAATATCATATTCTAACACATATATATGAAATCTAGAAAAATGGTACTGAAGAATTTATTTACATGGCAGCAGTGGAGAAACAGATATAGAGAATAGACTTATGGATATGGGGAGAGGGAAAGAGAGGCTGAGATGTATGGAAAGAGTAACATGGAAACTTACATTACCCTATATAAAATAGATAGCCAACAGGAATTTGCTGTATGGTTCAGGAAACTCAAACAGGAACTCTGTATCAACCTAAGGGGTGGGATGGGGCAGGAGATGGGAGGGATATTCAAAAGGTAAGGGATATATGTATCAGTTAAGTTCAGTCGCTCAATTGTGTCCCCCTCTTTGCGACCCCATGAACCACAGCACTTCAGGCCTCCCTGTCCATCACCAGCTCCCGGAGCCCACCCAAACCCATGTCCATTGAGTCAGTGATGCCATCCAACCATCTCATCCTCTGTTGTCCTCTTCTCCTTCCGCCTTCAATCTTTCCTATCAGGGTCTTTTCCGATGAGTCAACTCTTTGCATGAGGTGGCCAAAGTAGTGAAGTTTCAGCTTCAACATCAGTCCTTCCAATGAATATTCAGGACTGAGTGATCACACCATTGTGATTATCTGGGTCATGAAGATCCTTTTTGTACAGTTCTTCTGTGTATTCTTGCCACCTCTTCTTAATGTCTTCTACTTCTGTTAGATCCCTACCATTTCTGTCCTTTTTGGAGGCCATCTTTGCATGAAATATTCCCTTGGTATCTCTAATTATCTTGTAGAGATCTCTAGTCTTTCCCATTCTATTGTTTTCCTCTATATCTTTGCATTGATCACTGAGGAAGGCTTTCTTATCTCTCCTTGCTGTTCTTTGGAACTCTATATTCAAATGGGTATATCTTTCCTTTTTTCCTTTGCTTTTTGCTTCCCTTCTTTTCACAGCTACTTGTAAAGCCTCCTCAGACAGCCATTTTGCTTTTGTGCATTTCTTTTTCTTGGGGATGGTTTTGATCCCTGTCTCCTGTACAATATCACAAACCTCCATCCATAGTTCATCAGGCACTCTGTCTGTCAGACCTAGTCCCTTAAATCTATTTCTTACTTCCACTGTATAGTCATAAGGGATTTGATTTAGGTCATACCTGAATGGTGTAGTGATTTTCTCCACTTTCTTCAATTTTAGTCTTAATTTGGCAATACGAAGTTCATGATTTGAGCCACAGTCAGCTCCCAGTCTTGTTTTTGTTGACTGTATAGAGCTTCCCCATCTTTGGCTGCAAAGAATATAATCAATCTGGTTTTGGTATTGACCATCTGGTGATGTCCACGTGTAGAGTCTTCTCTTGTGTTGTCAGAAGAGGGTGTATGTATATTTATGGGTGATTCATTTTGAGTTTTGATAGAAAACAACAAAATTTTGTAAAGCAATTATCCTTCATTAAAAAAATAAAAAAGAAATAAATACATAAACAACATTGAGAGAATGAATAAATTGTCAGATATTAGAATTAGTAACAGATAATACTATGAACTAAATAAAAAGTGCAAAGACTGATTCAATAGAAAATATGTTAATATGTTAAAAGTGGGATTGGAATCATTAAACATTATTCAACAAATATCTTTGAGCATCTATTTTGTGTCAGCCATGTAAATAATAAAATTTATGTGGAAAATATAAGAAGATGAGATACAATTATTGGGAAATACAGTTTTTAAAACATTGCAATTTTTAGAATAAAAATGACATTTAAAAAATAATCTGTAAGGAAAGAAAGTAAATGACTGTGACGTATGTGACAGCGAAATACCCTTAATATGGAAAGAGAACATAGAAATCAGTAATAAAGACAAATTGCCCAACTTAAAAAAAAATTGTGAAAGTTTTGAAATACTCAAATGAAGATCTGTGATTTAACTTCAGTGTTCATCCTAGAACTACAAATTAAAGCTAGACTAAGATTCCAACATTAATCTGTCTAATGCTAGATGGTGTCCTCCAGATACTCCAGCCAAATCTCCTCTTGATAGTGGAAGTAGTGCCTGAAAGTGGTTGCATATGAAATGGAAGGAAGATAAGCAACTTGAGAAGTCTATTGCTACAAAGTCAGAAATGAAAAGGCAATTAGATGAAAATTCCAGTTCATTAATTTATAAAGTCACACACTACTACAGGATTTCAGAGGTCACCTAATTCTGTACCACCATTTACTGGGCCCTATTCTGCAAAAGTAGAAAGTCAAGAAACACTTGTAATAAAAAGCAAATTTGGCCTTGGAGTACAAATGAAGCAGGGCAAAGGCTAATAGAGTTTTGCCAAGAGAACACACTGGTCATAGCAAACACCCTCTTCCAACAACGCAAGAGAAGACTCTACACGTGGACATCACCAGATGGTGAACACCGAAATCAGATTGATTATATTCTTTGCAGCCAAAGATGGAGAAGCTCTATTCGGTCAGCAAAAACAAGACCGAGAGCTGACTATGGTTCAGATCATGAACTCCTTATTGGCAAATTCAGACTGAAATTGAAGAAAGTGGGGAAAACAAAATAGACCATTCAGGTATGACCTAAATCAAATCCCTTATGATTTATACAGTGGAAGTGAGAAATAGATTTAAGGGAAGATCTGATGGAGTGCCTGACGAACTATGGACGGAGGTTTGTGCCATTTACAGGAGACAGGGATCAAAACCATCCCCAAGAAAAAGTAATGCAAAAATGCAAAATGGCTGTTTGGGGTGGCCTTACAAATAGCTTTGAAAAGAAGAGAAGTGAAAAGCAAAGGAGAAAAGGAAAGATATTCCCATTTGAATGCAGAGTTCCAAAGAATAGCAAGAAGAGATAAGAAAGCCTTCCTCAGCGATCAATGCAAAGAAATAGAGGAAAACAACAGAATGGGAAAGACTAGAGGTCTCATCAGGAAAATTAGAGATATGAAGGAAACATTTCATGCAAAGATGGGCTCCATAAAGTACAGAAATGGTAGGGATCTAACAGAAGCAGAAGATATTAAGAAGAGGTGGCAAGAATACACAGAAGGACTGCACAAAAAAGATCTTCAAGACCAAGATAATCATGATGGTGTGATCACTCACCTAGAGCCAGACATTCTGGAATGTGAAGTCAAGTGGGCCTTAGAAAGCATCACTACGAACAAAGCTAGTGGAGGTGATGGAATTCCAGTGGAGCTATTTCAAATCCTGAAAGATGATGCTGTGAAAGTGTTGCACTCAATATGTCAGCAAGTTTGGAAAACTCAGCAGTGGCCACAGGACTGGAAAAGGTCAGTTTTCATTCCAATCCCAAAGAAAGGCAATGCCAAAGAATGCTCAAACTACCGCACAATTACACTCATCTCACACGCTAGTAACGTAATGCTCAAAATTCTCCAACCCAGGCTTCAGCAATATGTGCACCATGAACTTTCAGATATTCAAGCTGGTTTTAGAAAAGGCAGAGGAACCAGATCAAATGGCCAACATCCGTTGGATCATGGAAAAAGCAAAAGAGTTCCAGAAAAAACGTCTATTTCTGCTTTATTGACTATGCCAAAGCCGTTGACTGTGTGGATCACAATAAACTGTGGAAATTCTGAAGGAAATGGGAGTACCAGACCACCTGACTTGCCTCTTGAAAAATCTGTATGCAGGTCAGGAAGCAACAGTTAGAACTGGACATGGAACAACAGATTAGTTCCAAATAGGAAAAGGAGTACGTTAAGGCTGTATATTGTCACCCTGCTCATTTAACTTATATGCAGAGTACATCATGAGAAATGATGGGCTGGAAGAAGCACAAGCTGGAATCAAGATTTCTGGGAGAAATATCAATAACCTCAGATATGCAGATGACACCACCCTTATGACAGAAAGTGAAGAGGAACTAAAGAGCCTCTTGGTGAAAGTGAAAGAGGAGAGTGAAGAAGTTGGCTTAAAGCTCAACATTCAGAAAATGAACATCATGGCATCCGGTCCCATCACTTCATGGCAAATAGATGGGGAAACAGTGGAAAGAGTGGCTGACTTTATTTTTCTGGCCTCCAAAATCACTGCAGATGGTGATTGCAGCCATGAAATTAAAAGACACTTACTCCTTGGAAGAAAAGTTATAACCAACCTAGAGAGCATATTGAAAAGCAGATGCATTACTTTGTCAATAAAGGTCGGTCTAGTCAAGGCTACGGTTTTTCCAGTAGTCATGTATGGATGTGAGTGTTGGACTGTGAAGAAAGCTGAGCGCCAAAGAATTGATGCTTCTGAACTGCGGTACTGGAGAAGACTCTTGAGTCCCTTGGCCTGCAAGGAGACCCAACCAGTCCATTCTAAAGGAGACCAGTCCTGGGTGTTCATTGGAAGAACTGATGCTGAGGCTGAAACTCCGATACTTTGACTACCTCATGCAAAGAGTTGACTCATTGGAAAAGACTCTGATGCTGGGAGGGATTGGGGGCAGGAGTAGAAGAGGACGATAGAGGATGAGATGGCTGGATGGCATCACCGACTCAGTGTACATGAATCTGGGTGATCTCTGGGCGTTGGTGATGGACAGGGAGGCCTGGCATGCTGTGATTCATGGGCTCTCAAAGAGTTGGACACGACTGAGTGAATGAACTGACTGACTGACTCTTTACAGGAAATAAAGAGCCCTGACATATGTATGTTTCAGAAAGTATCTTGTGATATTGCTTCCTTGTATTCTTTTCACTTAGTGATTATGAAGCATGTTTGGTCCTTATTACAGTGACATTCAGCCAGTCACAGTTTTTAATTGATCCTAGGTAGAAATGGAGGGTTATTTTTAAAGATAAAAGAGAACATTCTTTGTTTTATGAACACATGGATTAACTACGCTTTCTCAACATTTCCAACATAGTAAAACTCTTTATTCTTGATTTTTTCTCTAGTACTTCTCTACTTTTATCCTAATCTTCTTTTGTGACATAATTGCTAGAATGCTGATCTTATATGTCCCAAGTTCTTTGGTACCAAACAGATTAAAAACAATTTAATTTTAAGAATTAAGAAATAATACATATTTGCATAAAGACGTATGGCATTCTAATAAAGAGTTAGCCATTTCGGGATTAAGTCCAGGCCATTTATAATATTTTCAGATTAATTTTTAATTGTCATGTTGTCAGCTATAGCCAATGAAAATTTTGTTATTCATGTATTTATAAGGCTGGTTAGCCATAAATATTTTATAATTGGAGACATTTTTAGCACCGTCTAATGGCAGTCAAATAAAAAGAAAAAGGGCTATCTAGATAGAGTTGCTTCTTTAGGAATCTGAACTATGTTCCCTAATGCACCAAATGGGCAACTAAAAATCCATCTCCAAACAATTGGTTTGCATGGGAATGAAGCAGAAGGGATATTCTATAATGAAGCCAAGGAATTTCTGCTTTTTTTATGAGAGCAAAGAAAAGAAAATATCTATGTAATAGAATACATTAATTTTATGTGAGGAGTTCTTTTAATTTTAAAAGCTCATGCATCAAGACTCCATTTTCCACACTCCAGTAAATTTCCTGACAAAATATACCTTGACTATTATATTAACATATCTAATTTATGTTGTTTTATAGCAGTTGTTTATAAATCTTTGACCAATTTAATATACTTGTCTAATGAGGCATCTTTTATCTCTAACAGAATTTTTTAAAAACTAAGTCATATCTTTCTCTTTATTTTATTTGAATTTTCTGTTGAATGTGAGATCAACAATGTAGTTTATATCAGAGATAAATAACTCTTACCCTAGACTATACCTTTATATTTCATATGGTTCCCAGCAGGGTTTGAAAAATATGTTTACTCTCACATCCTTAGCATTGGGATCAATGGATTTGCTTGTGTGATGCATCTGAAGAATTTTTTTGTAACACCACATTCTAATAGTTTTCATCCTCATCTCAACACTTTGGTTTGATATTTCCTTCTACAATGCAAAGAATGGACAATAGGCAGACTGTAAAAGCTAAATTCTAGCAGATATTTTTTAAAGGCAACAGGAAAGGGAGATGCTGGTCATGGTACTAGTTTATAAAGCTTCAGGAAAAGCCTCTCTTCGACTTCAATATATTTTTTTAATGTACATTTATCTACATCTGTCACTGGCTTTGGAAGCCCTCTGTGCTCTTCACATTATTGTTCACCAGCTAAATTACAATCCTTCCTTCACAATCTACTTCAGTCATCACAGCTTCTGTGAACTTTCCAATATGCTATTTTGTCCTTATTTTAACAGAATTAATCTTTTCTTTCTGTTTAATTTATATGAATTATATGTCCTATTTAAGTTATCATTATAGTGTTTTGTATTCATTTGGCCCATCTACTGTAGAACAAGGTCTATATGAGTTGATTGTTAATATTTATTTCTCAGAAAAAAGATGTATTGTGGTGAAAGAAATGATAGCTTAATGGAACTGAATTATATTTAAATTATCATCTATTATTTCATTTTTCTCTGTTTACAAGTAACTATTTAAAAGTAAGTTGATATTTTCATGTTTCTTTTGTCCCAGCTAAAAGTATCTAATGTTTTGGGACATTTTTTTAACTTAATGTAATGATTGAATGACTTTTCTTAACCAGTGGATCAATATCTATTTCTAAGGAGAAATAACATTTACCTCTATTATTGAAAGTTAAAAGGAATGAATGTCTGATTTAAAAGCTAGTCTAAATTTTTGAAGGATTCTTAGCTGGGGACCATAGTTATCTATACGTAAAAGATAGATTTAGAAAATACAGGCATACTTTTAAGCAAGACAGATACAGGAGTTGCCACAAGGAAAAAATTTTAATATAATGATGACTTACCAATTGAGCAAATAAGTAGATAAATATATCACTTTCAGAAAAGTATAGAAATAACACTAAAATGGTCTATGACTGCTGTCATATGTCACTGTTCTAGGAGTCTTAATGAAATAACAAATAGGAAGTATAAAACTTGAAGTTAAAATGACCAAGTAATCACTATTTTCCAATAGTATTATCTCCTGTAAAAACCAAGACAATCCGTTAAAATGTGTAACTAATGAAACAATCTACAAGTGACCAGATTTATATATAAATCAGTTGCTTTACTCATTTGAAAAGATCCTAATTATGAGGAAGACTGATGGCAAGAGGAGAAGGGGATTTTGGAGGATGAGATGGTTGGATGGCACTGCTGATTCAAGGACATGAGTTTGAGCAAACTCCAGAAAACAGTGAAGGACAGGGAAGGCTGGCATGCTGCAGTGTATGGGGTTGCAAAGAGTTGGACACGACTTAGTGACTGAAGAGTGAACAACAGCAGTTGCCTTATGGTTCCAACAAAATCACTTATAAAATTGGTAGAAATTTCTGCTTCTAATTTGGATGTACAGGAGTGAGAAGGATATTTACTACCATGATAACAAGAAAAACTTAGGCTAAATAACTATCATATTTTTCTATGAAGCTTCAAAGAGCAAGTAATACAGAAAAGCCTGGATTAACTTAATTTTAGGAAGAAATAAGTGATTCACAATTTATTGGAGAGCTGTGGAAGTTTCTAAATCTGAGGATGGACACTTGGTCCCAGAGGTGCAAGCTTGATGATATATACAGAGAAAATTTTCAGAGTCAAGAAGAAATCAACTGTATTAGACAACCATCAGTGTGATCTAGTGAGATGACGTGAGATCTAGAACTCCAAATGTTAAAACAAGTAGCTCAGTTTTCAAATCCTAATATCCTCTCCACTCATATTTTGCCAAAAAAGTAATATTTGTTGAAGGGCGCATGGAAGTGGACTCCTATAACTTCTATTGATTGGGTTCTAAAGTTGTGAAAGGCTTTAATCCAAATTTGAAGCAAAAAATATCTATAATCTCAACCCAATTTCATGCCACTTTAAATGTGAATAAAATCAAAGCTGTGACATTACCAGTCATTGTGAGTTGGACCAATCACAAATGAACTCAATGTGATTAAAACCTCAATTTCAGTTCAAAACAGTGAATGGAAACATATTCTCAGATGTCAAAATTATTGAAATTAGAATGCAAAAGATTATAGCAAATATTATAAATTATTTGAAGTATTTAAAAGTAAAATTGCATGCAGGAATGAAATGATTGCTCTAAAATGAAGTTCAAAATCTTTACTGGATGAACCTGACAGCAGGTGGACCATGTAAAATAAAATCATAATGAATTTGAATATAGACAGTCATGAAATAGCCAAATGAACACAATGAGAAAAATCTGGAAAAAAAAAAACAAAAACAAAAAAGAGCAGGAGATAAATAACCTGTGGGATAGTATAAAGAGTTCTAACTTGCGTGGAGATAGGGGTTCCAGGAAGAAGGAAAAGGAAAAATAGGCAGAAAAAATATTTGAGGAAATAACTGTTGATAGATTTTGTGATGAAAGAACAGCCTACAGATCAAAGAAGTTTAATGAATTTTGAACAGGAATAAGTACAATGAAAAACACATCTTAGGCATATTGTAGTAAAACTATTCAAAACAAAAAATAAAGAAAAAGAATAAAACTTGAACCATCTAAGAGGTTAAAAGATATTACATACAGGGAAATGATAAAAAGAATTTTGGCTGACACTTCATCAGAAATAATGGAGGCCAGAAGATAAGAGAATGTCTTTAAAACCCTAAAAAAACAAAAGTCAATATGAATTCTGTGTTCAATGAAAACATTATAAAATGAAGTTGAAAAGCATTTTTAGAAAAACAAAAACTGAATTAATATATTGTGAATAGTTTTGAACTATGATAAATTCTGAAGAATTTTTTTTCAAGCTAAAGGAAAATAATACCAGGTGGGAAAAAAAAAAAATCTGATGAAAGAATGAAGGGAGATAGAAACAAAAATATGTGAAAAATAGGAAATATATTTTCTTAATATTTTTAAAAAATAATTGACTGTCAAAAGCAAAATATAAATATATAGATTACAACCTATATAAAATTAAAATTTATGACAAAAATAGCACAAACAATTGGAGGATGGTGAGTGGAAGTATGCTGCCATAGAAATGTTATATCTGAAATGGTATAATTGATTTCTGGTAGAATGTTGTAAGTTAAGAGGGCATATAATGATCTGTAGAGTAACATTTTAAAAAGTTTAGATGAAGAAATGAAAAAGAAATAAAGTGGAATATTAAAATAACTCTACTAATCCAAAACAAGTTGGGATAGGCACACTAAAAGAACAAATGCCAGAGGGAAAAAAAAGAAGAAGAGTATAATCAAATAGTAAGACAGTAAATTTAAATCCAACCATTCAATTACATTTGATATAAATGTACAAATATACCAACCAAAGGCAAAGATTATCAGACTAGCTAAACAGGGAAAATTCAAATATATAATTTTATGAGAGATATATATGTGAACCAAGAACTTCCAGATGTTCAAGCTGGATTTAGAAAAGGCAGAGGAGCCAGAGATCAAATTGCCAACATCCACTGGATCATAGAAAAAGCAAGAGAATTCCAAGAAAACGTTTATTTCTGCTTCATTGACTAGACTAAGGCCTTTGACTTTGTGAATCACAATGAACTGTGGAAAATTCTTAAAGAGATGGGAATACTAGATCCCCTAATCTGCCTCCTTATAAACCTGTATGCAGGTCAAGAAGCAACAGTTAGAACCAGACATGGAAAAATGAACTGGTTCCAGTTTGGGAAAGCAGTACGTCAAGTCTGTATATTGTCACCCTGCTTATTTATCTATATGCAAAGTATGAAACGCTGGGCTGGATGAAGCACAAACTGGAATCAAGATTGTCAGGAGAAATATCAGTAAACTCAGATATGCAGATGACACCACCCTTATGGCAGAAAGCAAAGAGGAACTAAAGAACCTCTTGATAAAAGTGGAAGAGGAGAGTGAAAAAGCTGGCTTAAAACTCAGTATTCGAGAGATCAAGATGGTGGAGGAGTAGGTAGATATGGAGTACATCTCTCTCCACAGAGACATCAAGAATATAACTTCAGACACAGAAGTGCACACAGAACACCAGCTGAGAGTGGACAGGAGTACCTGATCAGTGGAAAAGCATATATAGTCTCATGCAAAACTTGGTAGGATGAAGGAACTAGGGGGAAAAACAGGAGTGTTAGTAGGGCTGGACCTGCCCTCAGAAGGTGGGGGAACTAAAGCAGGGGTCTGATCCAAACATTGGGGCAATTATCTGAGTCAGAGGAGAAACTTTAAAGGCTGAGAGTGAAACAGCTGATCTGTGGCAGCCTAAATGGAATGAGAATCAGACAGTCCTTGCCACAGCCATACATTCCCTGCACAGGGACGCCAGTCTGCTGGAAGGTGCAGTGGCTGGGAGTTGGAGTTTAGGGATTGTGGAGCAACCCCAGGCGAGGGCTGCTGTTGACTCCAGAGAGACTGGTTGAGAGGATGTGAGGGAGGAAACTGTGGTGGGAAATGCCTGTGGAAGAAAGCCAGACAGCCATGGAAGCAAGGCAAGATACTGCTGAGTCATGTGTAGGGAGTGAAGTCATCACCATAGCCTCTCTCCTGCAACACGCCAGCACTGGCAGCTGAACAATAGAGAGGCTGGCCCATCAAACGCCTGACATGTTGAACTAGAGAGTAGGACCCCACCCAGGGTGCCCCTTTAAGTGCCTGATGTGTGGAACTACAGAGAAGGACCCCAGCCAGGGGGGCCCCTCTATGTGCCTGACGTGCCAAACAACAGAGAAGGACCCCAGGCAAGAGAGCCCTGTAAGTTCCTGAACAGGGAGAGCAACAGAGAAGGACTGGCCAAAGACGGCTTCTGATGGCCAGCTACAAGAGGCTCGACAAAAGACTCTGATAGGGCCATAACTCCTGCTGCAGAGGCAGTCCATGGCCCTGCACACTTGGTGCCGCCAGGTCCCCACAAGCCAAGCAGCTGCGCCATCTTCGTGCTCAAATCTCACTGGGGCAGAGCTGCAACAGGCAAAGAAAAGTCTTGTGTCTCTGCATGCAGGGTTGCTTCGGTAAAGTCTGAGTCCTTGCAACCCTGTAGGCTTGGCTTGCCAGGCTTCTCTGTCAGGTAGTGGGGTTTTCCAGGCAAAAACACTGGAGCTTATTAGCCAATACTGGTTGCTTTACCCTTCTAGAGCACTATATTTCCTGCTGCCCTAGCCACCAACTCCCCTGAGTACCTGGTGCTGCCAGAACCCCTGCAACTGAAGCAGCTGCACCACCTCCACACCTGGCCCTCACAGGGGCAAACCCAAATCCTCCAGGGCAGTCTCAGGAGCAAACCCCAGTGATGACCCACATGCAGAGGTGGAAATAAAACCACAATTGAAACCCAGGGGCAGTGTGACTAAGGAAGAAGACCCAAGATCTCCCCACCAGCTGTACAAGCTGCAGATTAAATCCACACAATCAACTAGGCAGACTCTGTGTCTATGGAATATATAACAGGTCATTGAGAGTTCCCACAAAAGAGAACGCGCTAGTTCTGATAGCTGTGGATAAGAACACCCAGGAGTAGGACCAGATTAGAATCTGAGCTGCCCTGACAGCAGGTCTAGAGACCAGCACAGTGTTGGGAGGGCACCCTAGGGAGGTGAGGTGGACTGGGACTCCCAGTGAGGGAAAGGACCCTGACAGCAGTGACGCAAGAAAAGCATTTATTATTCTTATATTTTGACTTGTCCTGTAGATTCTTTTGGATTTCCTCCCTTCCCCCTGCTTTTCCCCCTTCTATTGTAGTTGTCAGTTTTATTGGCACTATGAAATCTAATTAAGCTTTTGTGCTTTTTTTCCTTTTTTTTTCTCAGTTGCATTTATTATTGTTATTAACCTCTGCCTTTGTGTTGGGCTTTTGCAGTTCTCGGGAGTTTTCCTTATTTCTTGCTCTCTTTTTTTAATTTTAATTTTTTAAACATATTATTATTGTTTCTACATTTATTCCTTTGTTTGCTTTTCCTACTGTTCTTTTCCCCTTGCAGTTAATCTCTAATGTATATTAATCTTCTTTATCTACCTCTGTTTAACTTTGCATATGTATTCTTTCCTTCTTTAGTTTCCTTTCATCATATTTGTTAGTGTAATTTTCATGATTTCATGCTTTATTCCTCAACTGGCACTTTGCTTTAGTTTTGTTTTTCAGTGTGTGCTTTAGTTTTGTTCTGGTAGACATAATTTTGGGTTTCCTTTGTTTTCTAGGTCAATCTATTGTACTTTATTTTTGTTGCACTGTTTTGATTTTGCTTATGGCTGTATATGTATATGTGTATGTTCAGTTACACTTTTTATTGTTGTTATAAACCTCTGCATTTACGTTGGGCTTTTGAAGTTCTGTGGAGTTTTCCTTCCACCGCACCCCTCCCCCCCTTATTTTCTTTCTTCTTTGTTTTTTTTTCTCTCTTTTTTATAATTTTAGCTTTTAATTTTTTAAACCTATTATATTTTCTACATTTATTCCTTTGTTTGCCTTTCCTACCCTTCACTTCCCCCTGCAGTCAATCTTTAATGTATATAAATCTTCCTCATCTACCCCTATTTAACTTTGCATATCTATTTTTCTTTCTTTTCTTTCTTTCCTTCCCTCTCAACATATTTGTTAGTTTTGTTTTCATTGTTTTATTCCCCACTTGGCACCTTGCTTTTAGTTTTGTTTCGACTTTGTTCTTCAGTTAGTTTTGTTCTTAACTCGTAAATATAATTTCTGATTTCCTTTGTTCACTGGGTCATCTATTGTACTATTTTTTGTTTGACTTTACTCACGGATGTGTATATATATATATGTGTGTGTGTGTGTGTGCATATTCCATTATTTTAATTATTATTTTGCCTGATTTTGTAACTGCCATTTGTCTGGAGTTCACCTTTGGTTTCTCATTTTTGGATATTTGTTTTAATCTCACTTAATGCTATAACAAACCACTTGTGAAATCTTTGTTCCTGACCATAGATCAAGCCCTGAGCCTTTGGAGTGGGAGCACTGACTCCAAGACCCTAGACTACCAGAGAACTAACCCTGGGGAGTATCAAATAGTAAGAACTCACAGGAAGGAAACTACTGAATACAAGACCCAGCATCACCCAACCACCAATAGCACCCTGGGCAGGATGCCTCATCTCAACAACAAACAAAACAAAAATAAAACCTTATCATTAGCAGACAGGATTACTACCTCACCCAGCCTTGCGCATCAGAGGGAAAACAAACAAACAAAAACTCAGCACAAATCTCACCCTATATGAAGCTTACACAAACCACTGGACCAACCTCAAAAGGGCAGAAAGTAAAAGGAAAAAAGGATTCAACCTTGAAGCCTGGGGAAAAGAGACCTCAAACAAAATAAGCTTAAAAAAATAATGAAAAGGCAGATAAAGGAACAAACTAGAAACACAGAAGTCCAAATAAATGAAGAGGAAATAGGCAAACCAACTGAAAAAGAATTCAGAATAATGATAGTAAAGTTGATCAAAAACCCTGAAAACAAAATGGAGAAAATGCAAGACTCAATTAACAAAGGCCTAGAGAATTAACTGGAAAAGGTCAGTTTTCATTCCAACCCCAAAGAAAGGCAATGCCAAAAAATGCTCAAACTACCACACATATGCACTCATCTCACATGCTGGTAAAGTTATGCTTAAAATTCTCCAAACCAGGCTTCAGCAATATGTGAACTGTTAACTCCCAGATGTTCATGCTTGTGTTAGAAAATGCAGAGGAACCAGTGATCAAATGGCCAACATCTGCTAGATCATCAAAAAAGCAAGAGAGTTCCAGAAAAACATCTATTTCTGCTGTATTGACTATGACAATGCCTTTGGCTGTGTGGATCACAATAAACAGTGGAAAATTCTTAAAGAGATGGGAATACCAGACCACCTGACCTGCCTCTTGAGATATTTGTATGCAGGTCAGGAAGCAAAAATTAGAACTGGACATGGAAAAACAGACTAGTTCCAAATAGGAAAAGGAGTATGTCAAGGCTGTATATATTTCACTCTACTTAATTAACCTCTGTGCAGAGTACATCATGAGAAACGCTGGGCTGGAGAAACAAGCTGGAATCAAGATGCTGGGAGAAATATCAATAACCTCAGATATGACACCACCCTTATGACAGAAAGTGAAGAAGTAAAGAGCCTCTTGATGAAAGTGAAAGAGGAGACTGAAAAAGTTGGCTTAAAGCTCAACATTCAGAAAAGTAAGATCATGGCATCCGGTCCCATCACTTCATGGCAAATAGATGGGGAAACAGGGGAAACAGTGTCAGACTTTATTTTTCTGGGCCCCAAAATCAATGCAGATGGTGATTGCAGCCATGATATAAAAAGACGCTTGCTTACTCCTTGGAAGGAAAGTTATGACCAACCTAGATAGCATATTAAAAAGAAGAGACATTACTTTACCAACAAAAGTCCATCTAGTCAAGTCTACGGTTTTTCCAGTGGTCATGTATGGATGTAAGACTTAGACTGTAAAGAAAGCTGAGCACTAAAAAATTGATGCTTTTGAACTTGGTGGACTCTTGACAGTCCCTTGAACTGCAAGGAGATCCAAGAAGTCCATCCTAAAGGAGATCAGTCCTGGGTGTTCATTGGAAGGACTGATGTTGAAGCTGAAATTCCAATACTTTGGCCACCTGATGTGAAGAGCTGACTCGTTTGAAAAGACGCTGATGTTGGGAAAGATTGAGGGCAGGAGGAGAAGGGGACAACAGAGGATGAGATGGTTGGATGGCATCACTGACTCGATGGACATGGGTTTGGGTGGACTCTGGGAGTTGGTGATGTACAGGGAGGCCTGGTGTGCTGTGGTTCATGGGGTCACAAAGAGTCAGACACGACTGAGTGACTGAACTGAACTGAACTGAGAAGAATTAACGAATAAACTTACAGAGGCAAACAAAACAATTACTGAAATTAGAAATATTCTAGAAGGAATCAATAGCAGGATATCTGAAGGAGAGAAAGAATCAGTGAGATGGAAGATAAAATGGTGGAAATAACTTCTGAAGAGCAGAATAAAGTCAAAAGAATGAAAAGAACTGAGGATAGTCTCAGAGACTTCTGTGACAATATCAAACACACCAACATTCAAATTATAGGAGTCCCAGAAGAAGAGAAAAAGAAAGGGTATGATAATATTTTTTAAGAGATTATAGTTGAAAACTTCCCCAACATGGAAAAGGAAACAATCAAGTCCAAGAGGCACAAAGAATCCAATACAGGATAAACACAAGGAGAA
Source organism: Capra hircus (assembly GCF_001704415.2). NCBI lineage: Eukaryota > Metazoa > Chordata > Mammalia > Artiodactyla > Bovidae > Capra > Capra hircus. The sequence continues at coordinate 18,001,890 of NC_030823.1, read as the reverse complement.
ACATGTCTAGACTCATACTAATCAAACTAAAAAATACTAAACATGAAGACTATTAAAATCAGCAAGGGAAAAGCAACAAATAACATACAAGGGAAACTCCATACTCAGCTAATCTTTCAGCAGAAACTCTGCAGATGAGAAGGGAATGGCAAGATATATTTAAAGTACTGAAAGGAGAAAATCTACAACCAAGATTACTATACCTGGCAAGGATATCATTCAAAATTGATGGAGAAATAAAAAGCTTTTCAGACAAGCAAAAGTTAAGAGAATTCAGTACCACCAAAGCAGCTTTACAACCAATGTTAAACAGACTTACATAGTCAAAAAATACAACAGAATAAAAAAGATTTACAAAATCAACCCCAAACAATTGAGAAAATGACAATAGGAACATGCATATCAATAATTACTTTAAATGTAAATGGATTAAATGCTCCAACCAAAAGGCACAGACTGGCCGAGTGGATACAAAAACAAGACTCATATATGTACTATCTACAGGAAACCCACTTCAGAGCTGAAGAGACATATAGACTGAAAGTGAGAAGATGGGAAAATATATTCTATGCAAATGGGAAGCAAAGAAAGCTGGAGTAGCAATCCTCATAGCAGACAAAATAGACCTTAAAATAAAGATTACAAGCTAAGGAAGGACTTTCATAATGATCAAGGGATCAATGCAAGAGGAAGACATAGCAATTGTAAATATCTATGCACCCAACATAGAAGCACATCGATACATAAGACAAACACTAACAGATATAAAGGAGGAAATTGATAGTAATACAATAATAGTAGGAGACTTTAAAACATCACTCACACCAATGGACAGATCATCAGAACAGATAATTAATATGGAACCACAACTCTTAAATGATACATTGGATGAGCTGGATCTCATTGATAGCTTCAGGACATTCCATCCAAATGCAGAAGAATACACCTTCTCAAGTGCACATGGAACATTCTCCAGGATAGACCATATCTTGGGTCACAAGTCAAACCTCAGTAAATTTAAGAAAATTGAGATCGTATCAAGCATCTTCTTTGACCACAATGGTATGAGACTAGATATCAACTGCAGTAAAAATACTGTAAGAAACACAAACACATGGAGATTAAACACACGTTTCTACACAACCAACAGGTTACTGAAGAAATCAAAAGGGAAATAAAAAATTTCTAGAAACAAATGGCATTGAAAACATCACAACTCAAAACCTATGGGATGCAGCAAAAGCAGTTCTAAGAGGGAAGTTTACAGTAATACAATCCTACATCAAGGAGCAAGAAAAATATCGAACAGGCAACCTAAATTTACACCTAAAACAACTGGAAAAGAACAGAAAGAAACCAGAATTAGAAGGAAAGAAATCATAAAGATCGAGGCAGAAATAAATGAAAAAGAAATGAAAGAAACAATAGTAAAGATTAATAAAACTAAAAACTGGTCTTTGAGAAGATAAAATTGACAAACCTTTAGCCAGACCCATCAAGAAAAAAAGAGAAGAGTCAAATCAACAAAATTAGAAATTAAAAAGGACAGGTTACAACAACACTACAAATACAAAGGATTATAAGATACTATTATGAACAACTATATGGCAATAAAAGAGTTTTGGCGAGAGAACGCACTGGTCATAGCAAACACCCTATTCCAACAACACAAGAGAAGACTTTACACATGGACATCACCAGATGGCCACACTGAAATTAGATTGATTATATTCTTTGCAACAAAAGATGGAGAAATTCTATACAGTCAGCAAAAATAAGACCAGGAGCTGACTATGGCTCAGATCATGAACTCCATATTGGCAAATTCAGACTTAAATTGAAGAAAGTGGGGAAAACCACTAGACCATTTGGGTATGACCTAAATCAAATCCCTTATGATTTATACAGTGGAATTAAGAAATAGATTTAAGGGACTAGGTCTGATAGAGTACCTGATGAACAATGGATGGAGGTTTGTGACATTGTACAGGAGACGGAAATCAAGACCATCCCCAAGAAAAGGAAATGCAAAAAAGCAAAACAGCTGTCTCAGGAGGCCTTACAAATAGCTGTAAGAAGAAGAGGTGAAAAGCAAAGGAGAAAAGGAAAGATATACCCATTTGAATGCAGAGTTCCAAAGAATAGCAAGGAGACATAAGAAAGCCTTCCTCAGCTATCAGTGCAAAGAAATAGAGGAAAGCAATAGAATGGGAAAGACTAGAGATCTCTCCAAGAAAATCAGAGATACCAAGGGAACATTTCATGTAAAGATGGGCTCTATAAAGGACAGAAATGGTATGGACCTAACAGAAACAGAAGATTTTAAGAAGAGATGGCAGGAGTACATAGAACTATACAAAAAAGATCTTCATGACCAAGATAATCACAATGGTGTGATCACTCACCTAGAGCCATACATCCTGGAAAGCAAAGTCAAGTGGGCCTTAGGAGCATCACTGTGAACAAAGCTAATGGAGGTGATCGAATTCCAGTTGAGCTATTTCAAATCCTAAAAGAAGATGCTGTGAAAGTGCTGCACTCAATATGTCAGCAAATTTGGAAAACTCAGCAGTGGCCACAGGCCAGGAAAAGGTCAGTTTTCATTCCAATCCCAAAGAAAGGCAATGCCAAAGAATGCTCAAACTACTGCACAGTTGCACTCATCTCACATGCTAGTAAGTAATGCTCAAAATCCTCAAAGCCAGGCTTCAGCAGTATGTGAACCATGAACTTCCAAATTTTCAAGCTGGTTTTAGAAAATGCAGAGGAACCAGAGATCAAATTGTCAACATCTGTTGGATCACTGAAAAAGAAAGAGAGTTCCAGAAAAACATCTATTTCTGCCTTATTAATATGCCAAAGCCTTTGACTATGTGCATCACATTAAACTGTGGGAAATTCTTCAAGTGATGGGAATACAGACCATCTGACCTGCCTCCTGAGAAATCTGTATGCAGGTCAGGAAGCAACAGCTAGAACTGGATATGAAATAACAGACTGATTCCAAATCAGGAAAGGAGTATGTCAGGGCTGTATATTGTCATCCTGCTTATTTAATCTATATGCAGAGTACATCATGAGAAACACTTTGCTGGATGAAGCACAAGCTGGAATCAAGATTGCTGAGAGAAATTTCAATAACCTCAAATATTCATATGGCACCACCCTTATGGCAGAAAGTGAAGAGGAACTAAAGAGCTTCTTGAAGAAAGTGAAAGAGGAGAGTGAAAAAGCTGGCTTAAATCTCAACATTCAGAAAACTAAGATCATGACATCCACTCCCATCACTTCATGGCAAATAGACGGGGAAGCATTAGAAATGGTGGCTGGCTTTATTTTTGGGGGCTCCAAAATCACTGCAGATGGTGATTGCAGCCATGAAATTAAAAGACGCTTACTCTTTGGAAGGAAAGTTATGACCAACCTAGATAGCATATTGAAAAGCAGAGATATTACTTTGCCAACAAAGGTCCATCCAGTGAAGGCTATGGTTTTTCCAGTGGTCATGTATGGATGTGAGAGTTGGACTGTGAAGAAAGCTGAGCACTGAAGAATTGATGCTTTTGAACTGTGGTGTTGGAGAAGACTCTTGAGAGTTCCTTGGACTGCAAGAAGATCCAACCAGTCCATCTTAAAGGAGATCAGACCTGGGTGTTCATTGGAAGGACTGATGCTGAAGCTGAAACTCCAGTACTTTGGCCACCTGATGTGAAGAGCTGACTCATTGGAAAATACCCTGATGCTGGGAAAGACTGAGGGCAGGAGGAACAGGGGACAACAGAAGATGAGATGGTGGATGGCATCACTGACTTGATGGACATGGGTTTGGATGGACTCTGGGAGTTGGTGATGTACAGGGAGGCCTGGAATGCTGTGGTTCATGGGGTTGCAAAGAGTCAGACACAACTAAATGACTGAACTGAACTGATATGGCAATAAATTGGATAACCTGGAAGAAATGGACAGATTCTTAGAAAGCTTCAATCTTCCAAGACTGAATCAGGAAGAAATAGAAATTATGAACAACCCAATTACAAGCAATGAAATTGATGCTATAATAAAATATTCATAAAAACAAAAGCCCAGGACCAGATGGCTTCACCAGAGAATTCTATGAAACATTTAGACAAGAGCTAATGTCTATCCTTCTAAAACTCTTTCAAAAAATTGCAGAGGAAGGAACACTCCCAAACTCATTGTACGAGGCCACCATCACCCTGATACCAGAACCAGACAAAGACAGCACAAAAAAGAAAACTACAGGCCAATATCACTGATGAGCATAGACGTAAAAATCCTATACAAAATTTTAGCAAGCGGAATTCAGCAACACATCAAAAAGCTCATACACCATGATCAACTTGGGTTTATTCCAGGAATGCAAAGATTCTTCAATATAGGCAAATCAATCAGTGTGATATACCATATTAACAAATTGAAAGATTAAAACCATATGATCATCTCAATAGATGCAGAAAAAGCCTTTGACAAAATTCAGCACCCATTTATGGATTAAAACTCTTCAAAAAAAATGGGCATAGAAGGAACCTACCTCAACATAGTAAAGGCCATGTATGATAAGCCTACAGCAAACATTATTCTCAATGGTTAAAACCTGAAAGCATTCCCCCTTGGATCAGGAACGGGACAAGGGTGTCCACTTTCACCATATTATTCAACATATTTCTGGAAGTCCTAGATACAGCAATCAGGGAAGAAAAAGAAACGAATCCAGATTGGAAAAGAAGTAAAACTCTCACTGTTTGCAGATGACATGATACTGTACATAGAAAACCCTAAAGAGAGTATCAGAAAATTAGTAGAGCTAATCAGTGAATTTAGCAAAGTTGCAGGATACAAAATCAATAGACAGAAATCGCTTGCATTACTATATACTAACAAGGAAAAATCAGAAAGAGAAATTAAGGAATCAATCCCATTCACCACTGCAACACAAAGAATTAAATATCTAGGGATAAACTTACCTATGGAGACAAAAGAACTGTACACAGAAAATTATAAGACTCTAATAAAAGAAATCAAAGATGACATAAACAGATGGAGAGATATTCCTTGTTCCTGGGTAGGAAGAATCTACATTGTGAAAATGACTATACTACCAAATGCAGTCTACAGATTTAGTGCGATCCCTATCAAATTACCAATGGCATTTTTCACAGAACTAGAACAAAAAATTTCGCAATTCATATGGAAACACAAAAGACCATGAATAGCCCAAAGCAGTCTTGAGAAAGAAGAATGGAGCTAGAAGAATCGACCTTCCTGACTTCAGATTATACTACAAAGCTACAGTCATCAAGACACTATGGTATTGGCACAAAAATAGAAATATAGACCAATGGAACAAGATAGAAACCCCAGAAATAAACCCATGCACCTTTGGGTCCCTTAGTTTTGACAAAGGAGGCAAGAATATACAATGGGGCAAAGAGAGCCTCTTCAATAAGTGGTGCTGGGAAAACTGGACAGCTACATGTAAGAGAATGAAACTAGAACACTCCCTAACACCATACACAAAGATAAACTCAAAATGGATTACAGACCTAAATGTTAGACCAGAAATTATAAAAATCTTAGAGGAAACATAGGCAGAATACTCGATGTCATAAAGCAATATCCTCTATGACCCACCTCCTAGAGATACAGAAATATAAACAAAGTACACAGATGGAGGGAGAAGGCAATGGTACCCCACTCCAGTACTCTCGTCTGGAAATCCCATGGATGGGGGCCTGGTAGGCTGCAGTCCATGGGTCGCGAGAGTCGGACATGACTGAGCGACTTCACTTTCACTTTTCACTTTCTGCTTTGGAGAAGGAAATGGCAACCCACTCCAGTGTTCTTGCCTGGAGAATCCCAGGGATGGGGGAGCCTGGTGGGCAGCCGTCTGTGGGGTCACACAGGGTCGGACACGACTGAAGTGACTTAGCAGCAGCAGCAAACAAATGGAACGTGATTAAAGGTAAAAGCTTTTGCACAGCAAAGGAAGCTATAAGGAAGGTGAAAAGACAACCCCCCAAAAGGGAGAAAATAATAGCAAATGAGACAACTGACAAAGAATTAATTTTCAAAATATATAAGAAGCTCATATAGCTCAATGCCAGAAGAAAAAAAAAAAAAACCATCAAAAAGTGGGAAAAAGACCTAAACAGACATTTCTCCAAAGTAGACATATAGATGTCTCACAAACACATGAAAAGATGCTCAACATCACTCATTGTTAGAGAAATGCAAATCAAAACCACAATGAGACATCACCTCACACTGGTTAGAACTGCCATCATCAAACAGTCTACAAACAGTAAATGCTGGAGAGGGTGTGGAGAAAGGGAATGCTTTTGCACTGTTGATGGGAATATAAGTTGCTACAGAGACTATGGAAGAAAGTATGGAGATTCCTTAAAAAACTAGGAGTAAAACCACCATATGACCCAGCAATCCCACTCCTAGGCATATACCCTGAGGAAGCCAAAATTGAAAAAGACACATGTGTCCCATTGTTTATTGCACCACTATTTACAACAGCTAGAACATGTAAGCAGCCTAGATGGCCATCGACAGATGGATGGATAAAGAAGTAGTGGTACATATACACAATGGAATATTACTCAGCCAAAAAAGGAACACATTTGAGTCAGTTCTGATGAGGTGGATGAACCTGCAACCTATTATACAGAGTAAAGCAAGTCAGAAAGAGAAAGATAAATATTGTATTCTAATGTAAATGTACAGAATGTAGAAAAATGGTATGAAGTATTTATTTACAGGACAGCAGTGGAGAAACAGAGAATAGACTTATGGACATGGGGAGAGGGGAGGAGAGGGTGAGATGTATGGAAAGAGTAACATGGAAACTTACATTGCTGCTGCTACTGCTGCATTACCATATGTAAAATAGATAGCCAACGGGAATTTGCTGTATGGCTCAGGAAACTCAAACAGGGGCTCTGTATTATCCTGGAGGGGTGGAATGGGGCTGAGATGGGAAGGAGGTTCAAAAGGGAGTAGATATATGTACACCTATGGCTGATTCACGTTGAGGTTTGAATCCATGGGATTCTCCAGGCAAGGATACTGGAATGGGTTGCCATGCCTTCTCCAGGGGATTGTCCCGACCCAGGAATCTAACCCACATCTCATCTATTGGTAGGCATTGGCAGGCAGATTCTTTTACAGCTGAGCCACCAGGGAAGCCCAGGCCACATTATACATACAAATTAATTTGAGATGCAGTCATAGACATAGAAAATAAAAGCTAAAATGATAAAACTTTTAGGAGAAAAATAAGAGAATATCTTGATGAACTTGGTGTTGGTAAATACTTCTTAGAATATAGAAAGCACTGTCCATTAAAAAATGGTTAATTCAACTTCTTCAAAAGATATTAAGAAAATGAAAAGGCAAGACACAAAATCAGTCATCGGTGAGGTATATGTTTAACTTAGTAAGAAAATACCAGGCAGTTTTCTGAAATAGTTGTTCCATCTTACATTTACATACAGCAGAATTTGGTGTTTTTAATTTTAGCCATTCTCGTGAGTATGGCATGATATGTCACTATACTTTTAATTTGTAGTTTCCTAATGATTGATGAAACTGACCATCTTCCTTGTGAAACTTGGTTATTCACATATCAGGGCTTTTTGGTTGTGACTGTTCAAACTTTTTAATCCATGTTTTATGAAGTAGTTTGGGTTTTAATTTTATTTTGATTGTTAATAATTTGAAGAAATGTATATAGTTTTAAAGGTTATAATCTATTTATAGTTATTGCAAAATGTTGGCTATAGTCCTCATGTTGTACTGTTTAACTCTGAACCCTATCTTTTAATCAATATTTTGTACCTCCCTCCCTCCATCTGTATTATCTCTCTCCCTCCTCACTGGTAGCCACTAGTTGGCTTTCTACATGTGAAGACTCACTAGTTTGATGTTAGTAAATATTTCTCAGAATATAGAAAGCACTGTCCATTAAAAAATGATTAATTCATCTTCTTTTCAGTAGTTTGTTGTATTTTTTAGATTCCACATATGTGATACCATATATGGTATTTGTCTTTCTCTGACTTATTTCACTTAGCACAATGACCTCCAAGTCCATCTATGTTACTATAAATAGCAAAATTTCATTCTCTTATGTTTGAGTAGTATTCCATATATATATATATATATATATATAATCTTTACTCATCTGTTGATAGACATTTCTGTTGCTTCCATATCTTGCCAATTGTAAATAATGTTGCTGTGAAAATTGCGGTATCTGCATCTTTTTGAATTAATATTTAAAATTTTTGGATATATACTTGGGACTGAAATTGCTGGATCCTATGGCAGTTCTACTTTTAGTTTTTTGAGAGACCTCTGTACTGTTTTCCACAGTGGCTGTACCAAATTACATTCTCAGCAACAGTATGCAATGTTTATCCTGACTAACACTGGTTGTTTGTATTCTTTTTGTTGATGGCCGTTCTGACAGATGGGAGGTGATGTTTCATCGTGGTTTTGATTTACCTGTTCCTGATCATTACCAATGTTGAGCATCTTTTCATGTGCCTTTTGGCCAGTTGCATTTCCTCTTTGGAAAAATGTATGAAGTTGTAGGGTTTTAAAAAATCTGCTATATATCTATGTTATGAGAATCTGAAATTGATTCAAGATTTTTTTCATATCTATAAATGCTTTTTAGCAGCTCTATCATTCATGGCTGAAAGCAAAGAGGAACTAAAGAGCATCTTGATGAAAGTGAATGGGGAGAGTGAGAAAGGTGGCTTAAAACTTAACATTCAGAAAACTAGGATCATAGAATCCAGTCCTATCACTTCGTGGCAGGCAAATAGATGGGGAAACATGGAAATAGTGACAGACTTTATCTTCTTGGGCTCCAAAATCGCTGTAGATGGTAATTGCAGTCATGAAATTAAAAGACACTTGTTCCTTGGAAGAAAAGTTATGACCAACCTAGTTCAGTTCAGTTCAGTCACTCAGTCGTGTCCGACTCTTTGCGACCACATGAATTGCAGCACGCCAGGCCTCCCTGTCCATCACCAACTCCTGGAGTTCACTCAGACTCATGTCCATCGAGTCAGTGATGCCATCCAGCCACCTCATCCTTGGTCATCCCCTTCTCCTCCTGCCCGTAATCCCCACAGCATCGGAGTCTTTTCCAGTGAGTCAACTCTTCGATGAGGTGGCCAAAGTACTGGAGTTTCAGCTTTAGCATCATTCCTTCCAAAGAAATCCCAGGGCTGATCTCCTTCAGAATGGGCTGGTTGGATCTCCTTTTAGTCCAAGGGACTCTCAGGAGTCTTCTCCAACACCACAGTTCAAAAGCATCAATTCTTCGGCGCTCAGCCTTCTCCACAGTCCAACTCTCACATCCATACATGACCACCGGAAAAACCATAGCCTTGACTAGATGGACCTTAGTTGGCAAAGTAATGTCTCTGCTTTTGAATATGCTATCTAGGTTGGTCATAGCTTTCCTTCTAGGAGTAAGTGTCTTTTAATTTCATGGCTGCAGTCACCATCTGTAGTGATTTTGGAGCCCCCAAAAATAAAGTCTGTCACTGTTTCCACTGTTTCCCCATCTATGTCCCATGAAGTGATGGGACTGGATGCCATGATCTTCCTTTTCTGAATGTTGAGCTTTAAGCCAACTTTTTCACTCTCCTCTTTCACTTTCACCAAGAGGCTCTTTAGTTCCTCTTCACTTTCTGCCATAAAGGAGGTGTCATCTGCATATCTGAGGTTATTGATATTTCTCCCGGCAATCTTGATTCCAGCTTGTGTTTCTTCCATTCCAGCCTTTCTCATGATGTACTCTGCATAGAAGTTAAATAAGCAGGGTAACAATATACAGCCTTGACGTACTCCTTTTCCTATTTGGAACCAGTCTGTTGTTCCATGTCCAGTTCTAACTGTTGCTCCTGACCTGCATACAGATTTCTCAAGAGGCAGATCAGGTCATCTGGTATTCCCATCTCTCTCAGAATTTTCCACAGTTTATTGTGATCCACCCAGTCAAAGGCTTTGGCACAGTCAATAAAGCAGAAATAGATGTTTTTCTGGAACTCTCTTGCTTTTTCCATTATCCAGCAGATGTTGGCAACTTGATCTGTGGTTCCTCTGCCTTTTCTAAAACCAGCTTGAACATCAGGGAGTTCACGGTTCATGTATTGCTGAAGCCTGGCTTGGAGAATTTTGAGCATTACTTTACTAGTGTGTGAGATGAGTGCAATTGTGCGATAGTTTGAGCATTCTTTTGCATTGCCTTTCTTTGGGATTGGAATGAAAAGTGACCTTTTCCAGTCCTGTGGCCACTGCTGAGTTTTTCAAACGTGCTGGCATATTGAGTGAAGCACATTCACAGCATCATCTTTCAGGATTTGAAATAGCTCCACTGGAATTCCATCACCTCCACCAGCTTTGTTCATAGTGATGCTTTCTAAGGCCCACTTGACTTCACATTCCAAGATGTCTGGCTCTTGGTGAGTGATCACACCATCATGCTTATCCAGGTCATGAAGATCTTTTTTGCATAGTTCTTCTGTGTATTCTTGCTACCTGTTCTTAATATCTTCTGCTTCTGTCATGTCCGTAGCATTTCTGTCCTTTATCGAGCCCGTCTTTGCATGAAATGTTCCCTTGGTGTCTCTAATTTTCTTAAAGAGATCTCTAGTCTTTCCAATTCTGCTGTTTTCCTCTATTTCTTTGCATTGATCGCTGAAGAAGGCTTTCTTATCTCTTCTTGCTATTCTTTGGATCTCTGCATTCAGATGCTTATATCATTCCTTTTCTCCTTTGCTTTTCGCTTCTCTTCTTTTCACAGCTATTTGTAAGGCCTCCCCAGACAGCCATTTTGCTTTTTCGCATTTCTTTTCCATGGGGATATTCTTGATCTCTGTCTCCTGTACAGTGTCACGAACCTCATTCCATAGTTCAGCAGGCACTCAATCTATCAGATCTAGTCCATTATATCTATTTCTCACTTCCATTCGAAAACCTTTGATGTCTCATAACCCATTACTGGTCACTCCACTGCACTCCAGAGAGAAGAAACCCAGCTCCACCCACCAGAACTCCAACACAAGCCTCCCTAACCAGGAAACCTTGACAAGCCACTGATAGAACCCCACCCACAGTGAGGAAGCTCCATAATAAAGAGAACTCCACAGATTACCAGAATATAAAAAGGCCACCCCAAACGCAGCAATATAACCAAGATGAAGAGACAGAGGAATACTCAGCAGGTAAAGGAACAGGAGAGTTGCCCACCAAACCAAACAAAAGAGGAAGAAGTAGGGAATCTACCTGAGAAGGAATTCCGAATATTGATAGTGAAAATGATCCAAAATCTTGAAATCAAAATGGAATCACAGATAAATAGCCTAGAGACAAGGATTGAGAAGATGCAAGAAAGGTTTAACAAGGACCTAGAAGAAATAAAAAAGAGTCAAAATATAATGAATAACACAATAAATGAGATCAGAAACACTCTGGAGGCAACAAATAGTAGAATAACGGAGGCAGAAGATAGGATTAGTGAAATAGAAGACAGAATGGTAGAAATAAATGAATCAGAGAGGAAACAAGAAAAATGAATTGAAAGAAACGAGGACAATCTCAGAGACCTCCAGGACAATATGAAATGCTCCAACATTCGAATTATAGGAGTCCCAGAAGAAGAAGACAGAAAGAAAGATCATGAGAAAATCCTTGAGGAGATAATAGTTGAAAACTTCCCTAAAATGGGGAAGGAAATAATCACCCAAGTCCAAGAAACACAGAGAGTTCCAAATAGGATAAACCCAAGGCGAAACACTCCAAGACACATATTAATCAAATTAACAAAGATCAAACACAAAGAACAAATATTAAAAGCAGCAAGGGGAAAACAACAAATAACACACAAGCGGATTCCCATAAGGATAACAGCTGATCTTTCAATAGAAACTCTTCAGGCCAGGAGGGAATGGCAAGACATACTTAAAGTGATGAAAGACAATAACCTACAGCCCAGATTACTGTACCCAGCAAGGATCTCATTCAAATACGAAGGAGAAATCAAAAGCTTTACAGACAAGCAAAAGCTGACAGAATTCAGCACCACCAAACCAGCTCTCCAACAAATTCTAAAGGATATTCTCTAGACAGGAAACACGAAAAGGGTGTATAAACCCGAACCCAAAACAATAAAGTAAATGGTAACGGCATGATACTTATCAATAATTACCTTAAACATAAATGGGTTGAACGCCCCAACCAAAAGGCAAAGACTGGCCAAATGGATACAAAAACAAGACCCCTCTATATGCTGCTTACAAGAGACCCACCTCAAAACAAGGGACACATACAGACTGAAAGTGAAGGGCTGGAAAAAGATATACCATGCAAATAGAGACCAAAAGAAAGCAGGAGTGGCAATACTCATATCCGATAAAATAGACTTTAAAACAAAGGCTGTGAAAAGAGACAAAGAAGGCCACTACATAATGATCAAAGGATCATCCAAGAAGAAGATATAACAATTATAAATATATATGCACCCAATATAGGAGCACCGCAATATGTAAGACAAATGCTAACAAGTATGAAAGGGGAAATCAACAATAACACAATAATAGTGGGAGACTTTAATACCCCACTCACACCTATGGACAGATCAACTAAACAGAAAATTAACAAAGAAACGCAAACTTTAAGTGATACATTGGATCAGTTAGACCTAATTGATATCTATAGTATATTTCACCCCAAAACAATGAACTTCACCTTTTTTTCAAGTGCTCATGGAACCTTCTCCAGGATAGATCACATCCTGGGCCATAAATCTAAACTTGATAAATTCAAAAAAATCGAAATCATTCCAAGCATCTTTTCTGACCATAATGCATTAAGATTAGCTCTCAATTACAGGAGAAAAACTATTATAAATTCCAACATATGGAGGTTGAACAACACACTTCTGAATAACCAACAAATCACAGAAGAAATCAAAAAAGAAATCAAAATATGCATAGAAACTAGTGAAAATGAAAACACAACAACCCAAAACCTGTGGGACACTATAAAAGCAGTGCTAAGAGGAAAGTTCATAGCAATACAGGCATACCTCAAGAAACAAGAAAAAAGCCAAATAAATAACCTAACTCTACAACTAAAGCAACTAGAAAAGGAAGAATTGGAGAACCCCAGAGTTAGTAGAAGGAAAGAAATCTTAAAAACTAGGGCAGAAATAGATGCAAAAGAAACAAAAGAGACCATAGCAAAAATCAACAAAGCCAAAAGCTGGTTCTTTGAAAGGATAAATAAAATTGACAAACCATTAGCCAGACTCATCAAGAAGCAAAGAGAGAAAAATCAAATCAATAAAATAAGAAATGAAAATGGAGAGATCATAACAGACAACACAGAAATACAAAGGATCATAAGAGACTACTATCAGCAGTTGTATGCCAATAAAATGGACAACGTGGAAGAAATGGACAAATTCTTAGAAAAGTACAATTTTCCAAAACTGAACCAGGAAGAAATGGAAAATCTTAACAGACCCATCACAAGCACGGAAGTTGAAACTGTAATCAGAAATCTTCCAGCAAACAAAAGCCCAGGTCCAAACGGCTTCACAGCTGAATTCTACCAAAAATTTCGAGAAGAGCTAACACCTATCCTACTGAAACTCTTCCAGAAAATTGCAGAGGAAGGTAAACCTCCAAACTCATTCTATGAGGCCACCATCACCCTAATACCAAAACCTGACAAAGATGTCACAAAAAAAGAAAACTACAGGCCAATATCACTGATGAACATAGATGCAAAAATCCTCAACAAAATTCTAGCAATCAGAATCCAACAACACATTAAAAAGATCATACACCATGACCAAGTGGGCTTTATCCCAGGGATGCAAGGATTCTTCAGTATCCGCAAATCAATCAATGTAATTCACCACATTAACAAATTGAAAAATAAAAACCATATGATTATCTCAATAGATGCAGAGAAGGCCTTTGACAAAAATCAACATCCATTTATGATAAAAACTCTCCAGAAAGCAGGAATAGAAGGAATATACCTCAACATAATAAAAGCTATATATGACAAACCCACAGCAAACATTATCCTCAATGGTGAAAAATTGAAAGCATTTCCCCTAAAGTCAGGAACAAGACAAGGGTGTCCACTTTCACCACTACTTTTCAACATAGTTCTGGAAGTTTTGGCCACAGCAATCAGAGCAGAAAAAGAAACAAAAGGAATCCAAATTGGAAAAGAAGAAGTAAAACTCTCACTGTTTGCAGATGACACGATCCTCTACATGGAAACCCTAAAGACTCCACCAGAAAATTACTAGAGCTCATCAATGAATATAGTAAAGTTGCAGGATATAAAATCAACACACAGAAATCTCTTGCATTCCTATACGCTAATAATGAGAAAGTAGAAAAAGAAATTAAGGAAACAATTCCATTCACCATTGCAACGAAAAGAATAAAATACTTAGGAATATATCTACCTAAAGAAACTAAAGACCTATATATAGAAAACTATAAAACACTGATGAAAGAAATCAAAGAGGACACTAATAGATGGAGAAATATACCATGTTCATGGATCGGAAGAATCAATATAGTGAAGATGAGGATACTACCCAAAGCAATTTACAAATTCAATGCAATCCCTATCAAGCTACCAGCCATATTTTTCACAGAACTAGAACAAATAATTTCAACATTTGTATGGAAATACAAAAAACCTCGAATTGCCAAAGCAATCTTGAGAAAGAAGAATGGAACTGGAGGAATCAACTTGCCTGACTTCAGGCTCTACTGCAAAGCCACAGTCATCAAGACAGTATGGTACTGGCACAAAGACAGACATATAGATCAATGGAACAAAATAGAAAGCCCAGAGATAAATCCACACACATATGGACACCTTATCTTTGACAAAGGAGGCAAGAATATACAATGGAGTAAAGACAATCTCTTTAACAAGTGGTGCTGGGAAAACTGGTCAACCACTTGTAAAAGAATGAAACTAGATCACTTTCTAACACCCCACACAAAAATAAACTCAAAATGGATTAAAGATCTAAATGTAAGACCAGAAACTATAAAACTCCTAGAGGAGAACATAGGCAAAACAATCTCAGACATAAATCACAGCAGGATCCTCTATGATCCACCTCCTAGAATTCTGGAAATAAAAGCAAAAATAAACAAATGGGATCTAATTAAAATTAAAAGCTTCTGCACAACAAAGGAAACTATAAGCAAGGTGAAAAGACAGCCTTCTGAATGGGAGAAAATAATAGCAAATGAAGCAACTGACAAACAACTAATCTAAAAAATATACAAGCAACTTCTGCAGCTCAATTCCAGAAAAATAAACGACCCAATCAAAAAATGGGCCAAAGAACTAAATAGACAGTTCTCCAAAGAAGACATACGGATGGCTAACAAACACATGAAAAGATGCTCAACATCACCCATTATCAGAGAAATGCAAATCAAAACCACAATGAGGTACCACTTCACACCAGTCAGAATGGCTGCGATCCAAAAATCTGTAAGCAATAAATGCTGGAGAGGGTGTGGAGAAAAGGGAACCCTCCTACACTGTTGGTGGGAATGCAAACTAATACAGCCACTATGGAGAACAATGTGGAGATTCCTTAAAAAATTGCAAATAGAACTACCTTATGACCCAGCAATCCCACTGCTGGGCATACACACCGAGGAAACCGGAATTGAAAGAGACACATGTACCCCAATGTTCATCGCAGCACTATTTATAATAGCCAGGACATGGAAACAACCTAGATGTCCATCAGCAGATGAATGGATAAGAAAGCTGTGGTACATATACACAATGGAGTATTACTCAGCTGTGAAAAAGAATTCATTTGAATCAGTTCTGATGAGATGGATGAAACTGGAGCCGATTATACAGAGTGAAGTAAGCCAGAAAGAAAAACACCAATACAGTATACTAACACATATATATGGAATTTAGAAAGATGGCAATGACGACCCTGTATGCAAGACAGGAAAAAAGACACAGATGTGTATAACGGACTTTTGGACTCAGAGGGAGAGGGAGAGGGTGGGATGATTTGGGACAATGGCATTCTAACATGTATACTATCATGTAAGAATTGAATCGCCAGTCTATGTCTGACGCAGGATACAGCATGCTTGGGGCTGGTGCATGGGGATGACCTACAGAGATGTTATGGGGAGGGAAGTGGGAGGGGGGTTCATGTTTGGGAACACATGTAAGAATTAAAGATTTTAAAATTAAAAAAATAAAAAAATAAAAAAAATAAAAAATATTTCTCACTTCCACTGTATTATCATATGGGGTTTGATTTAGGTCATACCTGAATGGTCTAGCAGTTTTCCCTACTTTCTTCAATTTAAATCTGAATTTAGCAATAAGGAGTTCATGATCTGAGCCACAGTCAGCTCCCGGTCTTGTTTTTGCTGACTGTATAGAGTTTCTCCATCTTTTGCTGCAAAGAATATAATCAATATGATTTTGGTGTTGACCATCTGGTGATGTCCATGTGTAGAGTCTTCTCTTGTGTTGTTGGAAGAGGGTGTTTGCTATGACCAGTGCATTTTCTTGGCAAAACTCTATTAGTCTTTGCCCTGCTTCATTCTGCATTCCAAGGCCAAATGTGCCTCTTACTCCAGGTGTTTCTTGACTTCCTACCTTTGCATTCCATTCCCCTATAATGAAAAGGACATCTTTTTTGGGTGTTGGTTCTACAGGATCTTGTAGGTCTTCATAGAACTGTTCAACTTCAGTTTCTTCAGCATTACTGGTTGGGCCATAGACTTGGATAAGTGTGCTATTGAATGGTTTGCCTTGGAAACGAACAGAGATCATTCTGTCTTTTTTGAGATTACATCCAAGTACTGCATTTTGGACTCTTGTTGACCATGATTGCTACTCCATGTCTTCTGAGAGATTCCTGCCTGCAGTAGTAGATATAATGGTCATCTGAGTTAAATTCACCCATTCCAGTCCATTTTAGTTAGCTGATTCCTAGAATGTCGACGTTCACTCTTACCATCTCTTGTTTGACCACTTCCAATTTGCCTTGATTCATGGACCTGACATTCCAGGTTCCTATACAATATTGCTCTTTACAGCATCAGATCTTGCTTCTGCCACCAGTCACATCCACAGCTGGGTATTGTTTTTGCTTTGGCTCCATCCCTTCATTCTTTCTGGAGTTATTTCTCCACTGATCTCCAGTAGTGTATTGGGCATCTAATGACCTGGGGAATTCCTCTTTTAGTATCCTATTATTTTGCATTTTCCTACCGTTCATGGGGTTCTCAAGGCAAGAATACTGAAGTGGTTTGCCATTCCCTTCTTCAGTGGACCACAGTCTGTCAGACCTCTCCACCATGACCCGGCCATCTTGGGTTGCCCCATGTGCATGGCTTATTTTCATTGAGTTAGACAAGACTGTGGTCCTAGTGTGATTAGATTGACTAGTTTTCTGTGAGTATGGTTTTAGTGTGTCTGCCCTCTGATGCCCTCTTGCAATACCTACCGTCTTACTTGTGTTTCTCTTACCTTGGACATGGGGTATCTCTTCTCAGCTGCTTAGCAAAGCACAGCCACTGCTCCTTAACCTTGGACAAATGGTATCTCCTCACCGCTGCCCTTCCTGACCTTCAACGTGGGATAGCTCCTCTAGGCCCTCCTGCCCCAGTGCAGCCACCACTCCTTGGACGTGGGTTGCTCCTCCTGGCTGCCGCCCTTGGCCTCGTACGCGGGGTGGCTCCTCCAGACCATCACCCCTGACCTTGTACGCAGGGGGTCTCCTCCACACTGTTGCCCGTGACCTCAGATGTGGGGTGGCTCCTCTCGGCCGTGCTTGCTTAGTGTGCCGGCTGTGGCAGCCGCTTGCACTTAGCATATTAAGAAACAGAGACATTACTTTGCCAACAAAAGTCCATCTAGTCAAAGCTATGGTTTTTCCAGTAGTCATGTATGGACATAAAAATTGGACCATAAAGAAAGATGAGTGTCAAAGAATTGATGCTTTTGAACTGTGGTTTTGGAGAAGACTCTAGAGAGTACCTTGGACTGCAAGGAGATCAAACCAGGCATTCCTAAAAGAAATCATTCCTTAATATTCATTGCAAGGGCTTACGTTGAAGCTGAAACTCCAATACTTTGGCCACTTGATGTGAAGAACTGACTCATTAGAAAAGACCCTGATGCTGGGAAAGATTGAAGGCAGGAGGGAAAGGGGATAACAGAGGATGAGATGGTTGGATGGCATCACCAACTCAGTAGACATGAGTTTGAGCAAGCTCCGGGAGTTGGTGATGAACAGTGAAGCCTAGCATGCCGTACTCCATAGATCTCAAAACGTTAGACATGACAGAATGACTGAACTGAACTGATCATTCATGCTGGGAGGGTTGTAATACACTTTCCTGCAATTATAGTTTTTAATTGGATTTTGGAGGAAAGAATTTTCCTCCTCTGAGATGTTTTGATTCTCAATTTCACTTTGTTCTTGCAGTAACTATATAAGCATATTATCTGATTATTTCCAGTCATTTTGAAATGTCTTGCCTTTTCCTGAATCTGCAATAACAAGGATATGTCAGTCGGGATAAAGGTTTGGAGAGGCTTGGTGGGTTGTATGGTTTAAGAGAGAGACACTCTGTTGAAAGTGATTTCTTTTGTAGTTGGTGTTCTCTGAGTGGTTTTTGTGTTTTGTGAATTTCTTTTGTTAACTCAGAACTCTTAGCTTCCATTTACTTTCTTCTCTGACTCCTAAAGATAGGGCCTGAGAGATAGGGCCCCTTCTCACGCTTTCCTTGTCTTCTGGAAGCAATGCCTTCCTCAGATTGCTCTTTCATTTCCTGGACTCTTACATGCCTCTTTCTTTGACTAATATCAAATGACCAGTGGTTTAACCCAGCATGCTTAGGTCTTCTCAGTTTTTGTTGTTGTTGTTTAATTGTTTTCAGTCAGGGAGGAACTGACTTTCAGGGGGTAGTTTTATCTGACTTCTGTCATGGCTGGGTCCTTCTGCCCTTTTCTGTTCATTCTTTATTGCACTCTCAACTCCAGTGTGAACTCTGGTGCTGACACTTATGGTTTAGAATGTTTATTTTGCCATTTCACATATTGAAGTTTTTAGAATTCTCTGTCTCCTGATGACTTTGCGGGCTTGGGTTTGGTAATTATATTTTTTCCTTCTTCTTTGTCAGAGTGACTTTTCGAGAAAATGTGTAAATATTAGGGTGCTGCCATTTTCCAGTGGAAAGGTGAATCATCTGGACTAAAATTTTAAATATAAAAAGTCATGAATATACTAGAAGCAACATTAAAGACTACTTTTTATTACTTTGTTAATAAGGAAGTACTTTCTAATTAAAGCACAAATTGGGGGAGGAATAAATTAAAAGTTTCTTAAAAATAGAAACGAGCATCTAATACATAAAAATTTATTGAGAGATTAGACTGAAGCAAGCACTATTCTGGATTTCATTTTAGGGGATGGAGATATGTGGTAAATAAATGATGAAAGTATAGGAAGTGCTGGATATAATGTGTGTTATGGAGAAAGGCAAAGCAGACAGGTGGCTGTAATTGTTAATAAACGAATCATAATGGACCTCAGATAGAAGTTGAATTTGAGAAAAGACTTGTTAAAAAGTTAGATAGGAAGCCTCAAAGATGCCTGGGATCAGTGGTCCCCAATCTTTTTGGCACGAGGGACCGGTTCCATATAAGACAATTTTTCCATGTAATGGTGTGGGAGGATGATTTGGGGATGAGTCAAGCACATAATTGTGCCCTTTATTTCTATTATTACTACATCTGCTCCACCTCAGATCATGAGGCACTAGATTCTGAAGGCTGGCAACCCTGCCTGGGAAGGTGTTTCCAGGAAGGGGGAAGAGCAATTACTGAGGTAACCAGAGTGGAGAGAGGAAGGGGCAGTATAACTGGAAATGAGAGACATGGTGAAGGCTGGATTATTTAGAATGTTCTAGACTGTTGTGATGACTTTGTCTTTTCCTGGATGTAATACAGGAAACCTTTGGTACTCACCAAATAGAGGAAAAATGTGACCAGAACTGTCTTTTGACGAGATCACTCCAGCTATTATTTTAGAATGGGGTGTGTGTGTGTGTTTGTGTGTGTGTGTATTAGGGTGGAAAGGAGCAAGGATGGAAAAAGAGAGGTCAAAAAATGTAGTTAATTACAATAAACCTGAAGACAGAGAATGGTGACTCATAATATATGATGATCCACAATATTTAAAGAACTCAAATAGAGCAAGTAGGAACCAATAAATAGACCTTTGAAACTGGACAAGATATATTTGTATACACAACTCCCAGAAAAATGTATGGTTATCTTTATGGCTAAAGTAAAGTATCTTTACTGAATTTTCACTATTTCATCTCAGAAACCTGAATTTTCACTATTTCATCTCAGATTTTGAAATATCTGTTATTGACCAGAGATGGGGATGTAATCATTGAAACTATGAAAAGTGTTTTAAATAATTACTTGTTTTGAAAGACCATATGGCAATATCAATGAAATTAAAATGTTTTTTCTCTTTGAACATCATCTTAGAGCCCACCAATATGAGAGAAAAACCATTGCAATACTACTTTTAATATAAAAAATTAGAAAGCAACTGTTATCTGTGATAAAATTATAAATTATGTAAATGTATTAGTCATTAGAGAATATCGCATATGTTTGTAAACTGAAGTGGAAAAATATTGTCTGTATTTTACAAAATAAAAAGCACTTACAGAAGCATTTTGCACAATAGCTAAGATTAGCAACAGATCAAATGTTCATCAGTGGATGAATGGATAAAGAAATATGTTAATACATATTTTATGTATAACATATACATATGTAATACATTTGTATACATGTATTCCATGTATAATATACAATGGAATATTATTCAACCATTGAAAGAAATCTCACCATTTGTAACAAAGTGGATAAAACTGGAGGGCATTATGCTAAGTGAAATAACTCAAATAGAGAAAGATGAATAGAGCTCACTTGTATATGGAGTACATTTTAAAAAAATAAAAAAAAACATGATACAAATAAACTTGATTAAAAAACAGCCAAAAAAAAATCAAATTTCTAGAAACAGGGTACAGTAGAATAATGGTTACCAGGGACTGGGGAGATGGTGGTCAAAGACTATATAGATGCAGTGGGATGCAGTTGCATATGGGATGAAAGTCTAGAGATCTAACGTATAAGCATGATTACTATACTTAATAATAATATTGTATTATATATATTAAAATATACTTAATAATAATGCTCAGTAGCGTTCAGCTCTTTGTGGCCCCATGGACTGTAGCCCACCAGGCTCCTCTGTCCATGGAATTTTCCAGGCAGAAAATATTAGGGCTGGTTTCCCTGCAGGTTTTCCAGACAGGAATGTCAGGGCAGGTTTCCCTTTCCTACTCCAGGGGATGTTTCCAACCCAGGCATGGAACCCGCGTCTCTTGCATCTCCTGCATTGACAGGCAGATTCTTTACCACCAGCACCACTTGGGAAGCCTAATAATACTATAATAATACTCTATTAAAAGGTGCCAAGAAAATAGATATCAGATGCACTTATCACACATAAAACTTAGTACCTAGTAAGGATATATTATGTCAATTAGCTTGACTGTAGTAATCATTTCACTATGAATATCTATAAATTATCACATTGTATACCTTAAATATATGCAATTTTATTTTAAAATATTTTAAAAACTGACAGAAGAGTATGTGTGGTTTAATCCAATTTAAGTAAAGAAAAACAATGGCATACATATATGTATAAATATTTCTGAGAAAAAAAATTGCCAAATTGTTGGTAGTAGTTTCTCTGAGTATGGCTATTAAACCTACATAGAATTTTCACTTTCAGCTTTTATAGTTTGAATTTTATGTAACTCCATTGTTAGTTACTTTTCAGCAAACCTTTGTACCAAAGTTTAACAAACAAACAAAAATACAAAAATCATAGGTGTTCCAGTTGACAGATTTCAAATCCCGAGTAGCGTTATGTGACTAGTATCAAAATTACTAAATAGAATAGTACTGATCCCCAGAACCTCTGCATCGTGCCCTGTTCTAAACCCCAACCAGGATTACCACTATCCTGACCTCCAAAGCCACAGATTCGTTTTGCCTGGCCTTATTCCTGATATAAATGGGATTATGCAGTATACTTTTGTGCCTAGCATCTTTTCTCCAGTATTTTGATTGCGACGTTCATGCATGTAGTTGCATGTGACTATGATTTGTTCATTCCTTTTACTATTTTATCCTCATTTATTTATGCTTTCTACAGCTGATGAGCACTTGTGTTTGTTCCACTCTAATGGCATAGTGGAAAGTATTTCTATATACATACTTGTGTATTTTTCTGAAGCTGTGTTATTGTGTGTGTGTGTGAAGGGGTGTGTGTGAAGTGGGGTGTGTGTGTGTGTGTGTGTGTGTGTGTGTGTGTGTGTGTGTGTATGAAGGGGTATATATACCTTGGAGTGGAATGGCTGGGCCAAAAGATATACATATATTTAGGAGATATAACTTAAAAAGTACTACCAAGCAGTTTTTCAGAGTGATTCTGTCAATTATACTCCCATTAGTAGTTTATGAGTATTTTGGTTGCTCTACAGTCTTGAGTATATTTGGCATCTTCTATTTCATTTTAGCCATTCTGGTGGATGTTTAGTGGTATGGTATTTTAGTTTGCATTTCTCTGATGACTAACAATGCTGAGCATCTTTTTCCTACATCTATTGGTCATTTGGATGTCACCTTTTTTGAAGAGTCATTTGCTCCCATTCTTATAATGAATCAATTATTTTATATTATTGATTTGTAGGAATTATATATATTTTTTATTGGCTATGCATCTGTTATCAGAAATATATATTGCAAGTATCTTCCCCTGTTATGTTGGTCACCTTTTTGCTCTCTTATTTATGTCTTTTCTTAGACAAAAGTTCTTAATACAATTTATCACCATTTTCCTTTCTATTATAATTTTCTGTGTATTACTTTAAAACTCTTTGCCTATTCCATGGGGCTGTCATTGTATTTTGTTTTTAAGGTTAAATTTTTAAAGGTGCAAATACATTTATATAAAAGCTAAATATTTCTATCCAGGTCTTGGATTTTCAGATTTTTTTAAATGTAAGGCTATGGATGTATGTCTCTTTTATCCATCTCTGTATCCCAATAGCCTAGAAGGGTGGCTGCACAAAATATATTTTCCTAAAAATATCCCTTGGATGAATGAATACATTTATCTATTGAGATAGAAAACTGCTCCATCATTTCCCCAAATACTTGAAACAAAAATTGAATTTTAGAATATCTGTTATTTTCTTTAAATGAAAATCAAAATTTTAGCAGGTGATAAACGTGTATTTTTCACTTTTCTGCCCATTTTAATCAATATTGTTCTTTAACACAAACCTTTAAAATGAAAAATACTCTGTACTGCTCTGCTTTGGCCTACAAATCTTCTTATTTGTGAGTCCAGGATAAAAGCACATTCATGAGGCATAGCAGAAAATAGGAGTCAAGTTCAATCACACAGTATATAATATGCAAAGTTTCTTCTCTCACATGGTACCACGTGTCTGATTTCATTTCTTTACCCAGTGTAAATCACATGGCTGAGTTTAAAGTCAATGGCTGGGGCTATATTAGCATATATTAACAATTGATTATATGATTTAAGATATTTGGCTCAAAAATAGGATTTATTGATGACAGTATTGTCAAAAATGTGTTTCAATGAAAGCGTGCATATTTTTTTTTCTTCATAGAGTACTTGCAAAAAATCCCCTCATTCATTATATATCTTTATAGTTTAAGGAAATAATATGATTTGAAAAAGCTAAAGGAAAGTTGACCGTACAATAGCAAATCAAGTTACCCTTTACTAAATACTTCTCACAAGAAATATGCCTTGATTTGTGTATTTTGTTTTAGTTGGACTAAATTTTATATATTTCTGTGTTATGTAAGTGTAAAACCTAGAAATTAAATGTTGTGCCCAAAAGAACGCATGTGCATACATATTCCTGATGTTAGATAATAATTGATACTATTTCTGTAATTCTCACTCTGACCCAAAATTTCTATCACCAAATTTCCTGTCAACTGGGGACAAGTAATTGTTTTCCAGGCTGAGCAATTATTAATTTCTTCCCTCAAATCCAGACTTTGGCTCCCTGTTTACTGCCATGGAGATGCCCCCAGCACCCTGGTTGAGAGTTGTGTTGTCTTCATGTTCTGAATTGTAGCTGTTTTTATGAAATTACTTTCAGTTGTTTAATTTTAAAGCAATAGTTTCAATTATAGCATTTGATACAACATACAAATTTTTAAAATGGTCACTTAAATGTGGAAAAGAGCCACTCTGAACCAAAACAAGAGACACTTAAGAGAAAAAGAGTTAGTTGATAGAAATGTGATTTTTCTCTGATCAGAAGGTACACCAGATTTTGGCTGTGTCCGAGCTTTTCTTGGCAGATATCTCCTTTTATTTGACTGGGCCACGCTAATAATTAGTTTCTAGGTCTTCCATTTCTTTCTCTACCAGATTTTTCTAGTGAGAGTTCTATGTCCATTTCCTACTCATCCTTTCTGCCAGTCCTGATCAGCCAGCCTTTGGAACTCTGGTCATTCTACTCAGTTCAAAAAGACAGTAACGACCACCTCTGTGAGCTTTCCTTCAGCTCTCATTATTCTGGATTTATGGGAGGTGACAGTTAACTTTGCTTTCTTAAATTTCTCTCCTATTTATGTTCCCATTATATGGCATTATCCTGATTGTTTTAACTTTATTATTGTCTCTCTTCTTTCCTTCTCTTAAAACTAGGGCATTTCCCCAAACAGTTCTTTTTATGTCTTCTTCATTCGCTTCCCCAGAGACATGAATTTTTGACTGGTGATTGCCAGTTTATTTTCCTAGCTCCATTTTCTCTTCTGAGATTGAGTTTCTTATTTCCAAATGATGGATAGTTTTTTTTATACATCATTAATATACATTCACTCTGCCCCAGATGGAGTTTATATCCTCAACCCTGTATTTTCTTCTTTTCTTGACCTTTCTATTTCTGTTAATAATGCTATTTTTCCCTCAGTAATTGGTGAAAAGAATTGACCAC
This sequence comes from Capra hircus, assembly GCF_001704415.2. Classification (NCBI taxonomy): domain Eukaryota; kingdom Metazoa; phylum Chordata; class Mammalia; order Artiodactyla; family Bovidae; genus Capra; species Capra hircus. The sequence continues at coordinate 17,976,643 of NC_030823.1, read as the reverse complement.
ATTACCCCTATCATCACCTCATAACAACTTGTCTTAATGATTCTCTTCTGAAATATATAGATTCCATTCTTTCAATCCATTTATTTATGTGTCAGTCTTTAATTAACATCCTTATCGTCTTATTTCCCCCAAAGCACAGTAATAACCTAACTAGTTCCTCTGTAGTTAAATTATCTGTATCCTCCAGACATTCCACTGTAGTTTGGTTGCCTTAACTTGACTTTGAGCATCTTCTTCCCTGCCTCCACCCAATTTTTAAAACCTCCCTTTCTCCATAGGATAAATTCCAGCTGTTTTAAGGCCACTTAGTAGGAGAGATAAGAGTAATAAAGCTTATATGAGGAGTTCAAGTGAGTATGAATGCTGAAAAATGATGTGATGGGACAAACATTCTATTTCTGGGAAATGAGAGAGGTATCAGAAGTCTAACAACAAGAATGTAATATTCTAGAAGGTGGGATACAGAGACTCAGAGTGTGTGAGGCAATGAAACATCACAATGAGTAGAACAGACATGTTTGAAAAGGGCCAAAAGCATGAAATCTAGAAGATAAAGTTGCAGAAGCTAAGAAGGCTAGGAAAAGTTTCACTTGCCTCTTTGGAAAGTCTAAAGTCCACATCCCAAACTTGCCTTTGTTGGTATTGGAATAATTCACTAAAGATAGATATAGCACAACCTTCCTTTCCATCTTTGTCTTCTACACAAACTTCTTAAGCCAGATAGTCTATATATGGCCTGAAATGGGGTCTTGCCTGCTTCTTCAGATTCATCTCTTAGCTCCCTTCTCTATATTCAGCTTTCCTGAATATTTTCCATGCCTCTGGCCTTTATAACAACATCCCCCAGAATCCTTCATATTCTCTGAAAACAAGCTCAATATCTTATTCTTTTTGAAACATTCCTTAATCCCTTTGAATCAAATGACATCTTGTAAATAGGCCTATGTCACTTATCATACCTCACTGCTAGACAGCAAAAGAGACACAGATGTAAAGAACAGACTTTTGGACTCTGTGGGAGAAGAGGATGGGATGATTTGAGAGAACAGCATTGAAACATGTATATTACCATATGTGAAATAGATTGCCTGTCCAGGCTCAATGCATGAGACAAAGACAAGGCACTCAGGGCCAAAGAATATATTCAGCCTGATTTTGGTATTGACCATCTGGTGATGCCCATGTGAGAGTCATCTTTTGTGCTGTTTTAAGAGGGTGTTTGCTATGACCAGTGCATTCTCTTGGCAAAACTCTCAGACTTTACCCTACTTCATTTTGTACTCCAGGACCAAACTTGCCTGTTACTCCAGATATCTCTTGACTTTCTACTTTTGTTTTCCAGTCCCCTATGATGAAAAGGACACCTTTTTTTGCTGTTAGTTCTAGAAGGTCTTGTAGGTCTTGATAGAACCGTTCAACTTCAGTTTCTTCAGCATTGCTGATTGGGGCATAGACTTGGGTTACTGTGAAATTGAATGGTTTGACTTGGAAACAAACAGAGATCATTCTATCATTTTTGAGATGGCCCCCTGGTATTGCATTTTGGACTCTTTTGTTGACTATGAGGGCTACTCCATTTCTTATCTTGTCCACAGTGTTAGCTATAAGGGTCATCTGAATTAAATTCACCCATTCCAGCCCATTTTACTTCACTGATTCCTAAAATGTCAATGTTCACTCTTTCCATCTCCTGCAATTTACCTTGATTCATGTACCTAGGATTTCAGGTTCCTATGAAATATTGGTATGTCTGTTAAGACACATACGTTTTATATCTCCAACTAAACTTGAAGCTGTTTGAGAACAGCAACTGAACCTCTTACGCTTCTTTTCCAGTTTCAATTCATTGACAAAACATCTTACTTAGAGGAAGAGCTCAGTAGCGTGGGTTGAATGGGTGGGACACCTGGTAGAATGGAGGTTGGGCCAGTTGCTGGTAGTTGGAAGACATGATAGAGAACCATCACATGTTTCCCCTGCTCCCTGAGCTGGGGCCATTTCTGAGAGCCAAGAGCACTGTGTGTCTCAAGTAGTGCTGGTAGGTAATCTGAAGGGTGAGTGGAGCCCCTGGAATTCTGAAGGCTGCAGAGCATTTAATGACAGGAAAATTGGCTCTGTGGACTACTTTATAGCAGATCTTTCTACTTTTAACTTCTACTACTGGACTAACTCTTTAAACTTCATAAGTATTTTAAATAAAGCTCCTTGTGTTTCTTTCACTCATATCAAAATCCATTTATTTTTATGACTCTGATAATATTACTGCATTTATCCCTTTTGTATCCAGTTTTGGGTTGACAACATATCTTTTTACGTTGATAAGTTTTGCACATATTTAAACTTCATTATATATTGATTGGTGGGAGTGCAGGCTTGAGTTTCCAAGTATGGGTTGGCATTCATAATGGGATACAGTTAAAACCAAGTGGCTGGACCATCCCAGGGCAATGTTGTGTATAATTCCCTGATTGCACTCCTTACATCATAAATAATAATGAAAGTAAATGTATATTTACCAGAGAGAATCAACAAAACCCAGCCCTGATTTGCTGATTGCACTTTTCTCCCCAGGTATTAAAGCCAGCTTTCGAACAAGGGTGCCTGAAGGTTTGATTGTCTTTGCGGCATCACCTGGCAATCAGGAAGAGTATTTTGCAATTCAGCTGAAGAATGGACGCCCGTATTTTCTTTTTGATCCTCAGGTAAATGAGTAATCATAAGAGTTGACATTTTTGAGAGTTTATCAGGTGCTTATATTTTCACAATGAATCCTCACCAAAAACTTACAGATGAGCGCTTTATTATTCCCACTCTACAACAAGGAAAATGAAACTTCAAAAGTGATGTGACTTACCCACAGCTGAAATAGCAGACCCTTCAAACTACAGAGACTGACTGATAATCTACTTGCTTTTTTAACAACCATATGCAACCTTATCATGAGGATTAAAGTTTTTAACTGCATTCCCTGAGAAAATTATGTCTTTCTGTCTCCCTTCCATTTTCTCTCTCTTCCTCTTTCTTTCCTCCCTCCTTTCTTGCTTCCCCGCCCTATCTCTATCTCTTTTCCTTTCTTCACTAGCAAATATTTGTGTCCATCAGGTGCTATTGAGCTCAGTATTGAAGACCATAATACTTCTAACGTTAAATATGACCATACCCCTATGAAACAGTCTAGGTTGGATATAGCTAGTTTTTAAAAAATACTCCTGAATGTTATGAAAGAGAAGTACACTACTAAGTATTATGAGTGAAGAAAACAAAGGCTCTTTCTTTCCTTCAGTTCAGTTCAGTTCAGTACAGTCGCTCAGTCGTGTCCGACTCTTTGCGACCCCAGGAATCGCAGCACGCCAGGCCTCCCTGTCCAACACCAACTCCCGGAGTTCACTCAGATTCAAGTCCATCGAGTCAGTGATGCCATCCAGCCACCTCATCCTCTGTCATCCCCTTCTCCTCCTGCCCCCAATCCCTCCCAGCATCAGAGTCTTTTCCAGTGAGTCAACTGTTCACATGAGGTGGCCAAAGTACTGGAGTTTCAGCTTCAGCATCAGTCCTTCCAAAGAAATCCCAGGGCTGATCTCCTTCAGAATGGACTGGTTGGATCTCCTTGCAGTCCAAGGGACTCTCAAGAGTCTTCTGCAACACCACACACAGTTCAAAAGCATCAATTCTTCGGTGCTCAGCCTTCTTCACAGTCCAACTCTCACATCCATACATGACCACTGGAAAAACCATAGCCTTGACTAGACGGACCTTAGTCGGCAAAGTAATATCTCTGCTTTTGAATATGCTGCCTAGGTTTGTCATAACTTTTCTTCCAAGGAGTAAGTGTCTTTTAATTTCATGGCTGCAGTCACCATCCGCAGTGATTTTGGAGCCCCCCCAAAATAAAGTCTGACACTGTTTCCACTGTTTTCCCATTTATTTCCCATGAAGTGATGGGACCAGATGCCAAGATCTTTCTTTCCTTAGTTCTCTGCAAAGGTAATATTTAACTGAGATGCAAAACAATAAATAAAAGGATAGAAGTGTATATCTATTCAAGAGGAAGTGTGTTTGAGGTGGGGCAGGCCAGAGGAAATACTGATAGGAGATGAGGGAAAGAGCTGAAATAAAATTTCCAAGCAGAGCAAATAGCAAATATTTAGTGTCTGAGTTAAGCCATGAACATGGCATATTCAGTGCATTAAAATAAGATTAAGATGGTTATGGAGTAGAGAACAAAGAGAACAGTGGTAGGTTGAAAAGTTGGGTAGAGACTAAGTAATTTAGGATCTGGGAAGCAAATGAAAGGGTTTAAATTATTCCTAAGGGCAGTTCAGTTCAGTTTAGTCGCTCAGTTGTGTCCTACTCTTTGCGACCCCATGGACTGCAGCATGCCAGGCTTCCATGTCCATCACCAACTCCCAGAGCTTGCTCAAACTCATGTCCATTGAGTCAGTGATGCCATCAAACCATCTTATCCTCTGTCATCCCCTTCTCCTCCCACCTTCAATCTTTCCCAGCATCAGGGTCTTTTCCAATAAGTCAGTTCTTCACATCAGGTGGCCAAAGTATTGGAGTTTCAGCTTCAGCATCCGTCCTTCCAATGAATATTCAGGACTGATTTGCTCTAGGATGGACTGGTTTGATCTCCTTGCTGTTCAAGGGCCGCTCAAGAGTCTCCTCCAACACCGCAGTTCAAAAGCATCAATTCTTTGGCACTTCGTTTTCTTTATAGTCCAATTCTCACATCCATACATGACCACTGAAAAAGCCATAGCTTTGACTAGATGGACTTTTGTTGGCAAAGTAATGTCTCTGCTTTTTAATATGCTTTCTAGCTTTGTCATAACTTGTCTTCCAAGGAGCAAGGGTCTTTTAATTTCCCGGCTACAATCACCATCTGCCGTGATTTTGGAGCCCAAGGAAATAAAGTCTCTTACTGCTTCTGTTGTTTCCCCATCTATTTGCCATGAAGTGACAGAACCAGATACCATGATCTTCATTTTTTGAACATTGAGTTTTTAGCCAGCTTTTTCACTCTCCTTTTTAACTTTCATCAAGAGGCTTTTTAGTTCCTCTTCACTTTCTACCGTAAGGGTGGTGTCATCTGTGTATCTGAGGTTATTGATATTTCTCCCTGCAAGTCTGATTCCAGCTTGTGTATCATCCAGCCCAGCATTTCTCATGATGTCTTCTGCATATAAGCTAAATAAGCATGGTGACAATATGCAGCCTTGACATACGCCTTTCCAGTTTTGAAGCAGGGCAAATGGGAAACTGCTGCATAACTGTCTAAGGGCAATGGGAAACTATTGCTTAGTTGTCTTCACTTTAGTTAGAGGAAGTTTAGTAAGCATTTGCTATTAGGTGCTGTATTGGGCCCATGAGTAATTGAGGGAAAAGGCTGTGTAAAACATTTTTTCTCAGGTTTTCAGCTTAAAGCTGCTGACCTATGCTTGTCAAAGAAGTGTTTTCTGTTATAGTGGTAAAATAGGCACAGATTTCCCCTTGTATCTAAGGGATTGTAGGTGAAGAGCTTCCTACACCCTGGAGACCCACTCATATTGAAGAGAACAGGCACGGCCTGCTGGCCAAGTGTGTCTGAGCACCACCCCAGACCCTACAGAAGTCTTTAAGAGGCAGGCTGAGCTCTTCCTGGGTTAGGAAGCTGGTAAAGCCATGAGCTGGCAACTGGCAAGACCAGGGTGAAAAAGGATTATTCCTGCTGTTTTGACAGTAGCCTGTTAGCCACCTGGCCTGATAAGGGCTCCTGGGCATCCCCTAGAATTGAAGCTTCTTAAGGGATGCTCATAGGTAAATGAGTAAGCAAATAAGAAATAGCAAACACCTAAGCACATCCTGCATCCTGGGGGAAAGGGGTAAGAAGCAACTGTTTCTGAAGGCAAGGCAGATGGCATTTGGAAAACAAAAGCAGCACACTGAAGTTGATTGAATTACAGAACTGAAAATATTATTTTTCATTTGAATCCTTTAAGTTGATTACTTAGAAGAGGGACTGCTGAGATTCATTACTAGGTCAAAATACATAACAAAAATATGAAAACAAAGATTAAGGAGGATACTAATATGAAGAAGAAATTCAAAAGGAAAGCAAAAAACACATGCACAAGTAAAAGATGGATAAGAGAAATTAATGAAATATAGAGAAAATCTGATTTAAGAAGATTTCTTGATTATGAATTTATTGAAAGGACTCATCAAGTGCCTGGCAAGATTAAGCAAAGCTTGTGCTTCTATAGGACCTCTATGTGTCATCCATTATTCTAAGTGTTCTCTCTATACATAAATGCACACACATATGATCTCATTTAAACATCACAGCAATTCTATAAGGTAGATACTTGTTATTCCCATTTTACAGGTGAAAATCTAAGTCAGAGTTAAATTAATTTTCCCAAAGTAATACAGCAGATCTGTGACCAAGCTTTTCAATATGAAACAAGAATGCTTGTTGATGTCCAGAGACTCAATGAAAATGCCATCCATGCACTATATTGGAAAGAAATGTTTCAGCAAGGCTTCTAAATCAGAAGAAAAAAAATAATCTGAAATATAGTGGAGAAGCAGTGGTGAATGGTAAACCTAGGGATATTAAGTTCAGCCAAAGTATTTAATGACAGACTGAATAGAAATGTGTTTTACAGTGCCAAAGAATCTTTGACATAGAAGAGACAGGCAGCAAAGGAAAAAGAAATCTGATAGTTGTTTGGTGCTAAAATTACTAAGAGTTGAAGGAGAGGTCAAAAGGTGAATGACTTAAAAGTTTATAAGGTGTCAGTTTAATAGAGGGGGGTAATTACAGTATAGGTCATATTAGTTTCTTGATTCCATAAAATAAATGGACAAAAATATTTGATTTTAAATGTGACAAAAGAAGTTAATTACTAATAGAATGAAAACATTCCAAGAATGATTAAGATGAAAAAAAAAAGACTGCTAGATTGTAAATATCAGCAAAAACATAAAGGAAATAATCCATTAAAATAGAAGAATAATCAAAGAGTAAGAAAAAAAAATCTGGTTCTGCTTTTTTTACCTAAATCTACCTAATTTCTACCTAAATCTACCTAAATTACTATCAGGGTATATTTGAGACAAAGCCAGAAAGGGAAAACTTTAATCATATAGACATTTATTCATAGAGCTTTGAAAGTACACAACATGGGTTCATGTTGATTGTCTGTTCATTCTTGGAGTTGCCACATGAGGTATTGTTTTCTTCCCTGCTTTAGATGACGTGTCTTAACTAGAGTCACACAGTGATCTAATGATAGAACTGGCACTGAATTTAGATTATTTCATTCAATGAAACATTGTTAAAAATGTATTATCCTGGGACTTCCTCAGAGGTCCAGTGGATTGGGGGCAGGAGGAGAAGGGGACGACAGAGGATGAGATGGCTGGATGGGATCACCGACTCGATGGACGTGAGTCTGAGTGAACTCCGGGAGCTGGTGATGGACAGGGAGGCCTGGCGTGCTGCAATTCATGGGGTCGCAGAGAGTCGGACACGACTGAGCGCCTGAACTGAACTGAACTGAACTGACCTGCAAGACGCTACCTTCCAATACAGGGGCTGTAGGTTCAGGGAGCTAATGACACAGGGTGAGGCCAAAAACTGTAAACAAAGCAAAACAATTAAATGAAAAGCCCTCTGTCACATAAGTAGATATACAACCAACTTGCATAGGAAATAAAAATCTTAAAAAAAAAAAAACCCTGTATTGTACCCCAAGCACTGTGGTAGGGCAATTATGCACTAGAAACACAGGAATGAGGGAAAAACAAAACGCCACTCCAGCCATCCTCTCTTGGGACCCCCATCTTCCAAGACTGAAGTACAGAGTCTTGCCAAACTTGGACATGGTAGTGTGCCAGGGTGGCTTCACACTGCCTCACACTTACAATCAGTCATGTGCTCATAAATGTCCATCCCGGTGTTTTTGAGTGTAATACTAGGTGACCCCTCAAACCCTGGAGCTACAGCTGTAATAGTACAATGGCTACAGGTTTATTCACAGGTTTTGAGTATCTAATAAACGTGCCTTGCTTGCCGCCCCCCGCCCCCCGCCCATACTCTCTAATCATATAGAGCACAATCTTTGCAGAATTAATCAAAAAATGGTTTTATCAGAACTGGAGCATGACTGCCATCTCTTTGACAGTGTTGCATTTCTTTCTAAAGGGTGTGATAGCTTCAGATTCTGCAGAAATGGAAGGTGAAGATGTTAAACAATGCTTAATTCCACTCAGCCACATGATTCCTGTTCACATCCTGAGGCTGGCTTCTTGAAAACTCTCTCCATCTCATCTTTTTCATCTCCTCTCCATGATAAGATAGACTGGTATAAACCGTAGTAGAGTTCGAGGAAGTGTTCCCAGGGCACTACCCACGATCCCCACCCCTTACCCTCCTCCCTTAGACAGTGCCTGAGAGTGCTCCTCACTAAAACTGACACTCCCCACTGCTCTGTCCTTGCCCTATATACCCAAATCCTGACCTGTATACAAATCTGGGACTTGCCCACCAAATATTAATGGAACTGTTAAAGCCAAACAGTTGGAGAACCAGGGGGATGGAGAGGGTTTAATGATACCTTCAAAGTGCATTTTTACATGGAATAATACTATCCATCTACAAGGCAAAAGTTACCTGCATTTTAAGGAAAGTGATAATATATACAAAAGAAAACAAGGTATTGATTGAACAGGCCTGCCTTAGGGTGTATTTGAAAAAATGTAATCAGATGAATCACACTACATGCTCATGGGTCATGATGCTCTTTATACATAAGTCCATGTATAAAGACTTAAGCTAGCCAGGATTGGTCTTTTCTCACCACCAAGGAATTTATCCAGGTTACCTGGACATATTTGCTAACTTTTTAATGAAATCCCCATGTATTATTATCAGGCAAATAATTGTGGAAACTGAGGGATGGAGACTATTTGATATAGTCTTACATTTTTTCTCTTTTGGGTTAGGAATATGAATACAGGTTTTTTTCCCCTCCTTTTAAAAAATTGAATAGTGAAAGACTAGAGATCTCTTCAAGTAAATTAGAGATCCCAAGGGAACATTTCATGCAAAGATGGGCTCCATAAAGGACAGAAATTGTAGGGACCTAACAGAAGCAGAAGATATTAAGAAGAGGTGGCAAGAACACACAGAAGAACTGTACAAAAAAGATCTCCATGACCCAGATAATCATGATGGGGTGATCACTCACCTAGAGCCAGACATACTGGAATGTGAAGTCAAGTGGGCCTTAGGAAGCATCACTACGAACAAAGCTAGTGGAGGTGATAGAATTCCAGTGGAGCTATTTCAAATCCTAAAAGAAGATGCGTGAAAGTGCTGCACTCAATATGCCAGCACATTTGGAAAACTCAGCAGTGGTCACAGGACTGGAAAAGGACAGTTTTCATTCCAGTCCAAAAGAAAGGCAATGCCAAAGAATGCTCAAACTACTGCACAATTACATTCATCTCACATGCTAGTGAAGTTATGCTCAAAATTCTCCAAGCCAGGCTTCAACAACCTGTGAACCATGAACTTCCAGATATTAAAGCTGGTTTTAGAAAAGGCAGAGGGACCAGAGATCAAATGGCCAACATCTGCTGGATCATCAAAAAAGCAAGAGAGTTCCACAAAAACATCTATTTCTGCTTTATTGACTATGCCAAAGCCTTTGACTGTGTGGATCACAATAAATTGTGGAAAATTCTGAGAGAGATGGGAATACCAGACCACCTGTCCTGCCTCTTGAGAAATCTGTATGCAGATCAGGAAGCAATAGTTAGAACTGGATATGGAACAACAGACTGGCTCCAAATAGGAAAAGGAGTACGTCAAGGCTGTATATTGTCACCCTGCTTATTTAACTTCTATGCAGAGTACATCATGAGAAACTCTGGGCTGGATGAAGCACAAGCTGGAATTAAGATTGCTGAGGAAAATATCAATAACCTCAGATATGCAGATAACACCACTTTTATGGCAGAAAGTGAAGAACTAAAGAGCCTCTTAATGAAAGTGAAAGAGGAGAGTGAAAAGTTGGCTTAAAGCTCAACATTCAGAAAACAAAGATCATGGCATCCGATTCCATCACTTCATGGCAAATAGATGGAGAAACAGGGGAAACAGTGGCAGACTTTATTTTGAAGGGGCTCTAAAATCACTGCAGATGGTGCAGCCATGAAATAAAAAGACGCTTACTCCTTGGAAGGAAAGTTATGACCAACCTAGATTGCCTTTTAGAAAGCAGAGACATTACTTTGCCAACAAATGTTTGTCTAGTCAAGGCTATGATTTTTCCAGTGGTCATGTATGGATGTGAGAGTTGGACTATAAAGAAAACTGAGCGCCCAAGAATTGATGCTTTTGAACTATGGTGTTGGAGAAGACTCTTGAGAGTCCCTTGGACTGCAAGTCCTTTAGAATGGACCGGATCCAACCAGTCCATTCTAAAGGAAATCAGTCCTGAATGTTCATTGGAAGGACTGATGCTAAAGCTGAAACTCTAATACTTTGGCCACCTGATGTGAAGAGCTGACTCATTGGAAAAGACCCAGATGCTGGGAAAGCAGGAGGAGAAGGGGATGACAGAGGATGAGATGGCTGGATGGCATCACCGACTCAATGGACATGAGTTTGGGTGGACTCCAGGAGTTGGTGATGGACAGGAAGGCCTGGCATGCTGCAGTGCATGGGGTTGCAAAAAGTTGTACATGACTGAGCAACTGAACTGAACTTTTTAAAACCGAAGTATACAGCCCATGGGGTCACAAAGAATCAGATATGACTGAGCAACTGAGTGCAGTACAGCACATAGTTGATTTACAGTGTTGTGTTTCTGTGCATAGCACAGCGACTCAGTTATACATATGAAGTGAAGTGAAGCAAAAGCCACTCAGTCTTATCTGGCTCTTTGTGACTTCTTGGACTATACAGTCCATGGAATTCTCTAGGCCAGAATACTGGAGTGGGTAGCCATTCCTTTCTCCAGTGGATCTTCCCAACCCAGGGATCGAATCCAAGTCTCTCATATTGTAGGCAGATTCTTTGTCAGCTGAGCCACAAGGGAATCCAGGAATACTGGAGTGGGCAGCCTATCCCTTCTCCAGTGCATCATCCTGACCAGGAATCAAACCAGAGTCTCCTGCATTGCAGGCAGATTCTTTACCAACTGATCTATCAGGGAAGCCATATATATATATATATAAAATATTCTTTTCCATTATGGTTTATCACAGGATATTGGATATCGTTCCCTGTGCTATACTGTAGGACCTTGTTGGTTACTCATCCTGTAATACTTAGCATTGGATAATCCCAAACTCCCAATCCTTGCTTCCTCCACTTTCTTCCCCCTTGGCAACTAAAAGTCTTCTGTATGTTATGAATACGGTATCTTGAACAAAGTAAGAGCCACCCTGGATTTGAAGAAGCTGTAGAGTTTGTTTTATATGTCTGTCACTGACATTCAAAATATTTATATTATAAATAATTTAGGTACCACTTTAAGCTAGTTTTCTTTTCCTTGTGTCTTAAAGGATACAAGGTTATCTAATGAACACTTTACTTGGCAATGGCACCCTACTCCAGTACTCTTGCCTGGAAAATCTGATGGACAGAGGAGCCTGGTAGGCTGCAGTCCATGGGGTTGCTAAGAGTCGGACACGACTGAGTGACTTCACTTTCACTTTTCACTTTCATGCATTGGAGAAGGAAATGGCAACCCACTCCAGTGTTCTTGCCTGGAGAATCCCAGGGATGGGGGAGCCTGGTGGGCTGCCATCTATGGTGTTGCACAGAGTCGAACACGACTGAAGTGACTTAGCAGTCAGACAAGTAGTTATTTACTCAATGTGTCTTTCTTATCTGAGTGTACAGTCCAGGGAGGGCTGGACAAATACATCCTTGAGGCTCAGTACAGTCCTAGGAACATGCATGCTTAGTCAGTCAGTCATGTCTGCCTCGTTATGACCCCATGGACTGTAGCTTGTCAGGTTCCGCAGTCCATGGGATTCTCCAGGCAAGAGTTCCGGAGTGGGTTGCCATTTCCTTCTCCAGGGGATATTCCCAACCCAGGGATTGAACCCTTGTCTCCTGTGTCTCCTGCATTGCAGGCGGATTCTTAACATGCTGAGCCTTGGAAAATAGTAGGTAATAAAACATAAATGTCTGTTGACAGATTGGCTGACTTCCTGTCTTGATAAATATTGGTAAAATAGTATTTATAATTGAAGAAAATTACTTATTTTCTAGGATAAAATTTCTGACTCTTTAATGATCATTTAATTTAGTTCTTATTTGTTTTGTCAGTTAGATACTTTGACTTATATCAATGGTTGTTTTCAGATTACTGTTCCTGAATCCATTCAGAATAATTAAACATTGAGTTGTGGAAACAGCGTTTTGTACGAATTGAAAGTTACTCTCTAATGCATAGTTTCAAAATCCCTGTAGTCATTGTGTGTGTGTGCTCAATTGCTCAGTCATGTCTGGCTCTTTGTGACCCCATGAACTTTAGCCCACTGGGCTCCTCGGTCCCTGGGATTCTCCAGGCAAGAACACTGGAGAGGGTTGCCGTTTCCTCCTCCAGTAGTCATTGTGTAGTTTGTTGTTTTAAAAGTATCTTAATAAACTTAAGTAATGAATTTTTACACAACGATGTAATTCTATATAAAGTCATAGAATTCCTTCAATGAAATGAATCCAGTTCACTCTGTTAAGACATATTTGTGAGAAAGGGAAAAGTTTTCTTATAATATTTAAAACTGGATATATGTTTGTATATTATACACTGAATACTTAGAATTATTGTTAAGAGTCACTAAAGAAAAACTACTCCATTTTTTAACTGCTGTATATTTTTTATTGTCTCAAAAAATTGGCTATAGTCTTCCCATTTTTATTAGATTAATTTCAACTTGGAAATACTTGATCAGATGATATTTTATTGACTAGTAATGACTTATGGTTCTCATTTAAATGTTTTATGTTCATTCACATAATAAACTGACTTCACTTAGAGAAGTGGTGAAAGTGAAAGCTTTCAAAAAATTCAAAATAGCATCTATTTAACGTGTCTAATATTTTCCAAATAGCAATAACAAACTGTACCAGATTTGACACCAGACTTGACCACAGAATTATTCTCTTTATATTGGTGGGGGAAATATCTTAAACTATCATTTAAAAAAATAGTATGTTGAGTTCCCCTAAGTATGAAGAAACTTTGGCATAGTGAGGCTATCTGTTATGTACTTGAATGTGTCACCAATAAGTGTGATTTCTGATGTAGAGAACTATTAATGCTTCAGATTGTTGCCAAACATAATATGAAGAACCACTTACTCAGACACCTGATCTTTAGAATGCAGCATCGTTTGTAACAATTTTAACGCTAACTAAGTACACTTTGATGAGACAGCATTTAATAAAATGCTCATTAATTTCATCATTAGCAAGGGTATGCTAAGAAGTAAGCCAGTTTCTTATGTCACGCCCAATTAGCACCCCATGCTAGTAATCCCATTAGTATTGTTGAATTCACTAATGGAAAAACTAATGGGCATGCTACCAGGGCACATTAATTGGGCACGACACCAGTTCTGGTTTTAATTATTAAACTACGATAATGAAATGTGTGTTTGTAAAATATTAAAATGTTGAAATTGGGTTGAAGAAAATAAAAGCATATGTAGAAAGAAAGAGTTATATGGAAAGTCAACTTATAAAGATGCAAGAACTGATCAAAATGGTCATATTTCTAGCTGATTGAGTTGCCTATAAAAGTTGGGGTATTGTCCTGTGAGAAGCAAACCCTCCCCTACTCATGGGAAATTAAACCCTCTTTTTTGGTAATATGAAATCTTGTATGTCATACATGTTGTCATGCTCTGTATGAGGCCTGACAGGAGCCAATTAAATGCATAGAATGGACAGCGTATGTTGCTGAAGCTATTTTAGAAAAATATAAACAAATGTTTTACTGACAATGGTGTGATTAGTACTGCACTTTTGCGATATTAAACCATCAGCATATTACATCAGATAACTGTCAGTTTTATCAGTTTTGAAAACCAGTATAGCAAAATAATTAGAATTTGGTGAAACATTCCAAGTAATTTAAACATCTATTTTGTAATATTTTATCCAATCTGTTTTTGGTTTTGTTTTGTGTTCAAAATTTTGTATTGATTGAAGTTAATTATCTCTGGTGGTTCAGCTGGTAAAGAACCTGCCTGCCAATGCAGGAGGCGCAAGAAACATAGGTTCGTTCCTTGGTTTGGGAAGATCCCCTAGAGGAGGAAACGGTAACCCACTCCAGTACTCTTGCTTGGAAAATTCTATGGACAGAGGAGCCTGCCAGGCTCCAGTCCCATGGGGGTACAAAGAGTTGGACATGACTGAGGATGCTCACACAATTATTGCTAAGGAGATCTACTTTATTAACAAAGAAAGCAAAAATTATTTTCCTTTAGAAGGTTTAGAGTAATTTTCTGTTTTTTTTTTCTTTAATCATAGTAGTTGTAAATGATGATGGTGAAAGTGAAAAGTGAAAGTGAAGTCGCTCAGTCATGTCCGACTCTTTGCGATTCCATGGACGGTAACCTACCAGGCTCCGCGGTCCATGGGATTTTCCAGGCAAGAATACTGGAGTGGGCTGCCATTTCCTTCTCAAGGGGATCTTCCCAACCCAGGGATTGAACCCGCGTCTCCTGCATTGCAGACAGACACTTTACCGTCCTAGCCACTTCAATTCAGTTCAATCGCTCAGTCGTGTCTGACTCTTTGCCACCCCATGAATCGCAGCACGCCGGGCCTCCCTGTCCATTACCAATTCCAGGAGTTCACTCAGACTCACGTCCATCAAGTCAGTGATGCCATCCAGCCATCTCATCCTCGGTCGTCCCCTTCTCCTCCTGCCCCCAATCCCTCCCAGCATCAGAAAGTCTTTTCCAATGAGTCAACATTCGCATGAGGTGGCCAAAGTACTGGAGTTTCAGCTTTAGCATCATTCCTTCCAAAGAAATCCCAGGGCTGATCTCCTTCAGAATGGACTGGTTGGATCTCCTTGCAGTCCAAGGGACTCTCAAGAGTCTTCTGCAACACCACAGTTCAAAAGCATCAATTCTTCGGTGCTCAGCCTTCTTCACAGTCCAAATTTCACATCCATACATGACCACCAGAAAAACCATAGCCTTGACTAGACGGACCTTTGTTGGCAAAGTAATGTCTCTGCTTTTCAATATGCTATCTAGATTGGTCATAACTTTTCTTCCAAGGAGTAAGCATCTTTTAGTTTCATGGCTGCAGTCACCATCTGCAGTGATTTTGGAGCCCAAAAAAATAAAGTCTGACACTGTTTCCACTGTTTCCCCATCTATTTCCCATGAAGTGATGGGACCAGATGCCATGATCTTCGTTTTCTGAATGCTGAGCTTTAAGCCAACTTTTTCACTCTCCTCTTTCACTTTCATCAAGAGACTTTTTAGCTCCTCTTCACTTTCTGCCATAAGAGTGGTGTCATCTGCATATCTGAGGTTATTGATATTTCTCCTGGCAATCTTGATTCCAGCTTGTGTTTCTTCCAGCCCAGCATTTCTCATGATGTATTCTGCATACAAGTTAAATAAGCAGGGTAACAATATACAACATTGACGTACTCCTTTTCCTATTTGGAGCCAGTCTGTTGTTCCATGTCCAGTACTAACTGTTGCTTCCTGACCTGCATACAGATTTCTCAAGAGGCAGGTTAGGTGGTCTGGTATTCCCATCTCTCTCAGAACTTTCCACAGTTTATTGTGATCCACCCAGTCAAAGGCTTTGGCATAGTCAATAAAGCAGAAATAGATGTTTTTCTGGAACTCTCTTGCCTTTTCCATGATCCAGCGGATGTTGGCAATTTGATCTCTGTTTCCTCTGCCTTTTCTAAAACCAGCTTGAACATCAGGGAGTTCACAGTTCACGTATTGCTGAAGCCTGACTTGGAGAATTTTGAGCATTACTTTACTAGCGTGTGAGATGAGTGCAATTGTGTGGTAGTTTGAGCATTCTTTTGCATTGCCTTTCTTTGGGATTGGAATGAAAACTGACCTTTTCCAGTTCTGTGGCCACTGCTGAGTTTTCCAAATTTGCTGACATATTGAATGCAGCACTTTCACAGCATCATCTTTCAGGATTTGGAATTCCATCACCCCCACTAGCTTTGTTTGTAGTGATGCTTTCTAAGGCCCACTTGACTTCACATTCCAAGATGTCTGGCTCTAGATTAGTGATCACATCATCATGATTATCTGGCTCATGAAGATCTTTTTTGTACAGTTCTTCTGTGTATTCTTGCCACCTCTTCTTAATATCTTTTGCTTCTGTTAGGTCCAGACCAATACTGTCCTTTATCGATCTGATCTTTGCATGAAATATTCCCTTGGTATCTCTAATTTTCTTGAAGAGATCTCTAGTGTTTCCCATTCTGATGTTTTCCTCTATTTCTTTGCATTGATCGCTGAAGAAGGCTTTCTTATCTCTTCTTGCTATTCTTTGGAACTCTGCATTCAGATACTTGTATCTTTCCTTTTCTTCTTTGCTTTTTGCTTCTCTTCTTTTCACAGCTATTTGTAAGGCCTCCCCAGACAGCCATTTTGCTTTTTTGCATCTTTTCCATGGGAATGATCTTGATCCCTGTCTCCTGTACAATGTCACGAACCTCATTCCATAGTTCATCAGGCACTCTATCTATCAGATCTAAGCCCTTAAATCTATTTCTCACTTCCACTGTATAATCATCAGGGATTTGATTTAGGTCATACCTCAATGGTCTAGCGGTTTTCCCTATTTTCTTCAATTTGAGTCTGAGTTTGGTAATAAGGAGTTCATGATCTGAGCCACAGTCAGCTCCTGGTCTTGTTTTTATTGACTGTATAGAGTTTCTCCATCTTTTGCTGCAAAGAATATAATCAATATGATTTTGGTGTTGACCATCTGGTGATGTCCATGTGTAGAGTCTTCTCTTGTGTTGTTGGAAGAGGGTGTTTGCTATGACCAGTGCATTTTCTTGGCAAAACTCTATTAGTCTTTGCCCTGCTTCATTCCACATTCCAAGGCCAAATTTTCCTCTTACTCCAGCTGTTTCTTGACTTCCTACTTTTGCATTCCAGTCCCCTATAATGAAAAGAACATCTTTTTTGGGTGTTAGTTCTACAAGGTCTTGTAGGTCTTCATAAAACTATTCAACTTCAGTTTCTTCAGCATTACTGGTTGGGGCATAGACTTGGATAACTGTGATATTGAATGGTTTGCTTTGGAGATGAACAGAGATCATTCTGTCGTTTTGAGATTGCATCCAAGTACTGCATTTTGGACTCTTTTGTTGACCATGATGGCTACTCCATTTCTTCTGAGGGATTCCTGCCTGCAGTAGTAGATGTAATGGTCATCTGAGTTAAATTCACCCATTCCAGTCCATTTTAGTTTGCTGATTCCTAGAATGTCAATGTTCACTCTTGCCATCTCTTGTTTGACCACTTCCAATTTGCCTTGATTCATGGACCTGACATTCCAGGTTCCTATGCAATATTGCTCTTTACAGCATCGGATCTTGCTTCTATCACCAGTCACATCCACAACTGGGTATTGTTTTTGCTTTGGCTCCATCCCTTCATTTTTTTGTGAAGTTATTTCTCCACTGATCTCCAGTAGCATATTGGGCACCTAATGACCTGGGGAGTTCCTCTTTTGGTATCCTATCATTTTGCCTTTTCATACTGTTCATGAGGTTCTCAAAGCAAGAATACTCAAGTGGCTTGCCATTCCCTTCTCTAGTGGACCACATTCTGTCAGACCTCTCCACCATGACCCACCCATCTTGGGTTACCCCACAGGCATGGCTTGGTTTCATTGAGTTAGACAAGGCTGTGGTCCTAGTGTGATTAGATTGACTAGTTTTCTGTTAGTATGGTTTCAGTGTGTCTGCCCTCTGATGCCATCTTGCAACACCTACCATCTTACTTGGGTTTCTCTTACCTTGGGCTTGGGGTGTCTCTTCACAGCTGCTCCAGCAAAGCACAGCTGCTGCTCCTTACCTTGGACGAGGGGTATCTGATACTATTACCTTAAGCAAAAGTACATATGCTTGATTTTAGACAACAAATCACTGAGTACTAAGTTTAACCACAATACTTATGTTAAAGGTATTAGTAACTAGTTTTTTAATTTAAACTTTTTATTTTATATTGGCATATAGCCAATTTACAATGTTGTGGTAGTTTTGGGTAGACAGCAAAGGGACTCAGCCATACATATACATCTGTCTATTCTCCTCCAAACTTCTCTCACCCTATGCTGCCACCTAACATTGAGCAGAGCTCCGGGTGCTGTACAGTAGGTCCTTGGTTATCGATTTTAAATACAGCAGTGTGTGCATACCTGTCCCAAACTCTCTTAACTATCCCTTTCCCTCATGCTTCCCCCCTGGCAACAATAAATTCATTTTCTAAGTCTGTGAGCATGTTTTGTAAATAAGCTCATTGGTATCATTTTCTTTTTAGATTCTTCACATAAGGGATATTGTATGATATTTTTCTTTCTCTATCTGACTTTCTTCACTCAATATGATAATCTCTAGTTACTAATTTTTAATGTGAATCTAATTCCTTCTTGGTGTTCATAGTGTAGTAAGGGTAAAAGAAACTAACTTGCTACAGTTTTCACTATCTTTAGAGCAGAATCATTTGAATAGTACTTTATTAGTTTCAAAATCTTGTCTTTTTTGTATTTCTGGCTCCAAATTTAAAATATTAGAATAGAAAATTTATTACCTTTTGTTTGAGTATAGTTACTTATGTTTGAGTATAGTTACTCAAAATCCAAGTGTACTTGTAAGAGATTTTCATTCTGACGAGAAGTTCTTTTCAGATTTGAGTCTCATGGTGATGCAGAAGTACATCAGAGAAATGCCAGAATGATTTGTATCAACTTTGAGTTCTGTTTGAAATGTGTGTATGCTTGCCTCAGGATTGTGTTGAAATTTGTAAAGTGGTTTCTTTGAGTTCTGTTTGAAATGTGTACATGCTTGCCTCAGGATGGTGTTGAAATTTGTAAAGTGGTTTCTAACAAATATACAATATATGTATGAGTAACTTGTATATAAAGACGCTTCCTCCTTGGAAGAAAAGCTATGACAAACCTAGACAGCATGTTAAAAATCAGAGATGATACTTTGCCAACAAAGGTCCATCTAGTCAAAGCTTTTGGTTTTTCCAGTAGTCATGTACGGATGTGAGAGTTGGACCATAAAGAAAACTGAGTGCTGAAGAATTGATGCTTTTGAACTGTGGTGTTGGAGAAGACTCTGGAGAGTCCCTTGGGCTCCAAGGAAATCAAACCAGTCAATCGTAAAGGAAATCAGTCCTGAATATTCATTGGAAGGACTGATGCTGAAGGTTAAACTCTAGTACTTTGGCCACTCGATGTAAAGAACTGACTTGTTAGAAAAGACCCTGATGCTGGGAAAGATTAAAGGCAGGAGGAGAAGGGGGCAACAGAGGATGAGATGGTTGGATGGCGTCACCAACTAGATGGACATGAGTTGGAGCAAGCTCAGGGAATTGGTGATGGACAGGGAAGCCTGGCATGCTGTAGTCCATGGAGTTGCAAAGAGTCAGACGTGACTGAATGAATGAACTGACTGAACTGACTGAACATGTGTATTTACTCGCTGATTTTTTTTTCACTCATTCATTCCCTTAAGGGGTCTGCAGTGGAAGTTACCACAACTAATGATGATGGTAAACAATATAGTGACGGCAAATGGCATGAGATAATTGCTATTAGGCATCAAGGTTTGGGCCAAATCACACTTGATGGGCTGTTCACAGGTAAGATCTTCCTTGACAAATATGAATGCCTCTATTGATATGCTGATGTTTCCATACGCTTCTGTGTTTTTATTCCTTCATCTCTTTTTTCACCTGTTTATCCCTTCTTCATCTAAAGTGCTGTTGATTTTGCTTTTGGGGTGTTCTTAAAATGATGAAATCTTGGCAACTATTTTCTCTTCTATGCAGGATTCAATAAGAACAAAGTCATCAGTATCAATTTTGTGTCATTTTCAGGTCCTTATAATTTGCAAATGCTCTTACTTCGTTTTGCTTTACTTTTACTTGCAAAGAGGGAAGCCATGGGAGAACTTTGAAAGGAGGATGACATGATATGACTTCTTTCTTTAAAATTAACACTCTAGGTACTCTTTGGGGGATAAATTTTAAGGGGAACAAAGATGGAAGTATGGACCTAAGACAAATAGATGTTTCTCCAGCAAAGATGGGTTTATTCAGAATCAGCAAAGAATTTCAGTTCAGAGTCTACAATTTTTTAACACATTTTTAAATTTATTTTTTATTGAAGGATAATTGCTTTACAGAGTTTTGCAGTTTTCTATCAAACCTCAACATGAATCAGCCATAGATATACATATATCCCCTCCCTTTTGAACCTCCCTCCCATCTCCCTCCCTATCCCACCCCTCTAGGTTGATACAGAGCCCCTGTTTGAGTTTCCTGAGCCATACAGCAAATTCCCGTTGGCTATCTGTTTTACATATGGTAGTTAAGTTTCCATGTTACTCTTTCCATACAGCTCACCCTCTGCTCTCTTCTCCCCATGCCCATATGTGCATTGTCTATGTCTGTTTCTCCATTGCTGCCCTGTAAATAAATTCTTCACTACCATTTTTCTATATTCCATATGTATGTGTTAGAATATAATATTTATCTTTCTGTTTCTGACTCACTTCACTCTGTATAATAGGTTCTAGGTTCATCCACCTTATCAGAACAGACTCAAATGTGTTCCTTTTTCAGCTGAGTAATATTCCATTGTGTATATGTACCACAAGTTCTTTATCCATTCATCTGTCGATGGGCATCTAGGTTGCAATCTTGGTGCCATATGTAGCCCCCATACAGCAATGGAAGGTAAACTCTTTTATAGAGTGGAAAAGGGAAGTTTGAAGGGCTGTAGTAAATAAGCATGTGTCTTTTCATTGGCCAAGTCATTGCCAAGAAAGAAGAGTCTTCTTCCTGGTAGACTCATCACATGAGAGCCTCTCTTTCTGGCCTTCCAGATCTATTTAATTGAGGCTTCTTTTTGTTGTTTTTTATATTTCCCCTCCCTTGATCAAGATTTCTCTTTCAGAGTATGACTGATCAAGAGTCAGGTTTTCTAGTTTCAATGGCTTTTTTCCCCTTAACTTCAGGAACTACCTTTCCTGGCTATGGTGTCTCACATCAGAGGGGAATAGCACAGTTTGGAAAACTACTGAGTTCATATTTGAGTAGCAAGGGCAGGTAGAAGGGAGAACTCTCAGACAGTTTGTATCTACAGTCCTTGTTCTATATTATCAAGATCATGGACACTGGAGATGATCTGAAGCATTATATCATCACCAATGTTTAGCAATAAATTTCCAACAGACCTGGTTCAACCATCTTCAGGAAGTTGCCTCATCAGATGTCGTCTTCTGTTTCAGTTATGGGAAATAATTACTTTAATATCACCAGATTATTTGAGCTTCCTTCAGAATTTGGAGCTTTCTTTAGGCGTGTCACCTGAGTCCAGGAATCTATTCCTTGGACTTTCATGGCACAAGGCTTGCTTACCAATACCTGATGAGGGCTTCTCTGGTGAGGTTGAAAAAAGTTCTTCTGGAGGTATCTTTTCCAATAGATAAAATCTTCAGGTTGGAAAGTCGTCATCTCTTGAGAGCACAGTATAAAAAGATTGCTCTACCAAAACATGGTTATTTTTAATAGAAGAAATTTGGCCTTTGCATTATTTGAATACCTCTCCTTTTTCCATTGGAGGCCAAAAAAGAGCAGGAATCAAATATGTTGGGTGTCCTGCAATTGTTTCAAAGGGTGAGAATTTTTGAGTTCCAAAAAGTGTGGATCTGAGATTTAGAGGGACCAATAGCAATGCTTTGGGCCAAGGTACTTGGAGGACCTCTACTAATTTTGCCAGATGAGTATTAATAATGCCATTACTGTAATCAGCTGAACCGCAGAATTGAGAGTGGTAAGCACAGTGAAAGTGTTGTAAAACTGCCAAACAGCACAGACTTGTTGAAGTACTTGGACAGTAAAATAGGTTCCTCAATCGCTATTAAGTGTGTCTAGATGTAAGTGTAGCCCTTGTTCTGATATCAGTTGCCCTAAATATCAAACCTGGTTTTGGGCAAACTGCAATATTTCTTTGGTGATCTTATGTCCCTTTAAGGCTAACAGCTTTAGTAAATGGTTCCTGTCTTCCTGTGAGCAGGCTTAAGATCAAAGAGGCAAATCATTCACACATGCAACAAAGTAGACCCATAGGGAACTTTATATCATCTAGATCAACCTTTAGGTTTTACAAGAAATAAGAAGGACTCAGTAAAACCCTGAAGCATTACTGTCCAGGTGAACTGTTTTTCTTCCCAAGTAGAGGTAAAAAGATGCTGGCTAGTTCATCAGGTGGAATACTGAAGAATTCACTGAATAAATCAATTGCAGTAAAGAATTTGCTTCCAGTAGGAATAGATGTTAGAACATCTGAAGGTTAGGGACGTTAGGGGGTCAGGGAGTAACCATGCTGAGGTCCTGGACAAACCTCCACTCTGCCCTTAGGTTTTCTCACAGATGAAATAGCATCATTACAGGAGCTAGTATGCAGATAATAAAGCCTTGAGCCTTATAATCTTCTGTCCTAGACTATATGCCTTGAAGGGTTTCTATACGCAAAGGGTATTGATTAATTCTGGGAAGAGATTTTGAAGTATCTACTTAAATCTAGATGGGAGGGGGCATGCTGTGAATTTTGCCAACGTCAGTTGGAGATTTTGCCCATACGGATGGCGGAGACTGATTCAATAGGGTTAAATGATCAGTGTTTCCAAAACCATCTCTAGAGCTGCCAAAGACAGAACAAATAAAAGATGCCCAAGGGTTATTTAATTCAACTGGCTGTTTATTTTGATGACACTCTGAAATTCAAGAATTATTTCTCCCTTTTGGAAAATTAGCAATAGTAATCGGCGCTAATAAATGGGTGGAGACAGAGGAACTAGGGAGAAAAAGGCATGTATCTCTCAAAGAGCCTAAAGGAAAGGGAACAGGTCCCAGAGACAAGAACCTCTTTAGATTTGTTAGAGATCCTCACTATTTGAACTGTTTTAGGACTTGGAGGCAGAGGGTTCTTTACAGTCGTGAGGTAATTATAGCCCAGAGTATATGACTGGTGTCAGGACTAGAAGAGATTCAACCCCAAACTTAAGAAACATTTCCCCAAGCTGATTAAGATGGAGGATTAGGAGAAGCCCCTGTAGTTCCTAGTGGGAGGAGGCTGGAAAGGTTTTTTATAAAATTTTATTAGAAATGACTGCACTCATTGGTTATGTATTGTCTATGACTGCTTGAGGCTGTATGGTCTACAGACTAAAATACATACTACCTGGCTCTTTCCAGAAGAGTTTTGCTAAACCCTAATGTAGAGCATGACTGTGAGATTTGGGACTTGAGCAACTGGAAGAATGTAGCTGGCATAACTAGGGTGGGCAAGCTAGTTGGAGAGGCAGATTCAGAGAGAAATGTCCAGAGTTTGGTTTGAACATGTTAAGTGTTAGGTACCTATGAGGTATCCAAGTGGAAATATCACGCCGAGTCCTGGATCCCAGTACATTTAGAGAGGAGTTCCAGATTAGAGATAAAAATGGGGAGTTACCAGCTCAGGATGTATTTAAAGCCACAGTCCCAGATATAAGTAGGAATAATTAGAGTGGTTTGGGCTCTGGGGGCAAAAAAAATGCCATTCTTGCAAAGAATGATGGAGTTAGTTAGGAATTTCTAACTTTTCTAAATTTCTAGCATTTCTCTCTGAATCTGCTTCTCCAGCTAGCTTGCCCACCCTAGTTATGCCAGTTACATTCTTCCAGTTGCTCAAGTCCCAAACCGCGGAGTCATGCTCTACATTAGGGCTTAGCAAAACTCTTCTGGAAAGAGCCCGCTAGTATGTATTTTGACAGGAGATTTGCATTGGTATACAGCACACGGAGGGACCCAGGCCCTTTCAGAGTTCTCACAGGTGTCTCGCTCGCTCTTCATCCTTTTAGAGGACTTATGGTGTTTATGCAGGTGGTAAGGAGATCTGGGAACAGAGGAGGTCTGGGTTATTCTAGCATCAAGATGTTGGGATGATGATTAAGAACCAGTGAAGGAAAGTAACCAATAGCAGAGAACCAAGGGGGAGGTGCATCCCGATGCACAAGGAAGGGTTTAATCATTTGTTGAATCTGTAGAATAGATTGTCCTGCTGAAGCTGAAGTTCTCATCTGCTTTTCCATCCACAGGCTCTTCAGCCACCATGGATGGTGGTGCTGTTATTGGAGAGAACACAGGAGTGTTTGTGGGTGGGCTGCCACAGGGTTACACCATCCTCAGAAAGGATTCTGGTGAGTTTGGGGAAAGTATAGAATTTATATATTGTCTCCATAATTGGGGCTCTCCTGGTGGCTCAGCAGTAAAGAATCCTCTTGCAATTTAGGAGATGTGGGTTCCATCTGTGGGTCAGGAAGATCCTCTAGGGAAGGAAATATCAACCCATTCAATATTCTTGTCTGAGAAATCCCATCGACAGAGGAGCCTGGCAGGCTACAGTCCATAGGGCTGTAAAAGAGTCAGATATGACTTAGTGAATAAACACCACCATCACCACAAATTGGCATAGACTCAAACTATATCATTTTAAAGTATGGATAATTATATTATTTTCTATTTTGTGCTGTATTTCCTACATCACTATGTCAACAATTTCCTTTAGATCTCTTATTTTCTAAAGGAACCATGTATTACTTGTATTTAAATTCTTAGAACCCAGTTCTTGATATATCAAAGGTAATTAAACTTTTGCTGAAAAAAATTATACTAATTTAAGTCAAAGTTTTATAATTTGGAGATCAAAGGTATGAAAAACTTTGAATTTTGGAGAGGGATATATTTAAATCCTCAAGACTTATTATAGTTACCTCCTCAAAAATACCTGTAGAGAGTGGAGAGTTTTCATTTGGTCACTCTAGACTGGTGGTGAAGTCTCCTGAAAGCATTCACGCACACACGCGCACCCACACATATTGAAAGAGAGTTATTTTCCCACCAAGCATGCTTCTTAGGTGACACTAGTGGTAAAGAATCTTCCTGCCAATGCAGGAGATGCAAGAGACACGGGTTTGATCCCTGGTTTGGGAGATACCCTAGAGTGGAAAATGTCAACCCACTCCAGCATTCTTGCCTGGACAACTCCATGGACATAGGAGCCTAGCAGACTACATTCCATGGGGTCACAAAGAGCTGGACACAGCTGAGCCACTCACACACACACACACACACACACACACACACACACACACACACACATGCTTCTTGGCTCTGGTATATATGTAGGAACCAGGAGGAGAGCATACCCCAGTACCAACTACCCCTCTTGTAGAGGACATCACTCCATTATAAATAAATCCTTTGACCTTGTGCATATAAATTAACTTTGTGAAACACTGATCACTGGTAAATACCTTCCCTAAGATCAGGTCATGAACTCAAAAGCTGAGAATTCAGCTTTGCACTCACTTGTAAGGACTTTGCCGTATAAAATGCAACCTCAGCTTCAGGTGACTTCTTGCCCTCTCTACATTTATTTATTTATTTATTTATTTTTGCTCTCTAATTCTATTATTTGCTCACTTTTTCTCTTTCCCAGCCCCTTATGACCACCCTATTTACTGTGTTCATAAGCCCCACACTTGGTCTGGGGAGTTCAAAAATTAAGTGTAATATTATATTAATGCCTAAAAATTGGTGGCTCAGATGGTAAAGAATCTGCCTGCAATATGAGAGACCTACATTCCATTCCTGGGTTGGGAAGATGCCCTGGAGAAGGCAATGGCTACCCACTCCAGTATTCTTGACTGGAGTATCCCCATGGACGAGGAACCTAGTGGGCTACTGTCAATGTCGTCGCAAAGAGCTGGACATGTCTGAGTGACTAAGCACACACATTGCTTTACTTGTATAGCAGACTGGTTTCATAATGCTGAGGGTACTAAATTATAAAATATAGATTGTATAGATAGACTTGCTTTAAATCTTGCTTTTAAAATGTGTTATATTGTCCTGGGTGTTCACTGGAAGGACTGATGCTGAGGCTGAAACTCCAATACTTTGGCCACCTCATGCAAAGAGCTGACTCACTAGAAAAGACCCTGATGCTGGGAAGGATTGGGGACAGGAGGAGAAGGGAATGACAGAGGATGAGATGGCTGAATGGCATCACTGACTCGATGCACATGAGTTTGAGTGAACTCCTGGAGTTGGTGATGGACAGGGTGGCCTGGCGTGCTGTGAATCATGGGGTCGCAAAGAGTCAGACACGACTGAGCGACTGAACTGAACTGAATAGAACTGCACTTTTATTTTTAAGACCAGAAGCAGATGAAATCTCCTTGTTAATTCAAGAAGCATTGATCTTGCTATTACTATAAAACCAAAGTTTTTGTGCAAATATCTTTCTCCAGATAAGATGACTCTGAACCAGAGCATAGCATACCAATTATTAGCACTTACCATAGCTTTTGGCATGGGTGTTTATGTGAGTTATTAAGAAGTTTATAGGAAGAAGGCAGTGAGACCTATAGCCCCTTTCTTTTACTTTAATGGCACATCAAATTAATTGCTTGAAAAAAATTTCTCACAGTGCATATTTCTTGATATCTATCAACCCCTGTAGACATAGTCCAAAAGGGT
Source organism: Capra hircus (assembly GCF_001704415.2). Classification (NCBI taxonomy): domain Eukaryota; kingdom Metazoa; phylum Chordata; class Mammalia; order Artiodactyla; family Bovidae; genus Capra; species Capra hircus. The sequence goes on along the minus strand of NC_030823.1, from coordinate 17,949,802 downwards.
TTTGTGGGCTGTCTCAAGGATGTGTATTTTATGAAGAATTTTAATCCCTCTGCAACTTGGGAGCGTCTGGTTTGGCAGAGTTCTGAAGAGAAAACCAATGTGCATAATGACTGGGAGGGATGCCCCACTTCACTCCAAGAGGGAGCCCAGTTTCTAGGGACAGGTAAGAGTCTAAAACAGACGTTGGTCACTGCTTAACTTGTATGTTCTATCTTTGGTATAATTTAGTCTCCCCTGATCTGATTATTTTGACCTCATACGAAGCTACTGTCACAGAAACCTAGTTATGCCATGATGCCCATCCACATATTTTCAATTCTGAATATATTATATAAATTGTAAGATTCAGAAATACATATTCATGTGTAAGATCTCTGACAGTTTTGAGTTTACATGTGATAGTGACACTAATGTCCATTTGTAAGTCCATTGTTTTACTTAGAATATAGTTTTACTTAGATATTTCAAAGGAATTTTGTTTTGTCAGACTAATCTGTATATCTGTTGTATCCCATTATACAGAGCAGGAGTTTTCCTAAGAGTAAAATTTCAGCTATGTAATGGGGTAAGTAGGTCCTTAAGGGAGAGCTAGAGATGTAACCATCATCATTGCCATTGCTCCAAAGGCTGTGGCGAAGGGGAGGTGAAGTGTCCCCAGCATAACCCCAACCTACAGTCTCTGTCTAGCAGCCACTCAGGGTAAGGATTGGAAGGGAATATGGTGGCTTCACCAAACATGGCTTGTTTTTCAATAAAAGCCCACTATTGCTTGCTACTTTTATGGCTAAGTTGGTTAGTTATTAAGTTCATTAAACTACCTTCAGAACAGAAAGTTAAATAATATCATACTTAGTGCACTTTTTCATTGTTTTTTCTCATCACTGTCATTTGCCAGGTTTTCTCTTATGTCAGTGCAACTTATTGTTAATAGTTACATTTTAGTAAAACTGTAATAGTCTTAATTGTATATGGACCACTGCCTTTTCATGGCAGAGGGGCTTGTATAACTCAATGAAGCTATGAGCCATGCCATGCAGGGTCACCCAAGTCGGACAGGTCATGGTGAAGAGTTCTGATAAGACGTGATCCACTAGAGGAGGGAATGGCAAACCACTCCAGTATATTTGCCATGAGAGCCCCATGAACTGTATAAAAAGACAAAAAAAAAAAAAAATGACACCAAAAGATGAGCCTCCCAGGTTGGAAGTTGTCCAATATGCTATTTGGGAAGAGCAGAGGACAATTACTAATAGCTCCAGAAAGAAGGAAGCAGCTGGGCCGAAGCAGAAATGATGCTCACTTGTGGATGTGTCTGTGATAAAAGTAAAATCCAATGCTGTAAAGAACAGTGCTGCATAGGAACCTGGAATGTTAGGACCATGACTCAAGGTAAATTGGATGTGGTCAAGCAGGAAATGGGCTTTCCTGGTGACTCAGCGGGTGAAGAATCCATCTGCAACGCGGGAGACCTGGGTTCAATCCCTGGGTTCAGAAGATCCCCTGGAGAACCACTACCCACTCCAGTATTCTGGCCTGGAGAATTCCATGGACAGTATAGTCCATGGGGTCACAAAGAGTCAGACATGGCTGAGCAACTCTCACTTCACTTCACTTCAAGCAGGAAGATAGCAAGAATAAACATCAGCATCTTAGGAATCAGTGAACTAAAATGGATGGGAATGGGTGAATTTAACTCAGATGACCATTATATCTTCTACTGTAGGCAAGAATCCATAGAGGAAATGGAGTAGCCCTCATAATCAACAAAATAGTCTGAAATGCAGTACTTGGGTGCAACCTCAGAAAAGGCAGAATGATCTCAGTTCATTTCCAAGGCAAACCATTCAGCATCACAGAAATCCAAGTCTATGCCTCAACCACCAATGGTGAAGAAGCTGAAGTGATCAGTTCTATGATCTGATGACTATGACCTAAAAGTTCTATGACCTAAAAGACCTGCTAAAACTAACATCAAAAGTAGATGTCCTATTTATCGTAAGGGATTGGAATGCAAAAGTAGGAAATTAAGAAATACTTGGAGTAATGGGCAGGTTTGGCCTTGGAGTACAAAATGAAGCAGGGTAAAGGCTAACATAAATCTGCCAAAATAATGTACTGATCATAGCAAACACTTTTTTTTTTCAACAACACAAGAGACAAGTTTACACATGGACATCACCAAACAGTCAATACTGAAATCAGATTGATTACATTCTTTGTAGCAAAGATAGAGAAGCTATATACAGTCAACAGAAACAAGACTTGGAGCTGACTGTGGCTCACATCATCAGCTTATCATAGCAAAGTTCAGGCTTAAAATAAAGAAAGTGGGGAAAATGACTAGGCCAGTTGGGTAAGACTCAAATCCCCTACGAATACAGTGGAGGTGACAAATAGATTCAAGGGATTAGACCTAGTAAACAGAGTGCCTGAAGAACTATGGACAGAGGTTCACAATATCATATAGGAGGCAACAAGCAAGCCATTGCAAAGGAAAAGAAATGCAGGAAGGCAAGGTGGTTGTCGAAGGAGTCTTCACAAATAGCTGAGGAAGGAGAAGTGAAAAGCAAGGGAGAAAGGAAAAGGTGCACCCAACTAAATGCAGGGTTCCAGAGAATAGCAAGGAGAGGCAAGAAGGCCTTCTTCAGTGAAAAATTCAAAGAAATAGAGAAAAACAGCAGGAGAGAAAGACTAGAGATCTCTCCAAGAAAACTGGAATTATCAAAGGAACATTTCATCCAAAGATGGGCACAATAAAGGACAGAAATGGGAAAGACATAATAGAAGCAGAAGAGATCAAGAAGAGATGGCAAGAATAAACAGAAGAACTGTACAAAAAAGATCTTAATGACCCGGATAACCTCAATGGTGTGGTTGCTCACCCAGAGCCCAACATTCTGGAGTGTGAAGTCAAGTGGGCCTTAGGAAGCACTGCTGCCAATAAAGCTAGTGGAGGTGATGGAATTCCAGAAGAGCTAATTAACATCCTAAAAGATGATGCTATTAAAGTGTTGCACTCAGTATGTCAGCAAATTTGGAAAACCCTACACTGGCCACAGGACTGGAAAATGTCAATCCTCTTCCCAGTTCCCAAGTAGGGAAGTACTAAAGAATGTTCAAACCACCAGACAATTGCACTCATGCCCCATACTAGTAAGATTATGCTCAAAATCCTTCAAGTTAGGCTTTAGCATTATATGAACCAAGAACTTCCAGATGTTCAAGCTGGGTTTAGAAAAGGCAGAGGAACCAGAGATCAAATTGCCAACATTCACTGGATCATAGAGAAAGCAAGAGAATTCCAGAAAAATATCTACCTCGGTTTCATTTACTATGCGAAAGCCTTTGAGTGTGTGGATCATAACAAACTGGAAAACTCTTAAAAAGATGGGAATACTAGACCATCTTATCTGTCTCCAGAGAAGCTTGTATGTGGGTCAAGAAGCAACAGTTAGAACTTTGTATGAAACAACTAACTGGTTCAGGATTGAGAAAGGAGTACAACAAGGCTGTTTATTTTCACCCTGTTATATAACTTATACACAGAGCATGTCATGTGAAATGCCGGGCTAGATGAGTTACAAGCTGGAAACAAGATTGCTGGGGGAAATATCAGCAACTTCAGATATGCAGATGATACCACTCTAATGGTACCAGCGAAGAGGAACTATAGAGCCTCTTGGTGATAGTGAAGGAGGAGAGTGAAAAAACCAGCTTAAAACTAAGTATTAAAATACTGAGATGATGGCATATGGTCCCATCACTTCATGGCAAATAGATGGAGAAAAGGTGAAAGCGGTGACAGATTTCTTTCTCTTGGGCTTGAAAATCACTGCAGATGGTGACTGCAACCATGAAATTAGAAGATGATTGCTTCTTGGCCAGAAAGCTGTGACAAACCTAGATGGTGTGTTAAGAAAAGTTAAAGACATCAGTTTGCCAACAAAGGTCCATATAGTCAGGGCTATGGTCTTTCCAGTAGTCATGTATGGATGTGAGAGTTGAATCATAAAGAAGAATTGATGCCATCAAACTGTGGTATTGGAGAAGAATCTTAAAAGTCCCATGGACAGCAAGGAGATCAAATAAGTCAATCTTAAAGGAAATCAAACCTAAATACTCATTGGAAGGATTGATGCTGATGCTGAAGCTCCAGCACTTTGGCGACCTCCTGTGAAGAGCTAACTCATTGGAAAAGACCCTGATGCTAGAAAAGATTGAAGGCAGAAGGAGAAGAGAGCGACAAAGGATGAGATGGTTGGATGGCATCCCTAGTTCAACAGACAGGAACTTGGGCAAACTCCAGGAGATGGTGAGGGACAGGGAAGCCTGGCTTGCTGTAGTCCACAGGGTCACCGAGAGTCAGACACGACTTAGCAACTGAACAATAACAGCAAAATAGTCTTAACTGTCCATGAATTAGTAAATTGTTTCCTCTTAAAGGATATGTGAAGTTCATTCTTCCACTTCTTTATAGTTACAGGGTGATTTTCTTGACATTGATCTGCATCTTCTTTTGTGAGAGATTTATTCAGTGACAGAATAAGACCTGAGGTTGTCTTATGACCCCCTAAAGAAGCTAACAGTATTGCTCTGCACATGCTAATTTGCACATGTTGTTTTCTCTAAAGGGTTCCTGGAGCTTTATCCATACTTGTTTCATGGTGGAATGGACTTTGAAATTTCTTTTAAGTTCAGAACTGACCAACTGAATGGATTGCTGCTTTTCATTTACAACAAAGATGGACCTGATTTTCTTGCTGTATGTTAATTGATTTATTTAAATTTATTTTAAAATGTTAGATGCAGTTTTAAAATCAACAAACCATGTTTTAACATTATATGTGATTTCAATTTCTTTTCAAATTCATTTTTATTTTTATTTTTTTCCCCTGTATCATTTTCACTTTTGGAGTCCTATAAAACATTTGTATTTTAAGGTCATGATTTTTCAAATGACCATTATACTTTTAAGATTATAATTTTAACAAAACATCCTAAATATAAGGAATTAAGAAAATTTAATTTATTCCCTTACATATGAAAAATGTTTCTTTATTACCTTTTTATAATGTGAAAATATATGTATATTTGTTTAATATTATACACGCATATATGTAAAATACAATAGTACAACAAACACTCATGAACTTACCATCAAAGAACTAAAATATTATCAAATTTTTGCACCCACCTCTAGAGTTTCTCTTGGCCCGTTTCCCTAGCTCCCTCTAGAGGTAATATGTAATCATAATTTTGTGTTTATTATCCTTTTGCATTTTTATAGTTTGGACACTGTGAGTGAATGCATAAAAATCCTTGTTTTTGAAATTTTGTAAAAGTGGTATTATACTCTATCCATAGGCAGTTGTTTTAGCCCTTGACTTTGTTTCTGAGTTATTCAAGTTACTCATTTTTCATGTCTAAGTAATATGTCTCTTCTACTTTCAGTGAGGTAGTAGTTATTCCATGTTTTTTGCTATGATGAATAAGGCTACTATGAACATTTTATAGGATGTACTTCAGACACCAGAAGGGTGAACTTTTAGTTGAAGATATTAATAGAAAGAATATGGGCTTTTGGTGTCAGACAAACGACAGGAAGATAGTTATTTTTCTCTATTAAGCAAAATCCTCCAAAATTTTTCTTCTACACACCTGGCAGAACGAAAACTTTCTCTTTTCCCCAGAATTGTTTTACCTAATTTAGTACCTTTTCTAAGTCTAATCTGCTCATACATGTTCCTGTGCCATTGTGTTAATTATCCTGCTGAAGATTCTCCATGACTTTTACTTCCAAAAACCTTACTTCAACCTTTCCCAATTCTTAGGGAACAAAAGGTATATCCTGTCTCTGATGTCACTGAACCCCATTCCAATCTTATTTATAACATTAGCACATGTTTGCCTAAGGGCTTCCCAGGTGGTAAAGAATCTGCCTGCCAATGCAGCAGACCAAGAGATGCAGGTTTGATCTCTGGTTGGGAATATCCTCTGAAGTAGGAAAAGATAACCTGCTCCAGTATTCTTGCCTGGAAGATTCCATGAACAGAGGATCCTGGCAGGGTACAGTCTATAGAGTCGCAAAGAGCTGGACACAACTGAATGACTGAGCACACACACAGCATGCTTGCCTCTGCTATTAAGACAGTGTAATTCTTGGGAACACTTTCTCATATACTAACAGAACATATTACCTCATATAATCACAGAACACAATAGGAAAAAGCAATATTTACTGAATGGCGGTTTAAAAAAATGAATGACTACCTGATGTACTTCACAAAGATGATTTTTACATAGAAAAGAAATAATTTTTAAAATGTGTTACTTAATGGACATCCCTAGTGGCTCAGATGGTAAAGAATCTACAGTGCAGGAGATATGGGTTCAATTCCTGGTTGAGAATATCCTCTAGAGTAGGAAATGGCAACCTGCTCCAGTATTCTTGCCTGGAAGATTCCATGGATAGAGCAACCTGGTGGCTACAGTCCATGGGATCTCAAAGAGTCAGACATGACTGAGCGACTAACAGACTTCACGTTAATTTGTTTCATTATCATGTTCTCAAATGTTCAAGTATCCTCTGGTCACCAGTTTGACTTATAACAAAATAAGAACATAGTTCAGTCGCTCAGTCATGTCTGACTCTTTGCGGGCCCATGAATCGCAGCACGCCAGGCCTCCCTGTCCATCACGAACTCCCGGAGTTCACTCAAACTCACGTCCATCGAGTCGGTGATGCCATCCAGCCATCTCATCCTCTGTCATCCCCTTCTCCTCCTGCCCCCAATCCCTCCCAGCATCAGAGTCTTTTCCAATGAGTCAACTCTTTGCATGAGGTGGCCAAAGTACTGGAGTTTCAGCTTTAGCATCAGTCCTTCCAAAGTACACCCAGGGCTGATCTCCTTTAGGATGGATTGTTTGGATCTCCTTGCAGTCCAAGGGACTCTCAAGAGTCTTCTCCAGCACCACAGTTCAAAAGCATCAATTCTTCTGCACTCAGCCTTCTTCACAGTACAACTCTCACATCCACACATGACCACTGGAAAAACCATAGCCTTGACTAGATGGACCTTTGTTGGCAAAGTAATGTCTCTGCTTTTCAATATGCTATCTAGGTTGGTCATAACTTTCCTTCCAAGGAGTAAGCGTCTTTTAATTTCATGGCTGCAATCACCATCTGCACTGATTTTTGGAGCCCCTCCCCCCAAAAAAGAACATAGTACGGAAAATAATTATTGAGTAACATTTTGAAGAAAAACATACGGAGGCATTTCCTTTACCATGAAATGTGGGTAAAATATGTTCATATTAGAAAATGGCACCTTAATCTAATGGTACAGACGTAGAAGCAATTATGTTAGTTAGAGATTTAGAATAGAAACACTGAAATATCGAATCAAAATACATCTTACAAATTTGAAATTGAGTTCACTAACCAGTTAAAATAAGCTTAATCAGGCTTGACATTTCATTTTCTTATTGTCTTGTCATATGTTCCCCCTAAATTAAATTGATATATGAAGTAGTATTTTCTCATTTTCTAAAGATTCAAATAAAAATAGAGTCAGAGTTTAAACCGTTCTCTTCTCTTTAGCCATTTAGTCACTTATGCTAGGGTTTAGTCTTTTACCTATGTTGCCTCAGAAAGGAAAAAAAAAAGGTTTTGCCTATATAATATTGCATTACATCATATCATCATTACTGGGTATAAATGTGTCTGACTCATTACAACATCCTTCATGTCAATTATAAGCTTGCAAAGTGCTTCATTATATGTTGCTCCAGTTCTGCTTAGAATAAAGTGGGACATTTTTATAGAGTACTTTCAGGGAAATTTCTTGCTTTTCTTCAAGAAGTTGACCTTCTGTTCTCTCCCAAACTGCTATTCTGCAGTCTTTTTATATACCTATTTTCTTTTTAATATGAAATACAGATGGAACTGAAGAGTGGAATATTGAGCTTCCGGTTAAATACTAGTCTTACTTTTACACAAGTGGATCTTTGGCCAGGGCTGTCCTACTGTGATGGAAAGTGGAATAAAGTGATCATTAAGAGAAATGATTCCGTCATATCAGCAAGCATGAATGAACTGATGGAGCACGTGTCAGAGTCCAGAGCCCAGGCCCTGATGGTGAATTCCCCTGTCTATGTGGGAGGAATCCCACAGGAGCTGCATGACTCCTATAAACACCTGAAGCTGGAACAAGGTAAACTTTATTTGGAAGTACAGCCCTAGTACTACCAGGTCTTTGTGGTTCTGTGTTTCAGGACAGAGCAGTAGAACTGATCTGAAAGCAACATCTATTCATCTATTTTCTGGAAGAATTTTGCGCTCTACAAAATAAAATCACAAAATACTTCTTCAAATAGTTTTGTGTGTTGCCCTTAAGAGTATGTTGTTATATCTATTTATATGTTAAATAATATCTATTTATACAATAAATAATAAATCAATATATTTATTCAAACATCTTTATCAGATATAATATACATAGATGTATATTTGTGTGTACATGTATATGTGTATGTGTATATATATATATATAGAGAGAGAGAGAGAGATACACACACACACGCACACATATATATATATATAATCCCCAGCTCGGGAAGATCCCCTGGAGAAGGAAATGGCAACCCACTCCAGTACTCTTGCCTAGAAAATTCCATGGATGGGGGAGCTTGGTGGGCTACAGTCCATGGGGTCACAAAGAGTTGGACACGACTGAGCGACTTCACTCACTCACTCATAGTGTTTCCTTGTATGTTTTTCTTGGATAAGCATGTGGTTCTGGTTCTTTTAAATGCTGATCATTATCTATATTTACAGATTAAAAAATAGGTTAGTGTGCACAGCCAGGAAAAATGGCCTTAAATACCCTGGGTTTTTTTTCTGACATCAATGCTATTTGTTTCCATGCATTTCCATGGAGCTCTTATGAAGCAAAGCACATGAAAATGTGAGGTTGCTTTAATTTCTGACATACCTGTGAAAAATATGTATGTCATTTAATATTCATAACCATCAATGAAAGGAAAAAGTACAAGTGTATGATGTATAGCTAAAGGAAACCTTTAACTCATATAAGGAGTTTGAACATAATTGGAGAAATTATTGTTTAAAAAAGACTAACTGTATGTGAGTTCATATCGTGTGACAGGTGTGGTTCTGAAAACCTCATGTTAGAATAATTGGGTCGGTTCTTCATAGCAAGCCCATGAGACAGGTATTATTACTTGTATCCCCATTTTAAAGATTAGGAAACTAGAGGGCAGAGAGGAAAGTAATTTGCTCAAGGTCAGTGGCTACTAAGCAGATGGCAAGCCTGCCCATCTTGGGCTGCCTGGTGTTAAAGCCCACTTTCATTATTATAGTCAAGTGTTCTTTTTCATGGGCACTGGTTGAAGTTACTTCCTCTATGAAGTGGGAAAAGCACAGAAACTTCCAGCTTGTACGTTTCTGTGTAGAAAATGTTCTCAACATATTTCAAAACCTGTGCACCCTGAATGGTTAAAATTTCCATGAAGCAGTCTTTGCCTATTTGGTAAGTACATAAAGATTTAAATGTCTTTGAATAGAAAATATATGGCAAGCTCTAAGGAGACTTTTAGAAGGGTACTAGTAAGGGAGTTAATGAATATCTGGGGTATAAGACAGTAATGACATTTTCAAGGCACTTAAGATGTAACAGCAGCTAAAAATATTACATTCATATAAGGGCTTCTTTGGGTTTTCAGGTTTCTAAGGTTAGAAAGAGCTTGAAAACTCTTTATAAGAACAAAATTACTTGATTCTATTTATGTCTAGGAAAAATCCTCTGTATACTGAGCATGTTACTGTCAAAGTACACCAAAACCCTTTATTATGAATGTCCTAGAAAGCTGGCTAAAATTGGAATTATTAAGATGATAATGATGAAACTTTGAAGCATCAACATAGACCCAAGAGGACTAACTCTATGACTAAGACTGTGATACTGGAAGATATTTTATTTATGGATAATACTAAATTTTTATCATTGCAGTATCATCCATATCAGTGGTCTCAAACCACTGATAAAATATTGAAGTATAGTAGCTAAAACTTTGTAAGAACTCAATAAAATTAGCTATTATTATTATTCAAGATCCACTGGAATTGCCCAGAAAAGGGTTTTTTTTTTTAATGCAGAGTTTAAATGGTATTTAAATGGCTTTGTCTCCTAAGATTCTGACTCAGATGCTTTGAATAGTACTGATTTATATAAGTAGCAGCATGTTTTACACAGTGATCAGGAGAACATTCACAATATAAAGGTGCTGCATGCATGTAGTAAATTGCAACTAAAACTAATCCTATTCACTTATTGTATTTTTTTTCAGTCCACTATCATAAAAATTGTTCCATGTTTTTTCACTGGGCTTTCCTGCTGGTTCGGTGGTAAAGAATCCACCTGCAATGCGGGAGACCCAAGTTTGATCCCTGGATCAGGAAGATCCCCTGGTGAAGGGAATGGCAACTCACTCCAGGATTCTTGCCTGGTAAATGCCATGGACAAATAGCCTGGTGGGCTACAGTCCATGGGGTCACAAAGAGTCAGACAGGACTTAGCAGCTAAAGGACAACAGCAACATGCTTCTCCATTAACACCTTTTCCAAAGGCTCTATTTTTGTGGTCCTACTAGAGCTGTTTTTTAAAATATCCATTATTGTCACAATCTTCCTTTAAATCAAAGGCAGATTAATTTTCCTCTATGTTCTGGAGACATTGGGCAACATAATGTGCTAAAGATATACCACCTTAGACCATGGGCACTTGGTTGGGAGTGAGCGGACCATGGCACGTGGTCTCCCAGGTTATGGTCTGTCCATAGCTCTGAGCAGAGAGGTTAAGAGTTGGCCCAAGTGCCCCCAGGTTGGACTCCTCCCCCAGAGGGCTACTGTGTCTCTCAGGTTTGTCAACCCAGAGTTCTAGACCACCTTCAAGTTATTCAGAGAACTGGGAGGAGGATAGGTGTAGAGAGTCAGTTTCAGTTTTCATAAAGGCAGGGAAAAAAAGATGAGGAGGCATCACTAGTCTTCCCACAGACAGCCCCTCTCCCTTCTTTTTATCCTCGCATCCCATTCATATTTCAGAGATCACTCGGGAGTATTTCCAGCAGGAGGGTTTCTGATGGTGCAGAGTTGGAAGAATGGTACAAACTTTGACAAAACCCTCTGACTACCCTAAGGATAGCACAGCAAGGACCCTGCAATATAGCCTAGGTAGCTGTACCCCTAAGGCCTGAGGGCAGAGTCCCACTTTCTAAGCAGAATTACTACATAGAAGAATCACTCTACTCTGTACCTTTTTGCCTCCAGAGTGAAGGAAGCCTATGACTGTGGCCTTTTCCAAATTTAAAATTGTATCTTCTGTATTAACATTTAAGATATTTCTTAAAGTTGTTTTTTTTTTTTTAACAGTTTTAATTGTAGTTAAATATACCTAACATCAGGGCTTCTCTGGTGGCTCAGAGGTTAAAGCGTCTGCCTGCAATGTGGGAAACCTGGGTTCGATCCCTGGGTTGGGAAGATCCCCTGGAGAAGGAAATGGCAATCCACTCCAGTATTCTTGCCTGGAGAATCCCATGGACTGAGGAGCCTGGTGGGCTACAGTCCACAGGGTCGCAAAGAGTCGGACACGACTGAGTGACTTCACTTTCACTTTTATCTAACATTACTTTGCTGACAAAGGTCTGTACAGTTAAGGGGTTTTCCAGTAGTTGTGTATGGATGTCAGACCATAAAGAAGGCTGAATGCCTAAGAATGGATACTTTTGAACTGTGGTGTTGGAGAAGACTCTTGAGAGTCCCTTGGACTGCAAGGAGGTCAAACCAGTCAATCCTAAAGAAAATCAATCCTGAGTATTCATTGAAGGGACTGATGCTAAATCTGAAATTCTAATACTTTGGCCACCTGATGTGAAGAACTGACTCATTAGAGAAGACCCTGATGCTGCGAAAGATTGAAGGCAGGAGGAGAAGGGGACAGAGGATGAGATGGTTGGATGGCATCACCAGCTCAATAGAAATAAGTTTGAGCAAGCTCCAGCGGGTGGTGAAAAACAGGGAAGCCTGGCATGCTGCAGTCCATGGGGTCGCAAAGAGCTGGACACAGCTGAGTGACTGAACAACAACAAATACCTAACATACCATTAGGTATTGGGGCTTGCCAGGTGACTCAAAGAATCCACTACTAATATAGGAGATGTGGGTTTGATCCCTTGGTTGGGAAGATCTCCTGCAGAAGGAAATGGCAACCCAGTATTCTTTCCTGGAAAATTCCATGGGCAGAGGAGTCTTGTGGACTACAGTCCATGGGGTCATAAAGAATCGGACATAACTTAGCAACTCAACAACAGTAACACCTAACATACCATTTACCATCTTAATCACTTTTAAGTGTCCAGCTCAGGCATTTAGTACATTCATGTTTTTGAACAACCATCAACACCATCCATCTCTAGCAGTCTTTTCATTCTGTGAAATGAAATTCTGAACCCCTTGAACAATAAAGCGACATTCCTTATAAGGGTGCATTAATGTTTGCCGAAGCTGTCTTTGAATTGTTCATCCTTTTATTGGCAGGGAAACTGGAGGACAAGAGAAGTTAGGTGACTCAGCTCTGTGCCATCAGAAAATTACTACTTGTAAAGAAATTAGAATTCTTAGCTTCTGAATTTTCAAGGAGATGCTTTTATATTGAGCTTCATTGCTTTCAACTCAATTTACCCAACTTACTGAGTATCTACTGTGTGTTGAAGATAGACTAGCAGTATTGATCAGTCAGGCCTAAAGGAATGTGAATAATAGCAAAGGCATTTAAAAGGAAATAGGCTGCAACTTAATGTGTTAGCAGAAAGAATAACACACCATATAAATGCTGAAGAGAACAATATGGTCATTGTTAGAATTAACTTACTTTACTGTTCAGCATTGCATTGTATTTTATTTCCATTTCTTGCTGGTGGGCTGTAATCTTGAAAAGAACTAATTATCTGTTTGGGGCCATTCAGACTTGACAGTGTTTTGTTCACGAAAGAGAGACTATGTGCTCCAGCAATCTCAAACTCAGTCTGTTTGTCCCTTCTTTGACAATTGTGTGCAGTTTTGTGAGTGGAGTGCTGCCAAACCTCGCGGAACTGATCTCTGTTTATACAAAATAGCAAGTCATTCAAAGCTCCAGCTGCTCCCCAGGTGACGTGATGCCCCATGGTTCTGTAAAAAGAGAGCAGTCAGTACACACTTCAAACCCATCTCCTCCACCTTCTCTATTAAACTTCCCAGAACTGAATGCAGCGTGGCTATTCTAAACTCAACTGAGTAAACTACACTTCCCAAGATGCTTCTTGTGTTGCTATTGCCAAAGTTGAATTTGGTTCCTGTCCTGAGACCATGAACCTGAAACTGGTAATCATTTTGCACAGTCAAGATTATGAAACTCAGTGAAAATGGTGGAGCACAGTGACAGCTCCCAAGTGTCCTGAATTAACTGGGGCTTTGTTCTATGACTATGAAATGTTGTTATGGAATTCATTGCAATAACTCATGATTTTAGTGTATTTTGAAACTACATTGTTTCTCCTTGTTGTTCAATCGATAAGTCATGTCTAACTCTTTGTGACCCCATGGATTGCAGACCATCAGGCTTCCTTGTTCTTCACTGTCTCCAGGAGTTGGCTCAAACTCATGTCCATTGAATTGGTGATCTTATCCAACCATCTCCTATGGTTCTGCATTAGAACCTCATGCTCCATGCTCAGTTGTGTCCAACTTTTTGTGTCCCTGTGGACTGTAGCCTGCCAGGCTCCTCTGTCCGTGCAATTTCCCAGGCAACAATACTGGAGTGGCTTCTCCAGGGGATCTTTCCAACCCTGGGACCAAAGCTACATCTACCCATGTTTCCTGCATTGCAGGCGGATTCTTTACGACTGAGCAACGGGGGACCTGAGAGTGTAGTTTCTCTTTTCTCAGTGAGCTTCTTGAATAATCATGCTCATTTACATATTAGTTTTTGGCACTTAGACATGGACTTATGCATACAGGTAACTTCATTTTCCAGGACTGAGGAACATGTGAAAACGCTCTCACCATCATGTATAATTGCCTACACATTATGTAGCACCACTGGACTACATATTATTTCATAGGAATAAACAGAATGCAAAAAAACTGCTCCTAAAAAGATATAATACATACTTTTCAGTTGAATCTAATTCAGTTGAATTACAATTATCAGCTTATATATATTTCAAAAGAACGTAAATATAAATATTTCCTGCAGCAGCTTAGCCTGGTAAAAAGCAGGCATAAAGGAGCAGAAAGGATCTCCCAAAGAAGACTTGAAAGTTTGAAACTTGTGTCTAAACCACCTCCCCAACTTAATCAAAATGTAGTACTACAGAGGGGACAAAAATGATGGCTAATTAAGGACTCAAGCCCTTTGTGTGATACTCATCCCTTACTGTTTGCTAGGTTTCGGTGGTTGCATGAAGGATGTGAAGTTTGCACGGGGGGCTGTCATTAACTTGGCATCCGTGTCCAGTGGTGCTGTCAGAGTCAATCTGGATGGATGCTTGTCAACTGACAGTGCTGCTAAGTGCAGGGGAAATGACTCCATCCTGGTGTACCGGGGAGAAGAGCGGACTGCTTATGAGAGCCATCTCCAGCCATTCACAGGTAAAGCAGAGATGCCCTAAATTCAGTGTTCCATGGCTCTTGCTCATCGCCTCTTTCCTCCCTGCCAGCCCACCACTATTCTCCATGAGTCCTATGTTAACTTTCCTCCTTCTTATTTCCACTTAAGAATACCTGTATCGAGTAACAGCCTCACATGAAGGAGGTTCGGTACACAGCGATTGGAGCCGGGGACGCACAACAGGAGCAGGTAAAGAGTGTTTATCTTAAAATGCGTATCACACACAAATGCATATATTGTGCAGGTAAAGAAAAACAAAGCCTCTCACCCGTGCAGCAAGTACCATGTTTGTAATCTTGTGACAGAGCACGCCTTGGTTTGCAGAGTCATCTGTTGTTGGTGAAAATGCTTAGTGGATCAGGACTTGTGATTCTTCAAATATTTCATAAAGATTTGTTCAGGCTGAGTCTTTCCTCTTCAGATGCAGAAGAAAGTAAGTTCAAGTTGTCTTGATAAAGGCCCATATTGACTATAATTCATCTAAGAACTGGAAATCTTTACAAGTTGCTTAGTCCCCAAAAAGCTAAAGTCAGGGTTACCTTTGGGTGAGGATAGGCAGCTTCTGGGCTCTTTGGTGGAGAGCTTGTTTGAAACCCACACTGTGGTTGGAAGCAAATGTGTCTTTTATTGGGCTTCTGCAATGGCTCAATTGGAAAAGAATCTGCCTGCGATACAGGAGACATAGGGGGTGCAGGTTCGATCCCTGTATCAGGAAGATCCACTGGAGGAGGAAAATGGCAACTCATTTCAGAATTCTTGCCTGGAAAATTCCATGGATGGAGGGGCCAGATGGGCTACAGCCCATGGGGTCTCCAAAACAGTTGGATATGACTAAGCTTGCATGCATGTGTCTTTTATCACATAATGGCAGATGTTTGCCATGGTGCTTACTGTTAAGGCCTTAGAATGCCTCTTCCAGGATAGAAATTGCTGAATGGTCTAATTTCTTTGAGTTGAATGGAGAAACAACTAGGAAACAGACTGTATTAGATCTAATCTCAGATAACTGATTTATTAGCACTTTGTACCTCTGAGAGTGACCACAACATCTTTTCACATAATACCATCACAAAGAGGCATTCATTACGAGAAGTTTTGTGAATCAGTAGCCTTCTACCATTTTAGAGAAAATATTTGTCAGAAAGACAAATACGTATGATTGACACTCTTGAAGAGTTGTCCTTAGCAAGTTGTGATTTGTTTAAAGACATGTTTGTTTGTTTGTTTTACCGAGTACCCTCTCATGTTTATGATCAATAACAGGTTACTTGGAGAAGGCAATGGCACCCCACTCCAGTACTCTTGCCTGGAAAATCCCATGGACGGAGAAGTCTTGTAGGCTGCAGTCCATGGGGTCGCTAAGAGTTGGACACGACTGAGCGACTTCACTTTGACTTTTCACTTTCATGCATTGGAGAAGGAAATGGCAACCCACTCCAGTGTTCTTGCCTAGAGAATCCCAGGGACGGGGAGCCTGGTGGGCTGCCGTCTATGGGGTCGCACAGAGTCAGACACGACTGAAGTGACTTAGCAACATAGCAACAACAGGTTACTAGTGCAGATGTCCTTTGAGGAATCTTTTTAATCTAAAAGATAATTAAATACTGAGATGGGATACTGATAAGAATTTTGGGAGTTTGCTGCCTATAGAGTTTTTAGAAGAGGAAAACTTGACACTTTTCCAGGATGAGTTAAATCATCATCTATTTATAGGCAAGACAATGAACTGAATGATCCCTTAAATCCTTTTCAATTTTAGATCTTGGAAAAAGCTCTAATGTAAAATGTTCATTTGTGACTGGCATGTTCTCTGCCCCTGTTTCACATTTCTCTACTTTATTAATAAATATAAAGCCTGCTTTCAGTCTAATTCAGCAACCTAAATTGGTGTCCATAAAGTGCATGGCTTACATAGCCCCGATTTTGAGTACCACCAAGAAAGTATGCAAATAGAGCTCTGAATTTATAGCAGTGATCTGACCACAAAGTCTTATGCCATAAATTCATATTTACAATCTGACCACAACACCGAGCAGCTACATGCTCCCAAGGGTTGGAGAATAATTGCACTATTTAATTATTTTTGAGTCAGTTTTGCTCTGTCCCTTATGAGAACACCATCTGTTAGACAGGACTGTACTTTGCCCTGTACCGCATTTCAGAACTAATAAAATCAGCATCACTCCCATTGTCCCATCACTTGGAACTTGATTGTGTGGCCTGTGCATTTCCTAAAGTTGCTTGTGGTGGTTCACCTGCACAGACAGTGGTTCTCCACCTCTGTGCTCCCCTCACTCCTTACGTTCATGATGCTTCCCTTGAGGCTGTCCTGTTTTATTGGCCTGAAGAGTAAAGTCAGAGGAGGAGGCTATTTGATGGGGAGAGACCAGGGTGATCCTCCATCGACAGCGCTCAGGAGTCCAGGAGCAGTCAGAGCCCCTCTGTCATCCATCATCCTGCCACGGAGTTCCTCGGGCTTTTTCTCAGCATCCTCAGTGCAGTCAGCTGTGATGAAGTTGTTACTGATCAGAACCAGAGAAATATCTAATAAATAGTTAAAGGTTATGGACTTTTAAAAGTAGAAGATTCAGCTTATAAGTGAGGTTTTGTAGTTTCTATAAACTTTTCATTTTATGTTACTTTGTGATGCTCTGAAGAAAACATCTCTGAAAACGATTTTGTAGAATCTCAAGGGCATCAACTTCTCTATCTGCCCCTTCCTCTGAGTGCAGGTAGGAATGTATCCTGTATATCCCAGCTGGTAGAACTTTACTTCTTTAAAAATTAATTGGAAAAACAACTGAATTTGCAAATGGGATCAGACCTTCAAGTACAATACGATCACATTTGTGATATTTTTTGGCTAATACATTGACGATATAAAAGTGTCAAACCACTATGTATAATAACAGTCTAATTATCTTGCTTCAAAGGGGTACATCATTATATTGTTTGAACTTGTTATCTGCCTACCATCCACCTCCTTCTTTATGAGTGATGTTTAAAACATGTTGGATACATTAAATGTTTTTGGAAAACCTGGTCTAGACTTGAAAGAACGTGATGTCGATGGAGTTTTGATGGTTTTGAAATATCGCTTAAACTGAATGGCTCAAGATGTGCAGTCATATTAAATCAATGCTGAAAAGTTACAACTCTAATAAATTGTATTTATGCTAATGGTTGAGTCTGATTTACTGCAGCCATTAAAAGTGAAGAATAGGAGCAATAGTCTTTTCAGAGCTGCCATTCTGCCTATTTTCTCTTTTATCCTTTCACAGCTCCACAAAGTGTGCCAACTCCCTCAGGAGTCCGCAGCATAAATGGCTATAGCATCGAGGTGACCTGGGATGAACCTGTTGTGGCTAGAGGTGTAATTGAGAAGTATATCCTGAGAGCCTACAGTGAGGATGCTCCCGGTCCACCCCACATGCCCTCTGCCAGCTCTGAGCTTGTCGATACCAACACCTTCACAGGTAAAGTGGGTTCCTCAAGGGAGTAGATCTTATTAATTTTCTTTCTGTTTTGACTTTGAATACAAACATCCGTCAAGCCTTTTGCCCTAGTATATGAAAAATTCTCAAATTTTTGCCTGGTTACAAACAACAAGAATCATCTAATTATACGGACACCTCTATCCATGAAGGATGAAAAATAATTCTATAAATGTTTATGGGCTTTCATGGATAGTTTCATTATGAGGCTGGTACTTTCTCCATCCCCAAAAGGTTAGGTCACGAGTGGCTTTCACCCTTAATGAGATTCTTATACCTAGGATGCTTATACGCCCTTAAAATGTGAAACTTTTCAAGATTTTATGTATATATAGAGTGTCAGTGACCTATTTTACCATGCAAAAGTTTACTCGTTGGGACTAGCCCAAGTTCACAGTACAATTATTTATTGTAAAATTGTTTATTAAACCTAATTATGTCAAGGTAGAGGAGATTAGAGCACCAGCAGTTTGACTGGCAAATCAGTGAATCAATTTCTCACGGTACACCATGGATAGTGTGCACACAGGCGGGAGTGAAATACACACACGAGCAACACACAAGGTCCCATGCTCAAATTTCTGCTTGTGTCTAAGATAGCAGTTTTCAGCCTCATGAAATGTTAAGGCCCATTTAAATGGAAAGCCAGATTTAAGCCTTTGACCCCCCCAAAAAATGAAGTGCATCCAAAAAATTTAATAGAAAAAATAATTTTCCTCTGTCAGAGATACTTTTAAGAACTTGACAAATTAGATGGGTTTTCAAAGTGGCCTTAATTGTTTTTCTAACACATCAGTCATCTCTATCAATCTTTACTTTCTTGTTTTAGATACCTTAGAATCTACAGCCCAAATATACAACCAATTAAAAAAATTTGTTTATCTTTCATTTCCTTTGTCCTCTATTTTACCCATCTAATAAAAACCCAATCTGATTGGGCCTCTGCCCAGGCTGCACACTGCAGCTAAGTGGGCTAGAAGAAGTCTCAGTTCCCATTTTCTGTTTGGACACTCAGTAATGACACCAATCTTACTGTGTTTCTATAATAAGCTCCTTCTCCTATTCTCCTCGTTAAATATTTTATATTTTTCCAAACTATCTAGGTGTTAACCTGCCTTCTTTATCCCACTCAGCTGATAGCCTTATATATGAAATTTTCTTGGACACCAAAAAAGCAAAAATCTATCATAAAGAATTTCTGTCACTCTCTTCCTATGAAATATATACATTAATTGCATTTTTCTGAACAATAGCACTGTTATTACAGGATTAGTGAATTAATGGATGTTAAAACATTTAAAAACATCTTTGGCATATAATATTATTTTCACTTTTTTTTTCACATTTCTCTCCATTTCCCTTCCTGTTTTTACAGAGCTTCCCTTATGCTATTAAAAATAAAATCTTCAAAAGTCCTATGGACCCCAACTTTTCCTGCTTTTTCAGAGCTATTACTGGTGGTCTCTCTTCCTCTTACTTATATTTTAACCTCTGTCTCCTGGAGTCATTTACCAAGTGTGGTCCTAGGACTTGGATCAACAGCCTCCCCTGAGACCTTCTTATTCATGCAAATTCTCCAGTTCACCCCCACCTGCTGAAGCAGAAGCTGCGAAGCAGAGCTCAGCAGTCCCGTTTTACCAAGCCCTCCTCTAGTGATGCTGGTGATGCCAAAGTTAGAGCCACTGCCCATTTGGGTTCTGCCCAGGATGATTCAAACACATCTATCAACACCCATTGTTAAACACAAACAAACCCAAACCCATGATAAAAATCTTCCTTTTATCTAAAGTCCCTTCCAGCTACCACTGTCTCTATCCTCTTCCTAAGGCATCTGTGGTGTTGTCCCCATTTCTTCACTAGGTCTGGCTTCTGCTTACTTGCCTTTTAAAGCTTCCATTTTAAATATCCACAGAACACTACAATCCTGGTCTCCCCTGCTTGATAGCATTCTGCACTGTGGATTTCTTACCATCTCTTGAAATATCTCATCATTTTTATTATTGTTCTGCTTCTGGGTCCCCTTTTCTCAGTGTCTTTGCCCACTCCCTCAGAAGCTCAACTCTGCCTTTTGAAAGACCTCAGGGTTTAGATCTGGGACCTTTTCTCTCTCTTTTTAAATTTTTTTCCACAGTCTTGCTCCAGGAAACTCATAGATTCACAAAGCATCCAATACCCTACAGACACTATTGACTCCTAAATGCACATCCTACCCAGACTTCCAAATGTGTGTATCCAGCAGGCATTCGAAAAAATTGACATTTCCAGTAGATGTCTCATTATTTCTAAATTTACCATCTCCAAAACTGAATTTCTGTTCCTCATCCATTCTCAATATCAATAAATGACATCTCCAGCCCCCCAGTTAATGAAGCTTGAGACTTTTTGAGATGTTTACATCCTGTTCATACATCATATATCCATGTTTATCGATTCCATTTTCTAAACTAGGTGTTAAACTCATCTATGTCTCCCTTTATCTACTGTCCAAGACAAACCATTCCAATATCTTACCTGGACAACTACAGTAACTCTCCTTTCTCATGACACCTCCACCCCACAACCACCATGATTCCATCCCACCAAGTGACCAGACATCATGGTTCTCTCTTTAAAATTCTGCAGCTGCTCTCCACTGCCTGTCTCCCAATCTCATTTTGTCTCAGTCTCCTCTTATTTTCTGAATTTCCAAATTTTACTGTTATAAGTAATAGGGTTTTTAAAAGTCTGCATACAAATCTTTGGAGGAATGACCAACATTGATGGTAGGTTAAATCCCTTGAAATGGAACAGCTAGGTCAAAGTTTCTTAAAGCAGTATTCAGTCTTGGACTCTGAGGTCAAGCAGTGTATGTGTTAGTCGCTCAGTCATGTCCAGCTCTTTGTAACTCTATGGACTGTAGCTTGCCAGGCTCCTCTGTCCATGGAATTCTCTAGGCAAGAATCATACTGGAGTGCATTGCCATTCCCTTCTCCAGGTATCTTCCCAACCCAGGATTTGAATCCAGGTCTACTGCCCTGCAGAAAGGTTTCTTTAGCATCTGAGCCACCTGGGAAGCTGGCTCAAGCAGACATTGATACAAATCTCTGCTGCTTACCCTCGCTATAACATTGGGGAATTTGTGTATTCTCCTGGGTCTCTTTATGGTGTCTTAACCTATGAAGTTAAGTTATGCTTCCCTGGTGGCTCAGAGGTTAAAGCGTCTGCCTGCAATGCAGGAGACCTGGGTTCAATCCCTGGGTCGGGAAGATCCCCTGGAGAAGGAAATCGCAACCCACTCCAGTATTCTTGCCTGGAGAATCCTATGGACGGAGGAGCCTGGAGGGCTACAGTCCATGGGGTCACAAAAAGTTGGACATGACTGAGCAACTTCACTTCAACCTATGAAGTGGGAGAATAATATTAACCTCAGAAGAATATTAAATATATTAAGTGATATGATATTTCAGCTCTCTTTTCAGCTGTGTAAACTTAGACACATTAATTAACGTGTCTGTGCTTCGGATTCCCTGTGGGTAATGAAATAGCTGCCCACCTCACAGGACAGCTGTGAGGATTAAGGGAGTCCATGTGTATGTAAAGCATACAGGGCAGCCCTTGACACACTGTCACACTGTAGAATGTTAGCTATCAGAAGTTTTTAAAGCATCTAGCACAATGCTTAACATATGGTAATTTCTTAACAAAGATTTAGTTATATTTTGGGGTTGTCAAATATGTGCCAAAAAGACTGTATAAATCATACTCCCACCAGCAAGCAGAATGCATGATTGTATATTTCACTTTATATCCTAGTTGACAAGTTCTACAGTTAAACTGTAAATTAAAAAAAATATATATGTCAGAGTATTATTTTGGCTTACTTTATTCCTGGAGACATTAAGCATTTTCATGTTTACTGACAATATATACTTCTTTTATGACATATCTATCATGTTTCATTATCAGTTTTTCTATTGGAGGATTCACATTTTTCTCATTGATTATAAGTATCTCTTTATATATGAAGAATATTGTACTTAAGTTTGCCTTATGTGTTGCAACACTGCAATTTCTTATTTTTCTTTAATTTTGATTTACATTTTTATATGCAGATTTTAAAGCACATTTTCTGTAGTTGATATAATATCTTTAAAAATTTTTGTTAGTTTTCTATGGGTAATTTGGAAAAAAAAGTCCATATTCTCCATTCAGGATATACTAATATTTGCTTATTAGATATACCATATTGATAATATGCGCTTCCCTGGTGGCTCAGAGGATAACGCATCTGCCTGCAATGCAGAAGACCCAGGTTCAATCCCTGGGTTGGGAAGATCCCCTGGAGAAGGAAATGGCAATCCACTCCAGTATTCTTGCCTAGAGAATCTCATGGACAGAGGAGCCTGAGTGGGCTACAGTCCACGGGGTCGCAAAGAGTCGGACATGACTGAGTGACTTCACTTCACTTCACTTCATATTGATAATATACACACACACACATATATATATAATGCATATCTTCTGAATTAGCAATTCTAAGTTTGAGGTAAGATCAAATCAGAAACAGGGCAGAGAGTGCTCTCAAATTACACAAGATTCTGAAAGGTAATCCTACCTCCAGGATTGAAAACCAGTAAAATAAACTGCTGAATGTTACTGTAGGGCATTTCAAGCATGTGAATGGTATATATAGAGAGGAAAATTAGAGAACCTCTGACCACTTGTTATTTATTTATTTATATATATTCAATCTGTGAAAAACTAAGGGAAAAAAAAATCTCAATTATTGCAGTTTTGTCAGTTTCTTCCATTTGTCAGTTGTGTTACTTTGGAAGCTTGCTTTTTGTTTGTATTTTTCTTTTTCTTATTACATTTACAGTTGCCACTTTTAAAGTTACATTGTTTGAAGTATATCTGTGTCAACAGAATCTAGTTTTATTTACCTTTATAGTCAACTTAAAACTCTCTGTATTTTAGTAGGGGAGTGTAATTCATATTTATTTTTGTAATTTATACAATTGCTCTTATTTCTCCTACCCTATTTTATGGGGTAAAATAACTTCAATACTTTTAATTAATTAATTTTTTTTTGCTATTCCTTTATTTATCTTCTTGCTTGTGCTGGACTATGAATTCTATAACTTTTTTCCTCTCAAGGAATCCTAAATATGTATCTGTTGCTTACAAAGACGTGAACAGATAAGGACATATGTAAGAGGTATCTTAAAGGTTATGGAGAACTCTGGTACTGCAAGATGGACTTTTACTGGGAAGAATCGGACTATTAAGGGAGAGGAGTATGAATTGAGAGGCACCAAAGCCAGGCTGAATTAGTATCAATATCAGGTTTCACAGCAAAAGAAAAGAAAAGCAACTAGAGAGTGAGAAAGAAGGGATGAGAAAGTAGAGAGCCAGAAATAATGGATTTGGTGAAGATATTAGGAGTGTAGAGATTGGTTGATGGCAGCTGTTTTGTCAATTGATTGAGAGAACAAGGACCAAGAGAGAGTAAAAGAAAGCAGTTCATGAGTAGCTTTGTTATTGATCTTGAAAGTAATCTTTTAGCAATTCTCAGGTGACTCTTGTTAAGATTTTAAAGCTAAATTTTTGTTTATTATAGTGGTATTTTTTGAATGGAACCATCAAATAAACCCTGAATCCGTAAACCAATTTAGCTGTATTGGTTCAAAAAGGGTCCTTAACCAATTAAGTTATAATAAAATGTGTTGGTTTCTTTTCACGATTTTTTTTTTTTTCTGTTCTATAGCAAACTCTCTTTCTTCAAATTTGAGTCTCTCTTTGGCTTGGAAAGTGTGCTGTTGAGACATAGGAGTTTTCAATATTATACATTTCTTCCCAGTTTACCTTCCTCATTTTAGAAGTCTAGAACACAGTTATCGAGTCAAATCAAAGTGATAGTCAATGTGTTACTTGGTCAGTGTTTTCTGATTCTTTGTGACCCCTTAGACTGTAGCTCACCAGGCTCCTCTGTCCATGGACTTCTCCAAGTAAAAATTACTGGAGTGGGTTGCCATTTCCTTTTCGAAGGGATCTTCCTGACCCAGGGGTTGAACCTGGGTCTCCTGTACCACAGGCAGATTGTTTACCATCTGAGTCACCAAGGAAGTCCCAGGTCAAATTAATCTGAGTTCAAATCCCAGTAATGTCATTTAGTATGGTATTAGGCAAATTTGAAATTGTATTGCTATATTGGAGTGTCCTCATCTATAAATTCAAGATGAAAACCTTCTTTATATTATAAAATTGCTGCAAAGATTTAAAAATGAATTAACTCCTAGAATATTTTGCTTGGAGATAGGCACATAATAAACGTTCAATGAATTAATTATTATCTTTATACTGTTCGGTCTCTGGATCTGGGTTATTACTTCATAATTTTTTCATTTTTCATTTTTTGATTTTGACACTGTTAATTCTTCTCTTTGAATCTTCTGAGATGATTTTTAAAACTCTTCTACTTCAGTCTTTTATTTGATTTGAATTTCTTTCTCACCTAGCTCACTTTGATTTCTGCCTATTTCTCAGTATTAACAGGTTTAATCTGTGTTGTTTATCATTTACCTTCAGTCTCTTGTTAATAGATTCCAAGTTCTTTTGGATCTTAATAGCATGAAACTGGTGATTTTTAAGTTTTACAAGCTTCCTGAATTAAATTCTCCCCTGAGCATGGTAGTCTTCTGTAATTTGAGTGCTATAATGTCTTGTTCTTTTTGAGTTACAGACTTTTGCCCCTATAATCAGTAAAATGCACTTCCATAGTTCATTTGCCATATCCCTGACTTTTATCTTCAATGTGAGTGTTTGATCAGGAAAACCAAATCATTTTCATGTCATTTTACTGGGCAACTAGTTGTTAATAAAAACCTTCTCTGGGATTAGGACGGGGTCAATTAAGGTAAATTTGCATTTGCCCCACAACAATTTTTAAAAGTCAACTCTTTTCCTCTTGGGCTCAGGTGAAGGAGGAGAGCTGAGAACTTGTGGGCATTTTGTACTCAGCTCAGGATAAGGTTTGCCCTGAGTTCTTTTTCAAGTTGTCCATTTGTTTTCACCTACTGTCTTTTTGTACTTCAAAACCTGTGGTCATTTCATTGGTATTTTCATTCCAATCCCAAAGAACGGCAATGCCAAAGAACGTTCAAACTACCACATGATTACACTCATTTCACATGCTAGCAAAGTCATGCTCAAAATCCTTTAAGCTAGGCTTCAACAGTACATGAACCGAGACTTTACAGATGTTCAAGCTGGATTTAAAAAAGGCAGAGGAACCAGAGATCAAATTGCCAACATCCATTGAATCATACAAAAAGCAGGAGAATTCCAGAAAAACATCTACTTCGGTTTCATTGACTATGTGAAAGCCTTTGACTGTGTGGATCACGACAAACTGTGGAAAATTCTTAAAGAGATGGGAATACCAGACCACTTCACCTGCCTCCTGAGAAACCTGTATGCAGGTCAAGAATCAAGAGTTAGAATTGGACATGGAACAACGGACTGGTTCCAAGTTGGGAAAGGAGTATATCAAGGCTGTATATTGTCACCCTGCTTATTTAAATTTTATGTAGAGCACATCATGCGAAATGCTGGACAGGATGATGCACAAGTTGGAATCAAGATTGCCAGAGAAATATCATTAACCTTGGATATGCAGATGATACCACTCTTATGGCATAAAGTGAAGAGAGGCTAAAGAGACTCTTGATGAAGATGAAAGAGGAGAGTGAAAAGTTGGCTTAAAACTCAACATTCAAAAAACTAAGGTCATAGCATTCAGTCCCATCAACTCAATGCAAATAGATAGGGAAACAATGGAAACAGTGAGAGATTTTATTTTCTTGGGCTCCAAAATCACTGTGGATGGTGATTGCAGCCATGAAATTAAAAGACCCTTGCTCCTTGGAAGAAAAACTGTGACAAACCTAGACAGCATATTAAAAAGCATGGACTTTACTTTGCCAACAAAGATCCATATAGTCAAAGCTGTATTTTTTCCAGTAGTCATGTATGGATGTGAGAGTTGGACCATAAACAAGGCTGGGCACTGAAGAATTGATGCTTTTGAACTTTGGTGTTGGAGAAGACTCTCTGGAGTCCCTTTGATTGCAAGGAGATCAAACCAGCCAATCCTAAAGGAAATCAACCCTGAATATTCATTGGAAGGACTGATGCTGAAGCTCCAATACTTTGGCCACCTGATGCAAAGAACTGACTCATTTGAATGGACCCTAATGCCGGGAAAGATTGAAAGCAGGAAGAGAAGGGTATGACAGAGGATGAGATGGTTGGATAGCATCACCAATTCAATGGACATGAGTTTGAGCAAACTGCAGGAGATGGTGAAGGACAGGGAACCCTCTCATGCTGTGGTCCATGGGGTTGCAAAGAGTTGGACATGACTGAGTGACTGAACAACAAAATGAGGTGACTGAACAACAAAACCAAGGGTACACACTGATCCCACTGGCTGGCCTTAAAAATACAGATGCCTGTGTCTCACCTGGAAGAATATGATTATTTGGTTTCGAATATAGCCTGGACATTGGTATTTTTAAAGTGTCAGCAGGTAATTCTGTTGTACAGCCAGCACTGGAAACACTGTTCAAAGTGTTTGACACCAGTGATCAAGTCTCAGTTTTAACCAGAAATTCTTATGAGGACTTCCACATCCCAACAGCAACTTGCAAATATAGGATGAAAAAAGAGAAATGCATGAATAAAAATGATGAACCATTAAAAGAAAGTAATAAAATTAGCAAAGGAAAATCACAGGAAAACAAAAATTAAATGATTCTTGGAAAGAAATAGGAAGTTATGGTCAGAGTAACAAAATGTGGAAGGCAAAAGAAAAAAAAAAGAATATTAACTAAGGCAGCTGAAAGAATAGAAGCATGAGACAGGATATTTACCATTCATGAGTTTGGCTACCAGAGGATTAAATGAGATAAATCCCAATAGTGTGGAGGGTCCAAGGGTTAACAGCCCCACTCAGGTGCAAATGGGCCCCTTTGGGCCACAGAGTCTAGATTCTGTGCCCTCCAAAGGCCAGGGTTCAGAGCGCAGAGTTCTTGAAAGTTCATTTTCTCAGCTGGAGCCTCGGGGTAGAAAGCCCTGCAGTTATCAGTCCAGTGCATCTTTAGACTAGTTGCAAAGGGCTCCAATTAACTCTGCGTAGCTCTTGCTGATTTTTCCCTCCAGCCCTGTTAACATGCGAAGCTACTGCCCAGAGAGACAGTCCTGGCATTTCCTTTCAAACCCAGGACTGCTCAGAAAGACCCTTCCCAATCTCATTTGAAATTCTGTCAAGAAGGAGTAGATTCAAGAATCTGCACATATACCATTTTTTCCTTTATTTCCTTAAGATGTTTAAACGTAAACTTAATTGTTGTCATAATTAGCACAGCACCTGGCACAGTGCTAGGAAAATAATTGATACACAGAAGATATTTTCTCAGTTTTATTGTTGTATTACATTGAGCTAAACTCTAAAAGAGTTGAATTCCTTCTTTAGATAATAATCAAATTCATTATTTACTATAGTATAGCTGATAAGCCAATAATAATAATCTTTCAGATGACTTAAATAAATCTATATTACAAAGAAAAAAAAGAAAGACTTTTTAATTTATAATGCAGTTGATAATATCACTCTTGCTCTGAAAACTGGTTCAGTCCTCATATACAGTAGATATTAGTCTTATACCTGAAACAAAAGTGGTTTCCATATTGTAAAATCTCTCATTTTTCTGTCTCTTCCACAGCTAGTAGTAACAATTAGTGAGTCTCAACTCTATTGATCATAAGGTGTTACTGGATTGCTTATGAAATACAGATTCTTGGCTCCATGCACAGGATTCTGTGTATTTGGGCTAGGATTGATAAATCTGCCTTTCACCAAGTGTTATAGTTGGTCCTCTTGCAGAGGTTTATGAACCACACATTAAAAAACCACTGGAGTGAGAGGAAGAGCAGGTGAGATGGGATCACTTTCACCTGCTGGGCTTGAATTTGTCCCTGCTTTGTTTGTCTTTGCCACTTCTTCCAGCTACATGTGGGCAGAACGATGCTTGGGCAGGTGAATAAATAGAAGTGGTGTAAGTAGGGCCTCTGACCCTTAACGGCAGTGCTTCTGAAAGTTAAAGGAAGTGAGAATTATTTAGAATCTTGGTAAGCTCCAGATTTTGATTCAGTAGGTCTGAAACTGTGGTGAGAGATACTACATTTCTAACAATCCCAACTCTCTCATCCCCCAGCCACGATGCCCATGAGAAAGGCAGCGAGTTCACTCTTTATATTCTAAATGCCAAATTCCATTAGGGCTAAAGAAGAAAGGGACAAGGGCAATTCAACTCGTGAAACAGAATTGTAATCTTGTAGTGAAGTCTCGTCTGTGTATTTCAATTACACACATTTAACCACATACCTTGGAAGTGGGGAAAGCATGAAAAAGAGTGAAAAAACTTTAAAAATAATCTTACAGGCCAAAGATGCTATCCAATCCTGAAACTGTTAATACCTGTCAGAAGAAAAATATATGTGAATAGTTTTAGGGTTTCCCAACTATTGACTGAAAGGGAAACTCTGTGCTGGGGTGCCTACAGAAAGAATGAACTAAGAGCCATAGAGAATCACCAATTCATGAGAAGTTAGAGGCATACACAAAATCAGATGCACTGTGCTTTATGGGCCAAGGGCTTCCCAGGTGCCTCCAGTGGCAAAGAACCCCCCTGCCAACGCAGGAGATGTAGGAGACACATGTTTGATTCCTGGGTCAAGAAGATCCTCTGGAGGAAGGCATGGTGACCCACTCCAGTATTCTTGCCTGGAGAATCCCATGGACAGAGGAGCCTGGCGGGCTATAGCCCATGGGATTGCAAAGAGCTGGACCTGACTAAAACAACTTAGCATGCGAGGAGTTGTCAAAGGGACTTTAAATTATGAGTAATGTTGCCTTCTGTCCAACTTTGGAACTTAACCCCAACCATTAGTCCATCCATAAATTAAGATGCTGCTCTTTATGCATATGTTTATGCAAATATACATGTATATATTATATATAAAATTATCATACCTGAGGAGCCCACAGAGAAATAACTGTAACAAAAACTTCAATGCCATGCAATTTTTTTTTATTCAACTGAGAAGTCTTACCTCACATTTGGTAAAACTGCATATGACTGCTCTTTGTTCATCCATTCTATTTTTTCATTAGACATTGAGCTCCCAGAAGACAAGTATCTTGTTTTATATTTAAGTCTTGTTTAGTAACTTCCTGAAAGCAAATAATCAATGGATTTTTATTGAAGGAATGAGGAATAGATAAACAAATGCAGGGTTTTGTTCCTAACCCTGTAGTTAACATAATGTTACAATTGTTTTATCATGCTGAGATGAAGTTTCAACTACTGGTTCTGTCTCAGCAGTGTGATAGTTCTCTAATTTTATGAAATAATATGCAGAACTACCACAACTTAAATATGTATTCAGAACTTAATATATTCCCCAGAGGGAAAAATATCGGTAGGATGAATAGAATCAAAAATTAGTTCCAAAACTTATACCTCATAATGGAGCTCAAGGGATATATATTTGCAATTAAAAATAATTGAAGGCAGTACTGTAGCAGGTATGATAATGACACAGAGCAGAAACTATTCATTTATTAAAAACAAAAGCATTATCTACTATGTTCCAGGTTAGTGCTAGATCCTACTGTTAGCATGTGCTTTTTCTTTCTGATTTTTAAAATTAATGGTAAAATGTATATACGAGCAATACTTTCTCTAAAGTGCAATATTATGTTTTTAAATATGAGTGCTAAACACTCATATTTAACACTCACTAAAAAATGAGTGTTTTATGGGGGAAAATCAGTAGAGATAAGTTTCTCATTTTTAGTTAATTTTTCTTGAGAGACACAGAACCCAAAATAACAGTGACTTAAACAAAATTAAGTTTTTCTCTCTCTGGTAATAGATATTCACAGTCAGTGTAGGGAATGATATTAACAGTTATAGGGACCCACACTCTTCATCTTTTTGCTAGACAAGACTTTTACCTCAAGGTCCAAAATGGCTGCTGGAGCATCAGCCATCCAGTCTGATTTCTATCCAGCAGAAAGGAGGAATCATTGAAAGAGGATGTACACATTTACCTTAATGATATATTTCAGAAATTATTCCTCTACCTTTGATTACATTCTATGATTAGAACTTAGCCACATGGCTATATCTAGCTACACAGATTGCTGGGAAATTTCCTTATTCAAAGTGGCCATTTACCCAGCTAAAAAAGGTCTTTTTATTTTACTAGGGAAAAAGAGAGTATGTAATGAGAGGGCATTTAGTGGTCTCTGCCACAATAGGCAAACATCAAAGGTAAACTTGAAAAATTCATTTTGATGATATTGTTAAAAGATAGATCACTTCTCAGCCTTTCAGCTAAGATCAAATGTAGTATGGGGACTTTCCAGGTAGTACAGTGGTAAAGAAGCAGGCTGTACCACCTGGAAAGCTCCCATACTACATTTGAGTCTCCAGTGCAGGAGACACACAAGAGACTGAGTCTCAGCCGCTGGCTCAGGAGGATCTTCTGGAGTAGGAAATGGCAACTCGCTGCAGTATTCTTGCCTGAAAAGTTCCATGGACGGAAGAGCCTGGTGGGCTATGGTCCATGGGGTCGCAAAGAGTCAGATATGACTGGGTGACTGAGCACACGTTAAAATATGAATTTTGAGGAAGCCTTGGCCATTTTTATAGTACTCTATAAATTAATATTTCATATTTATAGTTTATTATAAACTATTTCTTTAAATGTAAATCTTAAAGGAAATTGGTCTGAAAGCATTTCACAGAACAAAAATATGGCTTATGACATAAATAGTAAAAATAGAAATGATGTCATGTTCCTGCTTAGCTAATGTAGAAGAATTTCATCAGGTAATGCAGTGTTGATGAGTTAATAGCTTTATCTAACTCTCCTGAATATATAATGTGCCTGAACTCCTGGTACATTGTGAAAGCTTCAGATGGGGCTTTCTACAAGTTATTCATTTTATTTTATGCAGTAAGAACTTACAGTGCAAGATTTGGATTTTTTTTTTTATGACATGCTGTACAATGGTTAAAAATGATGGTAATACATCAGTTTTGCTATAGAGTGATAATCAGCTGTGGATGTTGGCCATAGTATCAGCTCAGTTCAGCCACTCAGTCATATCCAACTCTTTGCAACTCCATGTACTGCAGTACACCAGGCTTCCCTGTCCATCACCAACTCCTGGAGCTTACTCAGACTCATGTCCTTCAAGTCGATGATGCCATCCAACCATCTCATCCTCTGTTGTCCCCTTCTCCTGCCTTTAATCTTTCCCAGCATCAGGGTCTTTTCAAATGAATCAGTTCTACGCATCAGGTGGCCAAAATACTGGAGTTTCTACTTCAGCATCAGTCCTTCCAATGAATATTCAGGACTGATTTCCCTTAGAATGGACAGGTTGAATCTCCTTGCAGTCCAAGGGAATCTCAAGAGTCTCCTCCAACACCACAGTTCAAAAGCATCAATTCTTTGGCACCCACCTTTCTTTATAGTCCAACTCTCACACCCGTACATGACCACTGGAAAAACCATAGCTTTGACAAGACAGATCTTTGTTGGCAAAGTAATGTCTCTGCTTTTTAATATACTATCTAGATTGGTCATAACTTTCCTTCCAAAGAGCAAACATCTTTTAATTTCATGGCTGCAGTCACCATCTGCAGTAATTTTGGAGCCCCTCAAAATAAAGTCTCTCACTGTTTCCATTGTTTCCCCATCTATTTGCCATGAAATGATGGGACCAGATGCCATGCTGTTAGTTTTCTGAATGTTGAGTTTTAAGCCAACAGTTTTGCTCTCCTCTTTCACTTTCATCAAGAAGAGGCTCTTTAGTTCTTCCTTGCCTTCTGCCATAAGAATGGTGTCATCTGCATATCTGAGGTTGTTGATATTTCTCCTGGCAATCTTGATTCCAGCTTGTGCTTCATCCGGCCCAGCCTTTCATCCAGCCTGGCCATAGTTAGCTGCTGCTGCTGCTGCTAAGTTGCTTCAGTCGTGTCTGACTCTGTGAGACCCCATAGACGGCAGCCCACCAGGCTCCCCCGTCCCTGGGATTCTCCAGGCAGGAACACTGGAGTGGGTTGCCATTTCCTTCTCCAATGCATGAAAGTGAAAAGTGAAAGTGAATATAATCCTCGATTAATGATCATATTTGATAAAGGAATAAGTTTTCTGTTTTCTAACTTTTATGACCATTTTATATTTGTACTGTATTTGGGATTAACCACAAACTTTATATATATGTGTGTGTGTATAATATTATATGCAAATAACAGACAAATGTATACACACTTATAACAGAGTTTCTTATGAATCAGTTTTGTTTTTTTAAGAGAATATTATAGGCATATACACTTGCTCACTTGGAGGGATAAGCATCCTACTTTCTGTTCATACACAGCATGTTTTAGTAAAAACTTTGAACCTATTGACGCATTTAAGGTATATTTAAATCAAATTCTTACTATACAGTATGCTATTATTTTTAGTAACATATCTTCAACATGCCTTCTTTCTTCTTCCAGAACTGGGAGGGGAAGAATAATGATCTTGGCGTCAGAAGACATAGGTTCTGACCTTGAATCTGCTGCTGGACCTAAGTGACCTTTACACTCTGCCCAACAGCAGCCCCTCTGTACAGTCCCCTGTGTACAATGGGCTTATCCTATCAGAGGCTTTTACCAGGGAACCTAGGACACTGATCAGTGAGGGATGACTTTCCTTTCTCATTTATTCCTTTTCCTTCTGTCTCCTTGCCTGCCTCCCTGCTTAGTCAAGTCTGATATTTTCTTGGAGAGTTCTAATGATGTCAGTGTCAGTCCTTTATGTTAGACAAAGAGTTAAACTGAGTGGGTGTAAGAAAAAATAAATAAATAAATAAACATAAAATAAACGTAAAAAAAAAAAAATAAAAATAAAAATCACAGTTAAAAAAAAAAAATAAAAAATAAAAAAATAAACTGAGTGGGTAACTTCAAACCAATTGCAGAATTAGAAGAGAAAAGACAGAGACTCTGCAGTTCTTAATATAAAGGCATTGATTAAAAATGTGACATTAGATGTAAGCCAGTTGAGAGAATCTTATAGGATAATGTTTTGAGATCAGTTAAAATCAGTTTCAATCATTCCTGAAGACTGAGGTTAAACCCTGTATTTTATTTTAAAAAATATAAAAATAAAGAAATTGTTTTTCTGTTCATAAGATTAAACTGTTTAGTCTTTGATCCAAGGTGCTCCCTACTAGAAGTTTTAAACAGAGTCAGAAAATCCATTTGCAGGAAATTAAATATGAAATGTTAGTTTTAGAATTTCCAAAGAGTTCCATTAGGTTTGGGGTAAATGCATTCACTCTACTACCTTTTGGATAAAATAAAAATTAACTTTAATTTTATAAATCTTTGAGATCCTTATTTTTATTTAAAATATTGTCCTAAACAAAACAACAAATGTCAATTTCCTACCAAAAGAAAGTGTTTCCAGATCTCCGTTAGACCATTAAATTTTCATCCAAATTTAACAAATGTTCAGTTTCATAGGGTCATTGTGTCACAATGACTGCGTTAGAACTTTATTTTCAAGGTTCCTTTAAGTGGGCAAAAAGCATGGCATGTTGGATTAATTTACTCTCTTTCATCCATCCACTGGTTTGGTTGGCAGCTCAAAACTAATTTTGGAATGTAAGACACTTAAAAAAATCAGGATTTCTCAGCACTATAGCAAAAGCTCGAGCCAGAAAAGTCCCCTTCTCTGCTACTTCCCTTCCCCTGGCTGGCTTTCTTTTAAAAGTGGGTTCTTCTACTGTGTCCCTAGGTAGCAGTCTCAACTCTGCCTGTGTGGGGTCCCTTACCAGATGGCCCTCTTAATAAATGCCTCGCTCTTCCCCACCCTCACCTTCTTGATCCAAATGTGAAATGCCAGCAAATAAATAAGAGCATTGTACTCTGATGAGTTCTCTTGAGATGGAGGAGAGCCCCGGGGAGGGAAAGCTAGAAATGGCTTTTCTTTTTGCTAGACGGCTCCTAATTACTTGGCCGGTAGGTAGAAGACACCATTTAGACAATAGAGACTTTAAAGGTAAAGAAAGAGAACAAATTCTCCATCTTATTCCAAATGCCTTTGCTAACAGGAAAAATGTGCTTGGATTGTTTGAGTCCGCTTGAAATATTCTGCATGATCTTTGCCTGGGGTCCACAGACTTTGGACTCTGGGTAGTGACGGCTGTGTGCATATTTCGCCGCCACACTCAGAGTGCAACGGAAATGAGTAGGTAATGAGAACAGAGCAGCCAGTTCTTTAATTGAATTAAAAGCTGGGTGACATCAGTGCAGACACCTGTCCAATTACAAACAGGCCAAGGTGTTTACCATTGCTGCACAAGCGATTCGAAGATGACAGAAATCTTTCCGCCCACAGATTAACATAATGAAGGGGAACAGAGTACAGTGGATATGGGCCAAACACCTAGGTTGGCAGCTGAGGGGGGCTGCTGGGGGGTGGGGTGTTGGCTCCGGGGTGTAAATAGAAACAGAGTCTCTTTTCTTCTCCAAACTGTGTTGGGCTTTGAAAAGGATGCCATTTTGCTTTACATCTCAGGCTTGGATTCCAGGCTGGCATTTATATTTGTCTGCATCGAGTCAGAGGAGTTAATCATAAAATCTTAATGTCAAAGCCTCTGCCATTTTCCGGCTTCTCAGGATACAGAGTTTTATTGGAGGCACAAAAGCTTGCCCAGCTGGTGTCAGCTCCACAATGATTTTCTCTTAGTCAGGCTGCCTTCAGTTTTGTATATTTCTTTTCTGCTCCTTTGAAACTTGAAGTTTGACCACAGGAAACAAAGTGTCGGAACTATAATGTATGAGTCAAAAGAAACAGCATCTGTTCCTTCACGGGCACCTGGGAAAGGGTAGGATGGGAGTGGGCATCTCTTATAGTAAAGGAGACAGCTTTGAGCTAAGAAGATGAAAAGTCTTGATTTTTTTGTCAAACATCAAGGGTCCACCTTTGGTAAAACATTGCAATAACTGCTAGAAAAGAGGACAAGTAAGAAGTAAAAAGAGACACCTTCTGCATTTAGGAAGTTCCCCCAAATCATTGCAAGGGACTTCTAAATTGTTCTCCAGGAGAGGGGTTTTCTGCTCTGCTAGGTGGAAATCCTCAGAGCACACAATCTGGAACCATAAGCACTAGGCTCTTAAATTTCCTCCTGTGATGCGCTGTCTCCACTTATATCAAGTTCCTGCCCCTGCTCTTTCAGCCAGGGCTTCCTGCACCCCCCGAGGTCCACAGGACTGTCATTCAAAGGGAATATACTTAACTTCAAACTCCCTTGGTGTGGCCCGTCAGGATTTCTCAATGTTAAGCATTAATGCAAAATGCATTATCGCTTAGCACTGAGAGTCCTGGCCCTGCTGGTGCCAATGGTTTTAATCCAGATACCAAGACTCCTGTGTTTCATGGGATCCTAACACTTTTAAGACATCAATAATGCTTCCTATATGCTTATGGAATGTTTTGTCAGCTCACCCTCTTCCATTATTAAAAGAGACTGGCAGGTTTCCTGATATAGTTGGGACCATTTTTTATTTCACAGAGTTTTGTGGCTGGAAAAGAATCTGAGAGGTCATCTGGCCTGCCTCCAGGTAGAAACAGTCTAAGATTCAAAGGGAAAAAAAAAACTCCTCTGTGATGTCTGCTGGAGACAGAGGTTCATATCCAAACCAGTCTTAAAAGTTGTCATTGTCAAGATCTACTTCTTTATTTTTAACCCCCTAAGTGTCATCAAGGAGACTATCTCACCTTATTTTACTGAGTTTTCTGTGGACATAGAATATATGTCATATTTTTCTCTCTAGGATTCTTTTATAAATATATCACTGTATATATTTTTCAGTATTCTTTTAAATATAACACTGAAATATATTTTCAAGGATTTTCTTGTTGTTTCTTTGTTAACTAAATACAGTGTGCTTAATTTCTCAGTCAAGTCCAGCTATTTGCGACCCCATGGACCATAGCCATCTAGGCTCCTCTGTCCGTGGGGATTTTCCAGGCAAGAGTACTGGAGTGGGTTGCTGTACCCTCTTCCAGGGGATCTTCCCAACCCAGGGATCTAACCCAGGTCTACCACGTTACAGGCAGATTCTTTACTGACTGAGCTCCAGGGAAGCTTATAGATCTCCTATCATTTTGGACTGGGAGGTCTGGATCTGAAATTTATAAATGTCCTTGTCCACTTGGCATGTGTGCAAGCATTCTGCTTTATGTATTGAATCTATATATTATTATTATCATTAGAGTTCTTCTAGTTCTAATATTTTCTTAGATTAGAACCTTTGTAAAGATCAGTTGTGTTCTATAGCACTTTTCCTAGAGGCATATAGGAGGAGAGTTGATAAATACTGTCACACGAGTGTATGTTCCTTGGTTCTTTGTCTCATCACAACAAAGATTTGGAGTGATGGACATTAAAGCCCTCTCAGCGTGTCACAGCTCTCAGGTCTTGGATAGACCATGTTATAGCTCTCAGGTCTCGAATGGACCATGTTACAGCTCTTAGACAAATCAGTGTTACAGCTCAGTGTTACAGCTCTATTTTATTTAGAAGATAGCAGGAAAATCCATCTTCGAGGTGTGAGGGCACATCGATCCAAAGACATGAGAAGAGCACCCCAGCGTGCGGGAGAGAGAGAAGGAGAGCTAGCTTTGGCTTCTCTTTTTATTTGTTTATCTCTCCCAGGGCCTGTCGTATGTAAATCGGGCCAGCCAGGAGTGGTGTTTGTTTTACCTGAGGTCCTCACTCTGGTCCTTGGACCTTCTTTTGTTCTATTTTCATGGGCTTTTCCCTTCTCTGTCTTTTAGCCACTGCCATTTTGGACTCCTTTTCCCTATTCTACCTACCTAACAAATACCCTTATATGTGTGTGTGTGTGCATTTTAACTAATTTTTATTTGCATGTAGTTGATTTACAATGTTGTGTTAGTTTCTGCTGTACAGCAGAGTGAATCAGGTGCATACATGTATATTCACTCATTTTTAGATTCTTTTCCCATGTAGGTCATTACTAGTATTAAGTAGAGTTTGTTTTCTACATTTGTGACTCTATTTCTGCTTTTTAAATAAGTTCATTTGTACCATATTTTAAAATCTCATATATAAGTGATACTATATGATATGTGTCTTTGTCTCTCTGACTTACTTTCACTCAGTATGGCAGATTCTAGGTCTGCCCATATCACTACAAATGGCATTATTTCATTCTTTATATGGCTCTGTCCCTTGGACTGCAAGGAGATCCAACCAGTCCATTCTGGGGGAGATCAGTCCTGGGTGTTCTTTGGAAGGAATGATGCTAAAGCTGAAACTCCAGTACTTTGGCCACCTCATGTGAAGAGTTGACTCATTGGAAAAGACTCATGCTGGGAGGGACTTGGGGCAGGAGGAAAAGGGAACGACAGAGGATGAGATGGCTTAATGGCATCACCGACCTGATGGACATGAGTTTGAGTGAACGCAGGGAGTTGGTGATGGACAGGGAGGCCTGGCATGCTGTGATTCATGGGGTTGCAAATAGTCGGACACGACTGAGCGACTGAACTGAACTGAACTGAATGTAAGTATCTTTTGATGATAATACTTTGTTGCAGCAGTACTGCTCTTTTTTCTGGGGAGTATATAATCTAAGGATGATTCTGACACTTAAAGGAATGCCTTTTGGCTAATCACTTTGGTCTCTAGGGATATGTCTAAGAAAGGCTACCTTGACTAGTCTTGGAAAGATTATCTTTATTCTTCGGTAATAGCAGAAGTTTTTATAATCATTAACTTTAATCAATCCTTATAAACTCTCCATACTAAGAAACAGAATATAGAGACCGCATGCCCCAACAAGAGGATGACTTTGTCATTATTCTGATTTAGTAAAGACCACTTGGCTAACCAGCCCCTTCTCCTACCCCAGCCTAATTATAATCTGACAAGAGAGAAAATGCTCAATCATTGTATTGCTCTTCTTACTGAAATGGATAATGCTAACCTGTATTTAGGGGA
Source organism: Capra hircus (assembly GCF_001704415.2). Classification (NCBI taxonomy): domain Eukaryota; kingdom Metazoa; phylum Chordata; class Mammalia; order Artiodactyla; family Bovidae; genus Capra; species Capra hircus. The sequence goes on along the minus strand of NC_030823.1, from coordinate 17,911,439 downwards.
AATTATTCCAATGGTCTGACAAACTTTGTCACCGAGACACAACATTATAATCAAGATCCCCACTGCAAATAGGAAAGAAACGCCACCTTAGCCTCTCAAAGTACGGCATGTTTTTTTGAAAGTGATGTACAAGCCACCCAAAACTTTCTACCTGTGATTTGAAGTTGGCAAAAGCCAAAACATCAGCTTTCTTCTTCTCTGTTTTCTATTTTGCAGCTCTCATTTCTCAGTGTTTATTATTGTTTCACCTGCCTTGAGATAGGAAATGTGAGCACTTTGATAAATGGCTTGAAAGATGATCTAGTTTCTCTCCAGCATCTTTCTTTAAGAATCCTGGGACTTTTCTATGAAATACAATTTGGTGAACTTCTCTACCAAAGCAAAAAGCTGAAAAATGCAAGTTTTTTTGAGAGAAGTATTGCCTGTCTTTTAAGGTCCTAAAGTTTTAAAGGAGAAGAAATTAGCAAAGGAATTTCATGGTACACATATACACACAAAAGAATTCCTCTAGTAAAGGCAAGAAAGACTGAATAAAGCATTGAAGACCATATAGTGAATGTAAACTTAGTATCTGCTTTGACCTGATCTTTCTTAAGTCTCCACTAATACCTTTCTTGTTAAGTTGATATAACAGTCACAGTTCCAACACTGCACTTCAGCTATGATTTGAAAAGAAATAATGTCTCAGGGTAAATATTTTGCAATATAAGGGAGCTGTTTTTTATGTTTCCCAATTATAATATTATCTAGATGAATGACACAATGTCATACTAAAGATTTCAGAGAACCAAACTGTATGCAACCACAGTGTCTTTTGGAACACAATATACCTTTGCCCCAGCTAAGTTAGGGCCACCTGTGAGAGGCAGTGCAACCTAGGTTGTGCAGTGATGACCAAGAGAAACTAATCTCATGTCATAAAGCATTTTCTTGTTCACTATAGTATTAAAACTTTCACTTTCTGGGGCTGATTAATTTCTTGTTAGTGTTCATTTCATATCAGTTCAGTTCAGTTCAGTCGCTCAGTTGTGTCCGACTATTTGCGACCCCATGAATCGCAGCACGCCAGGCCTCCCTGTCCATCACCAACTCCCAGAGTTCACTCAAACTCATGTCCATTGAGTGGGTGATGCCGTCCAGCCATCTCATCTTCTGTCGTCCCCTTTTCCTCCTGCCCCCAATCCCTCCCAGCATCAGTCTTTTCCAATAAGTCAGCTCTTCACATGAGGTGGCCAAAGTACTGGAGTTTCAGCTTTAGCATCATTCCTTCCAAAGAACACCCAAGGCTGATTTCCTTTAGAATGGACTGGTTGGAGTTAGTATGGCATTATACTAATTCAGATGAGCAATTTATCTTATTTATACTTGCAATAGATTTGAACTTGGCAATAGCAAAGATGAGACAAATACCAAAGGTTTTCAAAAGATAAAATGGCTAGGATTTGTCTTACAAGGATACCTTAATTTTGATCAGGATTTACAGTTGATGATGGAGGCATTAAGAGTAGGGAAAATGGTAATACTGTATATATGGTTGTCCCAATCTCCTAATTTATTCCACCCCTGCTTTTTCACCTTTGGTATCTGTGCAGTTGTTTTCTAAATCTGTGATTCTGTTTTGTAAATAAGTTCATTTATATCATTTTTTTTTAGATTGCATGTCTAAGTGATACTATATGTTATTTGTCTTTCTCTGTCTAACTTCATGTAGTATAATAATCTCTAGACCCATCCATGATTAACATATACATAGTATTATATATAAAATAAGTAATAAGGACTTACTATATTGGACAGGGAACTCTACTACAATATTGTATAATAAACTATATGGGAAAAGAATCTAAAAAAGAGTGGATAAATGTATATGTATAAATGATTTACTTTGCTGTATACCTGAAATTAACAAAACATTGTAAGTCAACTATACTCCAATAAAATATTTTTAAAAAAGAAATGGGAAAGATGAAGCTTGCAAATAGTTTTGGTTATCAGGTCTGGATTGGGGCAGGTTGAAAGTGAAATGTTATTCATATTTGAATATCTAGGTAGGATAACATGTCTTGTGAGCAGAAATGAAGAACTAGAGCTTGGAGGAGAGAGATGAAGTCTACAGATAGAGCTACAACACGAGGCTTAATGAACTAATAAAGGCAGGTGTTCAGATGAAGAGAGAGGTCTACACACCCAATTTTCAAAAAGAATAAAAAAGCTATCTAAGAGACTGTGAAAGGAAGATGAGCTGGCCAAAGAAAGCAAGGGGCATTAATTCAGAACTCTAAGAATTCAGTGGCGGAGAGGGCACCTGAGGGAGGCGAAGTCCAATAAGTAGACTCAGGATCGAATAAGGATAGAAGAAGAGTTACATGGTCTAGTGTGGAAGGGATCACTAGTGACCTTTAAAAAGTGAGAAGTCAAGAAATACCTGGACTAGCAGTCAAATTTACCTTGGAGTTCAGAATGTAGAGGGCAAAGGCTAATAGAGTTTTGCCAAGAGAATGCACTAGGCATAGCAAACACAAGAGAAGACTCTACACATGTACATCACCAGATGGTCAATAACGAAATCAGATTGATTATATTCTTTGCAGCCAAAGATGGAGAAGCTGTGTACAGTAAGAAAAAACAAGACCAGAAGCTGACTGTGGCTCAGATCATGAACTCCTTATTGCCAAATTCAGACTTAAAGTAAGTAGGGAAAACCATTAGACCATTCAGGTATGACCTAAATTAAATCACTTACGACTATACAATAGAAGTGACAAATAGATTCACAGGCTTAGATCTGATAGACAGAGTGCCTGAAGAATTATGGACGGAGGTTCGTGACGTTGTACAGGAGGCAGTGATCAAGACCATCCCCAAGAAAAATAAATGCAAAACAGCAAAATGGTTGTCTGAAGAGGCCTTACAAATAGCTGTGAAAAGAAAGGAAGCAAAAAGCAAAGGAGAAAAGGAAAGATATACCCATTTGAATGGAGAGTTCCAAAGAATAGCAAGGAGAGATAAGAAAGCCTTCCTCAGTGATCAGTGCAAAGAAATGGAGGGAAAGAATAGAATGGGAAAGACTAGAGATCTCTTCAAGAAAATTAGAGATACCAAAGAAGAATTTCATGTAAATATGGGCAAAATAAAGGACAGAAATGGTATGGACCTAACAGAAGCAGAAGATATTAAGAAGAGGTGGCAAGAATACACAGAAGAACTGTACAAAAGGATATTCAAGACCCAGATAATCACGATGGTGTGATCACTCAGCTAGAGCCAGACATTCTGGAATGTGAAGTCAAGTGGACCTTAGGAAGCATCACTGCAAACAAAGCTAGTGAAGGTGATGGAATTCCAGCTGAGCTATTTCAAATCCTAAAAGATGATGCTGTGAAGGTGCTGCACTCAATATGCCAGCAAATTAGGAAGACTCAGCAGTGGCCACAGGACTGGAAAGGTCAGTTTTCATTCCAATCCCAAAGAAAGACAATGTCAAAGAATGCTCAAACTACCACACAATTGCACTCATCTCACATGCTACTAAAGTAATGCTAAAAATTCTCCAAGCCTGGCTTCAACAATACATGTACCATGAACTTCCAGATGTTCAAACTGGATTTTGAAAAGGCAGAGGAACCAGAGATCAAATTACCAACATCTGTTTGATCATCAAAAAGCAAGAGAGTTCCAGAAAAACATCTACTTCTGCCTTATTGACTATACCAAAGCCTTTGACTATGTGGATCACAACAAACTGTGGAAAATTCTGAAAGAGAAGGGAATACCAGACCACCTGACCTGCCTCCTGAGAAATCTGTATGCAGGTCAGGAAGCAACAGTTAGAACTGGACATGGAACAACAGACTGGTTCCAAGTCAGGAAAGGAGTACATCAAGGCTGTATATTGTCACCCTGCTTATTTAACTTCTATGCAGAGTACATCATGAGAAATGCTGCATTGGAGAGAGCACAAGCTGGAATCAAGATTGCCAATATATATCAATAACCTCAGATATGCAGATTATACCACACTTATAGCAGAAAGTGAAGAGGAACTTCCCTTGAACTGCAAGGAGATCCAACCAGTCCATCCTAAAGCCTCTTGATGAAAGTGAAAGAGGAGAGTGAATAAGTTGGTTTAAAACTCAACATTCAGAAAACTAACAGTATGACATCTTGTCCCATCACTTCATGTCAAATAGATGGGGAAACAGTGGAAACAGTAACAGACTTTATTTTGAGGAGCTCCAAAATTACTGCAAATGCTGACTGCCATGAAATTAAAAGATGCTTACTCCTTGGAAGAAAAGTTATGACCAACCTGGACAGCATATTAAAAAGCAGAGACATTACTTTGCCAACAAAGGTCTGTCTAGTCAAAGCTATTGTTTTCCAGTAGTCATATATGGATGTGAGAGTTGTACTATAAAAAACACTGAGCACCAAAGAATTGATGCTTTTGAACTGTGTGTTGGAGAAGACTCTTGAGAGTCCCTTGGACTGCAAGGAGATCCAACCAGTCTATCCTACAGGAAATCAGTCCTGACTACTCATTGGAAGGACTCATGCTGATACTGAAACTCTAATACTTTGGCCTCCTGATGCATAGAACTGATTAATTTGAAAAGACCCCAATGCTGGGAAAGATTGAAAGTGGAAGGAAAAGGGGATGATAGAGGATGAGATGGTTGAATGACATCACTGACTCAATGATCTTGAGTTTGAATAATCTCTGGGAGTTGGTGATGGACAGGGAAGCCTGGTGTGCTGTAATCCATTGGGTTATAGAGAGTTGGACACAACTGAGGACTGAACTGAACTGAACTGAACTGAAAGTGAAGTGAAGTCGCTCAGTTGTATCTGACTCTTTGTGACCCCATGGACTGTAGCCTACCAGGCTCCTCCCTCCATGGGATTCTCCAGGCAAGAATAATGGAGTGGGGTTCCATTTCCTTCTCCAGGGGATCTTCCTGACCCAGGGATTGAACCCTGGTCTCCCACATTCCAGACAGACGCTTTAACCTGTGAGCCACCAGGGAAGGAGAATTGAACTGAGTGATCTTTAAAAGATAAAAATCAGTGTTTAATAGCAGCGTGCAGGCAGAAACTGGATCACAGTGACAACATAGCTCTGGGTGCCATGGCACTGTGCTAGAGTTCTGTCCTCCGATGTCTCAGTATTGAGAACATTATATTCCTAAACTTATTTAATCCTGATAGTAACACTTTGAGATTAATATTGTAATAGCCCCATGATACTGTATTATTTCTGTGAGACCTCTCCTCCAAGACAGGTGCTGTTATTATTTATCTGCAGTGCCTTAGAAGACTAAGGCACAGAAATCTGATCAACCTGCCCAAACCCATACCATAAACCAGTAGTAGAATTGGCATCTGGACCCAAGCAGTCTTTCCCAAGCATCATTGCTCTTAATTCCCAAATCCCTATATGTTGAAGATGCAGATGTATGCTGGAAGCCTTCCTTTAAGATTTTTGGAAGAAGAGAAATAATCCCTGTTTAAAAAGTGAGTTTAGAATGTGGGTCATGATCTGGGAGATTCAAGAAGAAATGACAGCCGCAGTGGCAGGAGTGAGGGACAGCAGAGACAACGTGAAGGTGTTTTGAAATCGGAGCTGCCTTTGGCATGAGATGGTCACACGCGTTGTGTGTCATTTCGTTGGCTTGCTGACTTCTTTGGCCCTGGGCGAGCATGGTGGTGCCAGGTGCAGCCGAGAGGGTTGCATGGCCCAGCGGGATGCGTGGGGGAGCTGCTAGATTCAAGACTTACAGGCAACACTGGGGACCCAGGGCCAGTGTGAAGGGCCAGAGCAAACAGTGACTGTGGTCTTCACTTCATCCTGGTCTTTGCTCTTTTAATTTGTTAATCCTTTCTATCAGGGAAAGGGAATAGGCAAACATGCATTTTAAAATTTGTTGTTGAATGATGAAAGCTGTCTGTCACATTAAAAGAATCAAAGTTTACTCAATGAAAGGATACCATGAGTAGACCATCTTTTTGTAAGAATGATGACAATCCATGTGACTGGGGATAAAAACAGCTCTAAAAGCCACAACAAAAACATGGGTGAGCAAATACACAAATGATAGTTTTGATACTTCTTTAATTCAGGGGCTTAACTAAATAAAGAGCTTCTGTCTTAGTTACAAACACCAGTAAACAAAATGTGCTTTCATTTCTGCAGGCACCTTTAATTGCCAAACAAATCTTACATATCCACCACCAAATCAGGTTAATTCAACAGTTCTGTGGGCAATGCTTCTGTTTAAGGCAGGTGTCTTAATTAAATAAACTAATAATTTTGCAAGGAGAAGTACAAAAGCATAATTATCTAATTGGCTAATTGTTCAACTGTGTTGATTTGCATATTCGTTTTAGCTGCAACATGAATAAATAGTTTGTATACATGTATCCTACTGTTAAAATAATGAAATCACTCTTGGGAGTAGCATCTCCTAACATGTGTTAATAGATGTCACTTAAGATGGAATCTCTAGCTAAACACGGTTGAAAAATGCGAGGTAAAAGAAAATGAAGTAGTTTTGTTTCTCCAGGAGAACTAGGATCCAGAATGGGATGGTGGCTGTCTTTACTATCAGATACACTGAGTTCTGCTCTGTGAACTGTGTGTGGAACTCCCCAGTTTTTCAGGAGAAACATCTCAGGGCATTCGGGTCCTGAGAGGCACGATGGGGAAAATGCTATTTAAAACTGTCTTAACAAGAAGTCAGTCTCACAATTTTTTCTCACTAGGCGCTGAATTCAATCAACACATGGGCAGGGAAATGGATTTAAGAAGCATATGTTTTTGTTTTTTTATCCTCTGTGTCTCTACCTTTTTATCTCACACGTATACACACAGGCAATACTCTTCATGGCTTATGGTAAATATGCAAACCTCTCTTTGTCCCCTTTTATTACAGGCATATTGACAGGCTTGCTACCCTTCAAAAACTATGCAGTAACCCTAGCTGCTTGCACTTTGGCTGGCTGTACCGAGAGCTTGCATGCATTGAACATCTCTACTCCACAAGAAGGTAAAGTAATTTCAAAGGTCTTGACTTCCACATTTCAGTCATGAATAATAAAATAGGAGAAGAGCTAAATACTGCAAGGCCATTTGCTAGAAAACCCCAACCTAATTTGATGACAAAGTGCATTGCCAGGCCATAATTGCTCCATTTTTTGGGGGGGTGCGAAAATGAATCAAACTCCATACCCTTTAATGACATGCATCTTTAATAGCGGTAATGCAGATTAATGGGCTTTTTAATTGCTGTTACATTGTTCATGCAAGAGCCTTGTCATTAATATGAAGCATCTGAAAGATTAATGAAAGCTTCCTCATTTTACTATGGCTCAGAAGTAAATCTAGAGACAGTCTGACTAAAAAGAATTGATTGTATGGCACAGTATGAAATTGAGAATCAAACGGTTGATTTCCATGGTCTCTTTTAACTGCTAAACACCAGCACGGGTAACAATTATTTCAGTGTGATGGAACCTCCAAACGCCAATCGAGGCATTATTAATCATGGCCTGGCTCCTTCTGATTCAAGTCTCACTTTTGTTGTATGTGGAGCTTGCAAACTGTTGGCATAAATTAATGTTTCAGAAAGCTTACATTAGGAAGGCAGTGGGAAAGAGAAAATATTTTAGCACTCCAAAGTGAAAGCTTTGCTCAAGCATCAGAACACATCTCTTCAAGAAATAACAGCTCTCAAAACATTTAAAGCATTGTTACTTCGTATTTCTCTCTCCGAGATAAGACGGGTTACACATTTCTCTGACTGTCTAGCTGTAAAGTTATTCAGGAGATTTAAAAGGTTGATCTTTAGGGGGAAAGAGTCCCCAGTCTCTCTATTTCAGTATCCAACCATTCCCTTTCCCCCCTTCTCATCCCCCCTACCCCATCCCACCTCTTTTAAATCCTTAAAGTTAAGAACCACTCACAGAGAAGATGTGTAAAGAAAGACAATGGTCCATCTGATATAACCAGGACAGAAGACAGAAGTTTGTAAAACCCTTCTGTGACCCTTTGTTCTTCATGCTTGCACCTGACCTCACCAGAACCCTCTCACCTGGACTATAGCATTGGTGACCCATGTTCTGTGTTTTCTCAACATTCACTCCATCTGGTCTACCAATGCTAGCACTTTTTCTTAATGTCTTTGTTTCTGCTGAGGCACGTATAATCATCCCCTTTTCTAATTACTTCTACCAACTCCAATATGGCACAGATCATCCTGTATCTCACCGTTTTCTCTTCATACACTATACTCTCTGACCAGGTTTTACCTGAAAGAAAGAAAGAAAGTGAAGTCGCTCAGTCGTGTCCGACTCTTTGAGACCCCATGGACAGTGGCCTGCACCAGGCTCCTCTGTCCATGGGAATTTCTAGGCAACAGTACTGGAGTGGGTTGCCATTTCCTTCTCCTTGTACCCTCCAAATCTACTTCACAACTTGATCCCAGAGGGATTCCTACTCCTCCAGTTCACCGTTTCCTTCTTGTTATTTCCCAATTTCCCAATTTCTAGATTTTTCTTAAATTTATTACCAACTTACCAAGCTATAGGTTATGGTTATGATCATTTTCTAAAAGGTTTTTTTTTTTTTTTTTAGTTTCTGAGACTCCAATTTATTGGAAATGGACAGACACCCTTTATTAAAAAAAAACACAATATAGTTTTCATGTATAATAAATTTAATTTATGCTGTGTTTTATTTTTATGGCTGCTAATAGGTTTTGTATATCAATTATGGGCCACTTAGCATTGTTCACATTAGATCAAAAGCTCCTCAAGGGTAGGGATTCTGTTTAGTTTGCTTTGAAAGGCATAGCCCCAAGTAAAGATTACGGGTTAGTAATACTATTGATGAAGTAACACAAGCATCAGTCAAGTGAACTAATATAAAATATAAATACTCACTATTTATGGTTGATGCAAATTTTCATAAATTCAAGACAAGTATTTAGTACTAAAGCAATTACTGATAAGATGCTCTCAAATCAGGGACATTTCCATGCATGGGATGTCACGTTTATTCCATGGTTTATTGGTTTGGGTCTGAAAAGTTTAAATTAGAAATGCAAACTAAAATTATAATGAATAAGTCTTTTTATTTTCCCCACAGCCCCACAACAGGTTCAGCCACCAGTAGCCAAATCCCTTCCCCATTCTTTGTTACTCTCCTGGAATCCACCCCAAAAAGCTAATGGTATTATAACTCAGTACTCTTTATATATGGATGGGATGCTAATCTACTCAGGCAATGGAGAGAACTACACAGTCACAGGTAAGACTTCTGTAGGTATTAGTAAGTAGTTGTAGTCTCTATTAAAGTATATGTACTTCCAAACTAATAAATGTAAGATAACTATAAACTATAATTTATAGCTATCTGAGAATGCAGATTTAAAAGTTGGGTTACTAAGCTTTGTCTCCTGTTAAATCTTTCAGCTTCCATGATCTTTGTGGTTATGTTGCACTGACAGTGAAGCCAAAGCTTGAAAAACAGAAAAGGGCTTGTGTTGACTTCCTTCCCCCAAGGCTGTCTTACTGTGTTTTCTCTACTTTTGACCCTGTTTCTTACCTGAATCCTTCTACTAACATACCTTTACTCAGAGGGGTGCAGAGGGGGCTTTGGAAATGTATCAACACAAAGAGCTCAGCATATGATTCCTCTGCCTCCTATTGATCACAGGATTGAAGCTGGGACCCAGTGTGGTCCCCAGCCACACTCACAATGCAATGATGATGTCATGTCAGTTCAACTGAGGTAGTGACGTCATTTCAAACAAATGCCACTGACACATGTTAACCCCTTTAAAACCCTCATGAATGTGGAATGATCTTAAGACTCAGAAGTGTGACTCAGTGTGGCCTGAATTTTAGACCATTTGGGAAGAAACATGGTATACCTGCCCATGTTATATTATAAAGTGTCAGGACACTTGAGAAAAAGAAATTGCTCAAAACCTTGTGAAACACAAGAGGTCTATATTATGTGTGTTGTCTGGAGTCTGAATCATGTTTATATGTGTATAGTAATTATAGGCTTATGTATTATGATATTTTAGATGCTGTATGTGACTACTAGGTGAGACATCATTAATCAAATATGGGTTGATGGAAAACTGAGGTGTTAGAGATATTAAAAGTCTTCATGAAAGGTTACAACAAGTTAGAATCAGAAACATGATTAATTTTTAATGAATTCACTCTTTCACATTAGTGCCAGGTACTAAGGTTGTATGGAGAAAGGCATGGCAACTCACTCCAGTATTCTTGCTTGAAGAATCCCATGGACAGACGAGCTTGGTGAGCTACAGTCCACAGGGTCGCAAAGAGTCAAACATGACTGAAGTGACTGAGTGTGCACACACTAAGGCTGTAACAGAGAATCAGCCAAACACGGTACTCCATTCCCCACCTTGGTGCTCACGACTTTATGGCAGCACATACAGACATAGGAAAGAGGAGTATTGGGACAGGGCTGGGTCTTTCATCCACCCAATTGCATTTTCAGAGCTCACACTTTTGTGTCCTCTAGTCTGAGAGGCCTCAAAGCACGAGAACTATTGCTTTTATATTCTATTCATCATACTTGGATAGAATTCTGTAATACTTATTCTGTAAGGTAGGTATTATCAATACTCCTATTTTACGAATGAGAAAATTGAGGCACAGAGAGGTTAAGCAACTTGCTCAAGACCACACAGCCTATGAGAGTTAGACTTTGACACCATCTCAGGCATCCTAGTTATGATGAAGAGAATATGATCTTAAAACAAGTTATGTAAATATTAAAGCTTGGTTTCTGAAACTATTAAATGGAGATAACTGAAACTTTCAGGATTTTGAAGAGAAATAAAACTATAGATAAAATACTTAGCATGTTCTGAGTAAAGTACACTTAGTCAAGAAAACTAAAAAATAAATACTAAAAGTAAACTAAAAATAGATTACCCTTGCCCTAGGAATATCTGAAGGCATTATTTTAACTAAAAGTTATTGGCCACAGAATTTATTTCAGTAGAAATGAAAACACATCTTGGAATGAACCTTACCCATGTCTTAATAAATATTATGCAAAGCACTTATTAGGACCAGCTGTATCATCATGTGTAATGGGGACAGCACAGCTTTCAGGCACACTGTGGACACTTCCTACAAGAAGTCTTCGGGGAACAGCATGTGTAAGTCAGGTGTAACCCTGTGTGCTCACTGACTACCTTTATGCCCACCTCACTTTTTGGTTTGCACTAGGCTGCCTGTTTGCTTATCGTTTTGCCCCATGAAACCATGAGCATCATGAGGACAGGGCTGTGTCTGTCTTGTTCATGACTGCATTTCCCCACTGATCTCAGAGACGGTAGAGAATAAGGGGATGAATGAAGTCAAATGACGCCTGGGAACAAAGAAAGATGATCACAACGGGGTGAAGAGCAGGAACAGGATGGGAAAGAAAAAACAATAGGGAAAAGATGGGAGGAAATGTAGAAACCCAAGAAAAAGAGACCAAGACCCCTTCCCTGTGCAAAGTGAGTGCTGACCTCGTCTACAGGGAAGTGGTGTGGCTGATGGCGGGTCTCAGAGTGTGGACCTTGAAGATTTCCAAAATGTATAAAACGCCACATAAGGTGGCGCTACAAAGCCAGAGAACGAACAGGATGGGGAAGAGAGTGAAGTGAAGTCGCTCAGTCGTGTCCAACTCTTTGCGACCCCGTGGACTGTAGCCCACCATCCATGGGATTCTCCAGGCAAGAATACTGGAGTGGGTTGCTGTTTCCTTCTCCAGGGGATCTTCCCGACCCAGGTATAGAACCCAGGTCTCCCGCATTGCAGGCAGATGCTTTAACCTCTGAGCCATTCAAACTGCTTTCTCATACCACCTAAAAAAATGATACTAAATTATGTTGTCATGAATCCTTAACAGACCCACGTAACTATATACCTGCATCGAAAGCTCGTGGCAAATGTTAGCATGGTGTAATAGATGCCTCAACTATAAGAAAGTGGGGTATTTTTACAGAGTCCATAACCATCTTTTCTTGTTACAATGATAATGGCTTCTTCAATGGTTTTCATCCTTTAGGTAGATGTTTTTTTTAATTTTTATTGGAGTATAGATGCTTTATAGTGTTGTACAGTGAAATGATTCAGTTATATGTATACATATATCCCCTCTCTTTTGGATTTCCTTCCCATTTAGGTTACCGCAGAGTACTGAGTAGAGTTCTCTGTGTTATACAGTGGGTCCTCATTAGTTCTCTGTCTTATACAAAGTTTCAATATTGTGTATATATCAATTCCAATCTCCGAATTCATCCCACTACCCCACCTTCCACCCCCCTGGTGTCCATAATTTGTTATTTCTGTCTGTGTGTTTATTTCTGCTTTGCAAAAAGTTTCATCTGTACCATTTTTCTTGATTTCATATATATGCATTAATATGCAATATTTGTTTTTCTCTTTCTGACTTACTTCACTCTCTGTGAGTCTCTAGGTTCATCCTTTTGTCTGTAAATGGCACCGTTTCATTCCTTTATGGCTGAGTGATATACGTACCACATCTTCTTTATCCATTTCACTGTTGACAGACATTTAGGCTGCTTCCATGTCTGGGATATTGTAAATAGTGCTGCGATGAACATTGAGGTGCTGGTATCTTTTTTGAGTTATTTTCTCCAGGTATATGCCAGGAGTGGAATTTCTGGGTCATTTGGTAGTTCTATACTTAGTTTTTTAAGGAACCTCCATATTGCTCTCCTCAGAGAAGGTGATGGCACCCCACTCCAGTACTCTTGCCTGGAAAATCCCATGGATGGAGGAGCCTGGTGGGCTGCAGTCCATGGGGTTGCGAAGAGTCGGATGCGACTGAGCAACTTCCCTTTTGCTTTTCACTTTCATGCATTGGAGAAGGAAATGGCAACCCACTCCAGCATTCTTGCCTGGAGAATCCCAGGGATGGGGGAGTCTGGTGGGCTGCCGTCTATGGGGTCACACAGAGTCGGACACGACTGAAGTGACTTAGCAGCAGCAAGAGCATATTGCTCTCCTTAGTGGCTGCACCAATTTGCATTCTTACCAATAATGTAGGAGGGTTTCCTTTTCTCCACGCCCTCTTTAGCATTTATTGTTTGTAGATTTTTTTGATGAAGGCTTTTATCTGATAAGACTCAGCATTTTTTTCCTAATTCCTCCAGGCATCTTACAAACACCTATATTACTTGTTGCTTTTATCTCCAAATGTCAGAAGATACAAAGCACAGTGGGAATGCAATGTTAATCACTAAGGAGAGGCATTAAATCAAAACAATATAATAGGTTAAAGTTGTACATGATGATTCAAGTGTTATAACTGAGGCCCAGAGATGTCAAGAAATCCTAGTCAGCAACTGGAAGAACTGTTTCAAATCTGAGTCTATCTGGAGTCAAAGCCCATTTTTCTCACTTCTATGCATTCTACTTATTGGACACATTTTATTATTTATCACAACTCAGAAAGGGAGCTGGCAGCTGGTTTAAAAACCCTGAGCACCTGTGTTGATCTTCTAAGGCATCCATAATCAAATACCATAGACTGGAAGACTTGAACAACAGAAATTTATTTCTCACCGTTTTGGAGGCTAGAGGTTCAAGATTAAGGTGCTGGTAGGTTCGGTTTCTCTTGGGGCCTGTCTCCTTAACTTGCAGACCGCCAGCTTCTCCCTGTGCTTCACGTGGTCTTCTGGGTGCACCCCTGCTGCCTCTTCCTTTTGCTGTAGGAGCATCAGAACCATTGGATTAGGGACCTATCATTATAACCCCAATGAACCTTCAGCAATTCTTCAAAAGCCCTACCTCCAAATATAGTCACATTGAGGGTTAAGGTTTTAATATGCAAATCTTGGAAAACATAATTTTGAGTTCATAACAGCATCCTGAAGTGAGTGTTTTCTCTATTAGCAAAGGCTGAGTGCTCACTTTTCTTGAGATTCCACAACTTGCATGCAAGATGAATATAATGGCCCTTGAGATCTCTTTCAACTCTAAGATTTTATACTTGCAGTATACACTAAATTTTTGTTATTTATTTTCCAAAGTCCACCTGCCCACTCAAAATCACAGAAAAGACAGAATGGGAGAGGGAATCTGGCTGTTTGAAGTGAGCCAGTATCAAGCTGCGAGTTCCCTGATGGCTCAGTTGGTAAATAATCAGCCTACAATGTGGGAGACCTGGGTTCAATCCCTGGGTTGGGAAGATCCTCTGAAGGAGGGCATGGCAACCCACTCCAGTACTCTTGACTGGAGAATCCCCATGGATAGAGGAGCCTGGTGGGCTGCAGTCTACGGGGTCGCAAAGAGTTGGACATAACTGAGTGACTAAGCACAGCACCGGAACAAGCTGATGGAGGATACTGCTCTTGTCATTGGGTCTCGCTTTAGCGTCTACACATGCTTTAAATCCTGCCATGTTCCATCATATAATGTATTATGATGCAGTTGGTGCTCATGGCCTGTCTTGCTGTCTGGATTGTTGTGGCATAATGTTCTTTCCATGCTAAGTAGTTTGCAGATGGAACTTCTATCCTTTCCCATGAGGGCTGGTGCTGTCAGTAATAGCGAGACTGTAGGATCACTAAAATGAATCTCTCCAGTGCTGAAATGTCAATTCATAGAGAGACTGAGAAATGGAAGATGCATTCATCTAGGTTGGAGAAATAATTGATAGCAGTTTTTAGTTATAAAAATGACACGTTTACTGAAGATAATTTAAAACATGCAGATATCCCATCTTACAGATAGACACTCTAATATTTGATGTAATCCCTTCTAGAACTTTATTCTTTTTAACAAAATTGAACTATAATGTAAAATTTGGAATCCTTGCATGTTCCCTTATTATGAATACATCCCATAGCATGAAGGGTTTTTCTAGAAATATTTTGCTGTATTCTATTTTATGGATATACACTCATGCATTTAGCCACTTAAAAATCCAAAAGTTCCTGATTTATCTCTGTTTTAAATGTTTTGTGATACATATTATCATACATTAATCTTTGTTTGCTAGATCTCTAAAAGGGAAATAGCTAAGTCAAAGGTAGGAAACTTTTTCAGAATATTTGATATGCATTTTTCATTGTTTTCCAGAAAAGTTCATCAGAAGTGAATGTTATGTCCTTATGTCTTTGACAGTTTTACAAGTTGAAAATATTATTTTATTTGCATGTTTAACTCCTTATTTACTGCATACTTTTTGTATGATGATTAGTGACATATTTTACTTTGATTTGATTACTCATAGTCTTGATGAGCAAAAATTTAGTAGGGATGAGGATTCGTTTTGAAACTTGTTTAAGAGCTATTTCATACCATTTTTTCTGGTTATAAGCATCTGCACTATTTACAATTCCTTGCCTTCTATACCATAAAAAACTTTTTCAATAACTTGGCTTAATATCCCCTCCTAAATATTCAAGGTGTCAACTTTTTTTCTCACTCTTACTCCATTTATTTGTAGCTTCCCTTTAAGTTTCCACATAGAACTAACATTCTTCTGCTATGTGTTTAAAAAAAAAAAAAAAGAATCTTGCCACCACGCTGGATACAGGTCAAAGTAAATTCATTTCAATTCAGGCACCACTTAGCATCTAGGTGGCTGGAATGCTTTTCTTCTTTCTCTTAAATATGAAGCATTAAAAGTCAAAGGCAGCACCTTGAGTTAGTACAAAATATATTTAAAAATGCATACAGTTCAAATTTTTTGCCTTGCATAGGCCATAAGCTAGTAGAATGGTGGGTCAGTTATGACACTGAAAAATGAATCCAGTTAGAGAACCTCCTGAAGGCTGTTGATGTTTGCTATAATAAATAGCACACAGTTTAAGTCAAACTTTTTCATTCTGTATTCAAAGGTAATGGATTTTTCGTAACCATAGTAACCTTGGTGTATTTCTGGATAAATACATGAGGTATATACATTCTGGTTTTATTTTTGAATATAAACTACCACATTATGTATTACTAATAATATGAAAAATAGGATGTAGGTTAGTATAATGACAGCTTAAACTAGTATGCATTTTTCTTCTGCAAAAAATAAATATTTATCAAAAGTATAGGTTCAATTAATTTTTCCCCCAGTTTTGTGGTATTCTGGTGGTGCCATTTATCTTTTTTTTGCAAGATCTCCATTAATCTCTTATTTCTGTCTCATAACAGATTTTTAAGAATTTCAAGGTAAAAACAATTGTGCTTTAAAGCTTGTGATTAAAAACATTATTGAAAGATTGAAGGACCTATCTTGATATAACCAGCAGAGCTATTGTGAAACCACTTAACATGTGTGTATACCATATGTTCATAAAGGAGAGAAACACCTTTTGTGAGCCTGTTCACAACATACTTGGATTGTTTCAAAAGTTCAGGCTAGATAGCATCCTGATTGATGATGACCATCCAAACTGTAGCCAACCAGATCATTCTCATTTTAAATGAGCACCGTACCAGAAAGTGGCAATCTTTAAGAAGTTTGTGAGATGGTTCACAGAAACTTGCAAAGATTTTGGAAACAAGGATAGCAAGATGGTGGTCATTGGGAGAAGTATAATATAAGCACGGCAAGGAGGTTTTTGTGAGCTGTGCTGATCAGTGAAGAAAGAAGAAGGATCCCTCAATTCAATTCTCTTAACCTAGCCTAAACCATCAGGGCTTTTAAATACTAAAATTTCACAGAAGGAATGGTCAAAAGGCACTCCCTAAAATAATTAAATCTGATATCAAACCTTAAAACATGAATATTTTCAAGTGTAATATCTCAGAAATCTATAGTAGTCTTATGATTGAATAAGAGTGGCTGATTTCTAGCACTCTGCATCTCCATTAGGATCTGAGCTTCTATCACTGAGACAGTAACACAAGGATAAGAGTGATGTAAAGAGTGTGTGTGTGTGTGTGTGTGTGTGTGTGTGTTTAAGAGCAATAGAGACAGAAAGAGAGAGGCAGAGGCAAAGAGAGAGCGAAGGAAAGAGGAAAAGCAGATACAATACTAGTAAAGTCAGATAGACAGTAAGCGTTTATATCTTTAACCACTGAAAGTGCTAAAGCTTTTTTTTTTTTTGGCCTTATTTGCCAAGGTCAAAAAGAACCATGTATAAACAGCAAAATAGAAATGTTCATCTTGAACCTTCCAAACACTTAAGTCTTACAATGAGACATTTATAGTAAAGCAAGCTGGACTGCTTATGGCACAATAAAAAGCATTTAAAGGTTAGGTACTTCTAACCAAGCATTATAAGGAAACTTATCAACACTCTACAAATTTGAGCTAAATTATATTCATTCATACTGGTGCTTTATGAAACATATTTTCATAGCAAAATAAAACTTTGCTTTAACCTTGATATTTTCTTTCATTTTGAATTCTTGAATACCACAGTGCAGTGATTCTAAATCACTGCTCTCACATAAAGTAATGTTACTGAAGGGAATACTGTTAACAAGCTTGTGTTCTAACCCATAAGGCAGAGTACCAATAAGACAGAGCCTGGGAGGGTTTCCAGGTAATGCAGTGATCTCATCTATGAGTGATGTTGCCTCCCTATTACAAACTAAGTCATACTTTTATGCCCTTTTCATGTCACAGACACATAGCATTAAATTGTCAAATCTAAGAAGCCTTGAGGATACAAAGGAAAAAAAAAAAAACAAATAATGAAAAGAAGTAAAAGCTTTCAGAGGCCAAGTTACTAAGTGATCAAAGACTCCAGAAGGGCTGCTTAAGGTTTAGCAACATCCCAGATCCTTGGGTTAACAATGGATGCTCTACTTTTAATTTTTTTATTGAGGTGCAGTTGATTTCAATGTAGTGCCAATCTCTGCTGTATAGCACAGTGACTCGTTTACACATATATACACACTCTTTTAAAATATTCTTTTCCATTATGGTTTATCACAGGATATTCAATATAGTTCCCGGTGCTATATATTGGACCTGGTTGTTTATCCATTCTAAATGTAATAGTTTTCAATGGATGCTTTACTTTATAAGTCCTCTTCGCTTAGTAACAAAGGGTCAGTTCAGTTCAGTTCAGTGGCTCAGTCGTGTCTGACTGTTTGCGACCCCATGAATTGCAGCACGCCGGGCCACCCTGTCCATCACCAGCTCCTGGAGTTCACTCAGACTCATGTCCATCAAGTCAGTGATGCCATCCCACCATCTCATCCTCTGTTGTCCCCTTCTCCTCCTGCCCCCAATCCCTTCCAGCAGCAGAGTCTTTTCCAATGAGTCAACTTTTCGCATGAGGCGGCCAAAGTACTGGAGTTTCAGCTTTAGCATCATTCCCTCCAAAGAAATCCCAGGGCTGATCTCCTTCAAAATGGACTGGCTGGATCTCCTTGCAGTCCAAGGGTCTCTCAAGAGTCTTCTCCAACACCACAGTTCAAAAGCATCAGTTCTTCGGCCCCTTAGGTTTCTTCATAGTCCAACTCTCACATCCATACATGGCCACTGGAAAAACCATAGCCTTGACTAGACAGACCTTTGTTGGCAAAGTAATGTCTCTGCTTTTGAATATGCTGTCTAAGTTGGTCATAACTTTCCTTCCAAGGAGTAAGCATCTTTTAATTAGAATTTAGCAAATGAAATCACTGGCCTGAATACACCAGCAAAAAACTTCTACATATCCACTAATGGAATCTTGTGTGGCCATACACTTTACAGTGCTATAGAAGAACATTTCACTGTGGTATTTACCAGCCAGGAGCTGCTGAATAGCAAAGGGAACTCAGGTCAATATTCAATAACCTAAAAGGGAAAATAATTTGAAAAAGTATGAATACTTGTATGTATATAACTATATCACTTCAAGTATACCAGTTGGTATAACTAACACATCATTGTTAATCAATTATATTCTAAAAATTAATAAAATATAATATTTAACAATGTGGAAAGGTGTTAAACATTTAATGGCTTGTATTATGTGAGTCTATTTTAGAAAAATATATGAGCATATACATGTGTCTATGTATACATGGATTTGTAGACATACATATATGAATATGTCTGTCTAGGAGAAGGCAATGGCACTCCACTCCAGTACTCTTGCTGGAGAATCCCATGGATGGAGGAGCCTGGTAGGCTGCAGTCCATGGGGTGGCTAAGAGTTGGACACAACTGAGCGACTTCACTTTCACTCTTTACTTTTATGCATTGGAGAAGGAAATGGTGACCCACTCCAGTGTTCTTGCCTGGAGAATCCCACGGACAGGGGAGCCTGGTGGGCTGCCGTCTATGGTGTCGCACAGAGTTGGCCATGACTGAAGTGACTTAGCAGTAGCAGCAGTAGCAGCAGGAATATACACTAAAGTCTTAACAGTGTTTATCTCCCAGGAATGGGATTCAAGTGTTTCATTTCCTTGTCTCTGAATGAGTTGTTTTATCTTTTAAGTTTACTACAGTTTGGTTATTATAGAGCTGAATTTTTGTAATATTTTTCCCATTTTAATATATATATAATAAAATTGGTCAAAAGACGGATATTTCAGGACTCTGATTGCCTTCACCTATCAACACTTATCTTTTAGTTCTCTCTAGTATTTATTTTGATATCTAATTAGATTGATCAGCTTACTCATTTCCTTTTAACCAGTATCAAGTGTGGCATTCTCCATACCTCTAGCACCATCTACCCCCATCAAAGTGTTACACATATTTGATGACCTTCCTCAATTCCCACATCTTCTTTTGATTCAGTTTCTTTCATATCATTTTCCTATAAATTTGTCACTTGAATGCATTCTTTCCAGCAATATTAATGTATTTTAAAGGCGACAGACCTTGATTCCTGAAGAAGGCAGTGGCACCCCACTCTAGTACTCTTGCCTGGAAAATCCCATGGACAGAGGAGCCTGGTGGGCTGCAGTCCGTGGGGTCACTAAGAGTCGGACACGACTGAGCGACTTCACTTTCACTTTTCACTTTCATGCAATGGAGAAAGAAATGGCAACCCACTCCAGTGTTCTTGCCTGGAGAATCCCAGGGACGGGAGAGCCTGGTGGGCTGCTGTCTATGGGGTCACACAGGATCAGACATGACTGAAGCGACTTAGCAGAAGCAGCAGCAGCAGCAGACCTTGATTCCAAAGAAAAGTATGGATACATTGAGTACGGTTCTCATACTGTTTATTTTCATAATCTCTATGCTGCTAAGTTGCTTTAGTCATGTCCGACCCTGTGTGACCCCACAGATGGCAGCCCACCAGGCTCACCCATCCCTGGGATTCTCCAGGCAAGAACACTGGAGTGGGTTGCCATTTCCTTCTTCAATGCATGAAAGCAAAAAGTGAAAGTGAAATCACTCTTCACGACCCCATGGATTGCAGCCTTCCAGGCTCCTCTGCCCATGGGATTTTCCAGGCAAGAGTACTGGAGTGGGGTGCCATTGCCTTCTCCACATAATTTCTATAGTAGGTACCATAGGAATAAGAACCCAATTGGCATCTGATAATCTCTTATTAGACTGAGTTGAAATGAATTGAAAGTTGAAGAAACACTGAGAATCAGTAAATTAATATTTTAAAGTAAATGACAACAAACACTGATGCATAATTCAGCGGTAATTAATATGCTAAATGTGCTAAACAGTTTTAATGAGGAAGGCTGTTCCTGTAGCTTCATAGAATTTTTCATTTAATTATCCAATATGTAGTGAATTATTTTTTGGTTAAACTACTTGTGTAGGTTTGCTAGGACTGCCATAATAGAGTATTGCTGGATGGATTAAACAACAGAAATTGATTGTCTCAATTCTAGAGGATGGAAGTCCCAGACCAAGGTGTTGTGGGGTTGGTCCCTTCTGATGGCTTATAAGGAAGAATTTGTTCCATGCTTCTTCCTAGCTTCTGGTGGTTTTCTGGCAATCTTTAGTGTTCTGTGACTCGTAGAAGCATCTCCCCAGTCTCTGCCTTCATCTTCACATAGCATTCTCCTTGTGTGCTGCCTGTGTACAAAATTCCTCTTTTTATAAGAACACAAGTCATATGGGATTAGGGCCCACCCTGGTGCCTTCATCTTAACAATTACAACTGCAATGACTCTATTTCCATTTAAGGTCATATTCTCGGGTACTGGGGGCTAGGATTTCAATTTTGAGAGTATACAATTCATCCTGAAATTCTATTCTATGTATTTGATGACTGTGATTAACGCCATTATAAAACTCCCAAATACCTCAAACATATTAGAAAATATAAGGCACCTGTTAAACATCAATATAAAAATTGATATATCCCATGAAGCAATGGAACTTATTTAGAAAGAAGATAATCACTTTTATCCAGAATGGTTCATTCATTCAATGAAGATTCTTAAATGTTCTTAATGAATATCATTATGAATATTATAATGTAGACTCTTGATACTTTTCTAAGCTTTGAGGATCCAATGGATAACAAAAGATGCAAAGGCCCTGTCTTCATGGAACTTACGTTTCAGTGGGAAATGGTTAGAGAAGGCTTCATACTCTTTATAGTGGCTTCATACTCTATCTATTACATCTTCTTAAAATAAATGAAAGCTGACTCTTCCCTGTTGCTAAGTCGCTTCAGTTGTGTCCGACTCTGTGCGACCCCATAGACAGCAGCCCACCAGGCTCCCCCGTCCCGGGGATTCTCCAGGCAAGAACACTGGAGTGGGTTGCCATTTCCTTCTCCAATGTATGAAAGTGAATAGTGAAAGGGAAGTCGCTCAGTCATGTCCGACTCTTCAAGACCCCATGGACTGTAGCCCACCAGGCTCCTAAAGCTAGCCATTTCTTCTTCAGCCATTTTAAGTAGACATGAATTTGTCTCTGAGGTCCCATGTTTAGCAGACCTAAATATACATTTCTCCAAAGAAGATATAAAGATGGTCAAAAAACACATGAAAAGATACTCAATATTGCTAATTATTAGAGAAATGGAAATGAAAACAACAATAAGTTATCACCTCATACTGGTCAGAACATAATGCCATCATCAAAAAATCACCTCAGATTGAAGCTCTTGGATGGGATTCCTCAGTTTGCTGTCATAGAACCTTTCCTGTGTCAGAACCAATGTTTTCCTTCTTCTCTTAGGAAACAAAGGAAGAGTGTTCATGCCCCTGCAAAAGGCTAATCCCACTCTAGACCTCCTTCTCCTACCTTGCTGAGGTCCTCTGTCCGGTAGCCTGACATTTCCTGTGTCTTTCTCTCTCCTCCTGTCCTAGCTTCTTCTGTCAGTATATGATAGGCTCAGGTCTCTTACATGTGGAGAGAAAAAAAAAGACAAACATGGGAAAAACATGTCTTTGAGTTTCATCTTCCACTTATGATATCAGCCTTGCCTTTCTCAACTTCATCCTCACAGTTCCTACCTCCACTGGCTCACTCTGCCTCCCTAATCTCGATATATATTTCCTAGAGCTACCATCACAAAATACCACAAACTGGATGCCTAAAGCTTCAGAAACGTGTTATCTTGTGGTCTGGAGCCCTAAATCAAGGTGTCAGTAGGGCTCTGCTCCCTTTGAGACTTCTTCCTTGCCTATGCCAGCTTTCAGTGGTCACTACAATCTCTGGCATTCTGTGGCTAATTTTGTGGTATTCTGTGGCTAATTGGTTGCATTCTGTGGCTTGATGTTACATCACTCCAGTCTCCACCTCTCTCATCCCTTGGTATCCTCCTTGTGTCCAGATTTCTCTCATCCTATAAGGACAGCAGTCATGTTGGATTTAGAGCCCACGTTAATCCAATATAACTTTCTATTAACTTGATTATGTCGGCCAAAGCTCTGTTTCCAAACATGGTCACATTCACAGGTACGATTTCTGCAACTTGAGCATGTCTTTAGAGGGCACAAAATTAAACCTACTCGCCATCCATTGGGTCCATAATGACTTCACAACTCAGTTGAAATGATTCTCACCAGGCTATCAAAATTCTTGTAGAGCCAGGATGAACATGAAGCCCATATATTTCATGATTCTTGGACAGATTGTTGATCATTTTTTCCATCACAGAACATTCTGCTTCCAGTGTCTGCAGCACCCACCCTCTCAATTTCTGTTACTGCTCAAGCTCTGGTGTGTTAGCCTTTTCTTTTCCTTCCAACCACAGATGTTGATTTATCTCAGGGTTCTTCTTGAAACATTCCACACAATATCCCTTTGCCTGAGCTTCTCATCTCAGAAACACTACTGAGAACATAAATAGTATTAGTATCAGTGTTACTAACAATAATGCTACACACCCTTTTGCCAGAAATAAAGACCTGGATTTTAGTCTTCGTTTCTAATGTCCAATTTTTTTTCACTATGAAAAAGTGTAATGAAAAATCTGGAGGTGTTGGTTCAGCAGATCAGGGATGGAGGCTTCTGTTGTACCTCATGTTTCCAAGATGGCTGCTAGAATGTCAGTCTTCACAGATGTAGTCCAGGCAGAAAGCAGGAAAGGTGAAAGAGCAAAAGTGTGCACGTTGATTCTCTATCATCTTTTAAGGAAGCTTCTCAGAAATCTGCACAACCTCTGCTTATATCTCATTGACAAGAACATAGTCACCTAGCCACACCTGTCTTGAAAGGAGGCTGGTAAATGAAGAATTAAGCTGATCATTGAGCTGCATAAGTTGCTTGTATATTTTTGAGATTAGTTGTTTGTCAGTTGCTTCATTTGCTATTACTTTCTCCCATTCCGAAGGCTGTCTTTTCACCTTGCTTATAGTTTCCTTTGTTGTGCAGAAGCTTTTAATTTTAATTAGATCCCATTTGTTTAT
This sequence comes from Capra hircus, assembly GCF_001704415.2. Classification (NCBI taxonomy): domain Eukaryota; kingdom Metazoa; phylum Chordata; class Mammalia; order Artiodactyla; family Bovidae; genus Capra; species Capra hircus. The sequence continues at coordinate 17,887,646 of NC_030823.1, read as the reverse complement.
TTTTGCTTTTATTTCCAGAATTCTGGGAGGTGGATCATAGAGGATCCTGCTGTGATTTATGTCAGAGAGTGTTTTGCCTATGTTCTCCTCTAGGAGTTTTATAGTTTCTGGTCTTATGTTTAGATCTTTAATCCATTTTGAGTTTATTTTTGTATGCGGTGTTAGAAAGTGATCTAGTTTCATTCTTTTACAAGTGGTTGACCAGTTTTCCCAGCACCACTTGTTAAAGAGATTGTCTTTACTCCATTGAATATTCTTGCCTCCTTTGTCAAAGATAAGGTGTCCATATATGTGTGGATTTATCTCTGGGCTTTCTATTTTGTTCCATTGATCTATATTTCTGTCTTTGTGCCAGTACCATACTGTCTTGATGACTGTGGCTTTGTAGTAGAGCCTGAAGTCAGGCAAGTTGATTCCTCCAGTTCCATTCTTCTTTCTCAAAATTGCTTTGGCTATTTGAGGTTTTTTGTATTGCCATACAAATCTTGAAATTATTTTTCTAGTTCTGTGAAAAATATGGCTGGTAGCTTGATAGGTATTTCATTGAATCTGTAAATTGCTTTGGGTAGTATACTCATTTTCACTATATTGATTCTTCTGATCCATGAACATGGTATATTTCTCCATCTATTAGTGTCCTCTTTGATTTGTTTCATCAGTGTTTCATAGTTTTCTATATATAGGTCTTTAGTTTCTTTAGCAGCTCAATTCCAGAAAAATAAAGGACCCAATCAAAAAATGGGCCAAAGAACTAAATAGACATTTCTCCAAAGAAGACATGTGGATGGCTAACAAACACATGAAAAGATGCTCAACATCACTCATTATTAGAGAAATGCAAATCAAGACCACAATGAGGTACCACTTCACACCAGTCAGAATGGCTGCGATCCAAAAGTCTGTAAGCAATAAATGCTGGAGAGGGTATGGAGAAAAGGGAACCCTCTTGCACTGCTGGTGGGAATGCAAACTAGTACAGCCACTATGGAGAACAGTGTGGAGATTCCTTAAAAAATTGCAAATAGATCTGCCTTATGACCCAGCAGTCCCACTGCTGGGCATACACAATGAGGAATCCAGAACTGAAAGAGACACATGTACCCCAACATTCATCGCAGCACTGTTTATAATAGCCAGGACATGGAAACAACTTAGATGTCCATCAGCAGATGAATGGGTAAGAAAGCTGTGGTACGTATACACAATGGAGTATTACTCAGCCATTGAAAAGAATACATTTGAATCAGCTTTAATGAGATGAATGAAACTGGAGCCGATTATGCAGAGTGAAGTAAGCCAGAAAGAAAAACACCAGTAGAGTATACTAACACATATATATGGAATTTAGAAAGATGGTAATGATGACCCTGTATGCGAGACAGCAAAAGAGACACAGATGTGTAGAGTGGACTTTTGGACTCCGAGGGAGAGGGTGGGATGATTTGGGAGAATGGCATTGAAACATGTATACTATCATGTAAGAAATGAATCACCAGCCTATGTTCAATGCAGGATACAGGATGCTTGGGGCTGGTGCACAGGGATGATCCAGAGAGATGATATGGGCTGGGAGGTGGGAGGGGAGTTCATGTTTGGGAACTCATGTACACCCGTGGTGGATTCATGTCAATGTATGGCAAAACCAATATAGTATTGTAAAGTAAAATAAAGTAAAACTAAAAATTAAAAAAAAAAAAAAGAATTAAGCTGAGCATCCTGAGTGAACTAAGAATTCTGTAAGAATTAGAGACAAGATACTGAGCTGGCATATTAGTTTCTTATTGCCACTGTAACAAAGTACCACAGGCTTGGTTGCTTTCTTTTTTTCAAAATAGTAAAACATGTTTATCAGTTTTTAGAATCAATAGCCAGACAAAAAAATAGAAGATAATTACAATTGCAAGCCATAATGGGAACATGATTAACTTAACAATATAAATTAATTACACAGAATTTGGGGGTGGGGTCAAGCAGAGTGATGTGATAAGTGGAAGTACATACATGTACATTTTCATCTGTCTAACCAGTCTGTGTCTTTTGGTTGCTACATTTGATCCATTTTCATTTAAGCTAATTATCTATATACATCAATCCTGTTACCATTTTCTCAATTGTTTTGGGTTTATTTTCTATAGGTCTCTTCTTTCTCTTGTGTTTCCTGCCTAGAGAAAATCCTTTAGCATTTGCTGTAGAGCTGGTTTGGTGGTGCTGAATTCTCTTAACTTTCATTTGTCTGGAAAGCTTTTGATTTCTCCATCAAATCTGAAGGAGAGTCTTTCTGGATAGAGTATTCTTGGTGGTAGGTTCTTCCCGTTCATCATTTTAAATATATCATGCCATTCCCTTCTGGCTTGTAGTTTCTGTTGAGAAATCAGCTGATAAGCTGATGGGAGTTACCCTGTATGTTATTTGTCATTTATCTTTGCCCTTAATTTTCATCAGTTTGATTACTATGTGTTTTGGTGTGTTCCTCCTTGAGTTTATTCTGCCTGGGACTCTCTGCTTCCCTGGACTTGACTATTTCCTTTTCCATGTTAGGTAAGTTTTCAGCTATTATCTCTTCGAATATTTTCTCAGGTCCTTTCCCTCTCTCTTCTCCCTCTGGGACCCCTATAATGAGAATGTTGACCCATTTTATGTTGCCCCAGAAGTCTCTTAAGCTGTCTTCATTTCTCTTCATTCTTTGTTCTATATTCTGTTCTGTGGCAGTGATTTCTACCATTCCATCCTCCAGGTCATTTACCTGTTCTCTGCCTCAGTTATCCTGATCTAGATTCCTTCTAGTGTATTATTCATCTCTGTCTGTTTGTTCTTCAGTTTTGAAGGTCTTTGGTAAACATTTCTTACATGTTTTCTGTTTTGTTTTCCTGAGACCCTGGATCATCTTCACTATCATTTTTCTGAACTCTTTATCTGGAAGCTTGCATGTCTTCTACTTCATTTAGTTGTTTTTTTCTGGAGTTTTATCTTGTCCCTTCAACTGGGATGTAACTTTCTGCTTTTTCATCATAATTAACTTTCTGTAATATGATTTTGTTTTAGCCGCTGTGGGACTGTGTTTCTTCTTGCTTCTTCTCTCTGCCCTCTGATGGCTGAGGCTAAGAGGCTTATGTAAGCTTCCTGATGGGAGGTACTGGCATTGAGAAAAACTGAGTTTTGCTCTGGTGCACAGGGCCTTGCTCAGGAAAGCTTTAATCCAGTTATCTGCTGATGAAGCCATCAGGGTTGCACTCCTTCCCTGGTAGTTATTTGGCCTGCAGCCACCCAGCCCTGGGTTCTGTGGGCTCTATGGTAGGGTTAATGGTGACCTCCAAGAGGGTTTATGCCAAGGGGGACCTTCCTGACCTGCTGCTTCCAGTGCCTCTGTCCCTGTGATGAGATCGTGCCATCCCGCACCCCCACTGGAAGCCCTCCAACACTAACAGGTAGTTTTCGTTCAGGACTGATCTCCTTTAGGATAGACTGGTTTGATCTCCTTGCAGTTCAAGAAACTCTCAAGAGTCTTCTCCAACACCACAGTTCAAAAGCATCAATTCTTTGATGCCCAGCTAAATCCACCCAAACTACCTATTACAATACTTATAGAACCATGGGCTAGTAAATGAGTTTTGTTTTAGGCAACCCAACTGGGTTCCTCATTAAGGCCTTACGAGGCTAAAATCAAGGATTTGAGCAGTTGAACCTCTCTTCTGGAGGCTCTGATAAAGACTTTGTTTCCTGGCTCATTTAGGCTGTTGGCAGAATTCAGTTCCTTGCAATGGTAAGGCTGTTGTCATTGTTTCCTTGCTGGTTGTTAGTCTGGGGCTGCTTTTAACTTCTAGAGGCCATACTCTCCTGCCTCCATCTGTGCCAGTAAACAGATCATCTATTACATCAAATCCTTACATCCTTTGAACCTCTAACTTCTTCTCCTACCTGTTAGAGAAAACTCCAGTTTTAGAATCGATAATAATTAGATTGGACATTCCAGGATGATCTTTTTTTTTCCATATAAGGTAAGGTAATCATGGCAGAAAGTGAAGAGGAACTAAAAAGCCTCTTGATGAAAGTGAAAGAGGAGAGTGAAAAAGTTGGCTTAAAGCTCAACATTCAGAAAACGGAGATCACGGCATCCGGTCCCATCATTTCATGGCGAATAGATGGGGAAACAGTGGAAACAGTGGCTGACTTTATTTTTCTGGGCTCCAAAATCACTGCAGATGGTGATTGCAGCCATGAAATTAAAAGATGCTTACTCCTTAGAAGGAAAGTTATGACCAACCTAGATAGCATATTAAAAAGCAGAGACATTACTTTGCGAACAAAGGTCCATTTAGTCAAGGCTATGGTTTTTCCAGTGGTCACGTATGGATGTGAGAGTTGGACTGTGAAGAAAGCTGAGGGTCAAAGAATTGATGCTTTTGAACTGTGGTGATGGAGAAGACTCTTGAGAGTCCCTTGTTCTGCACGGAGATCCAACCAGTCCATGCTAAAGGAGACCACTCCTGGGTGTTCTTTGGAAAGACTGATGCTAAAGCTGAAACTCCTGTATTTTGGCCACCTCATGCAAAGAGTTGACTCATTGGAAAAGACTCTGATGCTGGGAGGGATTGGAGGCAGGTGGAAAAGGGGATGACAGAGGATGAGATGGCTGGATCGCATCACTGACTCAATGGACGTGAGTTTGAGTGAACTCCTGGGGTTGGTGATGGACAGGGAGGCCTGGTGTGCTGCAGTTTGTGTCCACAAAGAGTCGGACACGACTGAGTGACTGAACTGAACTGAACTGAAGGTAATCATGGGAATGATAAGTCCTCACATTCATAGCTGCCACCCACCCTCAAATGGGAGGAATTCCTGTAAGGTGAGAGTCACTAGTTTTGTTTTTAGAAGTCTTTCTACCACAAAGTTCAGAGGCAGAATTATGCAGGTGTGACTTTCATAAGTCTTGGTTTCCTGGTGAAATAGAAATAACAGTACTTACTTCAGAGACTTACTGTGGGAATTACATGTGATAGTGCATGTAAAAATGGTTAGTGCTCACAACCCTTTTTATTTTTCTAAAGAATAAATGATCCATGAACACATGCTTTTGGTTGTAGAAGTAATACTATTATTGTTCAATCATAATAAAGACTCTTAATATCAAACATATACGGATATGAGAGTTGGACCAGAAAGAAAGCTGAGTGCCAAAGAATTGATGCTTTTGAACTGTGGTGTTGGAGAAGACTCTTGAGAGTCCTTGGACTTCAAGGAGATCAAACCAATCAGTCCTAAAGGAAATCAGTCCTGAGTATTCATTGGAAGGGCTGATGCTGAAGCTGAAGCTCCAATACTTTGGCTACCTGATAAGAAGAGCTGACTCACTGGAAAAGATCCTGATGCTGGAAAAAACTGAGCATAAGAGGAGAAAGAGATGACAGAGGATGAGATGGTTGGATGGCATCACTGACTCAATGGACAAGAACTTAAGCAAGCTCCAGGAGTTGTGATGGACAGGGAAGCCTGGCATGCTGCAGTCCATGGGGTCGCAAAGAGTTGGACACTACTGAGTGACTGAACTGAACTGAATGCCAAACATCTCCTGGGGGCACGTCTCTGAACTACATAGTTTAAATCAGATAATTAGTTGAGCATCTACTGTCTACAAGTTATAAATCGGAGGTGGGATGTTACATACACAATTAAGATATTTTCGCTTTTTTCGCAGAGCGTTCTTGGTTCAGTTTCTTGGAGGGAAAGATACACAACTAAACATAAAGCTGTTCACTCTGTGGTATTTTCTGTAATGGGAGGGAACAAAGGAAGAGGCAATTCATCAGGAAGATAAAATACCACAGAGGAGGTGAATTTTTATAGGCTTTAGAGTAGCATTTCAGAGCTGAAGGACAGTCAGACCTAAGGACCACAGTGGAATTGTCAACAGCACAGAGATATGAATGTGCATCTCATGAAAATTAAGTAACACACAGTTTGATGTGACTAAGCACCCTAAGGAAGTGATCAAGAATAGAGGCAAAGTGGGAGTCAGATCGTCAAAGGTGCTATAGGAATGCTGAGACATTTATCTCTGCTGTGAGGCAATGGAGAACCATTTAAGCGATGATACAGCATGAGCTTATCTGTCTTAAAATTAAATGATTGAAATATGACTTTACTCTGAAATAGTCACAACTAAACCTACGCAAGCATTGTCTCCAGTGGGCGAAAGGAATAGTAACTTAGAACTCCAAATGCAAAAAGCTAATTGGACTTAACAATACAGATGGCACAAGGACGAGGAGAAGAGGAGAGAAAAGCATTAGGTTTATTTGTTAACAGCTCTATTGTATTACATTTCTGTGCATTAGTCAGTGTAAAATAAAATCTACTTATTTTAAATCCTTTTAAATGGTGTTTAAATATTTCCTGATGACACAATCTGCTAAAGTATTTACCCTTGGTGCATATTCCATTAACCTTGTTGCTGATACAAAGGCTAAAACTATATTTTTAGGGGCCTTGATTATGGAATAAAGCCTAGTGACATCATTGTAAAACCACATCTGGATAAGCTTTAGAGTCTTTGTCATTCTATCCGATTTAGAAAATTCAACAAACTATGGGAGAATACCACTATTAACAGACTCTATAGTCTCAGATTATTAGAGTGCTCTTTCTCTAAAAATAAAGACAGGGATTAAAAACTCCAAAGCTGTAAATGCTATAAAGAAGTACTCAGTACATAGACATCAGAGATATTAGGGGAATTTAGTTGTATTGAATATATAATAAGAATAAAAAGGCAGAAATTAAATTCAAAGTACTCTCTTTTTATATCTTACTTTTGTCAGTATTTTTCACTGTCCATGTGAATGTTTCAGTTCCCTAAAGAATAAAATTCTCTGGATATTTTTATAAATTACTTTCAGAATAGTATCTTTGTATCATAGATACAAAAAATTAATGCCCAGGAAAGCATAGGTTACTTCTTTTAGTGAAAGAATGACTCAGATATGAAATTGGAAAGAAAATGCTTTTGTTCATTCTTCTAAGTGCTAGATAGCTATCTTAAATTGGAAAGAAATGCCTTTTGTAATATATTTGATTTTATCCATGGCTAATGTTTGACTGCTTCAAAAGCAGTGATTGTCATTCATTCTTAGTTTTACAAAGTAAATATATGTACTAGAGCCCTGAGATTTTCCATTGCAAGTGATAGAAATCCAACTATTTCTTTCTTTCTTTTTTTTTTTTTTTCCTGGATTCATGTGTGTGTTAGTTGCTCAGTTGTGTCTGACTCTTTGTGACCCCATGGACTGTAGCCCGCCAGCCTCTGCTGTCCATGGAATTCTCCAGGCAAGAATACTTGAATGGATTGCCATGCTCTCCTCTGGGGAATCTTTCCAAACCAGGATCGAACCCTGGTCTGCTGCATTGCAGGCTTTACCATCTGAGCTACAAGGGATACATTCCCTGTTGTAAGTGTGACCTTTCCCTATGGACTGGAGAACATAGTCAGCAGTAACTGTGAGCTCATACCCTACTGCCTGGAAAAATCCCTCAACAAGGCTGAAACATACTGAGGAAGAATACTGATTTGCCCATCTTGGATTCTATGTCCAACTTAGGAACCAAAGACAAGACATGGGTACTAGGGAAAGAGAAGAAAAAAAAAGCAGCCCCAGAGGAAGTCATCTGAGCTGAAGCGCCACCCCGAATGTGGAGTCTTGGCTCTTAAATATGTTATATTTACAAATATTGGAATCTCACTGCCAGAAAGCCTCAATTTTACTCTTATATGTAATTTTTGTGTGAATGCAGTTAGTAATATGTCTCCTTGAAAATCATTCAGCTTTGCTGTGTACCAGTGTTCTTTCTTTTGTGAATTTCCCTGAAGTTTTATTTTCTTAAAATTGAATCTCTATGTTTAAATTTATTTCCTTCCATTTCTGAGACCCTCAAATCTATCAGTGTATGGAAATTTTTCCAAATTAAGGAATGAATATTTAGAATTTTTTCTACCTTTATGTACTGAAGGAGGGCCATTCAGTCTTGACTTTTGTCATCTGCATAGAACATCTCAGAGCCATCGTGATATACTTAGGAATGCACTACACCTGTGATACCAGTTTTGTAGCTAAACATCTTACATGCCATATCTCAATTCATTTGTATATATTCAACATATATATTTTAAAATAGAATCTATCATTTCCTGGCACTAAAAGAATTCTGAAGACAGAGTTGTCAACTTCACAGGACCTTTAAATTCTCAGTCATACATTGTCTTAACTTTGGTTTCAGTTAGCTAGTTTAAACCTGGTGGCTATATAACAGTAAAAAGAAAATGCAAAAAGAAAAATAAATGCCAAAAGGCAAAATGGTTGTCTGAGGAGGCCTTACAGATAGCTGAGGAAAAAAAAAAAAGCTAAAGGCAAAGGAGGAAAGGAAAGATATACCCATTTGAATGCAGAGTTCCAAAGAATAGCAAGGAGAGATAAGAAAGCATTCCTCAGTGATCAATGCAAAGAAATAGAGGAAAAGAATAGAATGGGAAAGACTAGAGATGTTTTCAAGAAAATTAGAGATACCAAGGGAACATTTCAAAGATAGGCACAATAAAGGACGGAAATGGTATGGACCTAGCAGAGGCAGAAGATATTAAGAAGAAGTGGCAAGAATACACATAAGAACTAAACAAAAAAGATCTTTATGGCCCAGATAACCATGATGGTGTGATCACTCACCTAGAGCCAGACATTCTGGAATGCGAAGTCAAGTGAGCCTAAGGAAGCATCACTATGAACAAAGCTAGTGGAGGTGATGGGTTTCCAGTTGAGCTATTTCAAATCCTGAAAGATGATGCTGTGAAAGTGCTGTACTCAATATGCCAACAAATTTGGAAAACTTAGCAGTGGCTGCAGGATTGGAAAAGGTCAGTTTTCATTCCAATCCCAAAGAAAGGCAATGGCAAAGAAAGCTCAAACTACTGCACATTTTCACTCATTTCACACACTAGCAAAGTAATGCTCAAAATTCCCCAAGCCAGATTTCAACAGTACGTGAATATGAAGATCCAGATGTTCAAGATGGATTTAGAAAAGGCAGAGGAACCAGAAATCAAATTGCCAACATCTGCTGGATCATCAAAAAAGCAAGAGTTCCAAAAAAGAATCTACTTTTTCTTTACTGACTACACAAAGGCCTTTGATTGTGTAGATCACAACAAACTGTGGAAAATTCATTTTTTTTTTAAAAAATTCTGAAAGAGATGGGAATACCAGACCACCTTACCTGCCTCATGAGAAATGTGTATGCAGGTCAAGAAGCAAAAGAACTGGACATGGAACAGCAGACTGGTTCCAAATCAGGAAAGGAGTACGTCAAAGCTGTATATTGTCACCCTGCCTATTTAACTTATATGCAGAGTACCTCATGTGAAATGCTGGGCTTGATGAAGCAGAAGCTGGAATCAAGATTGCTGGGAGAAATATCAATAACCTCAGATATGCAGATGACACCACCCTTATGGCAGAAAGTGAAGAAGAACTAAAGAGCCTCTTGATGAAATTGAAAGAGGAGAGTCAAAGGGTTGGCTTAAAGCTCAACATTCAGAAAACTAAGATCATGGCATCTGGTCCCATCACTTCATGGCAAATAGATGGGGAAACAGTGGAAACAGTGACAGACTTTATTTGGTGGGGTGTTGGGGTGGGCTGCAAAATCACTGCAGATGGTGATTGCAGCCATGAAATTAAAAGATGCTTGCTACTTGGAGGAAAAGTTATGACCAATCTAGACAGCACATTAAAAAGCAAAGACATTACTTTGCCAACAAAGGTCCATCCAGTGAAGGCTATGGTTTTTCCAGTGGTCATGTGTGGATGTGAGAGTCAGACTATAAAGAAAGCTGAGTGCCAAAGAATTGTTGCTTTTGAACTGTTGTGTTGGGGAAGACTCCTGAGAATCTGTTGGACAGCAAGGAGATCTAACCAGTCCATCCTAAAGGAAATCAGTCCTGAATATTCATTGGAAGGACTGATGCTGAAGCTGAAACTCCCAATACTTTGGCCACTTGATGTGAAGAACTGACTCGTTGGAAAAGACCCTGATGCTGGGAAAGATTTAGAGTGAAAGGAGAAGGGGACAACAGAGGATGAGATGGTTGATGGCATCACTGACTTGATGGACATGAGTCTGAGTAATTCTGGGAGTTGGTGATGGAAAGGGAAGCCTGACATGCTGCAGTCCATGGGTGTTGCAGATAGTTGGACATGACTGAGCGACTGAACTGAACTGATCTAACAGTAATAGAACTAATCAAAACTTTACTTTTGAAGTAATCAAAAAGGAAAAAAAAAAAGAAAACCAAAACAAAACATAGTAGATAATATCCTATAGATCTTGAAAATTTTGCATTTTATTATGACATTTTTTCAAAGTTACTGATTTTTCTAGCCATATGCAAACATACTTACTACTGTAGTGTAATATAACATAATGCAACATAGTATAAATTAAAAGCCTAATGAACATCATAGAAGACTACTTAAACAAGTTATAGCTAACAACTAACATGTACACTGTTTTATTGTGATTACATAGTTATTCAATAGAATGAGCAGAACTTTACCAGTATGGTAGCTTCTTCAAAGTGTATTGTAAGTACTCATGCTGAAAAACATATCTATACACCACTAACATTTGTATATTTGATTATTTTATTTAGACTACCTCTGGGGGTATACAAAAATGTGTAATAATTGCTAAGCTCCTGGAAGGGAACTGGATAATTGGTAAATAAAACATATATATGAATGGATAACATTAATAATTAAGTATAATATAAAGACAAGATGATAAATTATAAAATATAAAGATAAAAATGATAGATTATAAATACTAGTGAAAATTTGGAAAATAATACAAGAGAAAAATTGCCCAAATATCACCTGCCAGAGACAATTACTAATTATATTTTGTCTTATACATTTATTATTTTCTAATCTTGTTTTGTTAGTGCGCATATATACTCATATATCTCAGTCAAACTCTTTTACAGTCTTTTACCACTTTATAATACATGGTGATCATAGTACCCAATTGCTAAGTTCTTTCCAAAAATTGTACTTTCAGTGACTGCGCAGTATTTTTAAATATTTCACAATTTATTTAAGTTAATCATTACAATATATGAATTATTTCTAATTTTCTCTATTGTAATAAGTATTGTAATGCCAACATCTTTTTATGTAATATTTTATATGTACATATTTATATTTTAAAAAAATTAATTCCCCAAATAATTTTCTATATTAAAGTTATATATTCTTCTTCTTTTGTAAATATTTTTTACTGTGAAGTATTCTTGCCATTTCATGGCACTATAATTCTTTTTTCTATTTTGGTTATTTGTATATTTTTCCTATTTATGGTAGTTTTTCAAAGTCTTTTTTGCTTAAAGTGAAGTCACTCAGTTGTGTCTGACTCTTTGTGACCCCACAGACTGTAGCCTACCAGGCTTCTCCATCCATGGGATTTTCCAGGCAAGAGTACTGGAGTAGGTTGCCATTTCCTTCTCCAGGGGATCTTGCCCACCCAGGGATTGAACCCAGGTCTCCCTCATTGTAGGCAGATGCTTTTACTGTCTGAGCCAGGGAAGTCCAAGTTTAAGTTTTTTGCTTAAACTTATAGTCAAATCTAGAAATACTTTCCTTCATAGCTTCTTTCTTAGACTAAAAAAAGTTAAAAACATTTTTCTCATCCCAAGAACTGATAGTTTTCCTGACATTTTTCTTGATAACTTATAATTTTAAAATATTTTCTCATGTTCTAGCTTCTATGAGCATTTAAATTACCAAATGATATATAAACATTAAATGATTTTATTCCCATTTGACAGATGAGGAAATAGAGATTCTGAAAACCTAATTGATATGCCTGGAATCATAAAACTAGTTAATGACAAAGCCAGGACTAAAATTTTAGTGCTTTAACTTTTTGACTCCCAGATCACAGATCTTAACTAAATTTAAAGTGAAAGAATAATGGGAAATTCCATTACATTATTAATAACATACGGTGGTGTCAAAATATTAATACAACATTCATGTCTTCATCACATTATCAATGTATTCTTAAAGACAACATGTCAACTAAAATGTCTCTTATGCAAATGTTAGCTTTAGTTTTTAAATTTTAAAGCAAGCTACTTATGTTAAATGAGAACTTTCTAATATTCGGTAGTCATAAATTGAGGAGATAAATGTAGAAAATATAAGTCTGCAGAATGTACTATTGATGGGAAGGGGTCCTTTCTTTAAAGTCAGTAATGAAAAGTTAGCCAACATGAACTGGAATTTTTATGATTGTTGGATGACCTCATATCATCCCTATTGCAATTAACTATGGACCTGAAAGGATAACATATCCTTTTAATCCACTCAACAGAAATGGTAGTTTGCTAGAGTTTCTGTGACAAAATATCAGACCAGTGGCTTAAGTAGCAGGAATTTTTTTTCTCACAGTCCTTCCTGCTAGAAGTCCAAGATCAAGGTGTCAGCAGGTTTGGTTTCTCTTGAGGCCTCTCTTCTTGGCTTGCAGATGGCCGCCTTCTGGCCCTGTCCTCACATGTCTTTCCTCTCTGCACATGTATCCCTGGTGTCTTTGTGTCCAACCTTCCTCTTCTTATAAAAACACCAATCAGATTGGATTAAGAGCCATGCTAACAGCTTCATTTTAATGTACAAGTATAGTCACATTCTGAGCTACTGGGTTTAGAGAGTCAATGTATAAATTTTGGCAGGGATATCACTCAGCCCATAACAATAGGTACGCATACATACTAAGTAACTTCAGTTGTGTACGACTATTTGCAATCCCATAGACTGTAGCCCACCAGGCTCCTCTGTTCATGGGATTATCCAGACAAGAATACCGGAGTGGGCTGTCATGCCCTACTCCAAGGATCTAGATCAAACCCACCTCTCTTATGTCTCCTGCACTGGCAAGTAGGTTCTTTACCACAAGCACCACTTGGGAAGCCCAACAGTAGGTACACTATGCGATGATAGAACATAACTGCACACCAAGGTAATGAAAATTCAACAAATATTTATTCCTCCCTTCTCCCTCCCTCCCTTCTTTCCTTCCTTCCTTCCTTCCCGTTTTTGGGAAGTAAAACCTAAAAGAGTATTAGAATAAAATATTTTTAAGAATGCTTATTTGTGGTTCTTTTACATGCATCCACTTATTCATTCATTCATCCATTCATGCAAGAGGCTCAGATAATATTATAGTGTTTGACTAAAGAGTGGCATGGTGCATGTTCAGTTCAGTTCAGTTCAGTCGCTCAGTTGTGTCTGACTCTTTGCAACTCCATGGACTGCAGCATGCCAGGCCTCCCTGTCCATCACCAGCTCCCAGAGTTTACACAAACTCATGTCCATTGAGTTAGTGATGCCATCCAACCATCTCATCCTCTGTCATCCCCTTCTCCTCCCACCTTCAATCTTTACCAGCATCAGGGTTTTCTCCAATGAGTCAGTTCTTTGCATCAGGTGACCAAAGTATTGGAGTTTCAGCTTCAGCATCAGTCCTTCCAATGAATATTCAGGACTGATTTCCTTTAGGATGGACTGGTTGGATCTCATTGCAGTCCAAGAGACTCTCAAAGTCTTCTGCAACACCATAGTTCAAAAGCACCAATTCTTTGGCACTCAGCTTTCTTTAGTCCAATTCTCACATCCATACATGACTACTGGATAAACAATAGCTTTGACTAGATGGACCTTTGTTGGCAAAGTAATGTCTCTGCTTTTTAATATGCTATCTAGGTTGGTCATAGCTTTTCTTCCAAGTTGCAAGTGTCTTTTAATTTCATGGCTGCAGTCACCATCTTCAGTGATTTTGAAACCCCCCAAAATAAAGTCTGTCACTGTTTCCATTATTTTTCCATCTATTTGCCATGAAGTGATGGAACCAGATGCCATGATCTTAGTTTTCTGAATGTTGAGTGCATGTCAACATATGGCTTACAATTTTCCTCTCTGGGCTCCCATCTCTCATGTCATTTAGCTTGAGTGAGTGAGTGAAGTCGCTCAGTCGTGTCCGACTTTTTGGGACCCTATGGGTTGTAGCCTACAAGGCTCCTCTGTCCATGGAATTTTCCAGGCAAGAGTACTGGACTGGGTTGCCATTTCCTTCTCCAGGGGATCTTCCCAACCCAGGGATCGAACCTGGGTCTCCCACATTGCAGGCAGATGCTTTACCATCATTCAGCTTACTCTACTGGAATTTTTGATTGACTTAGTCACCTTTATCTCTAGACTGTGAGGCCCTGAGGGCAGGATCTGTATCTTTCATGTTCTATCTATCCTGAAGACATGGGAGGCTCAGTATTCTTGCCTGGAGAATCTCAGTGGGAAGAGGAGCCTGATGGGCTACAGTCCAGAGGGTCACAAAGAGTCAGGCATGACTGAGCAACTAAGTGCACACACACATATCATAAAGGAATAATGAAGATTGTTTTCAGAATGAATAAATCAATTTTTTTCATTTATGTGAAAACTAGATATTGTTATGTGGACAATTTGTCAGGTTGCCAGACTGGTATTCGAAGTGATGTTCAGAGACAGACTAACTTGAGACTGAGTCAGACAAGTTGGTTGGTATTAGAGAAATGACACGTGACCCCAGTGCTTGACATCCACTGGGAAAATATTTGCTTCTTATTTTTCAGATTACACAGCTATACAGACTATGCAAGTCTCATATGCATAGTTTGTGGAAAGCCATCCCATAGCTATAAATATGACTCATTTGATTATATTAAAGGATGTAAAAATTGAACATGGACCCCATGGACTGTAGCCTACCAGGCTCCTCCCTCCATGGGATTCTCCAGGCAAGAGTACTGGAGTGGGTTGCCATTTCCTTCTCCAGGGGATCTTCCTGACCCAGGGATCGAACCCTGGTCTCCTGCATTCCAGGCAGACACTTTAACCTCTGAGCCACCAGGGAAGTCCTAAAAATTGAACAGTCATTTAAAACTTTTTAAGTACTTATGCAGTTTAATCCCAAGTAATCACAAGCAAAAGACTGATATATATTTTAAACATAAAATTGTTGTTTTTACTATAAGTGGCAGATTTCAGCTGAGTGTTACTAAATGACCCATGACTTAAACAAAATCATCCTGTTTGCTTGGTTAAATATTCTGTCCTCGTGTTTACTATACTACCCAGTTGCATTCAAATCTAGAACAGTAGAAAAAGAGTTCAAGTGAAACAAACAAACAAACAAAAAAAACAAAAGCACCAAATTCCTCTAGAGCTTAAGGAAGTTCACCTCATATATCCCAACTTTTAAAGATTATTTTGCAAAGATTATACTCCTATACTGCCCTCTACTTTTTTTCCACCCTACTGTAGAAATGTACACAAGTTCAACAACTCCTAGGGACATACTACCAAATATGCAAATATTTGAATAGCTATTTCATGTAGAGAGATTAGAAAGTCACTTTCTGCCGGTTGTGTAGCTCTATTATGCAAAAATCAAGACGATGCTGGTCATAAATTCTATTAGGTTGGAACTTGGGGTGTTGAAAAGACTATATAGATAATTTTAAGAGATTTCCCTTGCAGCTGAATCACTGCTCTAAAGTTAAGTTTGGTTTTTAAAATATAAATCAAATAAATGTTTTCCATAAAGCAACACACTTTTAGTGTAAACTGAACTCCCACAAACTTTCGAGTACACATTTCTCATTCAGCATCTATCAAATTCTTCCTCTGAAAAATCATTTTATAAAAACTGAAGTTTGGCTTTCATATCTTTTCAACTATTTTGTTTTAATGATGGTGGTATTCTGATCTATCGTGGTAAAGAAATAGGCTATCTTAAACTATGTGCTATAAATAAAGTTAGTTCATAGATACTAAAACAAACAGTAATCAAGGTATTTAGAAATATTTTACAGTGTGATTAAGGAAATAGAAATCTTGTAAAATTACTACCATGGAAAATCTGAGAAAAGTTCATTACAATTTTAGTAATAGTGAAGCTATTCACTAAATGTAAAGAGACAGATGATGGCTCTAGACAAATTAAACAGGTACATATAATTGATCTTTTCCCCTTTGTCAGATGGGTGTCGTAGCATGAATAAACAAATACTTGCATTTATATTTCATCAATATTCTCGTAATTTATTTTTAGATGTGATTTACTGTATAATATGATGAAAAATTAAGAGCCTGAAAATGTCAGCATTTGGGGGCTGGTAGTAAAATATTCTACAGTAAAATATTAACACTAATACATTATCTTCAATTTTGTGTCTATAAGTGTTTTGGTGCTAATATCCTCATTGTAATTTGGTCTTAATCAGTGGAACTTTAGTTATTCACTAAATTAGTTCCTCTTATAACTATCTGTCTTCATTGCAAGAGACACACTATCATTTGTAATTTTGCACAAATATTCTTCTCAAATCACTTACCATTTTGTATTGTAGTTTATTGAAGTAATAAAAATTAAAGTGGTTTGGAATCATGGGTATACAATAAATATCTACACCATAAAAAGTATAGCATCTTTGAAGTTTGGAAAACATAACCCAAAGTGATATCTAGTTCAAAAGAGATACCTGAAAATATCTTGTACACATCTTATGTGCTGAATCTCAGCATATAAAACACATATTAGATGCATATAGCAGATGATGCCTGACAAGTATTTGTGGAGTGAAAACAGAAATAAATGCCAACAAAAAGCTATTTCTGAATGTGTGTATTGTCATATAAATATACTTCCTTTCCCTAAATGGACTATATGCTTTAGATTTAGTTGAAATTTTTCATCTGACCTTTAGATAATTATAGGATAACTATTTTTAAAGTATGTTATTTGCTGTATTTGTGATCCTTAATTCTTGGGAGTGTATCTAAAGTAAAAGAATCCATTAGCCTCTGCTGTTGTTCGTGGTTTAAAATTGTTATATCTTACCTGTGTAATGCATTCTTCTTTATAAAATGCTCTTATGGCTGTTTGTATTATTTTATCTTCACATTGATTATAAGTAGAGATGTTACAAATAATATAAAGTGAGGCCTAAAACTTCAGTGATTCACTCACGTTTACAGAAATCAGGAGAGAAAACTCAAACCCAGGTCCTTGCTGATTCCTTTTCAATTTTTTCTTATTTTCGTGCACTGGAACACAATCCAGTAGTATTTTAAGGTTTGTCTCCCTGCTTTTGTAGTGGGCCTTGCTGCTGCTGCTGCTAAGTCACTTCAGTCGTGTCCAACTCTGTGCGATCCCATAGATGGCAGCCCACCAGGCTCCCCCATCCCTGGGATTCTCTAGGCAAGAATACTGGAGTGGGTTGCCATTTCCTTCTCCAATGCATGAAAGTGAAAAGTCAAAGTGAAGTTGCTCAGTCATGTCTCACTCTTAGTGACCCCATGGACTGCAGCCTAACAGGCTCCTCCATCCATGGGATTGCTTTACATAATAACAACTATATCAAAGGGGAAAAAAAGGAAATTGATCACATGATTATTAACCAAACTTAGAAACAATCAACATCAGCTTTATCAGTGAAATCTACCATAATAATTTTGGTTTGTTTCAAAGTCTCTTGTCCCAGTAGTTAAAATTTTAAATACTCTGAATTGGAAATGTGAGGGAGAATTTTGCTTTTCACGTTGTACTCTTTACAGTGTACTAGTTCAGTTTTTTAATATCTGCATATACATAGTTACCCCCAAAATGTAAATAACTGGTTGTATGGTGAAAAAAGCCTTAGGAAAATGCAAATCATTATGCATATAATGGCATACTCATGTTTATTAACATTATTTATAATTAAGAAATAAATGCTATTCTATTGTCAGATTTTTTTAATGATTTACACATAAATGCAATGTTAATGTATGTTTTTGCTATATTAGGTATAGCCAAGCCGTCCTAGATTCAGATATATTGCGTCATATCTATATCATTATACCATATTTTCTAACTTTTGTAAAATATAGTTAATATGTGTTTCTCTATCTTATCTTTTTATCTTATGACTCAAGGTTGTGTTATTTTCTCTCAGCTTCAATGACCATGTCTTAATCTGTCTTGTTTTGGTTTTCTTTGTTTTAGTTTCATTTGGCTTTTCATTTGTTTTGAGCAGTCTTTGAGAGGAAAAGGGCAGAAGGTTGTTTTGGGGTTATATGTTATTGTTCAGTGGCTAAGTCATGTCTGACTCTTTGGGAGCCCATGCATGCCACATTCCCCTGTCTTTCACTATCTCCCAGAGTTTGCTCAAATTCATGTTCACTGAGTTGGTGATGCTATCGAATCATCTCATCCTCTGCCACACTCTTCTCCTTTGGCCTTCCATCTTTACCAGCATGGGGGTCTTTTCCAGTGAGTCAGCTCTTAACATCAGGTAGACAAAGTATTGGAGCTTCAGCTCGGGGTTATATGAAAAAAAGGAAAGAGAACCAATTTTCCTTTTTTATCACCTGTAAATTGTACCTGTTTTCACTTTCATCTCCTGAATCTATACTCTGATGACACTGTCCATCTAAAAAACATACAGAGTCCCAAAGCACCAGGTGTGACATAGTGAGCCCTCATTGATTATACTCTAAAGGTGATACAGATTAATGGATGGCTGGGTGGATGAATGGATACATAGGTTGATAGGTAGATTTAGTTCAGATTTACTTCAGATCTCATTAATCTGAATATACAAATAATTCTTAATTCTAAGACTCATATTTCATTTTTTCATTGCCTCCACCTCTACTAGGTGATCTTTGCCTCCTGCAAACTAATCCATTCACATATCTGTGGAGCCATATGGGTTTTCTCATATGGGCTTAGGACCAAGCCTGACATCAGTTGGCCAAGTGCCATAGTAACTGCACAAGGCATTTCCATGACCCTGATCTAGATAAACATCACCATACCTGGGCATCGGAGGTGCTGCTACTCTTCCACTGACACTCCACCAGGTACTGAGTCTACTCCCAGGTGACGTAGTTGCCCACCATGGGGCACCTTAGATTCCCCCAGGCTCAAGTGGGCACTAAGATTATTCTTCCAGGTAGGATTGTCCCAGATGGATGCTATACTCTCTGTCATTGTACTTTGCTGATATTCCTCTTCCTCCTGGTATCAGTGGTGGTGAAAGAACGGCTTTATTTCTTGCATCATTCTTTTTTTCTTCAATAATGTAAATTTTGATTCATTTTTTTTAAGGTTTGTATTTTTAAAAATTTATTTTAACTGGAGGCTAATTACTTTACAATATTGTAGTGGTTTTGTCATACATTGACATGAATCAGCCAGAGGTGTACATGTGTTCCCATCCTGAACCCCCTCCCACCACCCTCTCCATCCCATCCCTCTGGGTCAATGAGTCCTCAAGGAATGCTGAATACATTCCAGTGTCTTATAAGTATAGCAAGACAAGTCTAAGTAAACAAACATAAGGCTCTTTTGAAAATAATCTCTCTCTTCTGAGAACCAAAGCATGCCAGCTTCTTCAGTGGTGAATTCTTAAAAATGTTTCCCAGTTTTCAATACAGACTCCTGTTGGACCATCTCATGAATTGTTCTGAATACTCAGATATATCTGAATCGATAGTACACACACATTTGTTCCCTCTTTCTATGATTTCTAAACCTACGCTTACTGCCAAGAATATTGCTATCCATTTCTGATACAGAGTGCTTGTTACCCGCTCTGCTGGATAGAGCCAAAGAAATATACACGTATCTTACACTCCAGTTGAGACCCTTCTGTACTGAAGTTAGAAAAACAGAGAATGAAGAAAGGAGAGAGAAGTGGTGAGGGCACAAAAGAGAGTGAGGTGGAAAAATTTATCTTAAGAACTTGGCTCAGGTGATTAAGGGAAAGTCTGAAATCTGTAGGACAGGTCAGCAGGCAAGAGACTCGAGGAAGATTTGATGTTGCTGCCTTGAGTTTAAAATCCACAGGGCACAGCAACAGGCTAGAAACTCAGGTAGAATTTTTATGATATAGTTTAGAGACATAATTCCCTATTATTTGGGAAACCTCAGTCTTTGATCTTAAGACCTTCAACTGACTGGATGAGACTCACCTACATTGTGGAGAGTAATCTGCTTTATTGAAAGTCAACTGATTATAAATGTTAATCTTATTTAAAATATACCTTCACAGTAACATTTAGACTAACTTTTGCTTCTGTGGTGGCTCAGAGGTTAAAGCGTCTGCCTGCAATGTGGAAGACCTGGGTTCGTTCCCTGGGTCAGGAAGATCCCCTGGAGAAGGAAATGGCAACCCACTCCAGTAGTCTTGCCTGGAGAATCTCATGGACAGAGGAGCCTGGTGGGCTACAGTCCACGGGGTTGCAAAGAGCGACTTCACTTTCCCTTGACATAAGTAGACAACATAGCTTACGCAAGTTGAAACATAAAACTAATCATCACAGGTATACTCCTTTGAAAAATCGTCAGTAAAATATCAATTAAATCAGAAAAATTTTAGATACTGTCACAGTGTGAAGTTGTAAAGTAAGTGTTTTTCCTGAATGAATGTTGACAGATTCCTCTTTGAAAATTACTGTTTTAAACAGAAAAATCTGACATTCTATGGAAATGATTCAAGGATAGAAAATTTGGTAGAAGTCTTCAGTTCAGTTCAGTCGCTCAGTCGTGTCTACCTCTTTGCAACCACATGAATCGCAGCACGCCAGGCCTCCCTGTCCATCACCATCTCCCGGAGTTCACTCAGACTCACATCCATCGAGTCCGTGATGGCCATCCAGCCATCTCATCTTGGGTTGTCCCCTTCTCCTCCTGCCCCCAATCCCTCCCAGCGTGAGTCTTTTCCAATGAGTCAACTCTTCACATGAGGTGGCCAAAATACTGGAGCTTCAGCTTTAGCATCATTCCTTCCAAGGAAATACCAGGGTTGATCTCCTTCAGAATGGACTGGTTGGATCTCCTTGCCGTTCAAGGGACCCTCAAGAGTCTTCTCCAACACCACAGTTCAAACGCATCAATTCTTTGGTGCTCAGCCTTCTTCACAGCCCAACTCTCACATCCATACATGACCACAGGAAAAACCATAGCCTTGACTAGACGGACCTTAGTCGGCAAAGTAATGTCTCTGCTTTTCAACATGCTACCTAGGTTGGTCATAACTTTTGTTCCAAGGAGTAAGCGTCTTTTAATTTCATGGCTGCAGTCACCACCTGCAGTGATTTTAGAGCCCAAAAAAATAAAGTCTGACACTGTTTCTGTTTCCCCTTCTATTTCCCATGAATTGATGGGACCAGATGCCATGATCTTCATTTTCTGAATGTTGAGCTTTAAGCCAACTTTTCATTCTCCTCTTTTCCTTTCATCAAGAGGCTTTTTAGCTCCTCTTCACTTTCTGCCATAAGGGTGGTATATCTGCATATCTGAGGTTATTGATATTTCTCCCGGCAAACTTGATTCCAGCTTGTGTTTCTTCCATTCCAGCCTTTCTCATGATGTACTCTGTATAGAAGTTAAATAAGCAGGGTGACAACATACAGCCTTGATGTACTCCTTTGCCTATTTGGAGCCAGTCTGTTGTTCCATGTCCAGTTCTAACTGTTGCTTCCTGACCTGCATACAGATTTCTCAAGAGGCAGGTTAGGTGGTCTGGTATTCGCATCTTTTTCAGAATTTTCCACCGTTTATTGTGATCCACACAGTCAAAGGCTTTGGCATAGTCAATAAAGCAGAAGTAGATGTTTTTCTGGAACTCTCTTGCTTTTTCCATAATCCAGCGGATGTTGGCAGTTTGATCTCTGGTTCCTTTGCCTTTTCTAAAACCAGCTTGAACATCAGGGAGTACACGGTTCACATATTGCTGAAGCCTGGCTTGGAGAATTTTGAGCATTACTTTACTAGCATGTGAGATGAGTGCAACTGTGCAGTAGTTTGAGCATTCTTTGGCATTGCCTTTCTTTGGAATTGGAATTAAGACTGACCTTTTCCAGTTCTGTGGCCACTGCTGAGTTTTCCATACTTGCTGGCATATTGAGTGCAGCACTTTCACAGCATCAGCTTTCAGGATTTGAAACATCTCAACTGGAATTCCATCACCTCCACTAGCTTTGTAGTGATGCTTTCCAAGGCCCACTTGACTTCACATTCCAAGATGTCTGGCTCTAGATAAGTGATCACATCATCATGATTATCTGGCTCATGAAGATCTTTTTTGTACAGTTCTTCCATGTATTCTTTCCACCTCTTCTTAATATCTTCTGCTTCTGTTAGGTCCAGACCATTTCTGCCCTTTATCGAGCCGATCTTTGCATGAAATGTTCCCCTGGTATCTCTAATTTTCTTGAAGAGATCTCTAGTCTTTCCCATTCTGTTGTTTTCCTCTATTTCTTTGCATTGATCGCTGAAGAAGGCTTTCTTGTCTCTTCTTGCTATTCTTTGGAACTCTGCATTCAGATACTTGTATCTTTCCTTTTTCCTTTGCTTTTAGCCTCTCTTCTTTTCACAGCTATTTGTAAGGCCTCCCCAGACAGTCATTGTGCTTTTTTGCATTTCTTTTCCATGGGGATGGTCTTGATCCCTGTCTCCTGTACAATGTCACAAACCTCATTCCATAGTTCATCAGGCACTCTATCTATCAGATCTAGCCCCTTAAATCTATTTCTCACTTCCACTATAAAATCATAAGAGATTTGATTTAGGTCATACCTGAATGGTCTAGCGGTTTTCCCTACTTTTTTCAATTTAAGTCTGAATTTGGTAATAAGGAGTTCATGATCTGAGCCACAGTCAGCTCCTGGTCTTGTTTTTGTTGACTGCATAGAGCTTTTCCATTTTTGGCTGCAAAGAATATAATCAATCTGATTTCGGTGTTGACCATCTGATGATGTCCATGTGTAGAGTCTTCTCTTGTATCTTTGGAAGAGGGTGTTTGCTATGACCAGTGCATTTTCTTGCGAAAACTATTAGTCTTTGCCCTGCTTCATTCTGCATTCCAAGGCCAAATTTGCCTGTTACTCCAGGTGTCTCTTGACTTCCTACTTTTTCATTACAGTCCCCTATAATGAAAAGGACATCTTTTTTGGGTGTTAGTTCTAAAAGTTCTTGTAGGTCTTCATAAAACCATTCAACTTCAGTTTCTTCAGCATTACTGGTTGGGGCATAGACTTGGATAACTGTGATATTGAATGGTTTCCCTTGGAGACGAACAGAGATCATTCTGTCATTTTTGAGATTGCATCCAAGTACTGCATTTCAGACTCTTTTGTTCACCATGATGGCTACTCCATTTTTTCTGAGGGATTCCTGCCTGCAGTAGTAGATATAATGGTCATCTGAGTTAAATTCACCCATTCCAGTCCATTTTAGTTCACTGATTCCTAGAATGTCGACGTTCACCCTTGCCATCTCTTGTTTGACCACTTCCAATTTGCCTTGATTCATGGACCTGACATTCCAGGTTCCTATGCAATATTGCTCTTTACAGCATCGGATCTTGCTTCTATCACCAGTCACATCCACAACTGGGTATTGTTTTTGCTTTGGGTCCATCCCTTCATTCTTTCTGGAGTTATTTCTCCACTGATCTCCAGTAGCATGTTGGGCACCTAATGACCTGAGGAGTACCTCTCTTGGTATCCTATCATTTTGCCTTTTCCTACTGTTCATGGGGTTCTCAAGGCAAGAATACTGAAGTGGCTTGCCATTCCCTTCTCCAGTGGACCAGGCTCTGTCAGACCTCTCCACCATGACCTGCCTGTCTTGGGTTGCCCTGCAGGCATGGCTTGGTTTCATTGAGTTAGACAAGGCTGTGGTCCTAGTGTGATTAGACTGACTAGCTTTCTGTGAGTATGGTTACAGTGCGTCTGCCTTCTGATGACTTCTTGCAACACTTACCATCTTACTTGGGTTTCTCTTACCTTGGGCATGGGGTATGTCTCCACGGCTGCTCCAGCAAAGTACAGCCTCTGCTCCTTACCTTGGACGAGTGGTATCTCCTTACCACCGCCGTTCCTGACCTTCAACGTGGAGTAGCTCCTCTAGGCCCTCCTGTGCCTGAGCAGCCACCACTCCTGGGGTTGCTCCTCCCAGCCGCCAGCCCTGGCCTCGGGCTCAGGGTGGCTCCTCAGGTCTTCGTCCCTGGCCTCAGGCGCAGGGTGTCTCCTCCTGGCCGCCACTGACATTGGACGCCAATCCACTTCTAGTTGTGACATCGAAGACTTCTTCAGCTTCTAAAAATGCAGAGGTTGCTTATGATACATTGTATTTTTACAAGTTGATGTAGAAGCATAATTTTAAAAAGATATTTACACTCTAACATTACAATTTACATGCTGGGAACCCATTATGGTCATTTTACACATTCTCTCCTTATATGCAGGACAATTTGCTTATCATTTCATTCCAAATTAAATTGCAAGAGCATTTTATGGGGAATGAAACAGATTCTCTCCAAGCCGCTGTAATGTTCAGAGCAAATATGTAAGAAGTAAAAACTTTTATCACAATGTTCTGGATGTTTAAAACTTATTTCTGTTTTCTTAGAAAAATAGGCATTCAATAGGGTTTAACCTTTCACAGCATCAAACTCAAACTTCTCCTTTTACAGATGAAGAAACCAAAAGCCAGTGAGGGCAGGTGTTTAACCCAAATCCCTGTAGTAAGGGCCGTGCCAGAACTAGACAAAGATTTCCCAATGCCTGGCTCCATTATGTGTGGGTCCATTGCATCATCATGACAAACTTATCAACCAGGAATCCAGTGGTCTTTCCAAAAATGCCCCAAACTGTCTTTATGGCTTTCTTTTCTTTACTTTTTCTGTATGTCCTGCACCTGAGCGAAACTGAACTTTGTTGACCTGAATCTAAACATTTTTAACCAAGCTTGTGCTGAATTAATCTACAACAATGCCCTTTGCCAACTCTTCCCACGCAGAATATCTGCTCCCTCTGTCTCTACTGCTTTAAAACCTGTCCAAATGCTGTCTCCTTTTTGATAGATGGGTATACTTACAGATTTATCTCAAAATTTCACAAATTTCATTAATCTGCATATACAGATGAGTCTCATTAGTTCTAATACTCATATTTCACTTATTTACTTCCCTCACTTCAAGTAGGTGATCTCTGCCTCCTGCAAAGTAATCCGCATGCATAGCAACCATCCTCCTAAGACTGAAGGAAAATGCCCTAGTTTTGTAGGGAAAATTTAGCTAAGTTATATGACTGAAGTTTCTCAGATAATATTCCTGTAATGTTATCTTAGGTCTTTCTCTTTGGTTTGTGAGCTAAAAGCGTTTATGAAAATTGAAAGCTGGATACTGATTTCCTAATTCTGTCTCTTACTGTCCGGAGGCAAAGTAGAAGAGTGGGTGGGATATTAGTGTGTGTCTGTGTGTGTGCGCGCGCGCGCACGTGCGTAAGGTTATGTTATTATAAAAGTAACCAAGAAAAATAACTTTGGGCTAAATATACCATAATTTATTACAAACTAAATGGTAGAGAGACTCAGAAAGCCAGACTCAAGACTGCTGGCTAAGAATGCTGTCAACCTAAGGAGTTTAGTATGGAAGACTTTTGCTCTAACCAGTCAGTGAGAGAAGGGGAAATTAGGAAGCATCATCCCTCATTATCACAGACAAACTAGTGACTGACAACTCACAGCAGGTAGGGCTCCCTCACCACATGCCATCTGCTGCGATCCTGAGGGAGGGATTAGGCTTTCCTCTCTTTACTTCCAGTTATCTTATTGCAATGAAGTTTTCACTTTTCCACCATCAAAAGTGTCCAAATATTAGGAGTCATATGGGGGTTCCTATAAGATGCATCCTTCTTCTCCAATAGTATGTAACACTGTGAATGCTTACATCTGGGATACAGATGCTCACAAAGGAAATTTGCTAAAAGGGCAAACAAATAGGATGTAGACCATACATCTGTTGGGGAGAAATAGGAGATTCTCCGTAAATAGTATACACTTTGAATAGGGATTTGATGAAAGTAAAAGATATGATATTCCTCTGATAAAGTGGGAAATATTGTAAGCACAAATAAAAATTTTGTGGAGTTCAGTAATAAACTTTGGGTGTGGTTTTATATGCAAATCCTTACCTGGGCAAAATTATTCCAGCTCCGTAAATTAATTAGAAAATACACGACTGAATGTCTGTCTTGGTTAATTGCTCATCTAGCCAAAGAATGTCATGTTGCAAGTTAAGGTTTCTATGAGGAGCAGAAGAGCAGTGATGTTCAGGCTAAAGAAAGCCTCTGTTTTTATTAATTATAAGGTCAGAATCTGATTTGTCTGGAATCAGAAGAGAAGCACGGGTGGAGCAGGAGCTGTCCTCTGGCAGAGATGAATGCACTCTGACATACTATGTGTATTCTGGCATAACTCATTGCTTTCTGGGTGTCTGTGGAAAGCACAACACCTCTTAGGTCTGCTGCCCGAGATGGGTTCTCACTGAACCATGCCTTTGCCCTGGTTCTCAAGTTGGAATACCCAATGACAGAAGGAGATGTGGTCAGTGCTTACCTAGATGGTTCCCATGTTTTTCAACATCCTCATGATGATCTGTGGACAAGATGCACATAAAGGAGAGAGAAAATTCAGGAAAAATCTGTTTTTCTTTTGTGAAATACTACTAGGAGTTTCTCAGAGAAAGAATCAGGTGATAAAGAAGGAAAGTGAAAGTATTCGACTCTTTGTGTCCCCATGGACTGCAGCCTGCCAGGCTCCTCTGCCCATGGACTTCTCCAGGCAAGAATACTAGAGTGGGTTGCCATTCTATTCTCCAGGGGATCTTCCTGACCCAGAGATTGAACCTGGTCTCCCGCATTTCAGGCATATTCTTTACCATCTGAGCTACCAGGGAAGCCCCAAAACGGCTTTTAATTTTTTGATGGGAGAAACCAATTAAAAGATAGAAATTTCTCACTTTATACCAGGAATTAAAAGAAAATATTGCTTAATTATTGGTTCATTTTGTAAACTGAGATCAATGAAATGCTGTGAACAACAGCAAGAAATCAATCATAAAATAACATAAAATTCATGGCCAGTATTGTAAATTAAAGCTTGCCTGACAGTATTTGGTGAAGTGTCCGTGCACTGGGATGCATTTCCTTGTATCACAACTCAGGATACTGAGATCCATTTATAATGCATATTAGAGTGATCTGTTTTCCCCGTCCACAACTCCCTGTGTTTGATTTTATGCAAACGATGACATCGAGGAAATGGGAAAGAAGATGTTACTAAGGGGCCCTGACAAACAGTAGCCTTATATTTTTAGGATTCTCCTGCCTTCCATTTACTAACTCAGAGTTGGTACATACCTGTGATTGTTTGAATCCCTTGATCCATTACGTTGCCCTTGAAGGATCTAATCACATCTGTACAGTAATACTACAAAATCAGTTGCAGTCAGGCAGGGAGGAGAGAATCATCATCACATTCTTCTTTGCTTTAAAGTTTATATTGTGGCTTTGTTTATGGCTTCACTCATAAAGAATACCTTAGTTGGCATCCCCTGGAACTTCTTTACTTTTTAAATTAATTCTTTAAAAAAAAAAAAATCTCCATTCCATTTGTTCCTCTTTTGCATAGCTATTCTTTATTTTCCCCCACTGATGCTGCTTCCTTTTACCTTTCTCTAATTTTCCTTTCCTTTGTCCTTACTGTCTCCTCCCATTTCACCAAGGATTCCCCAACCAGGTCACCTGGGCAGCTTCCTCTACCATGTATCACGTTAGGTTCTACCCTTTTCTTTTTCTTTTATGCCTTATTATTCAGAGGACCCTAATGGCACTTCATCTTCTTATGGAAATACATTGAGAATAATCCACTTTGGGGTGGACAGGACAGGCATAAAAATGACTTGGAAGTCAAAAAAGCTATTTAATCAGACTGGCTTTCATTGTACCATTGAGTTGACAGGTTTTATATTTTCAGAAGTAAAAGAAAAGCCTCAGTTCCTATGATCACAGAGGCATAGCAATCTGATTTCCTTAACTGGACATGTGAACAAACAAATTATTTTTGGGGATTAATTTATCTTAAAAAAGATTAGAGAAAATGTTAATTCTATATAAGTTGTAAAATCTTGGTTTATGATCATCATAAGCATAAATGAAGTGTCAGTTAAGCATGGAGCCTTATAAATCTCAGTCAATAAGATATCCACATATATCTCTATTTCTGTGAATATCTATATTTTTATGTTGTTGTTGGTCATTTGCTAAGTCATGTCTGACTTTTTATGAACCCATGGACTGCAGCATGCCAGGCTCCTCTGTCCTTCACTATCTCCCGGAGTTTGCTCACATTCATGTCCATTGAGTCAGTGATTCTTTCTAACCACCTCATCCTCTGCTTCCCCCTTCTCCTTTTGCCTTCAGTCTTTCCCAGCATCAGGGTCTTTTCCAGTGAGTCAGCTCTCCTTATCAAGTGACCAAAGTATTGGAGCTTCAGCATCAGTCCATCCAGTGAATGTTCCTTTAGGATTGACTGATTTGATCTCCTTGCAGTCCAAGGGCCTCTCAAGAGTCTTCTCCAGCACCACAATTGGAAAGCATTGATTCTTTGGTGCTCAGCTTTCTTTATGGTCCAGCTCTCATATCTGTACATGACAACTGGAAAAACCATAGCTTTGACAATATGGACCTTTGTTAGCAAAGCGATGTCTCTGCTTTTTAAAACAATGTCTATGTTTGTCATAGCTTTTATTCCAAGGAGCAAGTGTCTTTTAATTTTATCACTGTGGTCACTGTCCACAGTGATTTTGGAGCTCAAGAAAATAAGCTCTGTCACTGTTTCCACTTTTTCCCCTTCTATTTGCCATGAAGTGATGGGACTGGGTGCCACGATCTTAGTTTTTTTTCATGTTGAGTTTCAAGCTAGCTTTTTCACTCTCCTCTTCCACCCTTGTCAAAAGGGTCAAGGGTAGGGAGGAGCAGAAGATAAAAGATATAGGTTAGGATGACAGCCATATTGATCTCTGCTCCTCTGTGGCACAGGTAGGAAAAATGATGGGTTCAGAGGAGGGAACTATCCTGAGGACTCCAATTTTAGACCCCACTTGGTTTCTCCAGAGAATTGTCCAAACCATAAAAGGAGGAGAAAAGACCAATGCAATGAAGGGAGAAACAAGGTAACAAGATTGTTATTGCTGAGGAGTGATAGAGATCCAGTTCAAACTGGAAAACCTAGAATTGCAGTAGATTCTTTCAGTATGTTTAGAAGTGTTAGAGAAAGAAGTTGAGGTTTAGCCAGAGCTAGGAATTGGGAAAGCAGATACAGAAGAGGACCGGGGAAGTTGAAAACTCTAGGGACCCGGGAGTATGGCTTTGAAATGGGTGAGCAAAGATCATAGCAAGGAAAATGCAAATGTGCAAATCTCTGCAAATAAGAGGCTGAACATTGTGTGATGGCAAATGAGTGTTTGTTTGGATATGACAAGTGGATGAGGTGGGAATTTACCAGAGAGGGCAGGCTTTAGATTGAGAACCTTGGAAATGGTTCCAAAGATGATTAAGTAGTAGGTATAACTATCCTGCATGTTGAATAAATGAAGCAGAAGTGAAGGGCATTACATTTGAGGAAGTTAGAATGAAGCCAGATTCAGAGATGAGTCATTACTGAGGATGTTGAAGCTGCCAAAAAAGGGATTACGATTGAAAAGAAAATTGAGCCAATGCTGAAGTCATTGAGGAAAGGGGAAGTATGATGACATAGGAAGTATAATAGGGCATGTGTCAACTAGGTCTTCGGCATAAATTTTCTTAAATAATGAATTGGTATTGGTAAACTATGGCTCTTTTCTCCATATAATATATACTTAAATATTATAGAATTTGAAAATATATGTAGCCCCAAATTTAACTCATCTGTATGCCCTCACTTTGAGAAAACTGCTGTTAATAATTTTTTTTAATATTCCATAATGTATTGTAGCTTTTAAACTTTATGTTGCATACTGGAGTATAGTTGATTAACAATGTTAGTTTCAGGTGTATAGCAAAGTGATTCAGTTGTACCTACTCCTTGGAAGGAAAGTTATGACCAACCTAGATAGCATATTGAAAAGCAGAGATATTACTTTGCCAACAAAGGTCTGTCTAGTCAAGGCTATGGTTTTTCCAGTGGTCATGTATGGATGTGAGAGTCGGACTGTGAAGAAAGCTGAGCACCAAAGAATTGATGCTTTTGAACTATGGTGTTGCAAAAGACTCTTGAGAGTCCCTTGGACTGCAAGGAGATCCAATCAGTCCATCCTAAAGGAGACCAGTCCTGGGTGTTTATTGGAAGGACTGATGCTGATGCTGAAGCTCCAGTACTTTGGCCACCTGATGCGAAGAGTTGATTCATTCGAAAAGACCCTGATGCTGGGATGCTGGGTGTAGGAGGAGAAGGGAATGACAGAGGATGAGATGGCTGGATGGCATCACTGACTCGATGCACATGAGTTTGGGTGAACTCTGGGAGTTAGTGATGGACAGGGAGGCCTGGCGTGCTGCAGTTCACGGGGTGGCAAAGAGTCAGACAGGACTGAGTGATTGAACTGAACTGAACTGATACATGTATCTATTCTTTTTCAATTTCTTTTCCCACTTAGCTCATTACAGAGTATTGAGCAGAATTCCCTGTGATATAGAGTAGGACCTTGTTGGCTATCTATTTTTATATACAGCAGTATGTACATGTCAATTCCAAGCTAACCACCCCCACCCCCATCCCCCTGGCAACCAGAACTTTGTTTTCTAAGTCACTGAATCTGTTTCTGTTTTGTAAACAAGTTCATTTGTATCATTTTTATTGTATTCCATATATAAGCAATGCTAAGTCCCTTCAGTTGTGTCTGACTCTGTGCGACCCCAGAGACGGCAGCCCACCAGGCTCCCCCGTCCCTGGGATTCTCCAGGCAAGAACACGGGAGTGGGTTGCCATTTCCTTCTCCAATGCAGGAAAGTGAAAAGTGAAAGTGAAGTCACTCAGTCGTGTCCGACTCTTAGTGACCCCATGGACTGTAGCCTACCAGGCTCCTCTGTCCCTGTGATTTTCCAGGCAAGAGTACTGGAGTGGGGT
Source organism: Capra hircus (assembly GCF_001704415.2). NCBI lineage: Eukaryota > Metazoa > Chordata > Mammalia > Artiodactyla > Bovidae > Capra > Capra hircus. The sequence continues at coordinate 17,856,569 of NC_030823.1, read as the reverse complement.
GCCATTGCCTTCTCCAATATAAGCAATACCATATGATATTTGTCTTTGTCTGACTTACTTCATTTAGTATGATAATCTCTAGGCCCATCTATGTTGCTGCACATGGCATTATTTTTTTCCTTTTCATGACTGAGTAACATTCCATCTTATATATGTACCACATCTTCCTTAATACTGTAGATTTTTAATGAAATATTCATGTTTGAGAATTAAGCTTTAACATTCAAAGAATACAAGTCTGCCTTTTTCTTGTCTCTTAACAATGAATTGCCTTCATCTCACAATTACATTGGTCTGACAAACTGTATTCAGTAAATTCTTAGAGACTTTCATTCAGGTATGACTCTATTTCTGTGAAAAGTAGGCCATAGAATTTTCTCTGGCCTTGCCTAATTCATTTTTTCAACAAATAAAACTACTAGTTAGATCTCACCAATCCTGAAGACATCTTGGAGAACACAATAGAAAGCATCTTTCTGTACTCAAAGAGTTTATATCCCTCTGAGACCAATAACAAGGCGGTTTCTGTCATGTTTTGGTAACTATGATAAGTAACTAAGCAAGGTGATATGACTGAGGGTACCTGGGGATGGATGGTGGTGGCCATGCTGTTAGATTATCAAGAAGGACCACTCAGAGGAATATGAGCCTGATGGATGAGATAAAGTCAGCCAAGCACAAAGAAGGAGAAAACAGGTGTTCATCAGAAGAGACGGCACCTACAAAGGCCTGGAGGTGTGAGATTGTAGTTTTGGAGGGATGTGGAGGGGCAGAAATGGCCAGTGTATGGAAGGCATGAGAGGTAGGCCCTTGTCAAATCAAGTAGTGATTATATATATTTGACAAGTAGTCAATCAATCAAATCATTGACCATTTGTGTATGTCATTCTATGAGAAACAGGTGGTCACTGCAGGGTGGCCTGGGGAATCAAAAAATCACTGTGGGCTGATGATCTTGCTTCCTTCTTCACTAAGAAAACTGAAGCAATTATAAGATAAACCCCACCCACTCGCCCTAGCATTTGTACCCACATAGTATCCTTTCCCTCCATAACCACAGATTATCTGTTCCTGCTCCTTCTGAGTACAAATCCTCCACTTTCGTTCTTGGGTGCAATCTTTCACACATTCAAGGTCAAAGCTCCAGCCCCATTAACAATTCTGCCCTCCCTGTTGGGCCATTTCTATCAGCATACGTCATTTTATCTTATTTGATTATTAAAAAAAATTCTTTGACCTCTACTTACCTTCCATCTAGTGTTTCACCTCTCTATTTTCCCTCACAGCAAAACATATGGAAAAAGTTGCTTATATTCACTATCTCTAATTCCTCTTCTCTTATCCTTTCATGAATCCATTTGAGTCAGGCTTAGACACTCATAACTTAACTTAAACTTTTATTGCACAAATATGAATGACTGCCATATTGCTAATTCAACTTTTAGTCCTCTTCTTATTAGACTTATCATTTTTGAAACATTTGCTTCATTTGACTTCTAGGGCATCAAATCTTCATAGCTTACTGATTGTTCTTTCTCTTTCTCTATGGTTGGTTTTCTGCTTCTATTCCAGACAGCTTAAGGTTGACATCTTAGTTTTGGGGTCCTTAAACTTCTTCTCTTTTCTACCCACACTCACTCTATTTTTGCATTCTCATCCGTTTTAAATGTCATCTATATGATGATGACTTTCCAAAGTACATCTCAAGCCAGGATGTCTTGAAATTCCAAAGTTTATTCAGATTGCCTAATTGACGTCTCCTCTTGGTTGTCTAGTCAACATTTCAAACTTGCCATGTCTCAAACATGAATTTTTAATTGAATTATAGTTGATTTATAATGCTGTGTAAGTATCATGTGTACAGCACAGTGATCCAGTTAACATATATATATATGTACATGTATTATATATTTTTCAGATTCTTTTCCCTTATAATATATTACAAAATATTGAGTGTAGATCACTGTGCTGTTGGCTATTTTAGATACAGTCGTATGTCTATATTAATCCCAAACTCCTGCTTTATGCCTCCCATCTTTCCCCTTTGGTAACCATAAATTTTTCTAGGTCTGCAAGTTTATTTGTGCTTTGTTAATAAGTTTATTTATAGTTTTTTCTTAGATTCCATGTATGAGCAGTATCATATGACATTTGTCTTTCTCTCTGGCTTACATCACTTAGTATGATAATCTCTAGATCCCTGTGGCTGCAAATGGTATTATTTCATTCTTTTTTATGGCTAACATACACACACCCCTTTCTCCTCCTGCCTTCAATCTTTCCCAGCATCAGGGTCTTTTCCAATGAGTCAGTTCTTTGCATTAGGTGGCCAAAGTATTGGAGTTTCAACTTCAGCATCAGTCCTTCCAATGAATATTCAGGATTGATTTCCTTTAGGTTTGACTGGTTGGATCTCCTTGCTGTCCAAAGGACTGTCAAGAGTCTTCCTCAACACCACAGCTCAAAAGCATCAATTCTTCGGAGCTCAGTATTATGTTAGAGAATGTTCTAATTTCTTCTGTTACATGTAGCTGTCCAGTTTTTCTACCACCACTTATTGGAGAGACTCTTTTCTCCATGGTGTATTCTTGCCTCCTTTGTTGGCCAGCTTCAGTGGTCCAAAGTAGCTCCTGTGTGCCAGGCCCAGCCTCTGCAACCCTAGCTTTAATTCTAGCTCATACACACATACCCAGGTCCTTGGCCTAGCCATGTGCATGGCCGGCTCCCACAGACACAGCCTTCAGCTCCTGAGGCTGCAGGTCACAGGCTGACTCCTATAGTTACAAGTCCAGGCTTGTTCTAATACTAAGCCAGCCCTCACGTCCTCAGGTTCCAGGTCAGCTCTCAAAATACAAGGTTCCTGGAACATCCAAGTACTGGACCGAACACTAAACATGCAGATGTGGGGCCCACCCAGTAGTCCATGCACCTGGACTGCTTATGCCCCCTGTACTCAGGATCCTTGTCAGTGCACAAAGATACAGGTCCAAGGGCCATTACCATAGGCTCAAATGCCAGCCCTATACCTGTAAAGCTGGTTCCTAGACTTACCCAGTGGATAAAACAAGTCCAGGTGGTCAAGGTAGTCAACTACTTCCTTGAATATACAGACACTATGATTCATAAAGATCATGATCAGCAAAGAAATACGATACCACCAAGGAAAACCAGTATCTATGAACTGTCTGTCCAAGAGTTCAGGCTTATCCTATTAAGAAAACACACTGTACTACGAGAAAACGAAGATAGCCAACTAAATGAAGTTAGAAAAACAATGCATAAACAAAATGGGAAGCTCAAGAAAGAAATAGAAATTGTTTAAAAGAACAAATAGACATCCTTGAGTCAAAGAACATAAGGACAATCAAAAAATTCAGTAAAGAAATACAAGAACAGACTCAACCAAGCAGAAGAATTTGTGAACTAGAAGACAGGTCATTTGAAAGCATCTAGTCAGAGAAGCAAAATGAATGAAAGAGAGTGAAGAAAATTTACACGAATTATGAGATGCCATTAAAAGAACCAGTTTAAATACCACAGAATCCCAGAAATGGAAGAGAAGAAAAAAAGAGCAAAAAACTTATTAAAAGAAACTATAGCTGAGAACTTCCCAAATCTGAGGAGAGATTTGGACATTGAAATTCATGAAGATAATAAGTCACTCCAGGTATTCGACCCAAGATGATCTTCTCCAAGACACATAATAAAGCTGTCTAAAATTGAAGAGTGATGTTCATGAAATCCATATCTGACCATGCAACTACTCTGTTAAAAACCCTCTCCTAGCTTTCTAACTAGATTCTCTCAGATTAAAACTCCAAATCCATGTAGAGACATACAACAGTCATACGGTCTCCCCCTTATTGATTTTCTGATGTCATCTCTTACTTCTTTCTGCTTCATTTGCTCTGCTCCAGCCTCACTGGCCTTCTTGCCATGTTCATGGTAGTCATGTTCCTCCTTCCAAGTCTTTGCTTAGCTTGTTCCCTCTCCTGAAATAGTCCTTGGCTTAGAATCCCCCCAACTGTTACTCTCATTCTTTCCAGGCATTTGCTCAAAATGTCATCTTGCTGCTGTGGCCTCCACTGACTCATGCTTTTTTTCTTTTCCTTTCAGTATTCTTGACGTATAATTGACATGCAATAATTGAGTTTAAGGTGTACAGCCTTATGACTTTACTCACATATATATTAAAATGAATATGACAGCAAACTTAGCTCACATCCCTGACTCTTGCCTTTAAAATTACTGTGCACTCTTGCTTCTTGCTCTGTTCTATGTTTTCTGTGGCACTTTTGGCACTTTTCATACTTTATGTACATATGTACATACTAGCCTTAAACCCTAGTCAACATTCAATTTAAAGCCATGCTGAACTCCTAAAATGCAACAACTTTCTCATCCATCAATTTCTTATTACCTTAAATAGTCTGGAAGTAAATCCCAGCAATGAGTGGAGGACTTGATAAGAGTTGGCATCTTCTACTTCAGGCCTGGGTCACAAGCCATACTGGCTTTCTCTAGCAATGTGACCCTATTTGTTCACCTCCTCATCCTGGTCCCCCTCAGTCCTGACCATCATATATGTGGATGCTTCCCAACCTATGGAGGAGCATATTTTGTCAGAGTAGAATCCAGGCACAGAGAGTAATCCTGGAACTAATACAGAAAGATACTCCCATTTGAGGCAGTTTATTCTGGGTGAGTTTAGGAGTTCTGTGATCAAGGTCACCCTCAAAGCATGGAGACTATAGTGTAAAGAAGAATGGGGCATTCTGTGATAAGAAGACACTTGATAAGGTGATACTATGATGATGCCTTCTGACCCTACCAGCTCAGGATAACTAAGGACTACTTACTTGGCTATGCAAGTCTGTGCCAGCCAGCACATACAAATATGTCTTGGGTTGCCATTGAATGCTACGACTTCTTAACCAATTGCAAAGTAGGTAACCAAATCCCTGCCTCAACAAGCTAGAATGTAAGAAAGCAAGAACTGCCCACAAAGAGTTCACTGGAAAAAGATCATCGTAGCATCCAGTCTGGTTTGCAGTTGACCAAGACACTTTGGTATGGCTAGGAGACATTGTCATGTAAAATATTCCAAAGTCATTTGGAATCAGCCCCATGGAAAACAGTTTCCTGCTGGGGTATGTTTTCAGAGAAAACAGTTGTATTCTCATGTTCAAATATAACAGCTTTTCTCTAGTAGTACTTACCCAACAGGGATTCCCTCTTTCCTGGAGGTTCTGTTTCCTCCTTGGTTTTGCTCCTGCAACTGGCTTTTAAGTCAAATCCCCAGCTTCCTTTTCTCAGAAATGTAGGGAATTCAGACAGATGGGAGGGATGAAAGGCTGCAGTCACCAAGCTCTTGAGAATCAGAAGGAAAAGATGACAAAAACAGGGAAATGGGAGGTATAATATGTTAGCATATTACACATTGCATTGGGTTGGCCAAAATATTCATTCAGGGTTTTCCTTAAGACAGTATGTAAAACCTAAATGAACTTTTTGACCAACCCAATATTTGGGTTGGACCTGCTAGTAGGACATGTTTTTTTGCATGAATTTTTCCCACGGTAAATAATAGTTGCTCTCTGTATAGCCTCCGAGGCCATTATTATCATGATTTTTAACTTTATAAGTTTCATAGAATGTTTTTCCAAATGAAAGTACCTCAGTTCGGTCTGACTTGTGCACACATAGTGTGGCTGTTCCTGCCATTTCTCAGAAGTCTCTGGCAAGGCCATGCTGTTTTAACACCAACTTCAAAGTATTCTTATAACTTATCTTCTGACCCCACCCACCCCATCCTGCCCCATTGTCTGTGTTGCCTCCAACCCCAACTTGGTACCATCAAGGACCTGTAAGATACAGTTGTGAAGCAAACATGTTTAATCAAAAGCATTATAAGCCTCTTCTTGGTAATCACCTTTTGTTCTAGAGTAGCTATTTTTAGTGTAAAAAATTTTTTTGCCTTTATTCTGATGATCTACATGTTTAACCAATTGATTATACTTTGCATGAAAATCAGAAGTGTTCTCTTTCCGGTTTACTTTTGCTGTCAGTGCAATGCAAAATCTATTTCCCTGAATTAGGTTGCATTTCATTCATCTTTTATACATGAAATTGTAATGGTTCAAGGTTAATGATCTTTAAAGAAAATGTGTTGCTTACATTGTAACTACCTTATTTCAAAAGTATTCCTGAAAATAATGATTATTTCTAGCAGTATGAAAATGTGACGTGTTTAAATCTTGGTAGAGTTGACTGAACTTTGCTTAGATTCAGTCAACAAAATGATTATTGAATACCTTTCTAATAAAGTGTCTGGGACATTTCAGAATTGAATTAGTAAATTACAGATTAGCTTCTTTTAATGCAAGTGAATATAGTTTCTTTTAGAGAGACAGATGGGCTTTCCTGGTAGCTCAGCTGGTAAAGAATCCACCTGCAATGCAGGAGACCCTGGTTCTATTCCTGGGTCAGGAAGATCTGCTGGAGAAGGGATAGGCTGTCCACTCCAGTATTCTTGGGCTTCCCTTGTGGTTCAGCAGGTAAAGAATCCACCTGCAATGAGGGAGACCTGGGTTTGATCCCTGGGTTGGGAAGATCCCCTGGAAAAGGGAGTGGCCACCAATTCCAGTATTCTGGCCTGGAGAACTCCATGGACTGTACAGTTCACGTGGTTGCAAAGGGTTGGACTTGACTCAGCAACTTTCACTTTCAGAGAGCCAGATAGATATGAAGTACTGAAGAAGTTCAGGGAGAGTGTTACTGGATTGAGTACTAGCCCAGTTCTCTTTTCCAGCTTTCATACCCAGCTCTACTGTATCTAGATCATGTCATTAGTTAATTCTTTTTTCATTTATTCAAACATATATTCAGACCTACAGGGTACAGGCAATGTACTAGATGTTGAGGATGTAAAATGAATATAGCGCCATTGCTTCCTTGATAGTGTTCAGGCTAACGGATCAGAGAGTCATGGAAATAAATCATTATGGCACCATGTCGTGTTATGCCAAAAGTGTGTGCAAAACTCTGAGAGACAAAGGAGAGGATGACAGCTCCATCTTCTGCCAAGGGTCATAGCAGAGTATGCTGGTGAAATGTTAAAAAAGAATTTGGCATTTGCACTGAGCCTGGACAATTTGAAGGTCAAATAACACACAGTTGGTCGGGTGGATAGAAGAAGAAAAAATTCAACAAAAGGAATAACAAGAGCAAAGTCACTGTTATAAGCTATGTATTTGTATTTCAAAAACCAGGCCTGTTGTCTTCAAATATACTTTAAAAATAATTTAAATGTCTCATTTATTTTTTAACAGAGCCCTTGAACTAACTCTAAACTCAGAAAATGATTTACCTGGTCACAGACAACCAAGAAAACAGTCAAATTGTTAAAAGAAAAAATTAAACCTAGTCTGACTGACACTTGTCTATTTAAAAATAACCATAGTATATTTAAAGGATAAAACAGCCTATACTTTATTGCTATTGATTTGTGTGGCTATTGATGTTTATTTTAAGCTTTACTGTAACAGTTCTAAGATATAAGAAAGTAGAGGATAAGTGAAATCTCCTGAATAAAAAGTATGATGGTAAATAAATTCTTATTCCCCCTACAGATTTAGCGGCATTTACGCCCCACCAATTTCTGCTCAGTGCTTGTACACATGTGGGCTGTACAAACAGTTCCCTGGTCATACTGTCCACCGCACAGCTGCCACCAGAACACGTGGATCCCCCAATTCTGACTGTCCTGGATTCTAGAACTGTATACGTTCAGTAAGTAGAAACATTGTCCCTATTACACACTGGTTCATGCAAGAATCCCAGTGAGTTCAATCAAGGGAAGGGTTTGTGACATAAAATTAATTTTATTGTGATTAAATGCACAGAAGTGATTAGTTCAGTGGTTCTGGGAATCTTTGATTATCACTTGCCAACTTAATTTCCATTTTGTCTTTATGCAATCAAGCTGAACCACACATGTACGTAGATTCTGTGCAAACTTCAAAAAGGAAAAAAACTGACCACTTACATGACTGCCCTGGGCTTTTTTTTAATGTGAAGCATTATTTGCAATAATTTGGAATTAGCATAATTTTTTTTCTTTTTGATTATAAAATAGGACTGTCTTGCTCCCCTGAAGTTGAAGTCAGAGAGATGCTTTCATATACTGGCATGTTCAGATTATTTTTGATAATACTGATTATTATCCATTTCTTAATATGTGAGGTACAAGGTATATTGCAGTACTTAACTGAAGCTTAAAAGACGTCTGTTCCCACCAGTTAGTACTTGTTTACATTAATCATTCTTCATCTGGGTGTTCTCACCAGTTAAAGAGTTTGAATTGAAGATAACTATGATGTTCATTCAAGCTGACGGACACTGGGATTTCATATCCTGTTGTTCCCAGTGTAAACCCCTGTTGGCTTTCAGTGTGTCCCAAGCTGAGCCCACTTTATTTACCTTAAAAAATTTACCTCTACTCTAAGTATTTCTCAATTTACCAATTTCTGTCTATTCCACAACTTGTCCTACACATGCCCCCTGACACTTTGTAGCCCTCATCTGGAACACCCTCTACTTTCCCTTCTGCCTACCAATTCCAATCCATCAAGGATATGATCTTATGTATCCAGGTAGCATGTCACTTCCTTCCAGGAATCTTAATTGATTACTGACTTCAGCCTTTCCAATCTCAACTTTCCTTCAGTAGTTACATACTGAAACTCTGTGTTAGATTGCTGCACCTTTCAAGACAACTGTGACATGAAAATTATACAATTAGCTCTCCCTCTCATTTCTCAGAAGTTCTCAGGCATTCTACTTCTCCCAACTGTTGTTCCACAGCCCAAGTTCAAAATCAAGCACTCACTCTTACATTTTTGTATTACTAGCTAATTAAAATGATAAACAACTAGAAACAGGCACTATGTCTTATTTCTGTACCATTCAGAATAGACATCTAATGCCTACTTGGTGTTTTTTAAGTGAATTACTTTTGAGCTCTCAGTGTGTTTCTTTATGATGGCATAAATCCAAGCTCATATGTGTCTTTAAAAAATCCTGTACATTTCAGATTTGACTTGAATATATGATGATTATGATGCTACATTTTTTCATTCCCAGGTGGAAACAACCAAGAAAAGTAAATGGAATTCTGGAGCGCTATATATTATATATTTCAAATCACACACATGATTTTACCGTTTGGGATGTCATCTATAACAACACAGAACTTTTTCAGGATCACACTCTGCAGTACCTTTTACCTGGTAATAAATATCTCATCAAACTGGCAGTAAGTTCACTTTATTTTTATCGCTTTGTCTGTCCTCGTCACTCTCCTTGCTGCTTCCCTTTTGTCTCATCTTCTCTCCATCTCTCACTTAAAAAAAAAAAGAACAAAATTCTCTTGTATTGCTATTTACACTGAAAACTCACTTCACATACAAAGTGAAAATATTGCTGACCTAATACCTACGTATTTATTTTTTATTATGCAAAATGATAGAATAACCATCTGAAACAGGAGATTTTTCCAAATCTAATTTGGGATTATTAGAAATTATTTCTTGTTTTTATTATTTGTAGAATGTCATAATAGTTGAGGGCTTTTCAGAAAATGCTTGGATTACTAAGGCTATTTCCTGATGGGGCTTGTATTCATTAAAAAAGCAGTGCATGGTATGAAAATGTAGGTCTTATATTTTTAAATAAAGATTTAAATGACCCTCAAATATTCTTGATTGTTATTATATTCTGGTTTACATTACATTTCTATCTCAAAATAACAGTCACTTAATAAAACCCTAGAATCAACATAGTTTAGACAGGCAATAGCATTTTTTTTAATGCAAAATAGCACTTTTACACAAAGATCTTTTAAAAGACCTTGATATTACTGTGAAATTTATACTCAGTAGTTTCCTTTGTTTTTTGATGAAATATAATCTTTTTTAAGTTTAATAGCATATCTGAAAATAACTGAATATAAACATGAGATTGTCCCTATTTGTTTTAAACACACTCTTCATTTTATAGCAATACCTATATAAGGATATTTGCCTTGATAAATGCCATAGAAAATATTCTGCTCTTGATTATGAATAAATTTACATTTATGTAGACACTGTGTATGCATTCATTTTACTTAACATGCTCTTGAATGCTCTAAATATTATACCTCGAGAAAATAAACTACATTCAACTGTTGCTAACTGTCTGACCTGACACCACAAAACAAGGGCAATCAGGCAGTGTTAAAAATTCTTTTCAGAACTGTCTCCATGTGCCTAGGTGTTCAGCACAATGATGGGTTTCTGAATCAGCAATTTAATTTCTTAGCTTTTTCACCCAAGATATAAGAAGTGTATTAAGTTGATTTTCAAAAGCTAATACAGAAATCCACATCATTTCAAAACAGTGGTGATATCAAAACAAAAAAAGCCCCTGTTGCTTAGAAACAAGAAAAATTAAACAGAAATTGTGTTACTCTTGGCTTTTATTAGAAGGAGGCAAAGGGTATGAAACAAAGTTCTACTTTCAAGACAATTTTTAGGATATTTTGCACAGTACATGAAGACCCACCTGAATCTCCTATGTTTTATAAGTCTGTAATACCTTGAAAAATAAATACAATTAGATTAGGAGTCCACTTTCTTGAATATTAATTCAGATTTGCCACTAACTGAATGACCTGAAAAATTCACTTAATTGCACTGAGTCTTATGTTCTTCAAGCCTAAAATTAGGACTTTGAATTAAGTGATTTTTAATGTATCTTTGAGCCCTAAAATTCTATGATGCTAAAAAGTTGACCCCAAATAATATTCTGTGAAGTCAAAGGAGACCTGTCAGCCACTGAAAAATGTTGATGCAAGATGTCATAAAGATGCAAGAGTCTTTGCCCTAAGTCTTGTTAGGAAAGTAAATTCACTCATATTATTTTTGATTTCACTGTGTTTTTAGGGCAGAATATACACTGACATATTTTCAGAAAGTATTCAACTAAAAGGTTTTTTACTTTAACTCTGTTAACAGGTAAATTAAATGAACCAGAACATTTTAGGTTCATCTTGGTTAATTGAGGAACCCGTGTATATTTCACGCTTTCAACAGGATAACTGGCTTTCAAGGTCATTAGATTAATAGATGGAGATCAGGTTCTCATCTGATGAGATGGAGCTGCCTTTGTAGATAGTCTTAGCATATTGACTGAGGACTAGGAAACAAAACATACAGATACAAAGCATTTAGGCAGGCATTGGAGAAAAATACATGCTCGTTCCATATGATTTACTCCAGACTGGAGCAGGTATTTACTTCATGTGGTTCCGTGTAGTTTTCCCTGTTGTTCAGTCGCTAAGTTGTGTCTGACTCTTTGCAACCCCATGGACCGCAACACGCCAGGCTTCCCCGTCCTCCACTATCTCCCGGAGTTTGCTCAAGCTCGAATCCACTGAGTCGGTGATCCTATCCAACCATTACAACCTCTGTCACCCACTTCTGCCCTCATCCCTTTCCCAAGGTCTTTTCCAATGAGTTTCGCATCAGATGGTCAAAGTATTGGAGCTTCAGCTTTAGCGTCAGTCCTTCCAATGAATATTCAGAATTGAATTCCTTGAGTGACTTCACTTTGACTTTTCCCTTTCATGCATTGGAGAAGAAAACGGCAACCCACTCCAGTGTTCTTGCCTGGAGAATCCCAGGGATGGGGGAGCCTGGTGGGCTGCCACCTATGGGGTCGAACAGAGTCAGACACGACTGAAGTGACTTAGCAGTAGCAGTAGGATTGAAAGTGAAAGTCACTCAGTCCTGTCTGATTAGTGTCTAACTCTTTGTGACCCCATGGACTATACAGTCTGCGGAATTCTCCAGGCCAGAATACTACTCCAGGGGATCCTCCCAACCCAGGGATCGAACCCAGGTCCCCCACATTGTGGGGGGATTCTTTACCAGCTGATCCACAAGGAAAGCACTAGAATACTGCAGTGGGTAGCCTATTCCTTCTCCAGTGGATCTTCCTGACCCATGAATAGAGCCAGGATCTCCTCCACTATAGGTGGATTCTTTAACAACCGAGCTATCATGGTAGCCCTTCCTTTAGGAGTGAGTAGTTTTATCTCCTTGCTGTGCAAGGGACTCTCAAGAGTCTTCTCCAGCACCATATTTTGAAAGCATCAATTCTTTGGTACTTAGCTTTCTTTATGGTTCAACTCTAACATCTGTAAATGACTTTTCCAAAGGTTTGGAAAAACCATAGCTTTGACTATATGGTCATTTGTCAGAAAAGCTGGTCGCGATTTAATATGTTCTCTAGGTTTGCCATAGCTTTCCTTCCAAGGAGCAAGCATCTTTTAATTTCATGGCTACAGTCACCACCCACAGTGATTTTGAAGCCCAGGAAAATAAAATCTGTCACTGTTTCCACTTTTCCCCCCTTTGATTTGCCATGAAGTGATGGGACCGGATGCCATGATCTTAGGATTTTTATTGTTATATTATAAAATCCAAAGGAGTAGAGACTGCGTATTTCAAAGTTCTGTCTGCAGAATTAAGCACAATATCTGGAAACGAAGCTCATGAATGATTCTTGAATGAATGAATGAACACTGAGAATATTTATTTCACAGAGAATCTGAGACCTGATATGAATCAAGTAACTTGCTGTAAAATGTCAGAGTAGGGACTGCATGTTTCCAAATATATGCTCTTCGTCCTAGAAGAAATAGCACAATATTTTGCTGCATTTAACAAATGGTATGGCAAAGTGTCATAATTCCTAGTAAAGATAGTAAGCCAGCAATTAAATAAGGAGGCCAGTAAGACAGGCAGGTATCATGGTATATATCTTTTGATAATAGTCATATTACTGCTAGACATTTGCCTCTTGATGAAGTTTGTGTTCAATACATTTCCTGGACAGATTCTTAGAGATGACGAGCTTTAAATTTTCAAAAGATCATTTCTAGATAACATGGCCTTTTTCTTTTTCTTCATATGTTAAAATATGCTACATTCTTAACATCATCAGACCCTACTTATCTGAAAACAAACTGTTGTAAAAGAAAATGCTAGTTTTGGATGTTCTTAATATTCATAATTTCAAAAATAATTGATATACTTTTATTAGTTATGCATTTTATTGTACCAAAATTGAATCTCCTATTAGGACTGGATATTCTTCATTGCAGGGTAGTAGTATGACTTTTCAATTTAAAACAACATGGTTGTAATTGATAAAAGTGATAGGAGATGGGTGAAACACCTTATTTTAATATCTCATAGGCTTTCAAAGACCTTGCCAATTCATAAAGACATCTTTGATCAAGTCCAAATTTTTGCTTAGCTGTTCCAAGCCAAAATTTTAATCAGCATTCAGTTGCATTGAATGTTGTGCTGGTAGGTCACATAAGATACTGATTGGTTCAATTTCATTTAGATAATATCAGTTAGATTAGACCAACCAAAAGTAACTTTAAGAATATTTATTTCTCTGTGAAGGAACAAAGATACCCTACTCACCTGGCCCTCTAAATGCATGCAAAAGGGATGTGGGGAAATAAAAGAACAAAATATAATATTTTACAGGTAATTCTGTTGTTTTAGCAGCAGCCCCTTTGAAAATTTGAGTTGGTTTACAAGAAAAATTCTCTCCAAATTCCTTGAATCCTTAAGAGAATTTTTTATCAAGTTGCCAGTTTATGAGTCTTTGATGACACAGCCCAACAAACAGTCCTTCCAAACCAGAGGACATCCTCATTTATTCCAGAATTTTCTATCCCATAAAGTTCTCAAAACAAACAAAGTAAATTTTAATTCACATTCTGTTTTAAGTATATATATATACACACACAATGAAATGAAACATAGAACATACAGTGTTTCTTTGGAAGAGTTGGCAGGGGGAAATTCTCAGGCCATGAATAAGAAAAATAATAGTGACAAATAGACTATCAGAAATAAATCCCAGTGTGGGTTGAGTTTCAGAATAACATGCTGCAACATTTTTCCCCTCCTAAGGAAAAAAAAAACAACACAAAATCTAGGATCCAAGTGGATGGATTTATCTCTTTCTATGCACTGAAAAGGATGTTCCTTAGATGATTTTCCTTCAATAACTGTCTCACAATGCCTCTTTTTCTGCTATGTTTTCTGGTCAACTTTTAGCACACTGGAAATATTTTGTCTTAATTTTCCTGTTTTAATGTTCAGGTAGTTTCTTCTTGGGCAAACAGTGACATGTCCTAGAGTTTTGAATCACAAGCTCAATTGACTTCTCTTTATTTGCAAAGATTCTGTTCTCAGGAGGAGTATGGTTTACGTCTTACATAGGTATGCACATCCCACGGCTGAACATTAGAGGAAACCCACAGAGGTTAATTAGGTCCCCAATCTTAATGCAGTTTCATGCCCAGGCCACAGTTTAGCTCCTCTGAAACTTGCTTATGCTGAGAAATTATACTCAAGACATGGGTTCCTGTTGTCTTCTTACAATAAGAAGTGAAATTGATCTCCATGTCTACTGACCACTTACTGTCACTAACACTTTTAGTGAAGAATTTGCAACTATTTGCAGCATTTTATAAGTAGTACATTTCAATATAAGAAAATACCTTCAAAAGTCAGTCAGCTTTCTTCTGTCTTTAGGAAAAAATACCAACTGCTTTAAGTATCAAAAGTTTATCCCTTCTATATCTAATGGAATAGCGAGATCCAAGCCCAGCGTTTCATTTTTTAATATTAGTCATAGCTACCTTCAATGAAAATGAATAACTGCCTGCTTTATATTTTGTCCCATGATTTTGCTTCATTTTCTTACTGCTCTTGATGAAATTTAGTGCTTTTTGAAAGATTTTTATGTTTGTTTGTATAATTACAGTTGTGACTTTAAAGGTACTGGAAAAAACTTTAGTTTTCAAATAGCTGTTATGGAAAGACATAATGGCTAACATTTACTAGCAGATAGAGGCTGGAAAAACTCTGTGTTCTGGAGAAAGGCTTATCCAATAAGTTATGAGGGATGATATTTTCCTAATAGACTGAATCATTTATTTGAAATTATTGGCAGTTTACAAGGAAAATGCACACAGAAGTTTCTGAATATCTTAACATCCGTGATTCCATTTCTAGCATTACTATACCTCCTTTATTAGGGAGCTGAGGGGTTCTGTGGTCAGTTAAGTTTGTTAGCTATGTGATGAAGCTCAGTTCCTCTGACACATCAGTTAATGACTTCACCCTTTAAGCCACTAAACGGTCATTCAACAACTGCTTCATTGCAAGTTTATGAGAAATATTGTTTTATTTGATTTCACATTGTGACATACTTTAAACATATTGTTTACTCTACTGGGGCTTCCTAAGCAGCAACTAATGGTAAAGAATCTGCCTACCAATGTAGAAGATATAAGAGACGTGGGTTAAATTCCTGGGTCAGGAAGATCTCCTGGAGGAGGAAATGGCAACCCACTCCAGTATTTTTGACAGGAGAATCTCATGGACAGAGGCGCCTGGTGGGCTGCAGCCCAAGGGATTGCAAAGAGTTTAACACAACTGAGCATCTGAGCACTTCACATGTTTTCTGTGTATCTTTTTTTTTTTTTTTTGTAGAAATCATGTGTTTTATCTTGAAGTAGCATTCATTCTGTACAATTTTTCTCATGGATATGTATTCGTTTGAGTCATTCTAGGAAGATTTCTATGAGGATAATTTCATCGTGACTATTCAATATATGCCCCATCCCTAGACTCTAACTTGAAATATAATTCATACATTCTTATACTCTGGGGTATTATTTAGTTTTAGGAGGTGGCTATCTCATGTCCTAAAAAGCAAACTAATTAAATGTTACACCTCAGCACTGAAACAAATTTATTTGGGGGTAGGGGACAGAGAGAGCATTATTTCAAAGGGTCTGAAACTCTTATAATGAACTCTCTCTCTTCAATGCCCATCTAAACTTTGGGGCCCCAGAGTGATATGTGCTTTTTTTGCCTCTCTGTCCAGGCTTGCACAGGGGGCGGGTGCACAGTAAGTAAGGCCAGCCAGGCCCTGACTGAGGAGAGGACCCCTGAAGGCGTGCCGGCTCCCAGAGTGAACCCCGACTCCTCTCACTCCTTTAACATCTCCTGGACTGAGCCTGAGTATCCGAATGGTAAGTGAACTCTTTTAGCCTCAAGTTAAAAAGATGATTAGCAAAGGTAAATTAATATTCTAAATGGCAGCTTATATGTGGTGCTTAATTTTTAATGATCATTTTAGCACATAAAATACCTGAGATAGTATCATTGTCTGTAGTTGGAAGATTGTGGTTTTTAGGCTCACATGCAGTTTTGGTGGCTCAAAAGTGCTCCCTTTTGATAGTTCTTATGTACTGCATCTTATGGTTTCCTATGTTCCAGGAGAGGTGAAGAGAACAAACCAGGATTCCCGAAGAACGCCCTTGTGAGAGTGACATTATATTTTCAATGACTTTCTGTTTCTGACAGTCATTACTTCTTTCTTGGAGAAGTAGGGAGGTAGAAAGTTCGTACACATATTGTATTTCAAAATGCTCTTGCTTTAATAAGTTTATCTTAAAAGAGACCACTTGGAACTCTGTATTTTTAATATGTTATTTATAAATATTTCAGCATGAGGTTTTTGAACAATGCATACATTAAGTATATATACATTTATTCTTGTTTGACTTGAAATGGATTGTATATATTTCTAAGTGATATATATCTGCCTTTGCATAGTTTAGAGAATTAGATCAGCCAGTTAAAGTGTGCTAAAATAAAATCTTATTGAAAGAATTTGTAATAACCTGGGATGGAAATTGCTTTATTAATTTTTTGGAAATATCTTTAATTTACAGCCAGCATAGTGTTATTTTTACACACCGGACAAGCTTACATAACATCAAATTTTGCTCCTCTTTATGATAAATATCAAGAAGACTTTTAATATCATAGAAACTGTTTTAAGTAACTCATTACTGAAAATTGAAATGGCTTCTTTTAGTGTAGCCAGAAAGAAAAAGAGTTACAGTTGTATTAGTTTGTCTTATGTTTACTATGATATTAATTATTCCAGTCATCTCATTTTAATTAAACTTTTGGCAAATGCACGAGATATATTTGAGGTAATGGAGAGAGCTCTAATAATTAGAGTGAGTGATTATCTCTACTCTTGAAGTTATCCCTATACTATTACAAATTTCCTAACAAAAAAAAGAGTATCTGTTTGATACTTAAACGGTTAATCTTATCATGCTTTGTGCTCCACAAAGAATTCCAGTCCATAGACGGCAATGAAAATGTTAATGATTTACCCCAACTGGATTGCTCTTAAATGCTATTATATGCTTTGTATAGTATTAAAGAGTCAAACACGACTGAATGACTGAACTGAACTAAACTGTACAGACACTTCCCTTCATCCTAATCTGTGTTGCAACTATCATTGAACCTAGACTCCTAGGTTGACTAGAGAATACTTTCTACATTTCAAAGAATTTTTGTGTATTATGTTTCATATATTTACAAGCAACTTTAAAATATATTCATTGAACAATAAGGATTTGTGAGATTTAGAAGAATGGTGCTAACATGTTTGCTCATTCTAAAGACTTTTGTTTAATCACATCAGAGTTTTCAGAGCTTTTATTATGGGGTAATGGTTAGATTTTTTTAGCAATAGTTTTCATTAAAAAAAAATTTCTTCTCTCCACTGCTTATCTCCCCACTCTCCTCAAATTTTCCAGTGTTTTATTTTAATTGTCCATTGTCTAGAGAAAGATAATCTGATGGTTAGAGAACATCTTGTCACTTCATCAGTTTTCAAAGCTCCTACACATTCCCCTAAACACCCAAAGAATAAATTCCAGATTCTTTAGTCAGATCACCCCCAACTTGTTACTCAGCCTGCATTGGTACAGCCTTGTAGCATGCTTTCCATTTTAGCTGCCTGGGATACCTACAGCTTGCTGTAGGGTTGAAAATCTTTGGTATGGTGTCAGATAGGCCTAGAGTCAGATGTTATCTCTGATGAGAATTAACTGGGTAACTTTAGAAAATTTACTAAATTCATGAAGCCCAATTTCCTTGGATTATAAAATTGGAGTTAACAATCCCAACCATCTCTCCATCTTTATCTGGAGAAACCTAACTCACTCCTTGGGGCTAAATATAGGCCTCCTATTTTATGGAATCATTCCACCCTTTCTTGAATGCAAATCAAGCTTCGCATCTTCTCTTGACCATATAACCTCCTCCCTTGCCTTCATCATGACACATACCTCATTCGTCCTTGGATCAAATTTATCTGAGTACATGTCCAACACCCTTACTGGATGATGCGTGTACTGTGTGCTCACCCACTTGTGTCTGACTCTTTCCAGCCCTTATGGACTGTAGCCTCCCAGGCTCCTCTGTCCATAGGATAAGAAGGAGGGGTTGCCATTTTCTACTCCAGGGGATCCTCATGACCCAGGGATCAAACCCACATCTCTTGTCTCCTGCATTGCAGGTAGACTCTTTACTGCTGAGCCTTCAGGGAAGCCTAAAAGATGATGATACGGATGAGAAATCATTTATTTCTTTTTTCCTTCGTGAAGCCTAGCACGATGGAGTACTTTCTGTTGGGACCTAATAATACTTATTTCATTTAGTTGCTTCTTGTGAAAATTTCATTTAATCAATGGCATCTATACTGTAGAGTTTTGACTCTCAGAGAGGGTAGAAGTAGTTACGGGTCAGTTCCTGAAATGTATTTGTTTGAAATGTATGTGTTCCCAAAATATATTTTTTTTAGCTGTGTGGAGTCTGGGACTAGGGTTGGTCTTTATAGAATTTGGATTTTGCATTTGAATTAAGAATTTAAAATTTTTTTCTCTTCAAGCATGCCTTCCCTGGTAGTTTAGATGGTAAAGCATCTGCCCGCAATGTAGGAGACCGGGGTTCAATCCCAGGATCAGGAAAATCCCCTGGAGAAGGAAATGGCAACCCACTCCAGTATTCTTGCTTGGAAAATCCCATGGATGGAGGAGCCTGGTAGGCTACAGTCCATGGGGTTGCAGAGAGTCGGACACGACTGAGCAACTTCACAAGCATGCCTAGTGCAAACATAATGGAACTAGGTCCATATTAAAATATAGCTGCATTATGGCTGCTTTCTCATTTCTGAATATGCTGCAGAAGAGTAATACAATTGGAAAATAGGTTTCAAACTTATGTTAGTAAAGATACCTTTTCAAATGATTTTCTCAAACCTGTCTGATTATTAGAACCATCTGGGGAACACTGGCTGGAGGAGTGGATTCTAGTGCTCCAACCAAAGATGTGAATAATCATAAATACCCCATTGACTTGTTATCTTCAAAATGCTGGGTTAGTGCTGGGGACTTCCCTGGTGGTCCAGCGGTTAAGTCGCCGTGATTCCGCTTCAGGAAACATGGATTCAATTCTTGGTTAGGGAACTAGGGTCCCACATGCCTATGGCACAGTCAAAAGCTGAGGCACATCCAGGCTTATATACACATTTAGACTGTCATATTGTGTAACGGGTGCTGATCGTCTGATTTTGCACACACTAGGCTCCAAAATCTTGATTTCATTGGTCAGTTATATACCTAAACAGATTATTTTATTAGGACTTTATAAACATGAGAAACAAATGTTGAGAAACAGTAAACTGACTTTCTGTAATAAGAAATATTTCTAAATGCATACCTATATGTGACAAAATATATATATTTTGAGGGCTGGGAAAGACTGAAGGCAGGAGGAGAAGGGGGCAATAGAGGATGAGATGGTTGGATGGCATCACCAACTCAGTGGACATGAATTGAGTCAGAGAGATAGTGAAGGACAGGGAAACCTGGCCTGCTGCAGTCTACAGGGTCACAAAGAGTTGACAGGACTGAGCAACTGAATAACAATAATCACAAAATATGAAAAGTTTAAAGGTGTTATATAAATATCCAGTTTTTATCCATTAAGCAATTGGTAACCTTTAGCCAGCATGGCTTAGGAAACAGACTCTCTGCTTTATAACTGATTCTGATTTAAACAATCAGCTCCTGCTCATTAAAGCCTGGGGAAATCCTTTCCTGGGGCTTAGGAGAATGGCCTCTCGCTTTATTTGGTTCCATTCTCTTCTTTCCTCCACAGCCGGGTCCTGCTCCACAGCTTGTGCTGGGAAGTTTGCTCTTTGCTTCAGGACATGCTCCATATTCTGAGAGAATTCTTCTTGTTCTGGCATCTTTTGTTTTTACTATCCCAGCTGCTCTTGTGTCAGAATGGTGCCTGACATATAATCAGTGCTCCATTAAAAATATGTTGATTATCACTGTTAAAAAAAAAACAACACAGAAAATAACAAGTGCTGACAAGGACGAAGAGAAATTAGAAACCTTGTTCATTATTGCTGGGAATGCAGATTGATGCAGCTGTTATGTGAACCAGTATGGAAGAATCTTCAAAATATTAAGAATAGAATTATTATATGATATAGCAATCCCATTTCTGAGTATTTAGCCAAAAAAACTGAAAACAGGATCTTGAAGAGATATTTGTGCACCCATGTTCATTGCAGAGTTATTCACAATAGTCAAGAGATGGAGGGAACCCAATATTCATGGACAAATGAATGGATAAATAAAATCTTGCATATGTTTGCAATGGAATATTATTCCACCTTTAAAAAAGGAGGAGATTATCACATGTTACAACATGGATGAAGCTTGAGAACATTATGCTGAGTAAAACCTGTTGCACAAAGAGAGATATGACATGACTTCATATATATGCAGTATCTAAAGTAGTCAAATACATACAGTGTGGATACCAGGGGTTGGGAGTTGGCAGGGAGGGGAGTAAAGAGTTGCTGTTCAGTGAATATAAGGTTTCAGTTTTATAAGATGAGAAAGTTCTAGAGATCTTGCCCAACAAGGTGTCTGCAATTAATATTAATACTACTATACTGTCCATTTAAATGCTTAAGATGGTAAATTTCATATTCTGTTTTCTCAACAAAAATTTTTTAAAATGTAAAGAGGATATAATAGAATGCAATTAAACTTTAAATATACCAGAAAAAAAAATCAAGATTAAGGGCTGTGTTAGTTTAAGCCAATTAACAAACTTTTGCTAGTCACATAAAGAAATATGCACAAAATTGTTAAACAACCGTGAGTTCATACTATTTGTCTTGTTGTGCAGCTTCCTTTTCTTACCTAGTATGGTAGAAGCATCTTTCCATAACAGTTAAGTGTAGCTCAGCTTCATTCTTTTGAAAGGCAGAGTAGAATCCCACTGAATGAAACCACAGCTTATATGACCCATCTTTTATTGATAGACATTTAAGTTTCCATAATTTTGCTATCGTAAAGAATGCTGCTTAGTATTCATTGCTTTAGACTGCCAAGTCCATTCTCTAAGTACTGGGTCATTATCGCTTGATTCACACCTAAGGCTCTGCTTCCTTCAAATGTGTCCTGCTTAATTCTGGTGACTTGCTTCACACACAAAATAGTGGTGTGACACTCTAGCTCCTTTTCTTTACTCACAGCCCTTTGTGTCCACATTCCCTCTGGCAGAGGTGTTCTTTGTAGGCTGCGACTACAGGCAGGATTTTAAAACCTCTGAAAAGAGCTACTCTTTGGTCTGAGGTGGATAAGAACTGTTTATTCTGTAGGATCTTGATTCTCTCTTTGTCGTACCATTAGCCTGCAATGAAATGTAGCACAAAGGGTTACTGTCTAAGAAATGTGTGACTTGTATTGTGTAGATTACCATTGCATGATTAGAATTATGCTTTTGAGAGCTTCCAAATTCTCATGACCTTTATCTCCTTCAGAAGAAGCTTCAGTCAGGGAGTCTGGAAATATGTTTATTCCTCCCACTTGAGGTCTACTTTGCTAAAATCAGCATGGATATCCGCCTCTACCAAACGTATTCCTCGTTGTCTAGCATATGTTGTTGTAGCTGAGTGTTTGTCATGTCCAACTCTTCTGTGACCCCGTGGACTATAGCCTGCCAGACTCCTCTGTCCGTGGGATTTTCCAAGCAAGACTACTTGAGTGAGGTGCCATTTCCTTCTCCAGGGCATCTTCCCAACCTGGGGATCAAACCTACGTTTCTTGCATTGGCAGTTGGATTCTTTACCACTGGGCCACCAGAGAAGCCCATGTCTAGCATATTTGGTAACATTTTAAACTGATTAGAACGTATGTATTTTTAAAATACTAAAAGTATAAAAATTAAATTCTTGTCCTTTATTAATGCTTAGAATTTCTTGTAACTCCCTATTGTCTTGACCTATGTAAATGTATGTAAAATAGTTACCCTGTTAGACTGTGACCCACATGAGGGCATGGATTCTATTTACCTTGTTTGCTGTTCTAGTCTCCAGGTTTGGCAGGATGCCAGTCAAGGAGGAGATGGATATTAAATAGCTATTGGATGGATTCATGTTTCCTGATCCAAAGGACAATATTAAAATAGTAATTGTGTTGATGTGAGAAGCACCAGCATACACATGCAGTACACGTAAATACGTATTGACAACGCATCTTATAATTACGTAATGCAGGTGAGGTGGTTTCAAAGAGTGGAAACGCTCCTCCATCATGGCCTGCTGGAGACTCAAAATATATATGAGACCCAGGCATCTGGCATATGAATTCTTCTGCCTGGTGATTCTTAGATGTGCTGAAAAGAGACAGACAGCACACCACACTGGGTCTGCTTTACATGCTGGTGTAGGAGGCTGTATTATCATATTGCCACTGCCATCATGATCTGCTACAGACAGAATGGGCATGAGATCTGAGCACGCATTAGACAAGGGTCCCGGGGTCTCCTTGAGAACAATGCTTGAGGAGCCTATGGAAACATTTTCCTAGTTCAGCCTTTTATACTGACCCACCTTTGTGAGAGTTTATACACAGATATGTATCAGGGAAGTGGCAATAATTACAATAAAAATAGAAAAATTTTAAGTTGATTATTTTTGCAGGCTTATTTATGCATAATACCACAAAGATAATAGAACATTATTGAAAGAATATTTAGTTCAGGTTTTTGAGCATATATTAATATATATCACTTATAGGGATGGGTGATATGCATACCAATTAACCATATATGCTGTTCTTCACCTTAGGAAAGGATATAGAGAAATAAAATTTTAAATGTATATACATGAAGGTGTATGGATAAGTTCTAATTAAGTGCTCTACCCATGCAGAGAAAGAAGTATTTGATTTTCTGCTAATACTAATAATAGTAATGGCTACAATTTATAACTATGTGCCAGATACTTTCACTTTCATAACTAGCCCATGAAATAGGTACAACATTCAGATGCAGAAACTCGCATTTATAAATATTAAGCAACTTAATTACTCTAGGCAAGATAGCTAGTTGATTAGGAATGTAATATAAAACAAAGTGTGAATGACTCAAAAATACGTGATTTTATTCATCAAACCTTTCTGCTTCTACTTTTTGTGTAGAAATGCTCATAATGTAGGATTCCATGTAGCCATGTGAAAATATATACAGAATTTTTCTAAGATACTCTTCCTGGTTGAGTATCTCATTCTCAGAGTCAACGGTCTACATTTCTAAGATCTCTGTCCTGATTTTTGTCTGGTTTTAAGGGTTAACTGTTTTTGATGTTTTCTTTTGAACTAAGTTTAAATAGCCTGAATATGAATCCATTTTCTTTCCTGCAAATGCTGATAGTTCATAGAAGAAACGGATTATAGAATTTGGTGAATCACTTAGGAAAATGGCTTGACAGTTTTGAGCAAACCTTGTGTAACTTTTATGAAACACCTCCCATCAGTTTGTCAGGTAGAATTTCCCAAGCACGGTCTTTTTTCAGATTCCGTTGATTCCATTTTTAGGAAAGCATACCGGCAATAAGGCACTCTTCCACATTGTGAAAGCTGTTCTCTCTTTTCCTTTTTAATTGAAGGATCAAGTATTCACACAGGGAAATATCTGCCACATTCAATCATCATCCGGACCTTGGGGGGAAACCTCAGTTGATATTCACATTGCCACACTGAGCTGGAATAAAACAAACAAATATGTTTGGAGCATCTATATTCACTATGCATGTTATTTTTATGACACACTAAAGCATTGTTGTTTAATTCTTACAGTAAACAGAATTCTTCAGTGTACACAGAGATACCTTGTATTAAATTTACATCATATTGTACTTGTATTGAATTTCCTTGGTTATATATGACAACCTATTGGGCACCTTAGGAAATACAATTTGACATAACCTGATGAAGAGGCACAAAGATATATATCCCAGTGGATGTGCTTTATGGACAATTATGATTCAGCTTCCCTGTGAAAATTAAACACCTTAAAAATTCTACCATTATGGAAAGAGAAAGGTGATAAACTTCAAACTGCTTATGATAGTGAGCCAGTGGGAATTAAGTATCCATTTTGTGGATTATCCATAGAAGAACTGAATTTGTAGAACTGCATTAAATAACCTGATATACTGTACCTCACAACATAATATTTTTATCTTCTCATAGTTATCTTACTGATTATTAGCACAAGAGAATAAGAAAAAAAGCACAAAAATATGATACAATGCAACATAATAATTTCCCTTAATATTTTTACGTTGCACATTTTTCTTTGACTTCTTTAAATACTTCCTGTACTTTCCTCCACTCAGACCTGCATCCTACTAGACTGACCTTTACTCACAGCATCAGTGGACTTCCTCTCTCTCTCTCTTCCTTTTGGTTGTCCCTGGGCAGCAACAGCAAGAGATGAAAGAGTCAGAGGAGAAGAGTCTCAGAACTTTCTACCAGGCTCTGGGCTCCAGGGTGGCCTTCCTCCACCGAAGGCTACAGCTCTTATCCAGTGGCCCTTTCCTGTCACTCCAGTTCTTTTGCAGCTTCCTGAGTCTGTTCTCATCCTTTACCCTGCAAACAGTTACTACCTGGGGATGCATTATCATCACTTGCTGCCTTTCTTTAACTCTACCCACATCTCTGTAAATAGTGCCTGCACTAAACTTTTCTCAATCGTCCATTTTAGTTGTCATCAGATTTCTACTGAGATCCTGACTGGTGCCTAAATCTCATGTAATCCACTCTTCACACACAGAATTTGGCAGTGGGGTGGGGGAACTGGGTGTGGGATAAATGTAAAAGCTTTCCCTTATTCTGAGCCTGACAAAAGTAAAGAAGTAATCAAATAAATTCTATCTTGTTGCACTTTGTTTTGGCACAGTAGACATTTTTAAAGTAAATAAGGACAGCCGTGCTTGAAAGTTCTACATGCAGGTGGTTTATCTAATATTCCTGTGATATTTCATTTTTAAATAGCAATCCACTTGTATCTCATTGAAAGCTTTCAATTTATTATTATGAAATCTTTATTATAACTAATCAAATAATGGTTTATGAAGGTTTTCTTCTTGATGAAGTTGCTTCAAGTGCAAGTTCAAAGATCAGTGTCTCAAACAAGCCTTATCTCCTAGCACACCTGGACTAGGTTAGTATCTGCCCTCCCTGCCTCACCCCCCATGTTTGCTTCTGGTTTTCTTGTTAATCAGCTTTACATACATATAATGCTTTTAGTCTGTCTTCTCACTTAGATTGAAAGTTTTCTGAAGGCAGGGGCCAGGACTGTTTTGATTACTTCTGTATTCCAAGCATGCCTGACACAAAGTACCTCCTCCATAAATATTTGCCAATGAATCAGGTTACTGTGGTGACTCTGTGGTAAAGAATATCCTCCAGCAGGAGACATGGGTTCGATCCCTGGGTCAGGAAGATGCCCTGAAGAAGGAAATGGCAACCTCCTCCAGTATTCTTGCCTGGGAAGTCCTATGGACAGAGGATCCTGGTGGGCTACAGTCCATGGGTTGCAAAGAGTTGGACATGAGTTAACGAATAAATGACATCAGATTACTACACTAGTGGATTACCGAAAATCAAAGCCCAATAGATTTTTTTCCAAAAATTATTTTATAGCTTTTAGTAAGTAGCTGTTTGTTTCACACTGCACTCCTGGGCTTGACTAGGGTAGAGGAGGAATATTACATAAAGAGTTAGCAAACACATTTAAGAAACTGCTAGGTGGTAGGATGAATGGATAAAAAAGATGTGGTACGTATATAATAAATAGAATATTACTCAGCCACTAAAAGAATGAAACAATGCCATTTGCCACAACATGGGTGAAACTCAATATCGTCATACTAAGTAAAGAAAGTCAGACAAAGACAAATATCATATATCGCTTATATGCAGGATCTTTAAAAAATGATACAAATGAACTTATTTACAAAATAGACTCACAGGCTTATAGAATGAATTTAAGATTACTGGGGAGAAAGATTTGGGGGGTAAATTGGAAGTCTGTAATTGACATGTACACATTGCTATACATATTTAAAATAATAGATAACTAATAGGGACCTACTGTATAGCTCAAAGAACTCTTCATTACTACATAATAACCTAAGTGGCAAAAAAATCTGGAAAAAAGTAGGTATATGTATCAGTGCAACTGACTTTTCTATATACCTGACACACAACATTGTTAATCAGCTGTATTTCAATATGAAATAAGACATAGGAAAAAAAGAGAAATTGCTAGATGATGGCAGACAGCATACAGGTAAGGAATCCAGATTTGTCTCAAGTGTGTTTTTGAGAGGTGTGCAGATTATTTGTTTTTACAAGACATGTGCAGTTTGTGACATAGAGTGGAGTAGGAGGGACAGTCTAAGGAGAGATTCTCATAACAGACTGGGCTTGAACTCACCCTGGAAGAGAGGAACAGGTCTAAACTCGTGCCTTTGCATTCATAACACTTAATTCCTAAGGGACTTTCATACACACTCATTTGATTCTCACGTTCAATCAGTCAGACCACCAAGGCAGGGAATGGTGCCCTAATTTTATTGAGGAGGAAATACAAACTTGGAAAATGTGAGCTCCCTGACCAAGTTTTAAACATGTGTAGTCATGAGAGAATGGCCATGTGCAGTGAGAGAAATTCCTTGAAAGGGCAGCCACCAGCTGGAGAGCCTTCCACTTTGCCCTCTAATTTTATGTCTACAGCTTACTTGTTCTCCACAACATTTAGGAGAGTGCCTAGAATGTAGTCGGAGAAGGCAGTGGCACCCCACTCCAGTACTCTTGCCTAGAAAATCCCATGGACAGAGGAGCCTGGTGGGCTGCAGTCCATGAGGTCGCTAGGAGTCGGACATGACTGAGCGACTTCACTTTCACTTTTCACTTTCATGCATTGGAGAAGGAAATGGCAGCCCACTCCAGTGTTCTTGCCTGGAGAATCCCAGGGACGGGGGAGCCTGGTGGGCTGCCGTCTATGGGGTTGCACAGAGTCGGGCACGACTGAAGAGACTTAGCAGCAGCAGTAGCAGCTAGAACATAGTAAATGCTTCACACTGTGTTGACTGAATGAATAATGATGTACATGTATAGGCATATAACAGACAATGATTGCCCATAAATGTATATTTCTGCACTTTGATATTTTTCCTCCTGACAAATATGGAGTAAACATCTTTTCATGTCAGTATATAGCTTGCCCTCATTTTTTTCTTGCTTACTTGAAAGTCATTGAGTAAAACCATAGCTCTAAAGAAATGTACTCAGTCTCATTAATAAGTTGGGAAACAAAAAATAATACCAAATCAAGATAATATTTTGTGAAAAAAACACTCGCAAAAATTTAACAGAGTAACTGTATGTGGTCTTTTTGATGATACAGAATGATAACTCACAGACACTATTGGTGTTAATAGGAATTGATGCACTTTGAAAAAGAGTTGAGTTTTGCCTAGTAAAGTTAAATATATCCCAACAACTCCACTCCAAAATCTATACCCTAGGAAACTTGTACACATGAGCCTCAGGACACGTGTACAAAAATGCTTATAGCTACATTGGTCTTTCAACCAAAGTGTGGAAATAATCCAAGTATGAACAGTAGAATAGATATATAAATTATACAACAATGAAAATGAGTGATGTATGGCTATCCTTAATAATATGAAGAGAATCCAGACATATTATGTTGAGCAAAAGAATATGCAAAAAAATGCATAAATCTGATCTCAAATACAAAGCAGAAAGCCACACAAAGCTGCTTTGTTTAGGGATGGTTTCCTAGGTAGAGAAGTAAGAACATGGTTCTTAAAGTCAACCAGGTTGTCACCTTCCAACTGGTTGGTAAGGTAGAAAGGTGGGTGGAAGGGTTGGAATCATGAAGGACTCATAGGAAATTTCTGGGGTACTTAGCAGTATTCTATGCTGTAACCTTGGTGATGGTTATAAGAGCTTTTCTCTTTGTTTTAAAAACATAACATTTTATGTACTTCTTTTATTATGTTTTATTACATAATTTTTAAAATATAGAAAAAAAATGGGTTTCAAACCTGTTTTTCTCACCTATAAAGGGATGTTTTCAAGAATATTTCCTAAGGACCAAAGTATCCGATTAAACAGTTATTTTTTTCATCAACTTCTGAATTTCAAAGGTTTGCCTCTTCTGTCATACTCCCCAACATGACAGTTTTTGTTTTGTATTTTAATTAATTTTTGTATTTTGAGATGATTCTAGATTTACATGCAGTTTGTAGGAGATAATGCAAAGAGATCCCATTATCTTTTGTCCAGTTTCCCTAAATGGCAATATCTTCCAAAGCTATGGTACACTATTATAAGCATTTATAATAGTAATAAGATTTTGATATTGATTCAGTCAAGATACAAAACAGAGGTATGACTTTTTTAGTCCTCAAAAACATTCTTTTTCTAAATCATTAGAGGCAAGGTAGTGTTTTGGTGACAGATTTTTATGAGTATTTTTGTTGCTAACTTCACAGTCCATCTCTGATAAAGACATTTTCTGACTAGTGACCCAACATATCAGTCTAACACATCCCAGTCCTAAGCTCATAAGTTTGTTTTATTAAAGAAGAGAAAGTACAGTTGATCCTGGAACAATATGGGAGGAAAGGCTACTGATTCCCCAAGCAGTAAAAAAGCCATATAAAGTTATCCCTTGGCATCTGCAGGGGATTGGTTCCAGTATGCTCAGATCTCCACAGTAACCTCTCCATATTCCCAATTCTGTATCCTTGAATTCAACCAACTGTCAATTGTGAAAGTGAAGTCGTTCATTTGTGTCCGATTCTTTGCGACCCCATGGACTATAGCCTACCAGGCTTCTGCATCCATGGGATTTTCCAGACAAGAATCCTGGAGTGGGTTGCCATTTCCTTCTCCAGGAGATATTTCCAACCCAGGGACTGAACCCAGGTCTCCTGCATTCTAGGCAGATGCTTTACTGCCTGAGCCACTAAGGAAGTAGAGTGTCTCTGTCAATTGTATAGTACTGTATTTATCTTTTTCGGAGAAGGCAATGACACCCTACTCCAGTACTCTTGCCTGGAAAATCCCATGGACAGAGGAGCCTGGTGGGCTGCGGTCCATGGGGTCGCTAAGGGTCGGACACGACTGAGAGACTTCACTGTCACTTTTCACTTTCATGCATTGGAGGAGGAAATGGCAACCCACTCCAGTGTTCTTGCCTGGAGAAACCCAGGATGGGGGAGCCTGGTGGGCTGCCGTCTATGGGGTCGCACAGAGTCAGACATGACTGGGGTGACTTAGCAGCAGCAGCAGTATTTATCTTTTTAAAAAGTCCATGTGTAAGTGAACCCACACAGTTCAAATCCATGTTGTTCAATTTCAAAGTCAGCTGTATATAAAAGTGTTAAAGATATTACTCTTAGAATCTGCCATGGACTAAAGATGGAATGTGGCGTTCCCACAGCCCTGCCTAGGTCACAACTACTTAAGATCCATTCAGGAAGATGTGTATTTAAAAATTATTATTTTTTCCTTTTAGTATTTTTAGCTATCTCACTTCTCCCTATTTCCATGGTCTTCCTTATGCCAGTCTATTATATATGTCATTCTAGGTTAATTTTTCTAAGGAAGACTTTCATTATGCCTCTGGTTAGTACATGAAAATGTGAAAATGTCGATGGTTCTCCTTTGAATCATAAAATCCCAATTCCTTGAATGGCATTCAAGGTCCTAACTTCCCTTTGAAGGCTTATTTCTATTAAACTTGAACCAATTACAGCAACAAAAAGTAACAAAATACTGGTCTATTCAGGATATCTTAACTATACCTTGCTCTTATTTGTTTCCGCACATTGGTAAATATCGTTTTCCTCCACCAGGAACATCTTTCTGAGTCATTGCTTTTTCTTTCTTATGGAAGAAACTATGGAAGACACAGCTTCCTTGCATGGAAGACTTGACTGCTCTGAAAAGCTTTTAGGACTCACTTTAGCCAGGGTGATTGTTCCCTGCTAGAAGCATCTGTACTTAACTGGTTATACCCTTTGTTGGGTGTAAAGGTTTTGTGGCACTTATTACTCATCTGTTAGACTGTTATTTAGTTAGACCTGTGTTTTTAACCCTTGTCTTACTTCCATAAAGGTAGATACTATTTCTTTCTGTCTCTCAAAGTACCAAGAAAAGTACCTTTCAGATAACTGACTTTCAATAAACATATGGTAATTTTTTATTAAGCTCAACCTAATTGCTTTTAGGGCTGGAGTGTGTTCATCAGTTCTTGAGTGGATTTCCCACATATTTTAGAAGAGAAAATTAGGCTGGAAATGGATAACAAGAGTAGTGCAGTGGTGTGATGAGATTGCCAGGCTCTACCCGTTAATTTCTCCTTGTATGACTTTGGGAAATAGCTTAGTTCCTCTAAGACTGTATTCTCTCATCTTCATAACAAGGAAACTGCTATGTTCTAAATTGTTCTAATTTCTTGGTGTTGTTGGTTTTAACAGAAATAACTCAAATAAACCATACAGCCTACTGTCTGACTCAAAGTAAGTGTTCAGTACATTTTTTAAAATAATAAAGTTTTTATAACTTTATAAAGTATTTTATAATTTCAAAAATACTCAGTTCAGTTCAGTTGCTCAGTCATGTCCACTCTTTGTGACCCCACAGACTGCAGTACACCAGGCTTCCTTGTCCATCACCAACTCCTGGAGCTCACTCAAACTCATGTCCATTGAGTTGGTGATGCTGTCCAACCATCTCATCCTCTGTCATCCCCTTCTCCTCCCACCTTCGATCTTTCCCAGCATCAGGGTCTTTTCAAATGAGTCAGTTCTTTGCATCAGGTGGCCAAAGTATTGGAGTTTCAGCTTTAGCATCAGTCTTTCCAATGAATATTCAGGACTGATTTCCTTTAGGATAGACGGGTTGAATCTCCTTGCTGTATAAGGGACTCTCAGGAGTCTTCTCAACACCACAGTTCAAAAGCATCAATTCTTTGGCACTCAGCTTTCTTTATAGTTCAACTCTCATATCCATACATGACTACTGGAAAAAACCAAAGCTTTGACTAGATGAACATTTATTGGCAAAGTCATGTCTCTGCTTTTTAATATGCTGTCTAGGTTGGTCATAGCTTTTCTTCCAAGGAGTAAGCGTCTTTTAATTTCATGGCTGCAGTCACCATCTGCAGTGACTTTGGAACCCTGCAAAATAAAGCCTCTTACTGTTTCCATTGTTTCCCCATCTATTTGCTGTGAAGTGATGGAACCAGATGCCATGATCTTAGTTTTCTGAATGTTGAGTTTTAAACCATTTAGTTATTCATATGTGTCATGTGCTGTGGTCAAAGAAGGAAAGTGTCTTCTTAGACTTCATTTTAAAAGTTCAGTAGATTATATTCACTCATTTTTGTAACTCACATTAGGAATCTGAGGTCAATAAAAATTGTTGTGTCAAGAGATATTTTAGACTTATTGCTTATTAGTGTATATTTTGGTAACTGAATTGTACAATGTTTCATATCATACCTAATTCTATTTGCATCAAAACATTTGCTAATAAAAACAAGTTATGAAATCTGCTTGCCTATTTTGATAAGAAATGGGATTTTTTTCCAATGATATTTCTTATCATCTACAAATTTACCAAGAAATTTAACTTTGTGTCCTTAACTCAATATTTCATAATGAATGGTCTTAGAAGCAGACAAAATGTCTTGTTTTAGGCTCTTTTGATGGAGGATATATCGGAATTCCAGCTCTAAAACACAATAGTATCCCACTTTGGTCCTACCTTGAGATCTGATGGTAACTGGTAAGACCTAGACCAAAAGGCAGAAAACCCAGAGAGGTCAGCACCACTGTTTTGTCCTCACAACATGTTGATCCCAACTTTCTGGGACAGGGAACTCATCTTGCTAGTTAGTACTCAGCAAAGGCCTCCTTGATCACTGACTGCATGTGGTATGATCAGATGTGTGTTTTGCAAACTGCCCTTCTGTGTTATGAAGAATGAATTCTATGGAAGCATGAATAATGCATCAAAACAGGAGACGTAAGAGACATGGGTTCCATCCCTGGGTTGAGACGATCCCCTGGAGTGGGAAATGGCAACCCACTCCAGTATTCTTGCCCAGAGAATCAACATGGACAGAGGAGCCTGTGGATACAGTACATGGGGTCACAGAGAGTTGGACATGACTGACGTGACTTCACACACACACACACACACACACACTATTCTATTATGAGATGGTGGCAGAGTGGACTAGATAGCCATGGATATGGAGATGGGAAAGGATAAATTTGGAATGTAAGATTTCCAGGACTGAGGATGGAGTTGGTGTGGTGGATGAAGGAGAGCGTCCAAAATGATTTAAAAGGCAGACTGCATTGTTTTCAGTGTACAATGTTTTTATAATTGATCTTTTTGTCTTTTCTACAAATACTGTCTAATAAAGGTTACTTATAGAATGCTGGGAAATTATGTGTGTGTGTGAGAGAGAGAGAGATAGAGAAAGAGAGAGAGAGAGAGAGAAAGAGAGAGCTCACGTCCATTGAGTCTGCACTTCAGTCTAATTTATCCTGAAAGTCAGGTGCATACAGGATAGTAAAAATGTGAGCAGTTAACTGTCACAAACTTCACTTAATTTCATTCTCAGCTCGTTTGCATTGTGCTCATCTGACTCTGAACCCTTGTCTCAGTGACTGTCTATTATTTCTTTACCCATAGTTCCAAATGTCATGGTTATCTAGTTTCTGAGCAGATCTTGCTAGCAGTTGACTTGCTAGAGTCAGGTAGACAAAACAAAGAAGTTACATTTGAGAGGCTGTCACTGAGGGAGAATGGAGAACTCAAAATGGAGACACAGGCATGAATGAAATGTAGCCAGTAAGTGATGTTAACAGGAAAAGCTGGCCAAGTGTCCTCCACCTACTCAGTCCTGGAGGGTATCACTGAATTAGGGAATATAGTCTCTGATGTCCATAATGCACAGTTTGAATCCTCACAAAATGATTCTCTTATATTCATTATTGCCTCTGTGAAAAGACAGGAAAGTGTGTAGTGCTTGCTGGAAAGAATTCCTTCAAAAATGGTTAAGATTTTAAAGTTTGCACTTCATGGATGAGATTTAGTTATAATGAAAATTAACTCCTATAAAATATCTCATTTCCCAATATGTCAGACAAATGAGATATTATGCACATAATCCCAGCAGAAAAGAAATTCTCTGTTCCCCAATTATGTAAGAAAAGGGAAATATTGATTTGGGTACTTTCTATTTCAGTGTTGAAAAGCAGATCAAGTAGATAGCATTCCAGGGGTCTTAAAATTTCTTTAAGAGCTTCTGCAACATGTGATTTGCATGTAAGTGCAATAGCATAAGTGATTTGTGCACTGGGTGCCCATTGCATAGAATGATTGCATATCAGAGTGCCCAGCGCATAATAATTTCTTGTCTTTTTATTATTGGGCTTCCCAAGTGGTGCTAGTAGTAAAGAACCCATCTATCAATGCAGGAAACATAAGAGACACAGGTTCACTCCCTGGGTCAGGAAGATTGCCTGGAGGAGGGCATGGAAACCCATTGCAGTATTCCTGCCTGGAAAATCCACGGACAGAGGAGCCTGGTAGGCTGCAGTCTGTAGGGTCGCACAGAGTCAGCCACGCCTGAAGCAACTTAGCATACACAGAGACATTATTATTGGCGTGATTTTTCTCTGTCTGTCTTCTTTTAAATCTTCCATGTACTAGTTGGTTTTTCGCTATGTATCTCTCATGTCTTACTTTTAATTCACTTGTTCTTTTGTGTGTCAAGTATTAAATGACATTAGATGTCATGTTCGAGTAAGGAGAACAGATGCTGGTGGTCGCACTATTTTGCGGAGCCAGAGTGGCACATGAAATTTTCTCAAAAACAAGCTGGATGTTTTCTTTCTTCCTGCTTCTACCCTCCTAGCAGTGCCTCCTCTTGGTGAAACTTTCTAGAAAGTCAATCAGCAAGAGAGCTAAAAATGGAGTGTGTTGGCTCTTGGGCTCAGTGTGCAGACCAGGCGCTAGAAGTGTGGACGTGTCAGGTGTCATCAGATGACTTAGGTGAATTACCAGTTAAGCTGTTCAGTCTCCATGCCTACTCTTCTACCTTCCACTACTGATGATAATCACTGCATGCTTCTACCCCAAATGGTGCTACTAAGTGTTGAACAAATGAATATGCTCTTACCTTCTGTCCCTATAGTCAGGTCTGGGTAGTATTAACTCCCCTTTCAGTTTAGATACATCCCACCTGGATATTCTAGATACTTAAAACCTAAACTGTAAACCAACTTTCTTTATATAAATCAACAGAGAAGAGGAGGAGGGAAAATTAGTTATTATATATAAATCTCTATATAATAAGCAAGAAATAAAAAATAACCTCTTCAATGCTTGTTTCTATAACTAGTTAAGGCCATGGTTGATATTTACAATTTCTTCCATTTGCTTTCAGCCCCTCGCCTATCTGCTTGGGATTTTTGACTCAGAGAGGCAACCAAATGTTTATTATTAAAAGCTCTATGTCCTTAGTGGTTGTGGCTTAAATTGCTTTAGACTTCCAATAGTCACATGATCGGATCTGTCAGACAAAGGGGTGCCCTTGAGAAAGTCCAGGATGTCAGCATGTGGAAGGAAGCTAATTCCTCCTCCCTCATAGTAACTTTTTCTTTGCGTGTTGTTACGGTTGCACAAAGATCCCAAGTTGCCAGATAATATTTTTGTTTCTAATTTACTGGTACCTTGGTGCCCCATGATATAAGCATTCCTTTTTGTGAGTAGAGAAAGCACAAATAGTTTGAAGAGCATATTGACTATAATATTGGAAGGAAACGTGCTGACTAAAAAGTTAACAGAAATAATTCACGTAAAGCATACAACCTTTTGTCTGACTCAACGTAAGTGTTCAGTACATTTTAAATAAAAAAGTGTTTTATAAGTTCAAAAATACTTACATGGCATTAAAAAAAATGATTTAAGAAATGATCTTAAGAAAGATTCTCACATTTTCTCACTATACAAAAACCAGCATCAAATACTGGTCCCTAGTTCAAAGCAATTACAGCATCCTACAGGGATTCCGGATCCACAGGGTGACTTCAGCTTGGGCTGTAATGTGCATTTCCAAAGGCCATTTCTGCAGTTTCCCAGGTTATGGGTTAATGAGATATAAGATAGGTCACTTCCATAGTATTAATTCACTTCCCCTTTCTTTTGTTATAAACTGATTTCTTAATCAAAAGCAACATTGTAAGGGATATTGTGACAACAGGCACAGCATTTCATAAGTTCACAGATGATGGTGCTGCCAGACATTGTGAAGTTTCTAGAAATGAGCAACTCCCACCCAGGAGAGTTGGATGCTTATGATGTTTTCTGGTGTTATGATTGCCTGAGTGATGCTGTCCCTGATACAATGATGAATGAGGGCTTGATCTACTTTTAAGACATTCAGAAGACCAGATCTGTTGTTCATAAGACTGAGAGTCAGTTCTCCAGGAAGACAGCTCTCAAGGACTCTCTTGATGACATTTGATTTTTCTAGTCTTCTATTGCAAAACTCATTTCTTCTCAAAATGCTGTTTTGAGCTGTCCTATAATATCAACCTTCTAGCGAGGTTTTTTTTTTTTTAATATTTCAGGTATCTAGGTGTCCTTTTCTCCCTATAGTGTTAAATTTTCATTCTGTTTGGATGCTGGTATTATTGCTATGCTGCATATAAATTCATTTATTCATTTACTCAATATTTTCTAAGTGCCTACTTCCCAGATGGTGCTAGTGGTAAAGAACCTGCCTTGCAATGCAGGAGATGCTGGAGACACAGATTTGATCCCTGGGTAGGGAAGATCTCCTGGAGCAGGGCACAGGAACCCACTCCAGTATTTTTGCCCAGGAAATCCCATGGACAGAGGAGCTTGGCGGGCTGCAGTCCGTGGAGTTGCAAAGAGTCAGACACGAGTGAAGCAGCTTAGCATAAACCATGTTTTAGGCACAGTGCTAAGCTCTAAAAACATACAGGTGAGGAAGTCAAGATTACCTTGGGGAGCCTATGGCCCATTGGAGATGTCAGGCAATTACATAAGGAATAATAATACTAATAATGTGAGAAGTGGCTAAGCACTACGATGGAGATGTGCTGTCTGCTAGTGGAGAAGAACCTAACATCTGTCTTCAAGGAAGACTGATAGAGGAATGGTTAAGATAATTCTTCAAGGGCACGCTCAGGAGGCCACTGTGAAATTAATTTACCTTTGAAAGACATTCTAATTTAGTATGTAAGCAAAGTTCTGTTTCTTAACATATGATGTTTAATGAGTGGGGATATTTCCAGTAAGCAGAGATCCCTAACCTCCTTTTAAAGAAGGTGCACCATCCCACCCGA
Source organism: Capra hircus (assembly GCF_001704415.2). Lineage (NCBI taxonomy): Eukaryota > Metazoa > Chordata > Mammalia > Artiodactyla > Bovidae > Capra > Capra hircus. The sequence continues at coordinate 17,819,747 of NC_030823.1, read as the reverse complement.
TGCACATTGGAATGGAAGAAATCAAATGATTATATTCATTAGCCCTGCAGTCTCTCAAATCTCTGTTAGTTGATTTCATGAAAGTACACATAACTTCTAAAACAAATTTGAGTTGATCATTAAATATCGCAAATCTACCCTGTACGTGAGTGTCTCGTGAATGGATCTGTGAAAGTTGCAGGGGCTTTACATTTAGGTGATTCAGTGTTGTAATTGAGAGCATGGGCTCTGGAGCCAGATTCAAATCCTGATTCTCATATTTGCCAGCTCTGTGACCTTGAGCAAGTTACCTAAGTTATCTGTACCTGACTTGGCTCATCTATGAAATAGTGATGATAATACTGCACTTATTATAGTAGTACTGTGAAGAGAGAATTAAAAAAGAGGATGCACTTGGAACAGTGCCTGGTACATCCTGAGTCACACATAATGCTTTACCAAACAGGGTCATTGGACTTCTAAAGCACATCTATCAGGATATCATTTTAGAAAACAATGCAAATTGTAAATGTACTTACTTTATTCATTTCTGATATGGAACACCAATGACAGCAGTTAACATGATGCAATAGAAAGCTTCCTATACTGGGACTCAGTTTTTATTTGTACCTCTATACTAATTAGCTTAACAATTTGAGATTCAAGAGTTTAAAGCCTGTTTTATCCTTTGGAAGTAGATAGAGTTTAGGCTAAGGGAGAGACTGTGATTCCATGCAATTAGAAATTGCATCAAGAAGTGCATGTTTATTTTAAGAACTTCTTTGCTGTTGTCTAACAATCATACTAAAGGACAATTATTATTGCCTTCCCAGGTGTTATCACAAGTTATGGGCTGTATCTCGATGGTATATTAATTCACAACTCCTCAGAACTCAGTTGTCATGCTTCTGGATTCGCTCCTTGGAGCTTGCATTCCTTCAGGGTCCAAGCCTGCACGGCCAGAGGTTGCGCTCTGGGCCCACTGGTGAGTGTGGCAATTTACATCCCGGGTATGCACTAAATGTCAGATGACAATGAATAGGCGACTCTCCACAGCTAGCCTTTCAAGTAGGAGGGGAGATGTTCTTTTTATAAAATTTCATTTAAGAGTTAGTAGGATTTTATATTCAACATAAATTTTAAGATTGCACATAGGTCTAGTGAAGGACAAAATCTACATTTTATTGAAATTTCAAAAGGTAGGTTGACCAGGCAGGCTTGCCTAATATAGTGACATATTTAAAGAGGATGCTTTTCTTCCTAGTAATAAGTAAGTGTCTGATTAAAAAGTGAAAATAATTGAAAGGCCCTAACTGTCACAGTATGGCAACACTGCTCCCCAACAAGTATGTTAATCAATTAAAAGATTGAGTTTGCCTCATCTATTAGAATAATACATTTTAATTTCATTACTGTGATATATTCATAAGAACAGTATTTAAAATGTCATTAATGTCAGCTTTTGATATCCACATTTCAGAAATCTTTATCTATCTATATTTCAATAGTAGTTAAAAGATTGATAAAATTGTGCTTTTTATTATTGGTATAATTTCCAAAACCCAATTAATTGTATGTAATTCTCATAGACCAGCTTGACATTCTTCAGTCTCAAAACATCACATTTTACTCTTGTGCATATTTCTTGATCAATTAGACTTAGCTTCTTTTAAGGGAAATATTCATTTTTAATATTTTTTGGCTATATTTGCTAATGGCCTATCATTTTAATATACTCTGTCTCCACTGAAGAGTGTATTGTATAAATATTACCCTTGAAAAACAGCTCTACCATTTAAATTTTTGCTTCCTTAGTTTTGAGCACACCTCCCATTTTGCTTCAGAGATTGGTGGCTTTCCAAGCTGCTAACATCATCTATCAGTGGAGCTGAGCTATAGTCTTTATTGCCATTAAGTATTTCATAGCCTAGACCCTTCTGATGGTTACTTACTCTTAAAAGCAGGAATGGCAATAGGCCAGCCTTTCTTCTCCATTCAAAAAAAGAAAAAGAAACAAAAGAACATTTCCCATGAGCTTAAAAGTGAGGCTTTTTCAAAAAAATAAACTACAAGTTGCGGTCCCAGCTAGTAAATTGGGTCCCAGTCTGTCTCCTGGTGTTCTGGTCACTGTAAACAAGGGGGACACGGTTATCAGTCTGTCTTGTGCAGATAGTAGGTGATGTTGACCTGAAGGAATCAAAGGCATAAAACCCCGATAGAAAGGGGGAAACGGAATTGGATTGTAAAACCCTGCTCTCCGAAGCCTCACGCATTGTAGACTCAGTCTCAGCTTAAAGCACAGAGTTATTTTCTCCCCTTGGTCCTCTTCTTTATCCTGTGCTCAGTATGCAAACACTTTTCCCAAGTCAATGATCCATCTCTAGTCACTGAGATGGAATAGCAATGTCTTTATTTATAACAAGTCAACTCGGTGCTGCCAAGAAGTTAAAACCCATGATGTTCAATTGATTTCTAATTTTTTTTTACCAATTATAATATATATTATGCCCATAAGAGATCCCATATTTGAGTACTTTAGATAGCCCTGGATATCTATCACAATCATAAAAGATATTACTGAGTCAATTCTTGTCAATGGTTTTTTTCAATGTGTTATGATTTAAGAAATCTAGGAATCAATCGTAAAAGCCAGACTTTCCTATCATTAAATTATATATATATACACACACACACATATTCCGTTCAGGTCAGTTGCTCAGTTGTGTCCAACTCTTTGTGGCCCCATGGACTGTAGCACACCAGGCTTCCCTGTCCATCACCAACTCCCAGAGCTTGCTCAAACTCATGTCCATCAAGTCAGTGATGCCATCCAACCATCTCATCCTCTGTCATCCTCTTCTCCTCCTGCCTTCAATCTTATGCAGCATCAGGGTCTTTTCCAGTGAATCAGTTCTTCGCATCAGGTAGCCAAGTCTTTATATGCAAACACACATATATATATAGATACATATACACAAATAATATGGCTAAATTTTGTTGAATATCATATATATCATGTTTGTGCTCAATTATGTCCAACTCTTTGCAAGCCCATGGACTGTAGCCCGCTGGGTTTCTCTGTCCATAGAGTTTTCCAGGTAAGTGTACTGGAGGGGGTTTGCAAATTCCTATAATCATTAATTATACATATATACATATGTTATCATATATACATATTGTATACTTATCACTTAAAGGTATTCTTTATCTAAAGGCCAATGTTGTAACAAATGTTTCATTGAAACAAAAAAGTTATGATTTTTATTTTTAAATCTTTTATTGGCAGAAATCAAACATTAAGTTTTCTGAAGAGTCAAATGTTTGTTCACCTAACAACATTTCTTAGTAATAACTCTTGGTTTTTAGAAACAGAGGACTGTTTTACATCTTTTACATATTTAATATCATTGTTTTTCATGCACATAGGGAGATACCATTCAGTGTTTCCTATGACAAATATGCTTAATAGTGTTAAATGTAGTCTGGTTCACCCTCAAAATTTTCAAGGTTGCTCATTGTAATAAACAAAATACAGTTTAAAAATATGATGAATTTGATAAAATAGAATATTTTAAAAATAAAATTCATAAATTACATATCATTACCGTCTTAATGTAGTATTACATGCTCAGTCACTTCAGCCGTGTTCAACTCTTTGTGACCCTATAGCCCATCAGGCTCCTCCATCCATGGGATTTCCCAGGCAGGAATCCTGGAGTGGGTTGCCATGAAAATATACATGGTGATCTTCCCAATGCAGTGATGGAACCCATGTCTTCTGTGTCTTCTGCGTTGCAGGTGGATTCTTTACCACTGAGCCAGCTCTATATATTTTGTGCCTAAACAAGTTTATTCCCTGCTATTTGTTATTTAGAAGAAATTATTCTGTACCATCTGGGGAAAAAAAAATATTTCTGTGTAGTTTGTTCAGTTCTTGTTCATTTATACAATGTACTTGGCTTTTAAAGAAATTCCAGTGAATGACTTTGATTAAAATTTTAAGATGCTAATATGCATTGTCAAATTAAATCCAGTAACTGAGGTTTCATAAATATGTAAAATAACAAAAAATTAACAGAAAATACAACAGGGAAGAACTTTTTAAATGCTTTTCTTTTTTTCAGTTATATCACTGAATTGCAATTAGAAAGAAACTCAGAACATTTTGTGTTTCTATAATAAAATACAATGAATTTATCCATAGGAAGATCACTTTGCTGTTTTTTTTTTCTCTTGTCCACTGTTGGGTAACACTGGTAGAGTCTAAGATGGGGAATTTCATGGCTGTATTTGCCTTGGAACACTCATTGGATTCAGTTCTCCAAGGACCTTCTTAAGGATGAAGTGTGAAACTATAGGTCACAGCTGTGTAATATGGTTATAAAGCTGCCTTAGTTTCTTGGTGATGGCACATTACACAGGTAAACACACCCAACACACATGTGATACATATACAGATTTCTGAAACATTGTAAGAGTTTTATTAAGGATAAAATTTTTGTTACAATGTTTTCCTTGCACAGTTCTCAATTTTTTTTTTTTTTCTGTGTCAGGGGAAGTTTTCAGGTGAAAACCAACTTAACCTTCAGAATGCCCTTTCTTAACATTTTTTAAGGCAAGGTTGATAAACAAAGTGTAAATTAAAAAAAAAGTCAGAGCAGGAGAGTCCCACTGCCAAATTTAATATAGAGGGAAGTACTGAAATATTTATCCATATACATAAGGAGATTTTAAAACTATATTTTTATTTTGAATTAACTAGATATTTGAGAATAATAACGTAATTATCTGGATTTGTACTTAATTCTTCAACTGTTTGAGTTTTATCTGGAACACTTTAAAATCACTTTCTATGCAGTAATTTGAACTATATACATAGACATTATGAAACCAATTGCTTTGTTATGAAATATTAAAATGATGAGTTGATATTTTTCCAGTCAAGTTTCTTTATCATTGTTCATACATAGCTATTAGACTGAAAAAATGAGTAGGAGTTATAGATCTAAAGAACCCCATAGCCTTTCTCAGATGAAAATAAAACATGTCATGACCTCATACTTATTAAAAATTAACACTCTGTCTTTTCCACATTTATTTTCATAATTGGGAAAGTATATTCACCCTAACAAATGAAGGCTACATAATTGAGAATATTTGCCTGCCTAAGGATTTCATGTTTGATCACCTTCTTGTGAGGCATGAGCCTGTATTTTAAGAATAAGGTCAAAAGTATCAACATTTTCAATATGTCTGAAAAGGCCAGATGTTCATGAGGGATGCTTATGAGCTCATGGTGATTCATTAACAAATTTAAGCCAATTATTAAATGATGGTAAAATACCCTAAACCCCTTTCTAGTTTCTTTCCCATTTCATCTTCCTCTGTTCTCTTAGTTAGTTTTCTTATTTTGCTATTAAAATCTTTCTGGCCCCTGTGCAGTAAAGGATTATGTTTGAATCCTTCTCTTCAAATAATTCACTTTTTGTTCTTCTCATGTACATTCATTACCATTATATTAATGAAATTTCAGCTTCTGTGATTATACTTTAGGGATAGATTCACTCAGGTACATTTATCTCTTGATGTCTGGCATGGTGCCATTTGCACACACCTGGTAGTAACACAGCTCAGAGAAGTGAGGGTGTGTGTGTGTCTGTGAAGATGCTTGGTGTGGCCTTTGACAAAGCCCAGCAGTCTATTACTCCAGTCAGGAGCTTATGAAAACAGACCTTATGCATTTCTTCTCTTTTGCAATCACAAAAAAAATTGTTTTTAAGCCACCCTAGAAATAGTCTGTGGATATGCACAGCCATAGGCATGATCACAGTGTGAGCTGATCCACATATTCTGGAAATCACAAACTGCCTTGGTCAGGAGCTCAAATTCTAAGCTTTAACAGCAGGAGGAAGAAAACATGAGGTATGCTTTGATCCTGCTGACAAAATGAGGTATTCATACAAGATGCGACTGTCAAAACAGTTTACTTCACAGCCAAAAGAGATTCTTTGAAGAAATATGCTCAAAGTGAAGCATGCACTTATTTTATTTGCAAACAAAAATAAATCTTTTTATACTCACAGGTGGAAAATCGAACTCTGGAAGCTCCTCCTGAAGGAACAGTAAATGTATTTGTCAAAACAGAAGGATCCCTAAAAGCCCACGTGAGGTGGGAACCGCCTTTTCACCCTAATGGACGCTTGATATACTCAGTCCTTTTTACTGGCACATTCTATGCTGACCAAGGTAACCTGTTTGTCATCTTTAAACTTCCATAGCATTCGAAAATGATTTATTTTCTTTTGAAATTTTTTCTTTTGGCCACAGATTTAAATTTCTTTATTTTTCCTACAATCCACCTATATTGACAAGCTGGTTTGGCCTCGCTCATTTTGTGGTTCTCATAGCAGCAAACAAAAGCTAAATCTGATCATTTATAGGAAGAGTAAGCTCTCAAGACCACACCTGATCTATTCAACTCTGGGGAAGTGGGAATCAGTGTTCTGTGTTTAAATGAACACTTCAAGTGGTTCTGATGGTCACTCAACTTTAAGAAAGACTGGCCTAGGGTAGATTCTATATTCTTTCCCCCTTGCTTAATAAATGGTGAAATTATAAAACATTGTTTCTGCAAGAATTGGGTTTTCATTTTGCTGTCTATTTTCAGTAAACTCTTTTTGTGTGATCATTTTATCATTTCTGAACTAAGTTAGGGATGCTGTTGTGTGTTCCAGTAAATGAACTGGATGTGGGTTAGACTGCATAGGGTTCTTTGACAGGATTATCAAAAACAATCCAGTTCAATAAGTTAGGTTAGGGCTGGTTAGGTATGATAGTTATTTGAAGCAATTCCCATCATAGAGCAAAAAGCAGGCTTATAATTTACTGAAAACGTATTTGTTTTATTTTTTTAAGTGTTTACTTTCATCATTTCCAGAAGTAGCCTATTTTTAAAGATGTTTTTCAACATTTCATTTTCCGTTAGTAGCAAATAGGCAATAACATCAATATGCTCACATATACTATTAATGATAAAATTGTATTCCTCATGTTTTAAAACTTTAAGATGTTTCTTTTAAATTTTTTATGTTATATAGGGATATAGTTGATTAACAATGTTTTGTTATTTTCAGGTGTACAGCAAAGTGACTCAGTTGTACACATATACATATCTATTCTTTTTCATATTCTTTTCCCATTTAGGTTATTGCAGAGTATTGAGTAGAGTTCCCTGTGCTATACAGTAGGTCCTTGTCGGTTATCCATTTAAAATATAGCAGTGTGTATATATTCATCCCAAATTCTTCATTTATCCTCCCCACCTCTCTGATTCTAGATCATCTATAGGAATTAATCACATCCTCAAAGTGGGAAACAGGTGAGGAGAGAGGAAAACAGCCTTTTCTGAAATAGAGAAAGGCATTCTTATTTGTGTACTGTGTTGACTAGTAAATGTACAGTGAGTTCAATGCGTTTCAGTGTCTGAGTTGATCCCCTCAAAGATTGGTGTGTCCCTCTTTTATGCAATCAGGGCTTTGATGTATTCTGCTGTGAAGCACTTGTAAGATTATGAGGTGAAGGAGTGATGATCGATTTGAAAAAAAGAAGCAACATTTAGGCCGGACCCCTGACAGCCCAGCTATTTCCACCAAGGCAGCTGGGTGAATAATGCAAGAGCCATATTCCCCCTTGTGTTTAATCTTGCATTGTTTTTGCAGAGAAAATTTCTGCTTGCCTTCTAAGTCATGTCATCTTTGGTTGTCATCCCGTCTCTCAAACCATCAAAACGGTATTAAATGTTGCAAAGCTGCGCAGCAAGAGAACTTTCAAAAGTCAGAACCCATTTGCAGAGCAGCCCTTGTAGAAAATGTATTCTGTTCTCGGCAGAATTTTCCTTCAGTTCTTTCCACTGAGAAGTTTACTGATTTCTCCCAGTGGAATCTACTGGAATTTATCGGTTCATGGTTGGCAGTCACAGATTAAGGTAAATGTCGATCCGTAATGACCCTCTACATGTTAGTATTGCAGTAAAGCTGGGCTTTTATGTCAAAGATATCGGAGAGGGAGCTATTACACATGACAGGGGTGATCAAGGGACTCCAGACCAAGGCAAGCATTATTAAATATTGACTAGTTCTGTGATTTATGTAGAGCTGGAGGAAAAAAGTGACTTTTTAACCATTATATATTCTTCAGCAACGAAAACCAGCCATTTATCTCCTGCTGGTAATAAAGAACAGAGTGCCTGCATATTTTAGTGGAGGGAAAACCTGGTCTTACAAATGAGATGAACTCCTTCATGATAACATTTCAGTTTGTTAATTGCCAAAAGCAAAACAGACAAATTGGAGGCAATTACAAGATTTGACTTAAGGAGTTTTGCAGTGTGCATTCAACACTAGGGTTGAAAGGGGGTGAGGTTGGAAGCCAAAGTATCATCTTGGGATGGGTCCCAGGAAATCCTTTCATTGGTTCACTGTCTCAGGAATGCTGATGTCCAGTGTTAAGTAACAGGCTTTCAAACATTGTCTTGTCTGGACACCCATCAGCAGCTGGGTGACATTTACACTGAGGGTAGGGAGGTCTGCATGGCTCTACAAGAAATAGATTAAACATTAATTCATCAAACTTATTTAAGATATCATCTGTTCATAAGATTTATACAAAGCTTATTGAATTGTCTAACGGCTAATTGGTTATTTCCTTGATATAATGAACAACTGTATTTCATCCTTTTCTGTGATGGTTGCTAAAGAAATCGTGATTAGTATGTATACGACAGGAAAATTCAGCTGTGGGAAGCCTAGCTTCGGAATAAATATGCCTGCAGCCAGGTCAATACTATTCTGTAGGATAGAATATTGGGCTGTATCTGTACGACACTCACAGTGGACCACATTGTACATGTCAACTTAGATCCTAAACTATAAACCTTACAAAGTCAGTGTTAGATTTTGTTAACAACAAATGAGGAAGCAATATCAAAGAGTGATACCTTAAAAGGCATTTACTTGTGGCCAGCTGTTATAGTCTCATGAAGCAATATTTAAAAGATAGGAAAAACAATAAGCAGTTAAAAGTACTAAAACAGCTCTATAGTCTCAAAGTAAATGAATGTCCTTCATTTCTTATATCCTTCTAGAATTATTTTATGTATATATACAAAACATGCATGTTAAATTGCTTCAATCATGTCCAACTCTTGGCGACACTATGGACTGTAGCCTACCAGCCTTCTCGGCACATGGGATTCTCCAAGCAAGGATAATGAAGTGGGTTGCCATGCTGTCCTCCAAGGGATCTTCCTGACCCAGGAACCCATGTCTCTTACATCTCCTGCCTTGACAGGCAGGTTCTTTACCACTGGAAGCCCAAGGCTTATGTGTATGTATACACAAACATTTCTACAAACAAAGCTAGTGGAGGTGATGGAATTCCAGTGGAGCTATTTCAAATCCTGAAAGATGATGCTGTGAAAGTGCTGCACTCAATATGTGAGCAAATTTGGAAAACTCAGCAGTGGCCACAGGACTAAAAAAGGTCAGTTTTCATTCCAATCCCAAAGAAAGGCAGTGCCAAAGAATGCTCAAACTACCGCACAATTGCACTCATCTCACACACTAGTAAAGTAATGCTCAAAATTCTCCAAGCCAGGCTTCAGCAATACGTGAACTGTGAACTTCCAGATGTTCAAGCTGGTTTTCGAAAAGGGAGAGGAACCAGAAATCAAATTGCCAACATCCTCTGGATCAACCAAAAAGCAAGAGAGTTCCAGAAAAACATCTACTTCTGCTTTATTGACTATGCCAAAGCCTTTGACTGTGTGGATCAGAATAAACTGTGGAAAATTCTGAAAGAGATGGGAATACCAGACCACCTGACCTGCCTCTTGAGAAACCTATAGGCAGGTCAGGAAGCAAAAGTTAGAACTGGACATGGAACAACAGACTGGTTCCAAATAGGAAAAGGAGTACGTCAAGGCTGTATATTGTCACCCTGCTTATTTAACTTCTATGCAGAGTACATTATGAGAAACGCTGGGCTGGAAGAAGCACAAACTGGAATCAAGATTGCCGGGAGAAATATCAATAACCTCAGATATGCTGATGACACCACCCTTATGGCAGAAAGTGAAGAGGAACTAAAAAACCTCTTGATGAAAGTGAAAGAGGAGAGTGAAAAAGTTGGCTTAAAGCTTAACATTCAGAAAACGAAGATCATGGCATCTGGTCCCATCACTTCATGGGAAATAGATGGGGAAACAGTGGAAACAGTGTCAGACTTTATTTTGTTGGGCTCCAAAATCACTGCAGATGGTGACTGCAGCCATGAAATTAAAAGACGCTTACTCCTTGGAAGGAAAGTTATGACCAATCTAGACAGCATATTGAAAAGCAGAGACATTACTTTGCCAACAAAGCTCTGTCTAGTCAAGGCTATGGTTTTTCCAGTGGTCATGTATGGATGTGAGAGTTGGACTGTAAAGAAAGCTGAGTGCCGAAGAACTGATGCTTTTGAACTGTGGTGTTGGAGAAGACTCTTGAGAGTCCCTTGAACTGCAAGGAGATCCAACCAGTCCATTCTAAAGGAGGTCAGCCCTGGAATTTCTTTGCAAGGAATGATGCTAAAGCTGAAACTCCAGTACTTTGGCCACCTCATGCGAAGAGTTGACTCATTGGAAAAGATCCTGATGCTGGGAGGGATTGGGGGCAGGAGGAGCAGGGGACGACAGAGGATGAGATGGCTGGATGGCATCACTGACTCGATGGACGTGAGTCTGAGTGAACTCCGGGAGTTGGTGATGGACAGGGAGGCCTGGCGTGCTGCGATTCATGGGGTCGCAAAGGGTCGGACATGACTGAGTGACTGAACTGAACTGACTGATATATATATATGTATATATTTCCCCATTTTCAAATGTATATGCAGTCTTCCTTCCATACATACAGCCTTTTGCACAAATGATACCAAATGGTACCTACTGTGTACAAAAGCACCACTGTTCCTTTTTCCCAACATAACAACCTTTAACACCTTGTCACATGAGTAACCAAAGATTTTCCTCATTGTTTATTCAACTGTACAGCATTCAATTGTTTAGCCTATACTATCATTGGTTTAACCAGTCCCCTATTGATGGGCATTTAAGTTATTTCCAATCTTTTGCTGTTTCAAAGAATGCCTTAATGTATAAAGATGCAGGTATGCCTTTTGTCTGGTATATTGCTTGAAATGATTTTGGGAGCTATATCAGCTGTTGCCAGGCTTCAGTCCATAGAGGTCATACAATTAGTGCTCACATGTGAACATTAGAGTGTACCTGTGTGTTATTGCCTGTCATCTGAACATGTGTCAAATTGATTATATTAAAAATGTCTGATAGGAACTTGAGGATGCATTTCTCTTACTAGGAGTTAGTTGCAACATATTTTCATATATTTAAGTGTTTTGTACTTCTTTTCCTGTGAATTTTCTGCTTGTATCTGCTTGTATCATTTGCTGATATTTTAACTGAACTTTATACTGCTGCTGCTGCTGCTAAGTTGCTTCAGTCGTGTCCGACTCTGTGCGACCCCAGAGACGGCAGCCCACCAGGCTCCCATGTCCCTGGGATTCTCTAGGCAAGAACACTGGAGTGGGTTGCCATGTCCTTCTCCAGTGCATGAAAGTGAAAGGTGAAAGTGAAGTCGCTCAGTTGTGTCCGACTCTTAGCCATCCCATGGACTGCAGCCTACCAGGCTCCTCCGTCCATGGGATTTTCCAGGCAAGAGTACTGGAGTGGGGTGCCATTGCCTTCTCCTGAACTTTATGAGCTCTTAAGTATTAAGAAAATCTGCTACAGGAATAGTAATTTTTTCCCTCCTCTCCTCAGTGTTTTTTCCTAACATTCTAATGCTTTAAAAAATACAATTGCATTCAATCAATTCAGAATTTATACTAATACGTAATCTACAAATCAAATGTTTTTTCCCAGAAAATATTTCGCTATCACAAACCGTTTATTTTAATCCAAATTCTTTTCCATTAGTTTGAGTTACTGTCTTTAAAAACTCTTAAATTTGCACATTTGCTTATAAATATTTCTGGACAGAGCTATGCCTTAATTTACCTTATCATGGTAATTTAATAATTAAAGCTCTAAATATTTTAATTCCGGGTAGATCTAAGCTCCTTCAGTATTTTTATTTTATAGAATTTACCTATTTCCCTTATTTTTCTTTCTGATAATATGCAGCTTCCCTCAGAAGTCCCTATGTTATTTATATAAGGATAGGATTGAATTTATAACTTAGCTTAGGTAGAATTAATATCTCTGTGATATTGGGCTTCTCTATTCAATAATATGAGTATTCTTATTTCTATCTGTTTTCTCTGTCTCTGACATGAGCTTAAAGTTTTCTTCATATAAATCTTGTACTTTTTGTTAAATTTTTCATTGATATTTTATAAATAACTTTATGTATTGAAAATTATATATATTATATCTATTAATAAGCACTAAAAGAGCTCCTTTTTTGAATAAGACATAGAGTCCCCTCCCAGATACCTCAGATACCTGTCTTCAGAAAGCCATACTTACAAACAGTTATACCTATCGGATGATCTAACCTCAGTAAGCATCTACATGGCTTTTTTGATACTGGATTTGCTGTAGTTTTCTCAAAGCACCAACAGTTTAACAGGCAGGAAATAATCTGATTGGCTAGCTCCTGCCTGTGTGCTCTGCTCCGTGTGTCTGACTCTGCAGCCGCACGCTCTGTAGCCCGCCAGGCTCCTCCGTGCATGGGATTTCCCAGGCAAGCATCCTGGAGTGGGTTGCCATTTCCTCTTCCAGGGATTTCTGACCCAGGGATCGAACTCGCACCTCCTGCAGTGGCAAATGGACTCTACCACCGGGCCACCTGGGAAGCCCCTGATTAATTAGATGGTCAACTTTAAACTAAATCTGAGGTGCATAAACTGGCACCAAAGATTGGACCTGAAGGGTCTCTGCCTGCAGAGAATTTGCAAACAAACAAAGAAGGTAAGACAGGCGCCCAAGCAGGTCATTGTCAGGTCTGCGAGGCAAGAGGGAAACCAGATGTTTGTGTGACAACAGAGCGAAGTGGGGAAAGATGTTGGAAACACTGGGCCTTACTCTGCTTCAGTGATGGGCTGGAATAACCTGAGTGTGAAAACACAGGGGACGACAGCATGGGCACAAACAAATGTGGATGGCAAAAATTAACAGCGTGTCCAACCCACGCTGGGATGGATGAGAACGTATTTTCTGCTTTTTCTTAATGTCTGCCATAAAAGTAATGATGAACACTTCTTTCTGCTGGATTCTGCTTGATTTGAAACATCCATTTAATTATGAGGAGCATATGACACAAATTAGCTTTTTCTCGGGTCTGAAAGTGCCACTTACCGACCTGGAACAAGTGCTCTCAGGCTCTCTGGAGCTTTCTGCTTACCTTACACAGGTGAACAGCTAGCTCCCCTGGATCAGTTTATGACATCCTCAGGATTTTCCCCTCTTCAAATTATGAATTAAGTAACACATTAACTATAGGAAATAGGTTTATAAAAGTTCCTCATGAAACATATTAAGTACGTAAATGTTTTAAATAAATATGCAAATTTAGGAATAAAAACTAAAATATCTGACAACATAGTAGTAAAAATATGGCTTATACACAACTGTATTTAAAATTATAAATCTCTTATCTGGCTGGTAGGTAAAAATAATATGTGATGAGAATTGATGATTGTGTGATTATTTTATAAGTTTTCAAAAATATTTTCAACTCAAAATAATATTTGTTGTTGTTATTCAGTTGCTAAGACATGTCCTACTATTTGTGACCCCATGGACTAGCTTCCCTGTCCTTTACGATCTCCTGGAATTTGCTTAAACTCATGTCCATTGATTTGGTGATGCTATCTAACCATCACATTTTCTGCGGCCCCCTTCTCTTCGTGCCCTCCAAATATTATGAAACAATCTAATTGTCAAGAAGGAGCACAGAAAATATTATTATTAAGAGAAAAAGAAAATCATCTGAGGTCTCATCAAATATTTCCACAAATACCAGGCTCTTTACTACTAAACCAGATTCTTTATACTGATCCTCTTCTTAGTAAGCAATACCATGTCCTGGTTTTTTCTTAAACAGTTAATAATGCAGAGTCCTCTGCGAATAGTTTGATTCTTCATTTTGCTTCCTTTTGAATGAATGGGGAAGTGATCTTCCTTGCTGGATAACCTGACAGATTGTTTTGTGTCTGAGTTTCTTAAGCAGAGCACCAGGGTGTGCTAATTGCCAAGTCCTTTGTGCACTGTTAACTTTCACCTGCTCTGAAAAATTGGATTGCAGCTTAGTTTTCATTCTTAAAAGCCTCTTTTTTCTAATCCTCTATTTTGTCTTGTAGCACAGAATAAAGATGTTCATTTGAGAAAAAGAGAATGTGGATCACTGAGAAAAGAAAGAAGAAAAATTGATCCTTAAGCATCAGCAAAGGGAAATATTATTTTAGTTAAAAAAAGCAATTCAATAAATGCATCCTGACAAAATTGAGTCATTTTATGGACACATGAAAATTCTTCTTCCTGAACATAGAAGGATACAAAGAATAGATATTAAGAGACTTTTTCTCCTTAATCTTCATCCATGAGTGAATCTTTTTAAAGGAAGAGGGAATGGAAAGGAGAGAGAAGGGAAGGAGAAGGAAGAGAGGGAGGGAGAGAGCAGAGAAGGCAGGGAGGGAGGAGGAAGGAAGGAGAGAAGAAAGACAGGAAAGGAGGACAGGGGACAGCAAATCACCAAATTAGCACTGATCAGATGCTCTCTTTGCTTGTATGAACAGGTGGGCCTGGAAAAACCCTTGATTCATTTTGAAGCCTATTTTTGAAAAGTCAAATGCAAAATGCAAAATTTGGGGAAAATATCATATATATATATACACACACACATAATAGTTGTTATCTCTGGGTAGTTGTGGACTTTTTACTCTCCTCACTTTTCCTTTTTTATATACACAGCCTTGAAATCTCTAATAAATAAATGTTATTTTTGCAACAAATTTGTATAATGAGCTGGTGAAAGCAGATGATTGCAAAGCAGAGTCATTTGGAATAATCACAGGTGGTTCTGCCCAGAAGGTCTAGATCTGCAGGCTGAATCAGAAGCTCTAAGGTCGAAGCCTAGAGCAGGATGAAAGACATCTTCGTGTACATTTCAGTGATTATCCAGGGAAACTCTCTGGGTAGCATGTATAATGTTAAGTTTTCTTTCTCACGTTTTGCCTTCATTTCTCTCTTCAGTCATTGTAGTGGTAATCAAACAAACAAAACCCCCGAGGGTATTGCAGAACAAAGAAGGGAACTAAATAGGATTGGTCAGAGAAGCAAAAGAGACTCGCCCGACTCAGTTGTGAAGGGAAAGGTTTGTTGAAGATTCTGGTTTGTTGAAGTTAGAAGAGAGGGAGCAGCGCTGAGTAGTTTTGTCTTCAGCGGAAACATCTGGAAGGGAAGTGGGGTGATTTAAAAATGGAAGAGGACTTTTCTAGGTAGAAAAGATAAAAGTGAAGTGAAGTCGCTCAGTCGTGACTGACTCTTTGCGACCCCGTGGACTGTAGCCCACAAGGCTCCTCCATCCATGGGATTCACCAAACAAGAATACTGGAATGGGTTGCCATTTCCTTCTCCAGGGGATCTTCCCAACCCAGGGATTGAACCCGGGTCTCCCACATTGCAGGCAGATGCTTTAACCTCTGAGCCACCAGTGAAGCCCTGAAAAGATAGAGGAGTAAAGATATGATCACCTCCCATCCCCACCATCCTCTGAGCATCAACTTTTCCTCCTTTGATTAAGTGGTATCAGTATTTCATTCCAATGCCGGTATCAAGTGTTTGCTCCTTGGCATATATTTCCGCCTAGAAAGAAAAGAAAATAAAGCAAAACCGAAACTGCACAGGTGAAATAAGTAGTGCTGGATTGCAACTAGATGAATGTATATATTTAACTGCCTTAAAATACCAGCACCCAGAATAGGCTTACTGCTCGAGAGGTTGCTGGTCACCAGAAACAGTGCTTCAGACTGTCAGTAGATTCAAGCACTATTAATCTCTTTAAAAAAAAAAAAAAAAAAAAACCTCAAAAAAATCACGAAAATGCCATCCATCTTTCAAGGTTACTTAGAGAAAATCAGAGACCTTTGCACACAATCTGGTTCTCTGGATGCCTTTCCTCCCAGAATAAACTGTGTTTTAGAAAAATTATAAGGGGGGAAGAAAGGGTAGAAAAGCATTTGTTTTCTTGGGGAGATAAAGAAAATAATTATACATGGAACCTCTTAGATTCCAAGGAGTCTGGATGTCAGGAAAGGGACAGCTTTGTTTTATGGTCCCTGATGTCTGCTGTTCAGGGTGGAGAGAAGTGTGCGCTTTCAGGGCTATGCTCACTCACGAGCCTTGCAGTGTATCTGACACGCTGCCCTGTGGGAAAAGCCGCCAGTGGGGGAATTGTTGCAGTGATGCAGTACAGCTTGTAACTTGGAATCCCGCTGGAGAACTTTGTAGTTGCTTGTCAGTCAGTGGGAAGATAAAAGAGGCAGCTTCTTTTCAAGCAATTTGAATTCATTTCTCCGTAATGAGTTAGAGGGTCGGGCAGCAGCAGTGAGCTCGCCTGTTATTTCGAGGATGAAAGAGACAGAGATGGAGAAAAGGAAGCATGAGGTCGGCCTTGCAGCCAAATCAGCAGAGTAACATGGCTTGTCACTAGTCCGCTTCCTTCCAGGACTCCCTTTTCCTGATTCTGCATATTTTTAGAAGGAAAGGTCAGAGAAAGTCCAGCTGTATCTCAGTTTATTAAATAAAAACCCAATGTATGAAAATTAAAACTCAAAGTCTAAAGTAGCAGGCAATAGTATTTTATACACAAATACACATCAGGACAGACATACTAAAGGTTCTTTTCACATTATACAATTAATTATTGACCATACAATTTCTTTTAGAGATGGAGAAGACATTAAATGTGTCATGTTATGGAATTCTGCCTGACCACATCAAGCGTTTAAAATCAACACAAGAAACAGTAGGAATGATGACTGTGGGGAAAAGCATGTTCAAAACAAGTATTAATATGAAGAAGAGTGAGACTATAGAGAAAATTTCTTTCTTCCTATTTCTTTGGGAAGCAAATTTCTTCTCTGCAAAAAGACAAAAATTACAATTAATATAGTTTTGCATACATTTCTAGGAGTATAAACACGTAACTATAAACACACAGGAAATGAAAATGTTTTACTTGGAATTAAAAAATCATTGCTGCATTGTTTGTGAAAATATGAATGAGCCCTGATTAGATTTATATCATTTCAAACATTAGGTGATAGAACATATACCCACTGAATATATTGACACCTCTGATTGTATATCATGTCATGGCCAATAAAACTATAGAAATGTATAATTAGGACACATTTTTCCACGAGAATGGAGTTAAGCATTAATTTATCAAACTTACTTCGGAACTCATCTGTTCTCAGCACTCACACGGCTGCTTATTGAATTTGTGTCTCATATCTAATTGGCTATTTTCTTGACATAATGAACAAGTACAAGCTCTATGCCGTTGTGTCTGTTGCAGAGACGATGTAATGATGAAATGCAAATTCTAACCCAGGGCTGCACATGGAGTCAGGGAGTGCCGCCCACAGAGGCAGGAGAGGGCGCCGGGTTTCTGTGTTCCCCTGGCTTCGGTTCAGGTTTCAGATTCTGCAGATCATTTTTGCGTAGGAATCTTTCCATTCTTCCTCCTCATGAAAGGAGACTGTTAGACGAGGAGTATCATCGGCAGGGCACTCCCAAATAATTTACCTTTGGCTTTAGAAGGCTTTATATCATTTAAAAAATAATAATAAAATTGTCCTTTACAAAAGGGGAAGTATTTAAAGCATTTTGAAAAATTTGAACCATTTTCAAACTCATACTAGGGCAGACTTGGAGGTTTTAGGAAGCAACATGATGCAGTTCACATGGGGATGTCAACCATGAAGCAGATATATAATAATATGAATTGATAGTTGTATACCATTAATGCACCTGTCAGGTGTTGAGTTTTGTATGCTTTGTCATCGTGAGAGTTCAGTATTTGCTGAATAAATAGCAATATTAGAATCAGCCTGTAGATATATCTTGACTGAAAGCATAACCATTAAACCTAATTATCTGGATTTTGAATAAGGAGGCTTTTAATGCGTGTGTCAGCTATGAAGCAATATTACAGGGAAAGGGAAGAGTGGACTACATTGAGAAATAGGAAAAAAATCTAGTTCTCCAGGGCTTGCGTTCTTCCTAGCCTTGAGACACAGTCCTGCAGCAGAGGAGTTCTAACTCCTAAGCTTCTCCTGTGGGGGTGTAAGAATGGACCCCTTGTATAGTTTTCTGAGAATTTGGATTATTTGTAAATAGGGTTGTATATATATATATCTTATTTTTTATATGGCCATATGCCTTTGGGGAGGGGTTACTTGGTGGCTCAGTGGTAAAATGCAGGAGATGCGTGTTCGATTCCTGGGTCAGGAAGATTCCCTGGAGAAGGAAATGGCAACCCACTCCAATATTCTTGCCTAGGAAATCCCATGGATGGAGGAGCCTGGTGGTGTCACAAAAGAGTCAGACACAACTTAGTGACTAAACAACAAAAACATACCTTTGGGGAGATATCAGAATTCAAGGAGTGGCTATCTGAAATCATAAAATATAGATATTGGTTCATTAATTTGTCCATGCAATAAACATATATCTAGTTTTAATGGAGCAAGACCAAAATGATAGTGATGAATTAAGGAGCATGATCTTTCACTGAAGGGGCTTGTGATTTACAAGAGGTAGAAATTAATCAAATAATCACATAAAAATGTAAAGTTGACAGCCTTAAAAAACACTAAAGCAAATGTATATGTCACTAAGTTGACATAGTAGGGACCCTACTATAATGGACAATCAGAGAAGACTTTTTCAACAGATGGCATTTGGGTTAACATTTAGGCACTAACCCAGAGATGACAGCAAAGAGGTCTCCAGAGGGAATGACATTAGTGAAGGACGTGAGAAGCAGGAAATTGTGGTGTGATTGTGGAAACCAAGGAAGACCACTGTGTCTGGGACAGAGTGGATGAGGAAGGGGATGGCATAGATGAGACATAAAAAACTGCCTTATGAAGAATCTTGTAGGTTGCTTTAGGGATATTGCATGTCACAGAAAGGATTGTCAATATTTTTCAGTTACTACAGCATATGAGTGTTACTAAAATTTAATATCTGTAGACATGGATCAGAATGCATTTTTCCTTACATATCTTTTTGTAAATGATATAAATGGATTACATTTTCATCTGTCATCCAGTCTTTTTTTCCTGTGGAGATAAATGTGTGAGTATATGTGGATATATAGTATATTTGAGATCCTAATACAAACAAATCTTACATCCTACTTTATTTATGTAACATTATGAGTATGTCTCATATCACACAAAAAGCACTGATAAAAATCATCCTTAGTGGATAATATTATCAGTTGAGTTCAGTTGCTCAGTCATTTCGGACCCTGTGTGACCCCGTGTGACCCCGTGGACTGTAGCATGGCAGTCTTCACTGATCATCACCAACTCCCAGAGCTTGCTCAAACTCATGTCCATCGAGTCAGTGATGCCATCCAACCATCTCATCCTCTGTCATCCCCTTCTCCTCCTGCCTTTAATCTTTCCCAGCATCAGGGACTTTTCCAATGAGTCAATTCTTCGAATCAGGCGGCCACAGTATTGGAGTTTCAGCTTCAGCATCAGTCCTTCCAATGAATATTCAGTACTGATTTCTTTTGGTGGTGGTGGTTTAGACGCTAAGTCATGTCTGACTCTTGCGACACCATGGACTGTAGCCGGCAAGGCTCCTCTGTCCATGGGATTCTCCAGGCAGGAATACTGGAGTACTGAATATCCAGAGGATCTTCGTGACCCAGGGATCAAACCCAGGTCTTCTGCATTGCAAGGAGGTTCTTTACCAACTTAGCTACAAGGGAAGATTTCTTTTAGGTTGACTGAATTGATGTCCTTGCTGTTCAAGAGACTGTCAAGAGTCTTCTCCAAAACCACAGTTCAAAAGCATCAGTTCTTTGGCACTCAGCTTTCTTTATGGCCCAATTCTCATATCCATACATGACTACTGGAAAAACCATATGTTTGACTATATTTACCTTTGTTGGTCATATCTCTGCTTTTTAATATGTTGTCCAGGTTTCTCATAGCTTTTCTTCCAAGGAGCAAGTGTCTTTTAATTTCATGACTACAATCACCAACTGCAGTAATTTCGGAGCCCAAGAAAATACAGTCTGTCAGTGTTTCCATTGTTTCCCCCATCTATTTGTCAAAAGTGATGGGACTGGATGCCATTATTAGTTTTTTGAATGTTGAGTTTTAAGTCAGTTTTTTCACTCTCCTCTTTCACTCTCATAAAGGGGCTCTTTAGTTCCTCTTCGCTTTCTGCCATAAGGGTGGTGTCATCTGTGTATCTGAGGTTATTGATATTTTTCTCGGCAATCTTGATTCCAGCTTGTGATTCATCCAGCACCGCATTTCGCATGATATATTCTGCATTTAAGTTAAATAAACAAGGTGACAATATAGAGCCTTGAGGTACTCCTTTCCCAAATTGGAGCCAGTCTGTTGATCCATGTCCAGTTCTAACTGTTGCTTCTTGACCAGCATACCGATTTCTCAGGAGACAGGTAAGGTGGTCTGGTATTCCTGTCTCTTTAAGAATTTTCCACAGTTTATTGTGATCCACACAATAAAAGCTTTGGCCATAGTCAATGAAGCAAAAGTAGATGTTCTTCTGGAATTCTCTTGCTTTTTCTATGATCCAATGTATATTGGTAATTTGATCTCTGGTTCCTCTGCCTTTTCTAAACCCAGCTTGAACATCTGAAATTCTCGGTTCACATACTGTTGAAGGCTAGGTTGGAGAATTTTGAACATTGCTTTGCTAGTGTGTGAGCCAAAGCAAAAACAACACCCACTGGGGATGTGACTTGTGATTGAAGTAAAGTCTGATGCTGTAAAGAGCAATATTGCATAGGAACCTGGAATGTTAGGTCCATGAATCAAGGCAAATTGGAAGTGGTCAAACAGGAGATGGCAAGAGTGAACGTCAACATTTTAGGTATCAGCAAACTAAAATGGACTGGAATGGGTGAATTTAACTCAGATGACCATAATATCTACAACTGTGGGCAAGAATCCATTAGAAGAAATGGAGTAGACATCATAGTCAACAAAAGAGTCCAAAATGCAGTACTTTGTTGCAATCTCAAAAATGGCAGAATGGTCTCTGTTTGTTTCCAAGGCAGGCAATTCAGTATCATGGTAATCCAAGTCTATTCCCCGACCAGTAATGTTGAAGAAGCTGAAGTTGAATGGCTCCATGAAGACTTGCAAGACCTTCTAGAACTAACACCACCCCACCCCACCCCTAAAAAAATGTCATTTTCATTATAGGGGACTGGAATGCAAAAGTAGGAAGTCAAGAAATACCTGGAGTAACAGGCAAATTTGGACTTGGAGGGTAAAGAATGAAGCAGGGCAAAGGCTAATAGAGTTTTGCTAAGAGAATGCACTGGTCATAGCAAACACCCTCTTCCAACAACACAAGAGAAGACTCTACACATGGACATCACCAGATGGTCAACACCGAAATCACATTGATTATATTCTTTGCAGCCAGAGATGGAGAAGCTCTATACAGTAAGCACAAACAAGACCAGGAGCTGACTATGGCTCAGATCATGACCTTCTTATTGCCAAATTCAGACTTAAATTGAACAAAGTAGGGAAAACCACTAGACCATTCAGGTATGACCTAAATCAAATCCCTTACCATTATACAGTAGAAGTAAGAAATAGATTCAAGGGGTTAGATCTGATAGACAGAGTACCTGAAGGACTATGGACGGAGGTTCATGATATTGTACAAGAGGCAGGGATCAAAACCATCCCCAAGAAAAAGAAATGCAAAAAGGCAAAATGGTTGTCTGAAGAAGTCTTACAAATAGCTGTGAAAAGAAGAGAAGCAAAAGGCAAAGGAGAAAAGGAAAGATATATCCATTTGAATGCAGAGTTCCAAAGAAGAGCAAGGAGAGATAAGAAAACCTTCCTCAGTGATCAGTGCGTAGAAATAGAGGAAAATAATAGAATGGGAAAGACTAGAGATCTCTTCAAGAAAATTAGAGATACCAAGGGAACATTTCATGCAGAGATGGTCTCAGTAAAGGACAGAAATGACATGGACCTAACAGAAGCAGAAGATATTAAGAAGAGGGGGCAAGAATACACAGAAGAACTACACAAAAAAGATCTTCACAACCCAGATAATCACAATGGTATGATCACTCACCTAGAGCCAGACATCCTGGAATATGAAGTCAAGTGGGCCTTAGGAAGCATCACTATGAACAAAGCTAGTGGAGGTGACGGAATTCCAGTGGAGCTATTTCAAATCCTAAAAGATGATGCTGTGAAAGTGCTGCACTCAATATGCCAGCAAATTTGGAAAACTCAGCAAAGGCCACAGGACAGGAAAAGTTCAGTTTTCATTCCAATCCCAAAGAAAGGCAATGCCAAAGAATGCTCAAACTACTGCACAATTGCGCTCATCTCACTGGGGCTTCCCTCATAGCTCAGTTGGTAAAGAATCCACCTGCAGTGCAGGTAACCCCAGTTCAATTCCTGGGTCGGGAAGATCCACTGGAGAAGGGATAGGCTACCCACTCCAGTATGCTTGCGCTTCCCTTGTGGCTCAGCTGGTAAAGAATCTGCCTGCATTGCGGGAGAACTGACTTTGATCCCAGGGTTTGGAAGATCCCTGGAGAAGGGAAAGGCTACCCACTCTAGTATTCTGGCATGGAGACTTCCATGGACTGTATAGTTCATGGGGTCGCAAAGAGTCGGACACAACTGAGTGACTTTCACTTCACTTCATTTCACATGCTAGTAAAGTAATGCTCAAAATTCTCCAAGACAGGATTCAACAGTACGTGAACTATGAACTTCCACATCTTCAAACTGGATTTAGAAAAGGCAGAGGAACCAGACATCAAATTGCCAGCAACTGTTGGATCGTTGAAAAGGCAAGAGATTTCCAGAAAAACATCTACTTCTGCTTTACTGACTACACCAAAGCCTTTGACTGTGTGGATCACAATAAACTGGAAAATTCTTAAAGAGATAGGAATACCAGACCACCTGACCTGCCTCTTGAGAAATCTGTGTGCAGGTCAAGAAGCAACAGTTAGGACTGAATATGGAACACCTGACTGGTTCCAAATAGGGAAAAGAGTACATCAAGACTGTATATTGTCACCCTGCTTATTTAACTTATATGCAGAGTACATCATGAGAAATGCTGGCTGGATAAAGTCCAAGCTGGAATCAAGATTGCCGGGAGAAATATCAATAACCTCAAATATGCAGATGACACCACCCTTATGGCAGAAAGCAAAGAAGAACTAAATAGCCTGTTGATGAAAGTGAAAGAGGAGAGTGAAAATTTGGCTTAAAACTCAAGATTCAGAAAACTAAGATAATGGCATCCAGTCCCATCACTTAATGGCAAATGATGGTGAAACAGTGGAAACAGTGACTGACTTTATTTTTCTGGGCTCCAAAGTCATTGCAGATGGTAACTGTAGCCATGAAATTAAAAGACATTTGCTTCTTGGAAGAAAAGTTATGACCAACCTAGACAGCATATTAAAATGCAGAGACATTATTTTGCAAACAAAGGTTTGTCTAGTCAAAGCTATGGTTTTTCCAGTAGTCATGTATGGATGTGAGAGTTGTACTATAAAGAAAGCTATAAAAGCACTGAAGAATTGATGCTTTTGAACTGTGATTTTGGAGAAGACTCTTGAGAGTCCCTTGAACTTCAAGGAGATACAACCAGTCCAACCTATAGGAAATCAGTGCTGAATATTCCCTGGAAGGACTGATGCTGAAGCTGAAACTCAAATACTTTGGTTACCTGATGTGAGGAACTGACTCATTTGAAAAGAGCCTAATGCTGGGAATGATTGAAGGCAGGAGGAGAAGTGGACGGCAGAGGATGAGATGGTTGGATGGTATTACTGACTCGATGGACGTGCATTTGAGTAAACTCTTGGGAGTGGGTGATGGACAGGGAAGCCTGCTGTGTTGCATTCCATCGGGTTGCAAAGAGTCGGACATGACTGAGCGACAGAACTGAAATGAACTGAACTTGCTGGTGTGTGAGATGAGTGCAGTTGTATGGTAGTTTGGTCATTCTTTTGGCATTGCTTTTCTTTGAATTGGAATGAAAACTGATGTTTTATAATCCTTTGGCCACTGCTGAGTTTTCCAAATTTGTTGGCACATTGAGTATAGCACTTTCACAGCATCATCTTTTAGGATTTGAAATAGCTCAGCTGGAATTCCATTGCCTCTTCTAGCTTTGTTCATAGTGATGCTTCCTAAGGCCTCCTTGACTTCATACTCTAGGATATCTGGCTCTAGGTGACTGATCACACTATTTTGGTTATCTGGGTCATTAAAATCTTGTTTGTACAGTTCTGTGTATTCTTGCCACCTCTTCTTAATATCTTCTTCTTCTGTTACGTCCATACCATTTCTGTCCTGTATTGTGCTCATCTTTGCATGAAATGTCCCCTTGGTATCTCTGATTTTCCTAAAGAGATCTCTGGTCTTTCCCATTCTATTGTTTTCCTCTATTTCTTTGCACTGATCACTGAGGAAGGCTTTCTTGTCTCTCCTTGCTATTTTTTGGAACTCTGCGTTCAGATGGATAAATCTTTCCTTTTCTCCTTTGCCTTTTGCTTCTCTTCTTTTCTCAGCTATTTGTAAGGCCTCCTCAGACAACCATTTTACCTTTTTGCTCTTCTTCTTCTTGGGGATGGTTTTGATCACCACCTCCAGTACAGTGTTAGGAACCTCCATCCATAGTTCTTCAGGCACTCTATCAGATCTAATCCCTTGACTCTGTCAAATACACTGTATAATTGTAAGGGATTTTATTTAAGTCATACCTGAATGGTCTAGCGGTTTTCTCTACTTTCTTCAATTTGAGTCTGAATTTTGCAATAAGGAGTTCATGATCTGAGCCACAGTCAGCTCCTGGTCTTTTTTTTTTTTTTTTTTTGCTGTGTTGAGCTTCTCCATCTTTGGCTACAAAGAGCAAATAATATAATTATAATCTGATTTCGTTATTGGCCACCCGGTAAGTCCATGTCTAGAGTTGTCTCTTGGGTTGTTGGAAGAGGGTGTTGCTATGACCAGTGCATTCTCTTGGCAAAACTCTGTTAACTTTTGCCCTGCTTCATTTTTGTACTCCAAGACCAAACTTGACTGTTACTCAAGGTGTCTCTTGACTTCCTACTTTTGCATTTGAGTCCCCTATGATGAAAAGGATATCTTTGCGGGGGGGGGGGGGCAAGGTGTGTAGTTTTAAAAGGTCCTGTTGGTCTTCATAGAACCATTCAGCTTCAGCTTCTTCAGCATTGGTGGTTCAGGCATAGAGTTGGATTACTGTGATATTGAATGGTTTTCCTTGAAAATGAACAGAGATCATTCTGTCATTTTTGAGAGTGCACCCAGGTACTTCATTTTGGACTTTTTTGTTGACTATGAGGGCTCCTCCATTTCTTCTCAGTAATTCTTGCCCACAGTGGTCAATATAATGGTCAACTGCATTAAATTTGCCCATTCCAGTCCATTTTTGTTCACTGATTCCTAAAATGTTGATATTCACTTTTGCCATCTCCTGTTTGACCACTTCCAATTTACTCTGATTCATGGACCTACCATTCCAGGTTCCTATGCAATATTGTTCTTTACAGCCTTGGGCTTACTTCCATCACCAGTCACATCCACAACTGGGTATTGTTTTCATTTGGCTCAGCCTCTTCATTCTTTCTGGAGTTATTTCTCCACTCTTCTCCTGTAGCATATTGGGCATATTTCAGTGTCCTGTTGTTTTGCCTTTTCATACTGTTCATGGGGTTCTCAAGGCAAGAATACTGAAGTGGTTTGCCATTCCCTTCTCCAGTGGACCACATACTGAACTGGTTTGCTGATCCCTTCTCCAGTGGACCGCACACTGAAGTGGTTTGCCATTCCCTTCTCCACTGGACCACGTTTTGTCAGAACTGTCCACCATGACATCTTGGGTAGCCCTACACGGCATGGCTCATAGTTTCACTGAGTTAGACAAGGCTGTGATCCAAGTGATCAGTTTGGTTGGTTTTCGTAATTGTGTTTCCATTCTGTCTGCCCTCTGATGGAGAAGGATAATAGGGTTGTGGAAGATTCCTGATGGCAGGGTTTGACTGTGGGGGAATCTGGGTCTTGCTCTGTTGGGTGGGGCCATGCTCAGTAAATCCTGAGTCCAATTTTCTACTATTGTGTGGGGCTGCGTTCCCTCTGTGTAGTTTGCCCTGTGAGCAAACTATGGCAGGGATAATGGAGGTAATGGAGACCTCCTTCCAAAGGACTTATGCCAGCACTGTTGTTTTCAGTGTTCGTGACTCCACGGCAGGCAACTGTTGACCCACACCTCTGCTGGAGACTCCTAGACACTCACAGCGAGTCTGGTTCATTCTCTTGTGGGGTCACCATTCCTTTCTCCTGGGTCCTGGTGTGCACAAGGTGTTGTCTGTACCCTCCCAGAAACTGTTTCCCCAGTCCTATGGAAATTCTGTAATCAAATCCCGCTGACCTTTAAAGTCAAATTTCCTGGGGATTCTCCATCCCTTTGCTGGATCCCCAGGTTGGGAAATCTGTTGTGAGCCCTAGATCTTTCACAATAGTGTGAGAATTTCTTTGATATAGTTGTTCTTCAGTTTGTGGGTTGTTTTCCTGGTACCTCTATGGTGGGGCTCACACACCGCGCCTCCCAGGTCTGTCGCAGCCAGAGCCCCAGTCCCCGCGGCAGGTCACTGCTGACCCATGCCTCTGCAGGAGACAGACACTCAGAGGCAGGTCTGGCTCAGTCTCTTGTGTGTTCCCTGGGTCCTGGTGTGCAGAAGGCTTCATTTGAGCCCTCCCAGCATCTCTGGCAGGTTTGACTCTAAACATGATTTTGCCCCTCCTACCATCTTGTTGGGACTTCTCCTTTGCCCTTGGATGTGGGGTATCTTTTTTTGGTGGGATCCAACATTCTCCTGTCGATGGCTGTTCAGTGGTTAGTTGCAGTTTTGTAGTTCTTACAGGAGATGAGCACACATCCTTCTACTCCGCCATCTTCAGAAGGAACTTATCAATCGTATGGATATACCAAAATGTGCTAGCCTTCCCATCATTACCATTTCATTATATGATATTATAATAGCAAAATGCATTAGCTATTTCATTATTCTTGCATGTTTAGGTTTATTATTTTTAATATTAGAAATAATATTTATCACATAATTCTGCATATATCATTAGTATGTATTGCTAGAAAATTTAAAGGGTGGAATATTTTTGGAGACTTGAGATGCATTGGAAAAATGCAACCATGCTTGAAAGAAAAATCGCATATCTCCTAACAGTATACAGATAAGTTCATATTTCTGTAATTGTGATAATTTGATAGATAACAATGATTGTTTGCTTTAATTGGCATTTGTTTTATTCTTAGTGACATCAAACATTGCCAGTATGCTTGTTATTTGTTTTTATTTTTCTCTTGTTTGCTCACATACTTTGCCAGAAAATTTTAGAGATTGAAAACTAGGTTTGATCTGAATGGCAGCTTAAAACTTGAGTTATAATTATTAGTCATTACAGTGCCAAATATTTTATTCAACTTATCTTTCTGGTGTATTTATGAGGTTTAGGAAACAGTATTTCAGATTTTTTTGTGTGTGATAAAACTTCGTTTTATTTTTGTAAACAATATCTCTATCCAAGATTGAGACATATGCATTGCATTATTTTGCTAAATTTATCAGAGATTTAAATTCTTATGTATTATGGTACTTATTTCTGGGCTATTTACTCCTTCTGTTTATACCTCTGCTTCTCTTTGAATCATTACCATGACAGTTTGATCTCTATGCTTTCAACCTGGTGCATATTAAAAAATACTTTGTATCTTATTGGTAAAGTTCTTATCTTCTCCCTCCAGCTTACTGCTCATTTTTTAAAAAGGTCTTAGATCTTTATGTATATTCTTCCAACTCATCATTAAATTGAGCTTAAAAAAGTGCCACTGATATTTTTAATGAACTCTTCATCTTATAAATTAATTCATGAGGAATTTTATACTGTCAAATATTTCTCATCGAGAAATGTGTCATGATTCCATTTATTTAGGCATTTTATATCTCACAATAAAGTTTTGTTATTTTTTCATAAAGGCCTCATATTTCCTGTGAGGATTAAAAGAAGAAAAGTGAAAGTATTCTCAGTCATCTTTGACTTTTTGTGACCCCATGGACTGTAGCCCCCCAGGCTCCTCTGTCCATGGAATTCTCTAGACAAGAATACTGGAGTGGATAGCCATTCTCTTCTCTAGGGGATCTTCCCAACCCAGGTCTCCTGCATTGCAGGCAGATTCTTTATTATCTGAGCCACGAGGGAAGCTAGTGAGGTGGTGTAAGATGAGGTGAGGGTTATAGCCAGGTTTTTTACTTTTGTGATTGTGATTTTATTCTTATTATAACATTCAAAAAATCATTATTGGTATCATATCTGTGTGATTTTCATCAATACTATATTTAAACATGTATAAATCTGAGTTATTTTTTCAGCTCCATTAAAACAGAAAATACAGAGCTCCTTACACTTAAGAAACATTTCCATGAGTTTAACCGACTCAGCTAACATGATATAACACACTAACAGTTAGGATGGATGCTTTTACTTGGAACATAAAGAGTTCTAGTTTAAGTTTCAATCACAAATATATCCATACAATACGATTAAGTAAACCACAACAAAGCTATTTGACTAATTTTTGTTTCTAAGAATTCATTCAAGATAATTAAAATAAGCTTATAAAGTAAATATAAAATGTTTAAAATATTTGTATCCATTTGTGCCCACTGGGAAAATGAGCAATTCTTCTTGGAATTTTTTTCAAAGATATTGTTAGATAGGTGTGCAAAAATATTTGGAAAGTTATTTTCCTGATAATTTATTTGTATAATGAGAGTTGAAGGGCATGGTCCTAAAAGTCCAGCTATACAGATTGACTGTATTGTGGTGAATTCATTAAAAAGATTATGCAGAAGTATATTATATTATTACAAGTACAAAACAAGAACGTTAAAAAGTCTATAAGTGGGAAAAATGATAATGTATTTATATGTGTAAAATATGAAAGGATAAATACCAAAATATACAAAAATATTGATACAATAATAATGATTATCTTGAAATTTTAGATAATTCTAGCTTTTCATAGTATCTGATAATAATGAAAATTTACAATGAATGAGTATTTCTTTTATAGTCAAAGAAGGAGTGAATGAAGCCAAGACAAAAGAGGAGAGTTTGTAGCATGTGTCATTTTATAGCAAAAGTACTAGAAGATTTTAGAAAACAACAGATTTTAAAACTCCAAATTCTCATGAGAACTTGGAAACAAAAGACTTAACTTCACTAAACCTGAGATGATAAAGACCTTGAGCCCTTGCTTCTTTCAGAAACCCAACCATCTTGCTTTTACTTGAATTCCTTAAACTTACGATGATTCACTTTCACGTTTCCCTAGTAATTTATCCCTTTAAGATAATAGAGTTTCTTATTATCTTTTTGATTTGTACTGTTTCCTATTTAATGATTTACTCTATGTGGCATACATGCAAAAGTTATCATATTAAAAAAATTATTATGCTATAATAATTATGGTACCATCAAGCTGAATTAAATTATGTTTCATTGTAAATAGTAAAATGTATTAATTTTTTTAAAAGCCTTTTTATGCCGACGAGGATAAATAGTTACCTTCATATAATTTCATTAAACACCATGACAGTACAAGCCAAATTGACAGAGCTGATAACAAATCAATTCAACACTTATAGGAGTCCCTTCCAAGTAGTTCTGAAATTAGCTTTCTTAGGGCAATGAATTAAATGCATTGTATTAAATAGAGCCTGTGCATTTTATGAATAAAAGTTTCACCTTCATTTTGTGTGCATATATATAGGAAGAAGAATAAGATTTTCTTTTTTATGTTAGTTTCAGATAAAAATGAACCTGCATTTTAAGTGTGCATTCTAATTTTTCCTTTAGCACATCAGAGTGGTGCTGTCCAATAGACATATAAAGGAAGCTAAATATCTAATTTTTAATTTTCTAGTATGCACATGAATAAAATTATATAATGTATATTTTGTGAATCAGTCTACCCTGAATATTATCATTTCAACATGGAATCAAAATCTTAAAGTAATATCTCAAGTGAGTTTTTTTTCTTCTTTTTATGCTAAATCAGTGTATATATTTTATAGTACTCTTCAATTCAGATAATTTTTATCAGAAATATTCAATCTGTATTTCAGTTTCATAATATTTTCTGTTAAAAAGGTATTCAATAATTTAAAATTTTACAGAAGCAAAATCAATTATTAGTTTTTAATTTAAATTAGTTAAAATTAAATAAAATTAGAAATTCAGTCACAACCACATTTCAAGTACTCAAGGGCCCCATGTGGATAGTGGTTATTCAATTGGACAACCTAGTTTTAGAACATGTGTATAAGATGTCAGCAACATGGAAAAGTTAAAAATTAAGTTGAAGCCAAACTATTGGAAATGTTTTGACTACTGGATTTCAAAGAACATGAGCTGATTCGTTTGTTTGTTTGTTTGTTTTTTCTCATTAAATCAACTGCTTGGCTGGTTGGCTCAGTTGATAGAATTAGTTGCTTTGGTTTTATGTACAAATCATCTTACTTTTTCCCAGGTTCTTTCATTTTCCTTAAGGCAAATGTGTGTGTGTGTGTGTGTGTGTGTGTGTGCTCAGTCATGTCTGACCCTTTGGCCAGAGACATTAGTCTGCCAGGCTCTTCAGTCCATGGAAGTTGCCAGGCAAGAATACTGGATGGGTTGCCATTCTTCCTCTAGGGGATTTTCTCAACCCAGTGAAGGAACCCGAGTCTCCTGCGACTCTTGCACTGACATGCAGATTCTTCACCATTGAGCCGCCTGAGTATGTCCCAGGCATTTTATGTATGTGCTTTAATTATGCTAAAAGCTATCTCCCTGAGCCCTGATATCCTGGAGATACCCCTTGAATTAATGGTTATATACTAAGTTTTGAGTAAACTAAAGAACATCAATACTGAGAGAAAAAATATTAAATGTAGTTAAATCCCAAAGAAAGTGAAAGTCGCTCAATTGTGTCCGACTTTTTGTGACCCCATGGATTGTAGAGTCCATGTCATTCTCCAGGCTAGAATACTGGAGTGGGTAGCCTTCCCTTCTCCAGAGTGTCTTCCCAACCCAGGAATTGAACCGGGGTCTCCTGCTTTGCAAGTGGATTCTTTACCAGCTGAGCTACCAGGGAAGCCCTAAATCCCAAAGAAAGGTAATGCCAAAGAATGTTCAAACTACCATACAATTGTGCTCATTTCACAAGCTAGCAATATAATGCTCAAAATTCTTCAAGCTAGGCTTCAGCAGTATCTGAATCAGGAATTTCCAGATATACAGGCTAGATTCGGAACAGGCACAGGAACCAGAGATCAAATTGCCAACATCTGCTGGACCATAGAAAAAGCAAGGGAATTCCAGAGAAACATCTACTTCTGCTTCATTGACTCTGCTAAAGACTTTGACTGTGTGGATCACAACAAATTGTGACAAATTCTTCAAGAGATGGGAGTACCAGACCACCTGACATTCCTCCTGAGAAACCTGTATGCAGGTCAAGAAGCAACAGTTAGAACTGGACATGGAACAACGGACTGGTTCCAAATTGGAAAAGAAGTATGTCAAGACTTTATGTTGTCACCCTGCTTATTTAACTTATATGCAGAGTACATTATGCGAAATGCTGGACTGGATGACTCACAGGCTGGAATCAGGATTGCCAGGAGAATTATCAACAACCTCATGCATACAGATGATACCACTCTAATGGCAGAAAGTGAAAAGAGACTAAAAAGCCTCTTGATGAGGATGAAAAAGGACAGTGAAAAAGCTGGCTTAAAACACAACATTCAGAAAACTAACATCATGGCATCCAGTTCCATCATTTAATGGCCAATAGATGGGGGAAAAATGCAAACAGTGACAGATTTTATTCTCTTGGGCTTCAAAATCACTGCAGATGGTGACTTCACCCATGAAATTAAAAGACATTTATTCCTTGGAAGGAAATCTATGACAAATCTAGACAGCATATTACAAAGCAGAGACGTTACTTTGCTGACAAAGGTCCGTTTAGTCAAAGCTATGGTTTTTCCAGTAGTCATGTACGGATATGAGAGTTGGACCATAAAGAAGGCTGAGTGCTGAAGAATTGATGTTTTCAAATTGTGGTGCTGGAAAAAACTCTTGAGAGTCCCTTGGACAGCAAGGAGATCAAACCAGTTAATCCTAAAAGAAATCAACGGAAATCAATCCTGAATATTCAATGGAAGGACTGATGTTGAAGCTGAGGCTCTAATACTTTGGCCTGATGCAACGAGCCGACTCACTTGAAAACACCCTGATTGCTGGAAAAGATTGAAGGCAAGAGGTAAAGAGGGCAGTAGAGGATGAGATGGCTAGTTAATGCCACTGACTCCTTGGACATGAATTTGAACAAACTCCAGATATAGTGAAGGACAGAGAAGCCTGGTGTGCTGTATGTAGTCCATTGGGTCTCAAAGAGCCATACACGACTTAGTGACTGAGCAACAACCTGTACTACCATGTTACTCTTGTTTCTCAACTGTCTTATAAATCTTGTAAATAAGTACAATAAACATTCATCGAATGATTCCGTAATACTTTGGATCTACAAGTCCATCATTGGTGATGGCACATTGAACTTGGCCCAGGAATGCTAGAAGTATGTTGTATGTCAGATGATGCCTTCCATCAAGTTTAGAGCAGCATTTTTTTTCCCCAGCATTACAATGTAGTGTAATGGCACTTGGCAATATTGGCATTTCTGATATGACTTCTTTTGGCTAGCTCAGCATTCTTAAAAAATAAATAGTTTTTTCACTCTGTGATTGAAAGGGTTAAATAGTACCAATTCATTACCACTCACAAAAGGATTTATTTTGTTCTCATAAATCAGTTTTATTCCACATTTTTATTATTCCCTTGGGTGAGCTACTCGAATTGAAATCAATACGAGTGCAAGTGACACAATCAATCTAGATATTTGATTATAGATTGGAGATCACTAGGTCTCCTTTTTAGCCCGTTTCTTTCTGATCATCTCCCTAAAGAACTGACTATTCTTATTGGCATCTATGAGTTATGAACATGTTTTAAAAGCAGATAATAATCTTCATTTGTATACTGACAATGAAAGCCCAAACACTGACCAAAGATTTAAAGATAAAGACTTATAGTATGTTCCTATGACATTGTTAGTAAGCTCTTCACACTTCTCAATCTTTTCCTTAAGATGAAATGTTTTAAAAACAACTTTATTCTTCCTTTAAAAAAAATACAATTGGTGACTATAAAATGCATTCTTAGCATTAAGTAAGTGATTAACTATTTGCCATGCCAGAGATGTTACTTGTTTTTACACATTCATTTTATAGCTGAACTACATTAACTGATCCAGGTAAACAATAAGAAAACTACTAAGGTGGATAAAATGTCTTTGAAAGGACTCAAACTGGTTCTTTTCATTTCTACAGTTATCCAGGCTAGAAAGTCACCATCTGCAGGATCTAAGAGGGAAAATCAGTTCAGCTTGAAATCAGGGAGCAAAAATCGATTAAGTTGTTGCTCAAGAGAGCAAAATGTATATATATCAAACTCTCTTTACTTTACAAACAAATGTATTTCTTATGACCCTTTACATGTTGAAAGCTTATTTTGGGACTAAAGGTACCGCATTATAGTTCTCTTGCTTCTGACTCTGGCCACCTCTGCTTGGTTCTTAAACCAAATTTTTACATAGGCACTGTTAAGCCATTTTGTAATTCATTTTCTTATGTTGAGAATAAGGCAATAAAATTATTTCTTTAAAATAAATTGCAAGGCAATAGTAACACTGCATTTGCTTCTTAGAGCAAAATATTTTAGCCTTTTTTAGCCATTTAGTTTTTCTCATTAAGATTTGTAGGAAGGGCTGTTTCATGTCTAGCAAATTGTCTCTGGAAGGCATATAACTCTAAAAGGTTAAAAAAGTCTTTCAGAAGCAGTTTAAATAGTAAACCCATCTTTCTTTCATTCAAGGATTCATTGATTACTCTTTGCTTACCCCTTTTTAAATTTTTTTATTTTTATAAAATTCTTAAGGGCTGCTTTCCACTTACAGTTATTATGAAATAGTGACTATATTCTCCATATTGCATTCCCGCTATGTATTCCCACATCCTTGAGCCTGTCATACCCAATAGTTTGTACCTTCTACTCCCCCACCCTTATGTTGCCCCATCCTCTCCCCACTGATGACTACTTGTTTGTTCTCCGCATCTGTGAGTCTATTTCTTTTTTGGTATATTCACCAGTTTGTTGTATTTTGTACATTCCGCATATCCATGTTATCATACAGAATTTATCTTTCTCTCTCTGGCTTATTTCACTTAGTATAATGCCCTCCAATCCATCCATCAGTTCAGTTCAGTTCAGTCGCTCAGTCGTGTCCGACTCTTTGCGACCCCATGAATCGCAGCTCGCCAGGCCTCCCTGTCCATCATCAACTCCTGGAGTTCACTCAGACTCACGTCCATCGAGTCAGTGATGCCATCCAGCCATCTCATCCTCTGTCGTCCCCTTCTCCTCCTGCCCCCAATCCCTCCCAGCATCAGGGTCTTTTCCAATGAGTCAACTCTTCGCATGAGGTGGCCAAAGTACTGGAGTTTCAGCTTCACCATCATTCCCTCCAAAGAATTCCCAGGGCTGATCTCCTTCAGAATGGACTAAATCCATCCATACTCTTCAGTTATTCTTTTTAAACCTTTAGAACAGCAGCTATTGCTAGTGACTTAAAACAATTGTATTTAAAATATTTAGAAGATTAATTGTGTAACATTAGCTTACTCTTGCCCATAAATTAAAAAAATAAATCAAAGCAGCAGCAGACAAAATTATCCTCACTATCTATAGAACTGTATTGCTCTTGTATGAGCACAGACTTGGGGCAAATTATTGTGAAGCATCTTTTGGTGAATTGATGAAATATTCTCTGTATTTATTCCCTGAACTACAATTGTTATAATAGCAGAATGACCACTTTAAAGAGAAATCAAAGAAGTACAGCTTTTACTAGAGGACAACTAATTAAGCATCACATTAGAGTAATTATAATAATGGTAAAAGTATGATGCATTAACAGAGCACTGTCTTTCTCAGAGCCTAAGTGCTTCACAAGATACTTATTTTTTTTTCTCTTTCAAAATGTTCTGTGGAAAAGAAAGCTGCGTAAGTAAAGATCTATAAAAGTTTTGTATATTGGCAAAAACTTAAAGTCAGGAATAGGTCCTTTTACCTATATATTAACTTGAATTCTTTCAGATTTATATCAACGTAAGATCTATTAAAATGATGATGCTTGGAGCATGCATTTGCATCTTGGGTAGAATAATTTGAAATATCTTTACAAAGAAGAAATAAAAGTGACTTAAATATTAATATGTGCTATCTAGAGTGACCTAGAATTCTTAGCTCCCATTTAAGGGCATACTGGCCACACGGGCCTAATTTGCAATATGCCATTCAGGGTCTTTTACCTGGGGATTGGCAGAATTCTGTGATGGTGAGGTGAGGCTGAACAACACTAAAATTGAGACCCCCCCCCAGTACAGGAAAAAATATTGCATTTTCTTTTTCCAGCCAGAAGTGGGAAAATTGGTCAATATCTTTTCTACCATAAGATGTAATTGGATTCAGAAAAAGGCTAACTTAAACAGGACCAGGTCTGACATGTAAAATCCTCACAAGGTAACAAGAATCAGTTTGGTTTGTTCGCTGTCATTCCTCATTATGATCTTTGTCACGAGAATGGATTCATGTTGTGCCATTTTCTGTTCTTGTTACAATCTTTGTCACATGAATAAGATATCAGGATGTTAATGCCTGGCATACAGTCTTCTGTGTGTGATGATACTTACAAGACTACACTGACCTTTGCAATATTATGTATTCTGATTGGCTGTTCATTTCACCCCTTTCCCACAAGTTAATAAGGCTGTAAAAAGGAGAGAACGGAAATAGCCAGCCAGTCAAATTATAGAATATTGAAAAGGTCAGAGCAGTACAGCACAGAGGAAAAAAATTATGGAATATATGGTGCATTAAAATTCTTGTGACAATGATTATAACAAGAATGGGAAAGGATACCCATTTATGTTATTTCAATCTAGAGAGCCCCATGAGATGATACTCCCAGAATAGTCATCAATTACTCAGCTGTGACTCATACCTGTGAGAATATCTGTTTACGCTGGTTTTTGCTTAAAGACTAATTGTACAGAAAAATATCCTACGATTCAGCAAGTAAGAACATGAAAAGTAAGATTTTAGCTTTAGAAATGGGCATCCAGGTTGTTAACATTTTAGTTGGTCTTCATATTCGAAGCTGAAGGAAAAGTTCCTGTCATGCGAAACCTGTGGCACATGTAAGATTTAATTTGATTGCTTCTTCATTTAACACTTTTTCCTTCAAAGTAAAATAGAAAAGTAGGACTGAAAGAATTAACCTTCTGGGAAATCCCTGAGAGTGTAGAATAGTCTGAAACAGCATCTAGGATTTTATTGTAGAATGTTGTGTGATCTATACCAAATATGTTTTCTCCTTGTGATTGGATGATACAGGCCGGTGTGCAAAGAATCTTTCCTTTTTTCTGCATCCTCAGTGGGGAAAGAAAGAGTGAGAACCTTCATTCAGAAATTCTTAAGTTATTGTTCTCAGGTGTGTGATATACATACTTTTACATACTTCATGGTTTCAGTTATTATAAAATCAAGCAAACAGGCAAAATTTTATTATGATTAAAACCAGGAATATATAGATGCATTGTGTCCAACTCTTTACAACCCCATGAATGATAGTCCTCCAGGCTCATCTGTCCATGGATTCTCCAGTCAAGGATATTGGAGTGGGTTGCTGTGCCCTCCTCTAGGGGATCTTGCTGACCCAGGGATTGAACCCTCGTCTCTTCTGTTTCCTGCACTGGCAGGCGGGTTCTTTACCACTAGAGCCACCTGGAAAGCTCATATAGGTGCATGTATGTCCATAATTATGTATTCCCGATAGAATAGCCTGTTATCATTTTTAAATGTCTCTTTATTGCTCGTAATGCTTTTTGTCTAACAGTCTGTTTTATCTGATATTAGTATAGCCAATTCTCTGATGGTTGTTGTTTGCATGCTATAGCTTTCCTTTTTCCTTTTTAAAATTTTTTATTCATTTAAAAAATTGTTTTTATTCATATTTTAAACTTTCTTATACCGTAACTGTACTAGATTTTGTAGTCTATAAAGACAGTCTGGTTTGCAAGTTAACTTTACACTTTCTAAAGATGCATTGTTTAACTAATCAACATTTTGCAACCCAAAGCTAGAATCTAAATGCATCATTCATAAGGATGCCAAATGCGGCCTGATAATTTTTTCAAGCAAAGGAAATGAATTTGGGTCATTACATTAAGACCACCTTGAGCATGGGATAAATAATCCTAAAACCAGTAATTATGCATGCTGAAGAAGGATCACCATGTGATTCCCCATACACTCTGGTGTTCTCCTTTAGTAGGTCTGGGTTAGAACTCAGGTGTGTGAAGTACTCCCAGGCTATTTTGACATGAGTGAGCTCTGGAACAGGTATAGACAGTGTAGTGCAATCCCCAGTTAAAGCTGCAGTCCACGTGGTCACCAAGAGTCAGCCATGACTTCATGACTGAACAACCAGTTAAAGCTCAATGGCACAGACCAGAGCTAGAGAAGGTCGATGAAGGGGACTCCAAGCTCACAGTGCCTGGAGGAGGAGTCTTGGGAGTTGTGGTTCCAGAACATCGAATCTTAACCCAACCAGCACCATCCATTTATACTCACAAATCAGGTCAGCGCTGAGGCCAACCGGACAGGAGTGGTCACCTGTGATAGGAAATGCTTATCATTGTAGCATTTTCTAGCTTGATTCTTGAGGCTGAACCAATGGGGCTGTATTTTCCAGCCCACTGAAAACAAAGTTCATGCAGTGAAAAGTGGTAAATCACAACCCCTTTAAAAGGATCAGAGGACCTACATTTTTAAGATTTTTCCCTTAAAAGCTAAGAACCCAAACTGGCGAAGTTTATTGGAAGAAAGAGAGAGAGAGCAGGGAGAATAAGGTGGAGAAGAGCTGAAATCTCTGGGTCCTGTATTGGTTTTGAATCTGGAGATTTTTGAGCTTCAGTGAGGGTTGAAATCCCGTTGTTTGCTCCAGGTCTCTGAATTGAGCTTTATGTTAGTGGAGGTGAAAGAACATTCAATTCACTCAGCTGCATGATTCCTGGAGATGTACAAGTTCTTTTTTGAGCTGAACGAAATGGTTATGTAATTGCATACTTCTCATAATTATTGAGTAATTATATACTTCTTATAATTACTGAGTAATCATTGTTCTATAACTGGGACTTAATGTTACAACTAATTGTATAATTACCATGTATTAATGTTATCCGGGAAACTTAGAATAAAGTGGTACTTAATATATTTCCCCCTGCCATGCCATTTTCAAAGCTGGCAATATTTTTCATTTTACAACTAGAAATTTGCCTCAAAGACAAACAAACAAAATACAAGGGGAAAAAAAAAAAAACCTTACCAGTATTATCATCCTAGATGTTAACTCATTGAACTTACAGTTACACCAGGCTTGAAATGTGTAAAACTGTATTCTCTTGGCTTATTTTTATAATTTTCATTGTTGTCTTGCAATTTATACCACATCTTATACCACTTTCAAGGAAATAGAGCATTTTCCTGGGTTTCCTAGGATAAGCTGACCTTTTTGAAATTTTAGATCTGGGCATGTGACGTTAGCAGCAATTGTTTCAGCTATAACTGAATATGTTTTTAAGGAACAGGACATTATGGGAACTTGAGAAGATCTTTAGATGTGAACAATGAAATTTTTCTTAGATCATGATTAGAAGGGATTCATGTTAATCTAAAACAAATTTCTTGAGTGCAAGAACTGTGTCTTACTCATTCGAGGCAAACAGTTATCAGCACCTACTCAGGTCTACTCCCTGCAT
Source organism: Capra hircus (assembly GCF_001704415.2). Taxonomy (NCBI): domain Eukaryota; kingdom Metazoa; phylum Chordata; class Mammalia; order Artiodactyla; family Bovidae; genus Capra; species Capra hircus. The sequence continues at coordinate 17,780,343 of NC_030823.1, read as the reverse complement.
GCAGTTGGAGCTCCATAATCAAGTTGACCAGTTGTCAAAATTCTATGAAAGCTAGTGAAGCATAATTTGGAAATGTCTTTTCAGTGCATAATTTGGAAATGTCTTTTCAGTGCATTATCAACAGCTACTTCGTAAGTTTCATAACTTCTTCACCTATCTAGCTGTGTTGTCTATTCCCATTTTGGGAACTTAAACTCATCCTTAAACTGGGACTATGTCTTTATCATGTTTTACCAAAAAGGAATAGAAATTATTAGTCCCTTGTTTTAGCCCATAAGTACCATTTATTTTCTTTGGAACAAACTACTCCTTTGGATATGCCAATTTCAAGTTCAGGGTAATAAATTCTTGCATGAACTAGGGATTTCTTATGCTCATGGAAAACACTTAACCTACCTGTAGACTTCACAGCAATAAAATTTTCATCTATGTTCTCCATCCCAAAGTTATTATAAGTATCTTTTTAAAATTTGGCATATTTTTGAAGTCTTGATCTACCTTACACATATTTCATAAGAAGGCTCGTAACTAGATATAAGTTCTTCTTTTCATCATTTGATCTCATTAATTTTAGAGTTTGAAATGCAACCTGATGAAACAATGGCACAGTGGAAGTAAATGAGATTAGCATTGTTTTATTAATTGAAAAACCTTAGATTTTTGAATAATAATACATGATTGGGTGGAGGTGGGGAGAATGTAGTAGGTAGGTATTAGAGAAAGTAAAATACAGGGTCAGTAATTCTCAATCACTTGATAGTTCTAAATATTTTTCAGAAATGTATCTGTTGCGTGGATGTAACAACAGATGTATCCTTTCTGCTGTAATGCATTAGTAGATTATCAACAGCTACTTTGTAGGTTTCATAACTTCTTCAGGTACATAGATCTGTTGTCTGTTTCCATTTTGGGAACTTAAAACCATTCTTAAACTGTGACAATGTCTCTATCTTGTTTTACTAAAAATGAATAGAAATTATTGCAACAGAAACAGTAACATTTCTAGCTGTTGCTGCTGAGCATCTCATTTAATGGTCATGATAATATGGCAAACAAAGGAACGTTATTATTCCCAGTTCACAGAAGAAAAATGAGGTTCGGAAATATTAAGTAACTTACAGGTAATTCCCCGGCAGTCCAGATATTAAGACACAGTGCTTTTTGCTGTTGTGGACCCGCCCGAGTTCAGTCCTTAGTTGTGAAACTAAGATCCCACAGCTACCCAGTGTGGTGGTAAAAAAATAAATAAAATTAAGTAACTTACAAAGAGCACACTAATCAAGAATGAAAAGGACAAGTTCAAATGCAGAAACTCTCTAATCACCAAATGTATGTACTTTCCATTGCACTATACTGAGAGTGAGGGAAGTTGCTCAGTTATGTCTGACTCTTCACGACCCCATGGACTGTAGCCCACCAGACTCTGTCCATGGGATTCTCGAGACAAGAATACTGGAGCAGGATGCCATTTCCTTCTCTTGCACTATACTAAACTATGTAAAAATATAATATTTTTGTAAATATTGCAACTGTTAACTTTTGTCTGCTGTACAATACAAGATCACTTTTCATATGTCACCATCTTTACTTTTTAAAACATTTAGACAGTAAAGATTATATCAGTATCCAGAGAGCTTGCAAATATGCTTTCACCTTGAAGCCAGCATCAGTGTTCTTTTATTTGTTTGCTTATATTTGTAGAATGTATATGGGAAAAATTAAAGGTAAAAAGTGTTCTGGCAAAGGAGGATGGCTATTTGAAGTAAATTTTACTATTTCTAACTATTTTTTTTTTTCAATCTTTTAAGAATAAATATAACTAAAGTTTATTAAATTGGGTGATATCTTAAAAAATTTCCTCATGGAAACTTTTCATGAAAGCATCTAACATAGCAAGTGAAATAAATGTTATAATATGCTGTTCAGTTGTCGCCTTATTTTTTAAGTCTAATTTCTAACTCTTCTTAACCTTGAATATAACCCAGTTGCAGAGAAGATAGAGATAAAACCCTGTTATCACACAAAAGTATTTTCCTGTATTCTAATCTTGAGATTTGGAGAAGGCCATGGCACCCCACTCCGGTACTCTTGCCTGGAAAATCCCATGGACGGAGGAGCCTGGTAGGCTGCAGCCCATGGGGTCGTGAAGAGTCTGACAGGACTGAGCGACTTCACTTTCACTTTCCACTTTCATGCATTGGAGCAGGAAATGGCAACCCACTCCCAGTGTTCTTGCCTGGAGAATTCCAAGGATGGGGAAGCCTGGTGGGTTGCCGTCTATGGGGTCGCACAGAGTTGAACACAACTGAAGCAACTTAGCAATCTAGAGATTTGGTTTCCCTGAAGTTTTGGAAGGAGGGTAGTGGTGGGACCCAGTGATGTACTTTCACAGTGATTCTTATATACAGAGAGGCAGCCTCTGCATTTTCCCATAGAGGTAAAAAAAAAAAAAAAAAAGATATTCTGATTAAAGTGGACACATATTACTTCCCATCCCTAGTTACTTTTCAGAATATTGTCACCAATTTTGTTTTGAAGAGGTATTAGATAGAAAGTAGTCAACTAACCTTACATGCAAAATGAACAGAAAATAAACCAATTGGTACTGGTACTAAATGAGACATATAACACATATCTGAGTATACTATTTATATCCAGAACCATTCCATTTAGGGAAACAGAGTGTGATTTCCTTCCAGTCTGTACATTAAAGAAAATTCAAGAACTTAAAAAAAAAAAATCAAACAATTGTAAATAATCCATTAACTGATCAATTTATATATCTGTACAGTATTTATGTGTATAACCATGATATTTGTGATTAGGCTTCATACGGTCTTAAAAATGTCAGTCGAGTTATTCAAATCTCTACACTGAATAAATTGGAAATTAATAAACATATTAATTCAGGTAACACTTTGTTCAGAAATAATAAATTTATGTATGTTGATAGCAGCACATGAAATGCCCCTCTGGGTACTGATACAGAGAGCTCTACTTAGCACTCTATATTTAGAACCCAAGAAAATACTCAAAAAATAGAAGGAAAGAATCCTTAATTATACACTAATTCAAATACTTTTCTTTTTATAATCAGTAGGTGATAACTACACTCTTCTAAATGGCACACGAATCATGCACAGTGGTGAAGAGACCAGCCTTTGGGTGCTCATCAATGGATTGGTTCCTTTTACGAACTACACAGTACAAGTGAATGCTTCCAATAGCCAAGGCAGCTTGAGGAGTGATCCTGTAATGATTTCAATGCCTCCAGGGGGTAAGTCTGTGAGCAATGTTGGTATCTGAATGTATGCAAATGCTCTACAATTGTCTCCATTGAATGCCTATTTATTGTTAGAATTAATTTTTTCAGAACTTAGAGTCTCAGTTGTATTTCTGGTGATTCTTGTTCTTACTTTGTTTTATTGAGACCCTTATATTAGTATTATTTTATTGAGATCATTTTCATCTAGCACTGTGTGTATGCACACACACATGTGTCTGTATGTATGTGTATGTACACACACGTGTGTCTCTTGCTTTATGCATAGTGATAGGGAAATTCTTTTTTGTCTGAGACTTCAATTAGATTCAAAAATTATATTTTAAATTTGCACTTTGTTTTTCTCATACAAGTGGTTTTCATTCCTGTTTTTTTTTTTGGAAAACAAGTTTAGATGTATATATAAACCTTTCATTTGACCAAAAAAGAAAAAAGCAGAGGAGGGTAATAAAATAGGAAAACTCTATTTGCACCACTGGAAAAGCAGCCTTAAATTCCATGTCCTAATGGTTAGAGTTCAGTATCATTTTCACAGGAGAAATGTGACTCAGTCTGGCCATTTCTAACTATTTCTCTGATAAAGATTGACTTAATTTATTCAGAACTATTATGAGCTAGATTCAACTCTACCCTTGTTTTAACTGTTTAGAGGAACTAATTACTAAGAATACAACTCTGCCTTAGATTGTTATGTACATTTCTTGAACAGAAAGTACACTTCGGAAATAAGCATGATTCTTGGTTGGGTGTTTAGAAACATGTATTTTTTTAATACCAAAGGAAAAGGACCCTAGGACACCCAGTGTCTGCTCATAGCCCAGCTTCAGGAACCAGTGTGTCCTGTACTAATGTCCTTATCGCCTGAAGAATGACCTGCAAGTCTGGATAGATCCCTCTGCAGCTGTAAAGAGTGTAAGAGCAGCAAAGGTCTCATCAAGGGAAAGTAAGAGTTAATCTACAGTTTGTATGGAACTTTTCTGCCAAGGAAAAATTCATTACCTTCTATGTCATAAAAATTACTCACTATTATATGCCTTTTATGACTTTATAAGAATTAATGAGTAGATATTTACCAAAACACTTGAAACTGTAAATAGCAGAAGCCACATTGTTTAAGAAAAGAATGTTGGAAAGAGACCTTTGGGGCGGATCAACTCAGTTGCATATTTTATGAACAGATAATTTTATGAAGAGAGAATTGAATTTAGGTAGGTGCCTGTTTAAGAACTGAGATCCAAACAAAACAAACCTTGGGTATTCCTATCTTCATTTTTTCCTCTAACCCAAGGTGCTAGAAGGGATTTAAAAATTGTGATGACTCTATACCCTAGTATATAATACCTTTTATTTATATTTATAGATATTAAAGAGCGATTAGTGCTTTAATGGAGATTTTTCGGTGGTATAGTAACATCTTAACAGAATATGTGAAATATTTGAGTTGCATATTCATTTTCTGGCTTTTACACTGATTTAAATAGTTTGTAATTTACAGAAATTTACATTGCATTCATAAAAGTGCATGTGTGCTAAGTTGCTTCAGTTGTGCCCAAGTCTTTGAGACCCTTTGGTGTGTGAGCCACTGGGCTTCTCTGTCCATGGGATTCTCCAGGCAAGAATACTGGAGTGGGTTGCCATGCACCCCTCCAGGGGATCTTCCCATCCCAGGGATCAAACTTGCGTCTTTTATGTCTCCTGCATTGGCAGGAGGGTTCTTTACCACTAGCGCCACCTGGGAAGCCCAGGGGTAAATTTAATTCATTGTTCATATGTTTAGGAATGTATAATCTAATAATTTATAATATATGTGTGATTCAGTTAAACAGCAAGCTGCCATTGTTAACTCAATATATACAGTGTGACTGTATCTGTCAATGGGTTAGTAGAAGAGTTAATATTATACAAACAGAAGGAAATTAAATATTGCTTTATGGTGGTACAGTTGGACTGAAGTCAACTGCTGAATCTTATCTTCATTTCCACTCAGTGGATGCATATCCATGTCATTATCATAATGCTCTGGAAGCCAGCATACAATCATTCACTTCATGTACTCGGAAATCCAGAACTGAGGAGGTGGCCCTTCACCAAAAGAGGAAGCAAAGTGTCTTCAGAGACAGACAGTGATTTCCTTAAGTTTATTAGAGCCATTAGCACATACTTCTCTTTATCATTAGATTGTTGTTGATTACAATTAGGAAACTTATAGCTTTGAAATTATCTTTTTTATGACCTTGTGGCAGTTTAAAGGTGATACCTCATTGATTAAATAGGTTTTAGTTCATGCTTCCTTTTACTTAATGATCTGAAAACATATTATCCTGATTTACACATAAAAATCATGCTGAAAAGCATGTGGCATTCACTAGAATATGTGTGTTTAAGTAGAATTAAATTAGTACTGAGAGTTATTAAAGAAATCTTCCATGCCTTTGTCCAGTGAACTGTGTTTCATACCGAAATGAATAATAAATGAACCGATATATAGAAACGAACCAACTTATAGGCATAGAAGATTCTATATGCTATTTACTTTTCCATTATATTTGGATTATTTTCATTATTGCCATTCCCTTGATTTTCACATTAATCTCTTTTATGGTGATGTTGAATTCCTACTATCTTTCAATGCTGAATTATGTAAGATCTGTGGCCATAGCACCCTTAGCTGTTTTCTTCCCAGCGTAGTTGAAAAACAAGAATAGAAAGTTTGGGCAAAGCAGAAATGCTAATTTTTTTTTTTCTTTATCAAATGTGGCTCTGAAAACCTCCTTTACCTCCTCAATTTGGCTAAGTCCTACTCATTTTTAGGGTTTCAACCCGGAAGTCAGTCCATCAAGAAGTCATCTTTTACCAAGCAAGGCTGAGATAGGGCCCTTCTGTGTCCTCGAGTTCAATCGCATAATACTGAAACTGCTTGTCTCATCTGTCACAATCGCTGGTGATAAGAGCCTACACAGCAGGGACTGTTTCTTACTCGCATTTTTATCTTTAATGCTTAGACCAAACCTGACACTTGGTAGGTGCATAATGAATAATTGGTGGGTGAATGAATAAATAAATAAGTCAGTCAGGATAGCTTAATTACCAGTTTTAAGTTGTAAGCTTATCATTGCTCAGGCCCGCTCAGACTTCCTCTTCTACCTGGGCAATCCTTTATTGTAGCCAGCTGTGGAAAAGGTGACCTCCTCTGTGTATGCTTGTCCAGTGCAGAGATGCTGCGGCCAGGCAGATGCAATTGGGGGCCCAAACTGTAAGGAGAGCAGGAGTATTAGAAGCGAGAAATCGTCTCAGATTGTACTAACTCATGACTGGGTCCTTCCCTATTGTTTACTTAGGTAAACAGAGAGTAACAGACACTGGTTTACATAGGAACTTGGGAGAGGTAAGGGACCAGAGCATAAAGAATTTACCCTGGTACCTCATCTCTTAGGTATTGGTTATGAAACATCTTTCTATTTTGTCGGATAAGAAATATGATTAATGTGCAGTTTTCTGTCTGCCGATTATACCTCAACAGGTCTGGGGGAAAATGTCCAACAGTATCTAACTTTGAGCCCTTGTTAGTCCTTTCAGATCTTCCTTGTTTCATTAATTGTGCCATTTAATAAAATTAGTCTTATTTAAAAAACAAAAAACTCTCAATTTGACCACAGAAAATAAAAATACAATTAAACAATATGATAAACACAAGTCATTTTGAAGATGGAAATTAACTCAAATGAGATCATGAGACTAATAACTCAGCACCTAGATGGACAGTGGCAAATCCCAAACAGCATACACTTTTTGTTTAAAAATTCACTTCAAATATTACTTGGTCAACTGAAGAGTTTGGTGTTTTGCCTTTTTCTTCAACTATGTAGCATACCCTTACCTACTTGTGTGTACTCAGACTTTTGTATTTCTACAATTACTATATTTTTAAACTGTTTGTAATAACATAATGCTCATATTTATCACTAAGATACTCTTAGAAATGAGAAATATCTTTAATCCAAGCTCTTGAATAGCATTACAATGTAGGTTCAAGAGTTCTAGGAAAAGAATTTAAAAAAAATAAAAACAGACTCCAAATGTTAATCCATAAATATGAAACTTTCTTCTGACCTTTACCCCTTCAAGGTCTGGAGTTACTAATGGGGTTAGGATTTCAACTCTTAATGGGGCTCAGTGCATTAGTGTTTTGTATGCATGGAATTCAGCATTCAGTTTAATAAGTGGTTGACATTGGTGATGTCCCTTAATTTGCTTAAATCTAATTGGCTCTTTTATCAGTCAAACCTGTATGGATTGGCAATTGATCAGGAAGGGTCAGCCATGACTCTGCATGTAGTTAAACGATGGAACCACCAGTTAAAATCACAGTTGCATGATAATAAGCCAAGGAAGAACAAATGAGCTTAGAGGAAGGCAAAGAAGCTTAGAAGTTTTGCAGGATCTTCAAGTTCAGAACAAAGGCATTATAGAGTATATAAATTTTAAATACACTGCATTTTGCCTCCAGACTTAAACCTTTTTTTCCAGATGAACTGAAATCTTGTCTGAAACTGTCTTTGTTACATCAAAGAACTACTCAGAAAGCTAAAAGAGACAGAAGAAGCATAAAAGGGCATAGTTTAAAATGATTAGTGACAAATTCCATACTGACGAGCTGGAAACAGAGTTTTTTATGAAAGTTTTATATTTTTTCCAAAAGAAACAATTTTATTCTATTTATCTTTTTCTGAACTGCTTTATTGTAACAGTGAAAGGAACTTGGAGCAACCTTAGTTTGTGAACTTAATCCTGCTTTCTCTGACAGTAAATAATCTGTCATTAAAATTGATGAAAATTATAATCTACAAACTTCGTAAAAATACTAGGCTGGAGGAATGTATTCCTTTTCCAAAGATGTGATATTAGAAAAGCAAATGCTAAAAAATGCAAATTGGTTGTGAGTGGTTTTTTAGAGTTTATTTTAGTTTTTCCCTCCTCATCTTGACCTCCGCATAATCTAAAACATCCTTGAGAGAAAAGGATTGAAATCTACTTGGAATGAACACTTAAGCACATTGGAGAAGCATAGACTTTGGAATCCAACCAACTTCAATTTGATTCCCTTTTTTCTATTCATAGACTGAATGTCTAGAAGTGAATCCACAGACCTCTCTGAACTTCGGTTTGTGCATCTGTTAAACTGGCAGAATGATGATAACCACTTGATTGGGTAGCCTTTCCCTTCTCCAGGGAATCTTCCCAACCCAGGGATCAAACCCAGGTCTTCCACATTGCAGGTGGATTCTTTACCAGCTGAGCCACAAGGGAAGTCCAAGAATACTGGAGTGAGTAGCCTATCCCTTCTCTAGTTGATCTTCCTGACCCAGAAAACTAACCTGGGCCTCCTGCATTGCAGGCAGATTCTTCAATAACTGTGCTGGTGGCTGAGACAGTAAAGCATCCGCCTGCAATGCGGGAGACCTGGGTTCTATCCCTGGGTTGGGAAGATGCCCTGGAGAAGGAAATGGCAACCCACTCTAGTACTGTTGCCTGGAAAATTCCATGGACGGAGGGGCCTGGTAGGCTGTTGTCCATGGGGTTGCGAAGAGTTGAACATGACTGAGCAACTTCACCTTCTTTCTTTCTTTTTCTTTATCAACTGAGCTATCAGGGAAGCCAGAGGACTGAGCAACAGTTTATCTCACATGCTTAGCACAGTGTCTGTCTTCATAAATATTTGGTACTTACTATTTTCTTTATCTTCCGACTGAGATTCTTTTTTGGCCTCTTGCAATATTGTGATTTAAAGTAAGAAATGTATACATGATCTTGGTCCCTGTTTCTGGCAGGAGCTCCAGAAACCTTTGGAATTTCCTAAGCAGAGCTATAAAAGGTGTCTTTTATTATGTTAATGAGATGACTTTTGGAAAGTACCCAAGGATGGGGGTGGAGGGGGACAGGTTACTGAAGGAGCCAAACCTGTGATCAGAAGGTTGAAACTCTGATCCCACCCACCCCTGACCTCCTAGGAGGGGAGAGGGACTTGAGGTTGGGTTCAGTTCCAAATGGCCAATGATTTCATCATTCGAGTCTCTGTAATGAAGCCTCCATAAAAACCCAAAAGGATAGAGTTCCAGGTTGGTGAACACATGGATATTGTGGAAAGCGGGGAGTTCAGCATGGCATAGACGCTCTAGCCACTCCTTACATACCTTGCTCCATCTATCTCTTCCGTCTGGCTATTCCAAGTTGTATCCTCTGTAAGAAACCAGTAATCTGGTGAGTAAATGGGTTTCCAGAATTCTGTGAGCCACTGTAGCAAATTAACAGAAACTGTAATGGGGACAGTGGTGATGCCAAAGCTCATCTTCCTGAACACCAGTACTGGATCAAATCTCAGAGATAGAGTTTTGGGTGAAGTAGAAAAGCTCAGGCTTATTGCTTTGACAGGCAAAAAGGGTCACAATGCCTCAAAAAAACAAAACAAAACTGTTTATGTCCCCCTCTTCTCCTACCCCAGAAAAGATGGTGAGAAGTTTTAAAATAATTGTTCAAAGAGGGCGTGATCAGCTCATGGACATTTTTCTGACAGGTTGGTGGTGAAGTAAGTAGGAGTCAGCGTCATCAAACTTTAGGCCTAACTGGTCTGGGGTCTGCATGCTTGTGGGCAGTATACCAGCATTAATCACTAACTTCTTTCACTGTGAATGGGTTTCAGTATCTGCAGATTAGCTCAATGATATTATTGTGTATATCCCTTGAGGGAGACCTAGGACCTTGCCCCAAGACTGCTCTTGACTAATTGTCTCTCCCTGGTCTCACATTCCCTCCCTTCCCTGATTAACAACTGCTTGAATATGTCCGCTGAAACTCAGGGAAGGTAATGGAGGCTGACTGATGGCTGTTTCCTATAACAGAAGAAATGGAGGCTACAGAAAGGCTTTGTGCCCAGGAGCCCAGGGGGCTTTGCTTGGTATCACCTGGAACTGCTCATTTATAGCCAGTCAGTCTGATGTACAGGAGAAGGCAATGGCAGCCCTCTCCAGTACTCTTGCCTGGAGAATCCCATGGGCGGAGGAGCCTGGTAGGCTACAGTCCATGGGATCACAAAGAGTCGGACATGACTGAGCGACTTCACTTTTACTTTTCATTTTCATGCATTGGGGAAGTAAATGGCAACCCACTCCAGTATTCTTACATGGAGAATCCCAGGGACAGAGGAGCCTGGTGGGCTGCCGTCTATGGGGTTGCACAGTGTTGGACATGACTGAAGCGACTTAGCAGCAGCAGAAGTCTGAAGTACAGGTAACAACCTTGACTTGCCACTGGCATCTTGACTTGAAGGGGATCATCGGAACCTCCAGTTTGTACCAAGCCATTGGAAACTTCCATTAGGTCAGAAGCATGGGTGACAACCTAGACTTGTGAATGGCATCAGAGGTGGCAGGGAGGGTAGCTGGAAATGAGCGGTCCTATGGAATCTGAGGCTTTCTCCAGGTCAGTAGTGTCAGAATTAGTTAATTGCAGGATTCTCAGCTAGTGTCCAGAGCTTGGTTTAGTGGCATGGAGGAACCACCCCCAACAAATACTTTGGATTTGGGTGTGCAAAACCTTTCACCTCTGAAGACTAGACAGTGCCCTGGAGAGAGGGCAAGTGAGGATCAGGGTCTTTTACACATGCTAGAGAAACTAGGGTGATTTTGCCCTGCTCTTTTCTATCCCTTCCTACTTTAGCCCTCAGAGTGACATAAGTGACATAAATATGGCCAGGCCAGTAGCCCTGCTCTGGGGCAGTTTTGATGTGAATTGGATGATGAGACAGGAAGGATGAGAAGTGGTTTTCCTTTTGAAATACCTTAAATAACTCCCTCTATGACCTCTAGATCATAATTTTCAAATGATTTTTACATCAAACTCTCATTGGTTATCTTGGGATTTCAACAGGCAGAAAAGTAGCACATTTTTTTCTTGATGGATTTCTCTTCAGTATTCATGATGAGCCACTTATTATACATAATTTTTGGATTATTTTTTCATTTCCATTATATGTACATTTTTACTCATAAGTAAATGCTTTTGTAACTTCATTAATGCTAGCCAAGAGAGAAGAATTTGAATGTTTTTGGTGATTTTTTTAAACCTTTTCCAAATTTGCCTTAACTATATCTTTTTTAAAAAGCGAAATCTTGGAATTGAAAGTTTATTTTCCACTAAATAGGAAAGCACAATAATTATTCAGACAATACACTTGTGAATAACCAAGAAAAATTTTGCTCTTTAAAATGTAATACATAATTTTTGCCCAATATTATCACCCAAAGAATACCGTTGCTCACTGATTTCTCACAGATCAAACTGCTGAGTTAATTTTCTTTTAGATTTTATTTAATTTTTTAAAGATGTCGATCTTATTTATGTAGTGACTTTATTAGCTGTACTGTTTTTACTGCTGCGTGGGATTTTCTCTGGTTGCAGTGAGCAGGGGCTACTCCCTGGGTTGTGGTGTTCAGGCTTCTCATTGTGGTGGCCTCTCTTGTTGCGGAGCATGGGCTCTAAGTCACGTGGGCTTCTGTAGCCTGGGCATGTGGGCTCATAGCAGTGGCGCCCAGGCTCTAGAGCACAGACTCAGTAGTGCCGTCCATGGGCTTAGCTGCTCTGTGGCAGGTGGGATCTTCCCAGATCAGGGATTGAACCCATGTCTTCTGTATTGGTAGGCAGATTCTTTACCACTGAGCTACTAAGGAAGACCTCTTTTAAATTTTAAAAGACCGAGCTTTCCTTTTAGTTATGTATTACTGCGTACTCAAGCCACCTCAAAACTTAGCAGTTTAATACAGACACTCTTTATTTCTCATGCTCGGAGGGGTTGTTAGGTTGGGAAGATACAACAAAGTCTAGAGGTGACCACAAAACTTAGCCTTTGGACTATACTATCCATCTTGGGATGTGTGTGTGTGTGTGTGTGTGTGTGTGTGTGTGTGTGTGTGTGTGTTCAGTCATGTCCATCTTTTTTCAACCCTATAGACTATAGCCCACCAGGCTCCTCTGTTCATGGGATTTCCCAGGCAAGAATATCAGAGTGGGTTGCTATTTACTACTCCAGGGGATCTTGCTGACCCAGGGATACACTGTGCCACCTGGGTAGTCCCCATCTTGGTATGTTACAGAGTAAATGAAAAATTTTTTTATTAACATTGCAAGTCAGTTGAGTGTAGGTAGATCAAAAGAGTACCTATTAATACTGTACACCAGAAGGAAAGGAAATGATTTACAGGAAGCAGAATGATGACCTGCCCTAGAAGCAGCTTGCTCTCTTAAAAGTTTTTGGACAGTGCTAGCACATCCTTCTCTTAGGTTAATGTCACAATAGCTTTGCCTGTAAACAAAAGAAAGGAAAAATATATCATTGATTATAGACCTTCAGTTGATTAGGAAGTGAGTCTGAGACTTGTGGTATGAATTGTTCAGTGAACTTACTTTTCTCCTTCAGTTTCTAATGGAAAGAACTGAATTTTCTTTTCTTTCTTTTCTTTTTTTTTGTCATCTCACTCAAAAACCACCTAAGAGAAGTGGGTTGTAGGTAGCACGGTGGACCAACCATAGGGTGAGTGATATCATTTTTATGACAGGTTGCCTAAGGGAATTAAGAACAATTAGAAGCTCAAAAAGCAGAGATAGGTTTTAAAAAAAAGTGTTGCACATTCAAACTTCATTTTATCGTACACTTTTCTGTAGCTGTAGCAATGAGAGGGCTTGGTAGCTCAGCTGGTAAAGAATCTGCCTGCAATGTAGGAGACAGGGTTCAATTCCTGGGTTGGGAAGATCCCCTGGAGAAGGGATAGGCTACCTACTCCAGTATGTTTGGGCTTCCCTGTTGGCTCAGATGGTAAAGAATCTGCCTGTAATGCGGGAGACCTGGGTTCGATCCCTGGGTTGGGAAGATCCCCTGAGGAGTGTATGGCAACCCGCTCCAGTATTCTTGCCTGGAAAATCCCCATGGACAGAAGAGGCTATAGTCCATGGGGTCGCAAAGAGTTGGACATTACTAAGCACAGCACAGCAATGAGAACTATAAAATATTGCTAAGTCTTCTCAAATCAATTCAGTACAGTGTCAAGATGCTATGCTAATAATCCCACCAAATGTAAAAGTTTTCTTGCAGTGTGCAAATATCATCTTGTATTTCCCATTTTTCATCTTCTCTGAATCCACTTTGAATTATTTGCAAGATGTAAGTTGAAACTTCAAGGTGCAAGTGGCCATGACATACTTAGAAATGGAAAGAATGCACAGGATTCAAAATTTTTTAAAAAGTAAGCCATAGATTAGGAATTGAAATAAACCAAAGGCTCAAATGGTATATTACCCTATTCAGAGGGTAGGAGCAAAGATGAGTTTAGCTGCCTTTTATGATGTAAAAGTCACAATGAAGATATAGGATTGTGGGAAATTACATTCTTTACAAGAGTATTCTACTGTATAAACACACTGTCTTTACCTTCATATTAAAAGCTACACGATTTATGTTACATCCAGTTCATATGAATCTTTAGAATAGCTGTACAGAATGTTTTACTCCTGTGTATGTCTTCCAAATGTGCTACTCTTTTTCCTCTGGAAAAATCAACTCATTCAGAGTAGTTAGGTAGACAAATTCAATGAAGTATTTAAATTCATTATAAGTAGCATAGTTTTGGAAACACAGACCAGGGCCATTTAGTTGAAACTGTGCTTTCTCCCAAGTATGTTATGAGAATAAAACCAAAGCATTTGTAACTATCTTGAACAGCTCTCAAATCCTTTTATGAAAAACCTACCTTTACCTTCTTAGAATTGATAGTTTATTTACCCTGCTGTGTGTGTGTGTGTGTTTGTAAAATTACATAAGCCAAAGAGAAGGATACTTTTCCATTTTATAATCTGTGGGATTTTTCTCACTTTCCATATTCACCATCTTGACAATGAACTTCCTGCTTAGAAAAACTCTTTAGAAAGGGACTAACTTCTGAGCCAGGGAGAAGATGGAGGGAACTTTGAAGTGTGCTTACTGTGGACTCAGCAAGCCTCCAGCAAAGGGCTGCCAGCCTCCCACATTTGCATACTCTCATGTGGTTAGTATAGAAATACACAAGCCCCAAAACACAATTAAGTGCAATCTTTAGAACATCCTGGGGCAAGAGAGAGACACACACACACACACAAAATTAATCACACTTCTACTTTACCAGAGGAGAGGGATGGGAAATATTATCCCTTTATGTTCCATTGATATTGAAAAATCCTGTTTCTAAAAAGAATAAGTACAATTCGCCTTTCTGTTTTTTTATCTTGGAATAAAGGTTTATCTATAACTTTAAGGTTAAAAAAAATCATGTCTGTCTGACTGGCTCTGCAGTTTGAAAGCAACTTGAAGTTTTATTTGAATTCTTATAGTGCCCTGAAGAAATTTTTGCTTTATTTTTTAAAAATAATATCTTATTCTTTTTCCTTTATTATCATAGACAGACTCTATGTCTGTCTTGCATAAAATTCTATTAGCATTTACCTGTCTGCATAAATACTTTTACAAAAGTAAAATAAGTCCTTTATGTACCTTAGTCACTGAAGGGTTGTATTTCCAATTTTTTCCATTAAGAACTTCAAGAAGATCCCTACTGTAGCTCTGTAAAGATATATAGATCATCCTGAGTCTAAAGGTTCTATGAAAAGTTAATGGAGGGACTTCCCTGGTGGTCCAGTAGATAAGAATCTGCCTGTCAATGGAGGGGATGCAGGTTCAATCCTTGGTCCGAAAAGATCCCACATGCTGTGGAGCAGCTAAACCCCATGTGCTACAACTACAGAGCCCACGTGCCTAGAGCCCATGCTCTGCAACAAGAGAGGCCACCACAACGAGATGATCGTGCCCCACAACTAAAAAGGAGCCCCCCCTTGCTGCTACTAGAGAAAGCCCATGCAGTAACAAAAACCCATCGCAACCACAAATGAATAAATAATTAAAAAAAAAACTTAATGGAGAATACATTGTGATAACAGTGGGCAAATAGCCACTATGATATTCATGATTATGAATTAACTGGGCTAAATGAAAGCAGATATATGATGGTGTCCAGTGCACCCCCACCTTGGGTTGCATGCCCAAATTTGAAAAACACTGAGCTGGATCATCTTTAAAATACCTTCAGATAGAACCTAGGACATGATCTTACCTATGGCTCTCTGCCACACTCTCACTGGGGCACAGAATTATTGAGTGGAAATAGGTGGAAAGGGCCTGTAAACTCAACGTGTTTTTGACCCTAGAAACTCCAAAGCCAGGAGGCTTTCCAATGGATGGGAGTTGGCTTGTTGCTGGCAGTCTCCTCGAGTGGGGCAGGAAGAGATACCACAGATGACTGGTCCCAGATGCTCGGTCTTGTGGCACGAAACAACAGGTGTGGTGTTTTGTGAGCTGAGGTCCATTAAGCGGCTCTCCTGTGCAGACGCTGTGGCTGAATGTCCTTGGCTCTTCAGTGCCTTCATAGAACATCTGCTGGAAGGAAGCCTGTGTAACGACAGCCTGAGTCTCCTTCATCTGGGGGATTTTCTTTGATGAGCATCTAGTGTGAACCATGAACTTCCAGATGTGAAAGCTGGATTTAGAAAAGGCAGAGGAACCAGACATCAAGTTGCAAACATCTGTTGGATCATAGAAAAAGCAAGAGAGTTCCAGAAAAACACCTACTTCCACTTTATTGACTACAACAAAGCCTTTGACTGTGTGGATCACAACAAACTGGAAAATCCTTAAAGAGACAGGAATACCAGACCACCTACCTGCCTCCAGAGAATTCTGTATGCAGGTCAAGAAGCCACAGTTAGAACTGGCCATGGAACAACAGACTGGTTCCAAATTGTGAAAGGAGTACGTCAAGGCTGTATATTGCCACTCTGCTTATTTAACTTATATGCAGAGTACAAATGTCAGACTGGATGAAGCTCAAGCTGAAATCAAAATTTCTGAGAGAAATATCAATAACCTCAGAAATGTAGATGACACCACCCTTATGGCAGAAAGTGAAGAAGAACTAAAGAGCCTCTTGATGAAAGTGAAAGAGGAGAGTGAAAAAGTTGGCTTAAAACTCAACATTCAGAAAACTGAGATCATGGCATCTGGTCCCGTCACTTCATGACAAATAGATGGGGAAACAATGGAAACAGTGACAGACTATGTTTTCTTGGGCTCCAAAATCACTGAAGATGGTGACTGCAGCCATGAAATTAAAAGATGCTTACTCCTTGGAAGAAAAGCTATGACCACCCTAGACAGCATATTAAAAAGCAGAGATATTGCTTTGCCAACAAAGGTTTGTCTAGTCAAAGCTATGGTTTTTCCATTGGTCATGTATGGATGTGAGAGTTGGACTATAAAGAAAGCTAAGCACTGAAGAATTGATGCTTTTGAACTGTGGTGTGGAGAAGACTCTTGAGAGTCTCTTGGACTGCAAGGAGATCAAACCAGTCAATCCTAAAGGAAATCAATCCTAAATATTCTTTGGAAGGACTGATGCTGAAGCTGAAACTGGAATACTTTGGCCACCTGATGTGACGAACTGACTCATTGGGAAATACCCTGATTTTGGGAAAGATTGAAAGTGTGAGAAGGGGATGACAGAGGATGAGATGTCTGGATGGCATCACCGACTCAATGGACATGAATTTGAGTAAATTCCCTGAGTTGTTGATGGACAGGGAAACCTGGCTTGCTGCAGTCCACGGGGTTGCAAAGAGTCAGACACGACTGAGCAACTGAGCTGAGTGGCTACACCTCCTCTGTGGGATTTTAAAATGTTTCCTCAAGTCAGTGACATCCTTATCTCAGAAGCCACGGTTTTCTGGCTATTGAGAACTTATACTTAAAAGATTTTTCCTTCCAAGAGTTCACAAATAACAGCTCCACAAAGTTGGCTGAAGTTGTTTCCCATGTGACTAGAGAACAATTAAAATCATGTCACCTTTTATATGATAAAAATCATTTTTTTGCTGTAGGGACTACTCAGATAGTACTTTATAGATGCAGGCGTTGTTTTACATCTATTAACTCATATATTTCTCAAAAACTGTGTAAGGAAAGGACTACTGTTATCCCTATTTACACATTAGGAAGTTGAGGAAAAGAAATGGTCTTGCAACTAGTTTTGTAGTGTCAGAGAACTAGTAAATAAATGGCAGGGAACATATTCAAACCTAGAGACTGGCTACAGAAACCTGATTCTGAGCCACTGCATTCCTATTCATTTGAAACATCTCCCACTGACACTCTTATCCTCTCTTGGTTGAGGTAGTACAGACTCCCAGACTCCAGTAGTCAACAGGATTCTGAAGATATGGCTTGGTCTACAGTGATGCCAAATACAATTTCAGCAGTCTCATTTGGTTGAAATATCAGGTATTCAAAACTTGTTGCCAATAAACTAAAGAGTTATTCTCAGCTTCGAGACACACACTCTTAAAGTTTATAGTCTAACGAGAAAATCCAGTTAAAACAGATATGTTTATAGCCTTACAATGAAGCACTCAGCAGAAGCAATATTACAAAGGTGACCAGGTAGAGAGCTTTCTTTCTCAGTGTGTGGGTATAAACACTTACATTCCCATCAAGTATTTTGGCCAAATTCTCTCATATACCCCCATGAATTTATAGCTAACATAAACTCTAGTTAGCAGAAGAGAATGTTAAAGTAACCTCGTATTAATCTATTTAGGAGAAAAGACTCACTTAAATTTTCTGAAAAACAAAACTTTTTCAGTTTTTAGCTTTCAAGTGATGAGTTATAATGTATACTTCTTTCTCTGGTTTATAATAGAAAATTTAATTTTTCATATTTAAATTGCTGTTGCAAAGACTTTTGTGCAGAACTTGTGCAGATACATCTACCCCAAACATTAATGTGGAAAAGTGGCATCATTATTGTTAATTACTAAGTGGTCCTCTCTTTGGGCCCATATTAAAGTTGAATTTCTTGTATTGATGCCCTTTATATATCAAGGGAAAGGAACAGATGTGATCTTCTTATTATACAGAACTTGCGTTCTTGTAAAGAGAGTCTTAACTTATCTAATAATGTAAATATGTTAATTTTATGAACAGCATGAGCATTTAGGGGACTCATTCCACGGCATGGCCACAGGAAGGACCTTTTGAGTCTTCTTGGCCATCAGAAAGGAGCAACACTTTCCTCATGAAAGTCTGAGGTTGAACGTATACCAACAAGAAAAGACTTGAATCTCATTCACATTTGACTTTCTCATTAAGGAAGCACGTGTCTTAAACTACGCATTTGTTAAGCACACCAACTGCAGGTCTGTCAAACTGTATGACTTCGAACTTTACCACTGCCCACCTACCCTGGTGTTTTCATTTATTGATCATGTGACCCCCAGAAAATTTATCTCTTCCTTAGGCCTCCGTTTCCTCATCTAAGAAGGAGTTTTGTCATCATGTAACTGTCCTCGGGATTTTGGTTAAGGGAGAAAGGATGTGCGTGTGTACGCCCTGGGAAGATCAGCTGGTATAGACTATTTGTTAAAAGAATGGAACTTGTCATACATAAAGAGCACAAAATACACAGAAACTATTACTAATTGGGTTGAAAATTAAACCAGCCCCAAACATTGAAATGTTGATTTTCCTTGATGATTCCAACCATTGCCTCTGAAAGCTGCATGGAAGGAAACAGCAGACTGGTTGTGGTATATTAAATTATAAGTGAGGACTAATTTGAGGATCAAAGATGCTCCCTGGGAGATATCACTCCACTGGTAGGAGAGGCATTAGCTGTCTCCCTCTGTCTCATGTATTTGTACTCTGTGTCTTGGAAATATCCTTCCCCACAGTTTTGGAATCTTGATGTTTAATTTAACACAAAGGTCTTTGAGACACACAGTGGGGGGTTGTTACGGGTATTTCTGGCATTGAAGAAATTGAAATGTACATGTTTTTTCTCCTGTATCAAAGACAGACAAGAATCTAAACTGACATTTTATATCAAATGAATTATGAACTGTGTACTTTGTACCTAAGGGAACAACAACTAAATTAGAGTTTAAGATTAAAAAGAGAGACAAAAATAGGCTTTTACTAAAACATACAGTAATTTCTGCTATTCTCTCTGATGGTGATATGGCCGAACACAGTCCTTATAGTAGAACCACTGAATGGGTGTAAGCTCTTCTGAAATCTCTAAGATTTAAATATACGGGAGAAATTTTCTCAGAATAGCTTAACTTTAGGATCAGTGAAACATTATGGATGATCTGATCTTAATTTTTACCTTTTTGTCAATCTTTCTTGCTTAGGAAAAAAAAATAATATTTGCCAAATTTTACCTCCTGAGGAAATATGGGATTAGATGTTACTTGGGGAACACATAAACTATACACAGGATAAGAATGGTATGACAAAAGTTCCATATTCTGTATCTCTACTGTTTCTATGTAACTCCTACATACATAAATGGGCTTCCCTGGTGGCTCAGATGGTAAGGAAAATGTCTGCAATGCAGAAGACCTGGGTTTGTTCCCTTGGTTAGGAAGATGCCCTGAAGAAGGAAATGGCAACCCACTCCAGTATTCCTGCCTGGAGAATCCTATGGACAGAGGAGCCCGGCAGGCTACAGTCCATGGGGTCACAAAGAGTCGGACACGACTGATGGATTAACACACACACACGTGTATACAGGCGCTCAAGTAAATTACCCTCATGATTAAGATCATGGATTTTAAAATCAAGCAGAATGAGCTAAAATTAAGAAATTAAGTTATACAATCATACATATTTTGCCTCTTTCTTTTCTTTCCATAAAGTGGAAGAAATGGTAGTAAGTACCTCATGAGTTTGACGCGGAGGAAATTATGTATGATAAATGAACGCAAAGAACGTAGCACAGTGCTGGTCACATAATAACTGTGTATTATTTGCAAAGGTATAGCCTCCCAACATATATGACAAGATTGGATAGCAACAGACTAGCATCTTGCTTTTTAATGGCTACTGATTTCTGAAGTACAGGAAGCATTTGGATTAAATTTTTAAGATGAAGATCCTGTCATGTTTATGTAATATACTTGATAATCATTTTTGAAATTACTAATTGAAGATTCTTGGGAATTGGGGGTGATCTATGCTTTCTTCTTCCGGGCAAAGCTATGTTTTGATTACCATGCTAGTCTTCAAAAAGAGGTATTGTAATTTGTGCTACATACACATTAAAGTAAGGTTATTAATATTAATACATGTATTTTCTACTTCTGAATTTCCCAGGTACATAAACCTAAAACTGAAAAAATTCCTTGGTATTAATTCCATATACTTCTGATACGAGTGCTACACAATTAGTACTTGTGTGGCAAAATTGGACTTCCCTGGTGGCTCAGACAGTAAAGAATCCACCTGCAATGCCGGAGACCTGGGTTTGATCCCTAGGTTGGGAAGATTCCCCCGGTGGAAGGCATGGCAACCCACTCCAGTATTCTTGCCTGGAGAATCCCCATGGACAGAGGAATCTGGCTGGCTAAAGTCCATGGGGTCACAAAGAGTTGGATATGGATGAGCAACTAAGTATAGCACAGCACAGTGGCTAAATTACTTGAAACAAAGAACTCACTAATAGTCTGATTATAGATTTTTTTTTGGTCAAATGAGCATCATTCTATTATTTCAAATTCTGGGTTCTAATTCTACTATTTAAGAGCTGAAATCTGTTCTTAGATCTTTTAAAGCATTTTTTTATTCCTCTGATGACTATTGTTTTATTTTCACTCGTAGAGATTGATAAATTAATGACTTATTCAGGCAAGGGATACCAATATATAATCTGAGTGTCTTAAGGCTAGATATGATTATTACTTGAGTAATTAATCAGCATGAATATTAAATCCAATTCCATTGTTAAGATGACTTTTATAACCAATCCTCTCTGGTTCTTTGATCATTAAATGACTAAAATTTTGTCAATTAATCAAAGATTCCTTTGTTTCTTGGTTCTTGATTCTGTCCCACAAGAACAAGTAGGTTCAGTAGTACCATAAGAAAGAGTCTGATTCTTAAATACAGTAGTTTAACTACCTAAGTTTTGTCTTTGTTTCTTCTACTGTGGTTCTTAGACACTCAATAAAGGAACGTTTGGTGCACCTTGTCTAAAGAGAGTGGCTTTGACCTAGATTGAATTTACTCATTGCTAAATTGCTTATTAACCTTGCTAAGTGTACCTAATTTAAGTTTATAAAGGGGAACTTTTTAAAAGAGTTATTTAAAATAAAGTAATATTTTAACTAAAGGTAGACTTAGTCCGCTAATATTTCTGTGTGTACTTTACATTATTTTTCCATTTGAAGATATATTCTACATTAACAGGCTCAAATAATCAGATTCTCAAGGAAAAAGGACTTACTCTATGCTGTCTGGAAACTAATTTGGGTGAATATGATGGTATTCAAAATAATAGAAAGACTAGGAAATACTAGTAGGAATACTAAGATGAACTCAAATGTCAAAAGCAAAGGTTTAAATAGAGTGTCTGAATCTAGGATATCTCTGCAAGAAAAAAGAAATGCTCTGGTTGGTAGCTTGAGAAGTAACCAAAAAAAAAAAAAAAAATTCTTCTGGACATTATGACCACCAACTTTAGGGCCCCTAATTAGTCTGACAAAGTGACAGTTCCACTCCTACCAGAACAAATACTGTGTCTAATGAAATTCAAAATCTATATTTTTCTCTGAATGAACTATAGCATTCCCAGCTTTGGAGTATTTCAAAATTAGCAGAGGATAACTTCTGTCTGTCTGTTTCCTGGTTCACAAATTCACTGAAACTGTCTTGCAGAGTAATTTTAGGCCACTCTTATGTCTTAAGCACAAAGGGAAACGAAGGTAGAAGTATGTTGCTTTGGTCCTGTGGATGCTAATGTGAAGCGGAATCTTCCATTTCTCAAAATGGTCAAGAGCAATTAGTATTCAGTGGAGTCTTTTCATTCTGGTGCCCTTGCCTCACCCCTGCCACCCCTTTCTGTATTATTCTTATTATAAACTGTAGTTGGGAATATTTCTGCTTCCTTTCCATTCTAATTAAAGCATTCTTAGTGAACATGAGGTTAGTTTTTTATTTCATAAAGAACCATAACTAGAGCCAGGGTGAGATCTGCCAAGTGGGTTTTGTATTACTTTTGACAAATATTTGCACCAATTTTGATTGAGGTAGTCTTACACCGATAAAATGTTCTGGTGGGGTTTTAGGTTTCTCTCAGAAATGTAGGTCCACAAGAGTCGGTGAGAGACCAAAAGTAAATGTTATATCATCTTTGGGTTTTATTCAACAAAGTACTCCATTATTTCATCCCTGGGTTGAGAAGTAATTGATACAATTTTTAACAAAATTTTTATTTTATGCACATGCTTTTTAGTCAAGGCTTTTGTCCTAAATACTTTCTATAACCCCAGTGACAACCTTGAGAAAATGTCATCATTTCTTTAACTTGGATCCATAAAACCTGCAGCCCTTGCTAAGCATCTTGTTTTGCTATTTTTCCCTGGAGACCTTTCTGGGAGCTTTCACAGCTAAAGTTGCCTTGAAAAGAGAGGAAAATTTTTTAAAAATCTGAGAATCTGAGACAGACTAAAAAAAGGTTATTTTTCCAAATCTCTACCCCCAAATAAGCATCCTCAAGATTAGAATGACATAATTTTTTTTTAATAAATAAGCTTCAAAAATGTCTTCATTTAAAACCTCCTAGCTATAAGATTTCTCACTCTGCAAAGCAGTGTCCACACTCAAAGCTGGTTATTTGGATGCCTGGGGACAGGTGGGGAAGAGGCAGGAAAAGGAGGCAAAACCCGCTCTGTGCCTGTGAGGAGGGGCAAGGTTCTGGCTTAGATAGTCACTTCAAAAGGCATTGCTAAAAGTGATAGGAGTTTGGGTTTTGGAAGCAGGTTGCTAGATTCAAACAGCAGTTTAACCACTTATTAGCTGTATGCTCTTGTGCAAGTGGCTTATCTGCTATGGTCTGAATATTTGTGGCTTCCCCAAATCTGTATGTTGAAACATTACACCCAATGTGATGGTATTAGGAGGTGGGACCTTGGAAGGTCATAAAGGTGAGGCCTCAAAAACCAGATCATACCCTTGTAAAAGAGGTCTAAAAGAGCCCCCTTCCACCATGTGAAGACACAGCAAGAAGGCACTATCCATGAACCAGTAAGTGGGTTCTCAGGAGGCTGCATGGTAAACAGGAACACGGATGGAGTTTCAAACCAAAATACCCATGTTTGAGTCCCAGCTTGGCACTTAGAGCAATCACAAGGAACTGTAAAAACATTATAATACTCAACACTTTTAAAATTCATGGTCTGGCTATACAGTCAGATGAATGCAGTGTGTATTAAACACAGCTATCCAATAGACCCATCTCAGAAAAATCTCAGACAGTCATTCTGACCTGAAATTTAGTATTCAGGCTTGCCATCCCTCTTTCTCCCTCTGCACCCCCACCTCTATTATTGAATTCATTCATTTCCTACCAGCTTCTGCCTTGATTGCTGGGCTCAAGCCACAATGCCTTCAAGGCTCAGGCCCAGCTTGCCCTTATCTTGGGGCTGCCTGAGATGTGTGTCCCCCAGTTGTTTGCAAATCCCTGCTCAAATACAGTCTCCCCCACTACCATACATAAAATGTCAGCTTTTCCCCCGCCTCCTCCCTCAGCACTCCCAATCCCTTATATTAGAAATATTTCTTGGTTACTAAAATGTTTTCATCACATACACACACAAAAGGTAACTGTGAAGTGACGGGTGTGTTAATTAACTCGTTTGTGATAATCACTTCACAATGTATACATCTATGAAATCATCACATCGTTACGCTTTAAATATACAATTTTACTTGTCAATTATACCTCGATGAAGCTGGGGGAGGGAAAAGAACTATTCATAAAAAGTGGGGGGAAAATAGAATCATTTCTTTTTTGTGTCTTTTGTCTCTCTCTCCTTAAAAAAACTGATTTAACTAATTTAACTTAATGTATTTCCAGAGCATAGGATACTGCCTGGCTTATAAGTAGACATTTGTCAATTTTTATTTCTTTATATAAATTATATGTAACTTCTTCCCTGGTATCTCAGATGGTAAAGAATCCACCTGCAATGCAAGAGACCCAGGTTTGATTCCCGGGTCAGGCAGATCCCTAGAGAAGGAAATGGCAACCCATCCCAATATTCTTGCCTAGGAAATCTCACAGACAGAGTAGCCTGGCAGGTTATAGCCCATGAGGTCACAAAGAGTTGGACACGACTGAGCAACTATCACTTTTTTTTCATGTCCTATCTTACATAATAACTATGTAAAATAATGTTAAATTTATATATTTTATATACTTATACAGTATATTGTATAAAAATATTAAATGTCTATTTTTAATATACACTTGCATATATTTAATTGCATACTAATGTTTCTAATGCTACATACTTGCATTATTATGTATTGTATATACAGTCATACTTAAATATACACATATGTGAAATATTCATTCTGTTGGAGATACTGGGAAATGAATCATTCATGCCTTACTATCAGTTCAGTTAAGCTCAGTCACTCAGTTGTGTCTGACTGTTTGCGACGCCATGAACTGCAGCATGCCAGGCCTCCCTGTCCATCACCAACTCCCAGAATCCTCCCAAACTCATGTCCATCGAGTCGGTGATGCCATCCAGCCGTCTCATCCTCTGTTGTCCCCTTCTCCTCCTGCCCTCAATCCCTCCCAGCATCAGAGTCTTTTCCAATGAGTCAACTCTTTGCATGAGGTGGCCAAAGTATTGGAGTTTCAGCTTCAGCATCAGTCCTTCCAATGAACACTCAGGACTGATCTTCTTTAGGATGGACTGGTTGGATCTCCTTGCAGGCCAAGGGACTCTCAAGAGTCTTCTCCAATATCGCAGTTCAAAAGCATCAATTCTTTGGTGCTCAGCATTATTACAGTCCATTACTATAGGAGTAAATAAATACAAGTTTCTGGAAAGCAGTTTGTCAGCTTATATCTGAAATGGTAGTACCATTCGTCCCTATTGACACAATAATTCTGAAAAGCAAAACTAAAGGTACATTTATTAGGATACTTGGAATATTATTTATAATATCAAAAATGATGTTGTTCTACAACACCAGCTTTAAGTGAATGTTCTACATTTGTAGAAATACTATATGCAGTTATTTTGAAACATTATGTTACTAAAACTATTTAATGGCATAGAAATTTTCACTATATATTATAAACAAAGTTTACAAAATAACATATTAGAAACATTGAGCATAATGCTTTTTAATTATATGTGGAATAAGAAGAAAGACAGGAATCTTCAATAGTATAAAAGTGGCCATTTCTGGGTAGTATCAGTATGGATAGCGTCATTTTCTTTGTTTGGTAATTTTCAAATGTTCTATCATGAACATATTTTATAGTTAGAAAAATACATGCTTTTAAAAGGGGTCATGTTTAGTTCTGCAAGAACTAATCATTTTCTTTAATCATTTTTGGTGAGCAATAAATGGCAACCCACTCCAGTATTCCTTCCTGGAAAATTCCAGGGATGAGGGAGCCCCGAGAGCTACAGTCCATGGGGTTGAAAGAGTCAGACACGACTGAGCACACACAGACGGGCTTGTTAAGCACTCGAAAGTTTACCAACAAAAATGAAAAACAGATCTCTGTTCTCAAATAGTTTATATTACCATTACTTTTGTGTACTATGGGGGAAAAGAGGACTACTGGTTAAAAATGCCTGAAGTTCTGTCCCTAATGGTAATACCAGCTTTTTCTCAGGGACTCATAGAGAAGGTCCCTAAGAGTTCAGTGTGGTTAGCAGGAACAACCACATGTACCCATTGCCCAAGGTTGTCCCTGTTTCAAGCCTGCTCCAGCTCAGTGCATCCATGTTGGTTATTTATAGTACCCTGTTTTATTCTCAGAAGGTCCTGATATAGACAAAAGAGTATATTCACCATAAGTTTTGTAGAAATAATATATTTTTAGCTCTACCTCAGGGTCTTCCCAGGTGGCACTAGTAAAGTAGTAAAAAAAAAAAAAAAAAAAAAAAACAGAAACCCACCTACCAATGCAGGGTACACAGAAGACGTGGGTTCAATCCCTGGGTCAGGAAGATCCCCTAGAAGATGAAACGGCAGCCCACTCCAGTATTCTTGCCTGGAGAATCCCATGGATAGAGGATTACTGGCAGGCTACTGTCCACGAGGTTGCAGAGAGTTTGATGTGACTGAATACACAGGCTCCCTATCTCAGAAACAGCTAACCAACAAGAGTAATAATGTAATGGGGCAGCTTAGGAAGCAACTATTTTCCTATAACTGGTAATGAATAGACGGGCACTTGAATACCACTTTTCTGGGATGTTTTAGGCAAGAATCCTTTATTTAATAGAAAGTTAGACTTCATAGTTAGTTGTCCTCCAAATTTAAAATGCGTTGACCATTCTGTGGTCACTTCCATGACCTACCTGTAGATAACACATAATATTTAAAAATTTAGTTCTTGTACTAATGTAAGACCTCTCTGTGTTGCATTTTACTGAATTTCTGGCTTTAACTCATTCTTGAGAACTAGCAGATTTGTACTAGCAGTTCTATGTGAGGTTCCTTGTAGGTAATAAGGAGATGCTGTGATAAAGAAGACCAGAAAAGTATTAAGAATATGACTTGGACAGAAAGTAAATCTGATCTTTACAAAAACTAATCTATTTAATATTGTAAATGGTTTTCTTTCATATTTACTTAATGTGTTCAATATTTATTCTCTATTATAAATCACCTACTAGAACAGGCTGTTTTGTGGTGTAAAATTAAGAGCACTGTCCTTGAACTTAACCAGTCCCTGTTTAAATCCTCACACTGCCAGTAACCAGTTTCGTGATTTGAGATAAAATATGAAACCTGTGAGCCTCAGATGCTTTATCTATACTTTAGAGAGATAATGCTACAATTTCATCATGTAATTCCAAGGATTAGAAATAATTGTGTTAAAGAGCCTGGCACACAGTATGTGTTCCAAAAGTTAGCTCTTACGAGAGACTCTTTGGCGAACATTAAATCTGGTTTAACCTACTTGTCACTGTTTAATGCTGCTCTATTTGTACATCCTTGTGCTCAAGGTTGACTGTCCATTTGTTAGCACATCTGCATATTCCTCATAATTAATATCTTTTTTAATGACATATGGTTTAGTGACTGGAAATGGAGTCTTGCCTTCTGTTTTCAATTTGTTTATGACTCAACGACTCAATAGATGTGTCTGAACTTTAATTTTCCATTCTGGAAACTAGAATTTAAAATCCTTGCTCATATGTAGCTATTTCAGAAAATGAGAGGAAAATGTGTACTCTGAGGATTTTGACTATGTGCCAGGCTATTCAGCAACGCAACAGGACGCATAGAGATGAAAGGCCATGGTTTCCCTCATGCTAACAGGGAGACCTAAATGAGGATGCCAACAATCAAGTCTTTGAAATCAGAAAGTAGTTTGGGCTGGGATGAAGTCAGATTTCAAGTGAAACTACTAGGAAGCATGACATCTGCTTGGAGTGAGCGTGGGCAGAGATGGTGCAAGTCTTGGGCCCTGGAATTAGCCTGAGGACAAAATGGCTCCACGTGACTGCCTAACAAAGCCCTGTGACCCTGTCTGTTCCTCTGAAGCCCAAGGTCCTGCGCATATTTGGTTGTGAACTTCTAATTCTAAAGCTCCTAAAGCACTTACCCCTCTTTTAGGTGCACATTCTGTGCTGTTTGAGTCATGTCTGTCTTTTACGTAAGTATTTGGTGCTCTAAACTCCCTTTCTATTTATTCTGCCTTTCCCTGCTCTCAGCAGAGAACCGTGTGCAGAGTGGCATTCAGTATCTTTTATTACAGGTTTGAATTTAATACCAAATACTGTAGACTTCTTTGACATCTTAATGTAGAATCTGTATTTCCAGCATTTGAAATGTATACACATATACCCCAAAGTCATACTGTAGGGGTAACCAGTCGGTGGACTATCCTGAGACATTGGTGCCCCTGCGAAGCCCATTGAATTTGTTTTCTCCCCACAGGTTTCCTCTTTGGGTGGGTCACTATAGCTTCAGCAGTCACTGGACATGTGAAAATAAAGCTTCTGGTTCTGCTTTTCAGAGCTCCTCCTCAAGAGTTCTATAAATCTGTATGGAGCAAATGTTTGGGGCATTTTGTTTGTTAAAGGGGGCATTTACACATGTACATCATTTAAAAGTTTAATAAAATCAGACGTTCAAAAGATTATACCAACCAAGCTAGTCCAGTCTGTGATTTAATTTATTGCTTCATGTTCTGTATGCATTTTGCCTTCCAAAAGAGGTTGAATTTGAAATTTTACTAAGAACGCTTTTGCTTAAATTTATAGATTGGGCTAGCTCTCTTATCCAGTTGCCGTGCAGAATTAGTATTTACTGGACAAGATGTGTTGATTCAGGAGGTTGTCTGTGGAGTGCTTGCCTCGTGAGGGTCATATTAAACTTGAGAGAAGCTTTTTGAGCAACATAGCATCTTGGAGACAATATATCAAGCTGATAGATACACGGCTCTTGTGTTAAGAAACCAGGAAGGGAATTATGGCTGGTTCCCAGTTATTGCTTTGATGCTAAGGACCCTCAGAGGAATAGGCCTAGGATAAAAGGGGTTAACCAGAGGAGAAAAAAAGGTTTCCAGCACTCAGTGTTACTGAAAGCAGGTAGAATGAATAGTTCTATGTCAATAATTCAAGATGATCACTTTGTTAGGAAATATTTGGGGATTCTATATAATCAGAGTGTGACCAATTTAATGGAGCACATTTTCTTGTTATCACTCAAAAGAGAATCCACGATACATTATTATTATTATTATTATGGAGCATCTTCTGGGCATTTTTTCCTTCCCTGACAGCACTGTAAAGCAGTTCCTAACACTTGAAGGATATTTTGGTGTAAATATTTAAAACTCTAATAATTTTTCATGCTGATGACTTATCAGAGCTGTCTTCTTCAGAATTTGGATCATCAGTGATATTATACTCCTTGACAGAAAAATTAGACAAAAAAAACAACCAAACGAGGGGTGTGGTTTTATGTTATACATTATATGAAATCTGCACAATATTTTATGCCCAAGCTCTTTTGATATGTGTGCATTTTTATACATCAATGAAAGAATACATATCAAATAAGAAATCATCATTATTATAACTGTGTTCAAAGATAAAATATCACTTTAAAAGTCTTTAACAACAAATGTCCCTCAAGCCAAAGATTTATAGTTAAGTTACTGAGTATCTGGCTGTGGACAGCCAGCCATCTTCTTGCATTTCCTAGGTATGTCCCCTTTCCACGCCTGAAAAAACTACTTCGTACCATTCTTTCCCCTTTGTTCAAGCACCCAGTTCATCTTTATACTTTGGCACTGGGTGGATGCATTTGCTTTTATTTTGCTCACTGGAAAATGGACACCATCAGAAGAGATCTTTGCTGTGTTCCCATCACCAGAGCTACTGATCTCTGTATCTGCAGCCTGGGTCTTTGTTCACTTCTGCACAGTGGTGGGCTGTCCTTGCTCTATTCCACAGCCCATGTCCACTGGCTCTCAACTCACTTGGCATATACCCTGTTTCACCTTTCTCTGACTCACATACAAGGACCTGGTGATTAATTATTCTTCTTTCGCCTACATTATCATCTCCCTCGATCTCTTCTGGATCATCCCACAAAGCATGTAAATGCTGCAACTTCTTCCAGTATTTAGAAAACCTTCCTCTGATACCAGAAACTTCTCTAAGTTTGCCCCATTTTCTTCTCCCTCTAGAACACAATCCCACAGAAGTCTTCTAGGCTCCTTGTATCAGCTCGTTCTCCTCTCAGTTTTCCCCAGACTACCACACCCACCACTGCCCTATGTCTGTTCTTAGCAAGGTCATGTCGAATTGGCCAAATGCAAAGCTTAATTCTTGGTCTTTTCCTTTCTTAAGCTCAGTACATTTGACAGAGTCGATCCGTCCTTCCTTTCAGAGACACTGTCTCTACTTGGCTCCCAGGGTGCACTTTCTCTTAACTTGTCCCTTATTTTACTGATCCCTCCTGTAAGTAAATCTCCTTTATTGCAGAAGCCCACCCACCCTCCTCAAGATTTTGGTGCATCCCAAGCCTCAGTGCTCAGATCTCTTCTCCACTCACTCTATCTGCACTCAACCGCTTGTTGATTTCAAGTCTCAGCTGTGGAACACCACATAGACATTGATTCACAATTCCTATCTAGACTCATGTCAGTGACTTCGTTCTTGGTATAGCACTGAAGTCATGAAGTAAACTTCTAAAATGTATCATAGACAAAAGAACTCTTGAATCTTCTCCACATCCCATTTCTCCTCTCAGGTGCCATTCACCTGGATGCTTGGGCCAAACACGTGGCATCATCTTTCACTCCCTTATTGTCTACCAGCACCACATGCCACACTCAACTGATCCATAAAATATGCCGCCACCTCGACTGCTGACATTTGAACCTAATCTGCTGTCATCTGCTAGCCCTGGATGACTGCAGTGGGTAACCTCCCTGTTTCCAGCCTTGCCCCCACACCTCACTGGCTTAGCACAGAATGGCCTTTATTTGTTTAGAATCAGCATGTGTCCTTGATGAAAAACCCTGTCATAGCTCCCAACACTATTTACAATGGAATCCAAAGTCCTTATTGTGACTTCTAAGGTGTGGCCCTCAGTTCTGTTTAGTTGCTCAGTCGTGTCTGACTCTTTGCAACCCCATGAATCACAGCACGCCAGGCCCCCCGGTTCATCACCAACTCCCGGAGTTCACCCAAACTTATGTCCATCAAGTCGGTGATGCCATCCAGCCATCTCATCCTCTGTCATCCCCTTCTTCTCCTGCACCCAATCCCTCCCAACATCAGGGTCTTTTCCAATGAGTCAACTCTTCGCATCAGGTGGCCAAAGTATTGGGGTTTCAGCTTCAGCATCAGTCCTTCCAATGAACACCCAGGACTGATCTCCTTTAGGATGGACTGGTTGGATCTCCTTGCCGTCCAAGGGACTCTCAAGAGTCTTCTCCAACACCACAGTTCAAAAGCATCAATTCTTCAGAGCTCAGCTTTCTTCACAGTCCAACTCTCACATCCATACATGACCACAGGAAAAACTATAGCCTTGACTAGATGGATCTTTCTTGGCAAAGTAATGTCTCTGCTTTTTAATATGCTGTCTAGGGTGGTCATAACTTTCCTTCCAAGGAGTAAGTGTCTTTTAATTTCATGGCTGCAATCACCATCTGCAGTGATTTTGGAGCCCCAAAAAATAAAGTCGGACACTGTTTCCACTCTTTCCCCATCTATCTGCCATGAAGTGATGGGACCAGATGCTATGATCTTAGTTTTCTGAATGTTGAGCTTTAAGCCAACTTTTTCACTCTCCTCTTTTACTTTCATCAAGAGGCTTTTTAGTTCCTCTTCACTTTCTACCATAAGGGTAGTGTCATCTGCATATCTGAGGTTATTGATATTTCTCCCGGCAATCTTCCTTCCAGCTTGTGCTTCTTCCAGCCTAGTGTTTCTCATGATGTACTCTGCATATAAGTTAAATAAGCAGGGTAACAATATACAGCCTTGATGTACTCCTTTTCCTATTTGGAACCAGTCTGTTGTTCCATGTCCAGTTCTAACTGTTGCTTCCTGACCTGCCTATAGGCTTCTCAAGAGGCAGGTCAGGTGGTCTGGTATTCCCATCTCTCAAAATTTTCCACAGTTTATTGTGGTCCACACAGTCAAAGGCTTTGGCATAGTCAATAAGGCAGAAATAGATTTTTTTTTTTTTTGGAACTCTCTTGCTTTTTTGATGATCCAGCAGATGTTGGCAATTTGATCTCTGGTTCCTCTGCCTTTTCTAAAACCAGCTTGAACATCAGGAAGTTCACAGTTCACGTATTGCTGACGCCTGGCTTGCAGAATTTTGAGCATTACTCTACTAGCATGTGAGATGAATGCAATTGTGCAGTAGTTTGAGCATTCTTTGGCATTGCCTTTCTTAGGGATTGGAATGAAAACTGACCTTTTCTAGTCCTGTGGCCACTGCTGAGTTTTCCAAATTTGCTGGCATATTTAAGTGCAGCACTTTCACAGCATCATCTTTCAGGATTTGAAACAGCTCCACTGGAATTCTACCACCTCCAGTAGCTTTGTTCATAGTGATGCTTCCTAAGGCCCACTTGAATTCACATTCCAGGATGTCTGGCTCTAGGTGAGTGATCACACCATCATGATTATCTGGGTCATGAAGCTCTTTTTTGTACAGTTCTTCTGTGTATTCTTGCCACCTCTTCTTAATATCTTCTGCTTCTGTTAGGTCCATACCATTTCTGTCCTTTATTGAGCCCATCTTTGCATGAAATGTTCCCTTGGTATCTCTAATTTTCTTGAAGAGATCTCTAGTCTTTCCCATTCTATTGCTTTCCTCTATTTCTTTCTATTGATTGCTGAGAAAGGCTTTCTTATCTCTTCTTGCTATTCTTTGGAGCTCTGCATTCAGATGCGTGTATCTTTCCTTTTCTCCTTTGCCCTACGAAGGCTCTAAGGGCTCTAGATGCTGCCTCTCTCTCCAGCTTCCCCTCAACTCCCTTTCCTTAGTCTGATTCAGCAACACTGGCCTTTCTGACGATTCCTTACACACCGTCTGCACTTCCCCTCCCTCTCTGCCTTTGCCATGACTGCTCCCTGCCTGGATTGCTATCCCCCCAGACATTCGCATGACTTATATCACTAAGGTCTTTGTTCTAGTGTCACCTAATGACATTTTCTTCCTATGGCTCTCCTGTCTAATCTGAATTACTGTGTGCCAACTAAAACCCACACTCCTTTTGACTTTCTCACCACGTACTGTGTTTTACTCTTCACCTGAGCACTGAGTGCCACCTGGTAGGATCTGTGGCTTCTGTTTGTTCATCACTGGCTTCCTCTGTTTGCATAAGTTCCATAGGGTCAGGGGCCATGTCTATTGGACTCAGTGTTGTTAACCCTCCATACAGAGAACACTACCTTTCGCAGAATAGAGGCTCAATAAGTGTTTACTGAATAAATTAGTGAATTATTGATGAACTCAGAACTCTTACAACAGATTGATGAGACATGGATTCTACTTCTTCTATTCTCATCATTGTCATTCATTCGCTTCATAGTTCATAAGCCAGCTCTCCCAAATTGGAGAGTACATAAAAGTCAGACACCATATCAGGTTATGTGTAAATGGAAGCTAAAAATGAACCCTGATAGTTGTTTTCATCATTTTGATTCCTTATCCTCCTTCAGCAATGGCTTTGAGTAATCCTTAGTTATTAAGAGTTTATATTACAGTAATCAGAATGGCCCCAAAAATTGCATTGCAGTAGTACTTAAATTATGCTAAGGGAAGTTCAGACTAGTCCAATATAATAATAACAATAGCTAACAATTAATAATTACCAGGACCTCAAAAAAGGTGATTTATTTACATTTCTTTGATCTTCACAACCATCCTGAAAGGGCAAAGTGTTACCCCCATTTGAAAGACAAGAAACATAAGCTCAGAGTTGTTTGGTGATTTTCCCAAAGGCATTGAGCTGCGCTTGATTTGCTTTAGAGTTTCTGACAAGCTTTGGAACACACTCTGATATGATAGGTTCATTCAAGTTGTACCTATTGGAAAAATTAATAACCAGAGTCTTCTTGTTTGTTTTTTAATTTTTAATAGAATAAGCTTCACTTATTTCTGTTAGGCCTTCTAGAACTATCCAGATAGATTTCCCTGATAGGTTTTATCAAGCTGGTATCCTCAATTCAGGAATAATTTGCCAGGTTCAACTAGACTAGAAAACGTCTGTGTCCCAACTTGTAACATATTTGAATAAAGGCAGCATCACTGTGAGAAGGGGCAATTGACTGTATATAACACATAGAGAAAGAAGGTTAGCTTTTACATTTTCATAAATAAGAATTAAGACTGAAATGTGCTACTTTCATTGTAGAAAAATAAAATGTTTAATAAACCTTCCTCAGAAAAAAAATCTGATTGTCTTTGTGATCATGGTATGATTAAAGAGACGATGGTGACATCAGTGGAAGAAATAAAAGATCTGGACTCCTTCACTGTTCAACTGCTTGATTGTTGAGCAGAGGTAAATTTAAAAAGGTATTTTAATATTTGCTTCACTAAATCCCCTCCATGTTTTCAATTAGAGAAACAGAAGTACAGGTGCGGATGTGCTGTGTGTTCATGTGTCTTGCTCTTTGGGGGCTGGCTTTTAAGATGGAAATATTCATGTAATTGTGTTGAAATGAACAATGAGGAAGTACAGTAGTTCAGGAATGAAAATGTTAAATTAAATGGACCATGTTTAACATTGTTGTTGATCCTGAGGAACAGTTTTTCCAGTATATGGAGCATTTCGATTCCATCCAGCATATGTTCTCCACAGTTTTCTCTGCTCTAATTCATCTGTGTTTTTCGACAGCTCCAGATGGCGTGCTGCCTCCGAGGCTTTCATCTGCCACTCCAACCAGTCTTCAGGTTGTCTGGTCTACACCAGCTCGGAACAACGCCCCCGGCTCTCCCAGATACCAACTCCAGATGAGGCCTGGCCACTCCACCCATGGGTTTCTAGAGTGAGCATTCTACTTGTCCATCCTTGTGTCATCTGGGTTATACACTTTAGCCATTAATTCACTTTACCTTAACTTTGTTGTAATAATAGGTAGGTCAGTTCTCATTTGCAACAAATAAAGGCCCTCTTTTAAAAGATCCAATAAACACACACACACAAAAACACCCAAGCAGTACCCTAGGAGATAATTATTTGCTTTGCCAAAGTATCTATTTTTAATTTATAGAGGCTTAAAATAAGATTCCTTCAGCCTTTTCATGAACACATGTATATACCAAAAACAAACATATACCAGAACCCCACAAAAACTGCTGCCTAATTATGGCTACAAAATTATAATACTTATTCCACAAATTCCATGTGGCATCAGTCTCAAGACTAGAATTTACTCCATATTGATAAAATTGCCATTTCATATAAATGGAACTATACAAACCCTTAGCCAAATAGCTACTTATTTTAAAAGAGATATCATGTGATGACAGAAAACTACAGAACTGAGAGGCACATTGATATCCCCTGAAAATCCTTTACAATAAGATTTTACTTTTGTTAAAATTTCTTTGAATGTCTCAGCCTTCCTAATTTTAGGATTTCATTCCTCATACAGGCTATTTTCCAATCCTTCTGCATCATTAAACTATGAAGTGAGAGATCTCCAACCATACACGGAGTATGAATTTCGGTTGGTTGCCTCCAATGGATTTGGCAGTGCCCATAGCTCTTGGATTCCATTCATCACCGCAGAGGACAGTAAGTGGTCTGAAAAACACACAGCTGAATATCTTCTGCCTTAGCACATCTTCAAGTCTTTATGTTTTTCCAAAACAAAGAAATAAGCCTCCTGTATTCGCTTGATATTGAGTGACAATAATCTTTTCCAGGACCAGGGTGGTCAGAGTCTCCAGAAAGAAGAAAAATGTGGGTTTGGAGGGTTGGAGAGTTAGGCCTACTGACAGGAAGACATAATTCACAGTAAATTATGATATGGCCCCATGCAGTCCTTCAGGGTAAATCCAGGTGTCCTGAAAGGAAAATGATATCCTCGTCTATTCTATGACCAAGTATTGCAAGTGTTCTCTGCAGAAGAACAGGAAATATGGACCCTACTTCATAAGGATGCTTAGAGGTCATTATAGATTGAGATTGTCTTATTCAACCAATACAGGGAATTTTCTAGATTTTTATGGAAGACTTACATTTGCATATATATATATTTTTTTAACTAGGTTATATAGAGAAAAGAAATACATGGTTATCATATTAAGTTTTATACACATTGCCTCTTGAAAAAGCATATATATGGAAGTATAACTTTTAGAAAAGTTAGAAATTAAATCAAGCTATACAGAGTGAAGGAGGACACTGTATCTTTGAACAATGAGGTTTTTAGGGTTAATCTTGTCAAGTCTTTTAATCAGAAGCTTCTTAGAAGATGTTGCTCTGTTGGCCAATTGCCATTCTAGCTCTATATTCAATCAGGGCCCAAGTGACTTTCAAAAGGCTGGATATTAATCTCAAAAGGCACAGTATATGAAACAATATCAATTGTATATGAGATAGATTCTTTTATGTCTACAATATCCTTAATTATATTAGTTTAGTGAGAATAAGACCTTAAATGAGATAGAATCAGAACTATCTGCCTTCCTTAATGCTTACTTAAACACACACACACACACACACACACACACGAGCAATAATATATAATACTTCCTTCATTTCCCCCAAATTGTAATTACTCCCAGGGAACAGGCTAGGTACTTCACAAGGACACATCCAGGCATTTCATCTCAAGGGTACCATTTAGTAAATTATCAGCACGGTGCAGTAAACGACACCCACGGTCCAAAAAGCATCAGTGCACCAACTCAACGTGCCTACACCTCTTTTAGTGAGAACATTCCATGCCCTCTGGCAGATCTGACAATATGAACACCAACTGTATACAGATGTCTGAACCAGGGAGCCCACGACCAAACTAGATTTCTGAAGAAACATTTCTTTTTTAAATCAGCTGAAAAAAATATTTTTACTATCCTTAGATAGCGCATTCTTGATGGCAAGTGATGGAGGTTAACTAAAAATAATTTTTTGCCCACCACAGAGGTGATGACACCACAGAACTCCACACTAGAAGAGGAGAGAAATGACTCCTTTTTGGCACCCACCATTTCTGTTTCGATAAATTCTGTTCCGATAGAGAGGGGACAGCACTTGTATTTCCTCCGTGGTGATCGTCATTGAATAGGCGCCAGATTCTCCTACCTACAGGCAGGAAGTTAGTTCATAAAGTCCCAGACACTGTAAAGGCCCAGTTAGCACAGCGCCCTCTGTTGAGCAAACTTCTCTCCTGCCTCATCTTATCATGAAACAGGTTTTACAGACAGGTTTTACAGTGTTTAGAATTTTCATGCACAGAGACTTGCCATCTCTGTGGCTTTTAGGGCCTGCGACCAAAGTGAATAGTGTTACCCTTCATCTTCCTTCATTAAGAATTAGTAACAGTTGATTGTATAGCAGATCCTAACTCATGAAACCCAGTCATCATTTTCATTGAAATACTTTCTCTGAAACCATGACCTGTTCCTTCTTCTGCTTCACCTGTGACGTCACATCCACCAGCAAAGGACTAAAGGCTGGCCCGTTTGCCCCTCTAGGTTAACTTACTAGTGAATGCTCACCCCTAAGGTATAATGACAGTGTCCTATGTATTTTGGGTGTCGGTGGAGATGGATACTATCTCTGAAAGGATGTGCAATTGAGTTGACAAAGACTGAGGGATTGGCACTTGGCTCAAGCAGTTTTTCTGTCAAGGCTTCAAAGCCTTGGTTATAAAACTACCCATGCTGATAGCTCCATGCCGGGATCACACTTCATACTTGGTCCTAAACAGCACCTCCCATTCAGCAAAGGGCAATTTCCAGTGTAGAAATTCTACATATCAGCTTATGGAATGAAACAGAGAAGTCATCTCATACCCGCATTTAAAGTTCATACTATCAGTAGGGACCTTTCCACATCAGCCAAAGCCCCCAAACTTTCCAGTGCCAAAAAAAGGTCACCAGTAGCAACATTTTTCATATGATACTGCGATGGTGTGATTTCATCAAGCCTGTTAAACAGCTGAAAGCAGAAAGAGAAACCTAAGCAGAAAATGACCTAGAGCTAGAGAAACAAATGCTTGCATGCTAAAAGAGGTTCTCAGAGATGGAGAAAGGGGTGTGAGGAATTTTAATAGATTTTTTTTTTCAAATAATTTGTCATTTACATCAGTGGGCCACCAATATCCAATTCCATGCATTTTTAAAAATCTAGTGTGCTTATGCCAAATAATAATAATGCACATTTCCTATGAATATTTTAAATGCAGTTAAACTTGTGTTAATAAAAGATGTTTGTTCCAGCCAACTTGGTCAGTATAGTGTTCGACTATTTGTAACCAGATAAATACAAACAACGCATGATTTTTGTTTTAACATGCTGCTGGCTATCTAAGTACCCAACATGCCTGCAGTCTACAAAAATGCATTAAGATTGTGATAAATTTAGAAGCATGGATTAATAACATGAAGACACTTACCTATCAGCTGAAACTTTTTGATATCTATTAATAAGAAATAGCCATCTCTTCTGATTGTATTATTTATCTCTCTCTCTCGAGTATCTACAATTGTTTCCTGTGCAGTATAGGCTGTAAAAATGGAAGTTGGCTGCATGCCTTCTGCCTACAAAAATGTAGGCAGATTTTTGTAAAACATGAGATAACTCACTTTTCTTTAAAAATATAGATTCCCTAGACTAGTAAAATTCAGCTTTCTCCCAGGGTTTCTTGGCTACCAAGATCAAAATATGAAATATCTCTTTATTTGAGTCATTTTAATAATGAACTTGTATACACAATTAGGTCAGTCTGATGAAAATGAGATTCTTTTCTAAAAATCACTTATCTACCTCTAAAACAAAACAAAACAGAAAAGACAAATTTCTTCCAGAGTTGACCATTTAGTTGTCATATATTTTTTAAAGACTAAAAATTGAATGACTTTGCTAAATTTATAGTTTAAAACTCCACATATATATTTGTAACCATCCATCTAAGATGCATTATTGAGTAAAATTTGTGTGATTTGGCTATTCTATAGATTTACTCAGATGATTTTTTCGTGTGTTCATTATTTTCCTAATAGACTCATTGTTCATGATCTTTGACTGAAATCTGCTAAAAAATAGAAAGATATATCTTATTACCAACACAGTGAGATTTTCAGTACTATTAACATACTGTATCTACTTATTATATTAGTTCTTATTGTTATTTTTTCCCCACATTTTCAGTGCACTGTGAACAAAGGATGTAGTGTCTGGATCCTATTTTACTTTTCTTATTAGCATTTTTGAGCAGTTTTCCCCTCTCATTCATCTTTAAGATTCTCATAGCAATTTACAAAGCAATATTGAAATGTATATCTAACAGAACAATTTTCTGCCTTGTTTGTTGTCTAACAAAATTCTACTCATCCCTCAATCCCAGTTCAAATGGTACCTTCTCTGTGAAGCCTTTCCTCCTCATTTCTACCTTAGGATTTTGGTTTATATTCACTTGTGCAACATCAATATCTCTTTCTGAGTTGTAATTTCTTAGGACCTAGGATTCTGTCTCATTTGTCTTTGCAGATCCAGTGCTTAGTGGTGGATCTGATATAGAATAAGTGCCCCAAATTGTTAAAGTACTGATTAAAAAGAGTTTCATATAAACAAATGCATGAAACTACTGACTTCCCTCGTGGCTCAGACCGTAAACTGTCTGCCTACAATGTGGGAGACCCGGGTTCAATCCCTGGGTCAGGAAGACCTCCTGGAGAAGGAAATGGAAACCCACTCCAGTATACTTGCCTGGAAAATCCCATGGACGGTAGAACCTGGTAGAAAGGACATGACTGAGTGATTTCACTTTCACTTTTATGAAAACTTAAGCAAATCTTAATTGGGTACCTACCATACTGGAAGGACTGAAAGTTACAAGGATGAATAGGAAAATTCTTTACTTGAGTCATCCACAGTCTGCTGGGAAGAAATAATAAAACAATAGAGTACTGCATTTGAAGATGAGGGCAAGCTCAGAGGAGAGCTTCTCCCAACACCACCAGGTGTCAGGAAAGCCTTCCCAGAGGAGAACACAAGGAGGGAAAATTAGAATGATTTCTATTTGGGGATCACATCAATATCAGATTTCCAATTTACTTTCTCGCCATTGGTCCAGGCGAGGAAAGCTATTGCTGTAGGAGGTACCCACTGACACAGGAGATAGGGCAGCTTGTAGAATTCTCTGCCTGTGATGTCAGCCTCTGAATATGAGACAAGAAGGGTGAGGATGGGAGGCAGGTGTTAGAGAAGGAAACTTTATGGTAACTTATGATCTAATGTGTGTGTGGGTGGGTGTGTGTATGTATATACACATACATATACACATATAGAATTTACTGACATCTGTTATGCTATGGGTGTGCCCGTTCCTAATGAGTGACATAATCAGCCTATGAAGAAAATTCACGTCCAGTGATTAAAGAGATCTGCCAGTTGCTTTCTCCATCCTCCCAGGTGTTACCCATTTCAGCCTGTGACCCTTCATCTCTCCATAATGGAATAACAGGAATTCTATCCTAAGTAATGTGCAAAATTGGTATTTTTTTTAAAATAATAGTATGGTATGTTTATCATAGATTAGCTTATTTTTGAGACCTTTATTTTCTTTGCCTTGGTCAGAGGCAGCCTCTTGGCTGTCCCTGTGTTTCCGTTTTAACCGGGATAATGAATGTTCTAATCAGAAAGGTCTCTGCTAGCCCAAAACCATGTGCTACTTCAAAAGGAAGACAGATATATAGAAAGAGAATTCCAAAAGGAAAACATATTTTCTTCTTATTCTCACAAACTGTAATGGATAGAATACTGAGCCCTGGTGACAGAGAGGGGAAGTAAAGCTTTGGTACGAAATGCGATCAGTTGATCATGTTATTGCGCTTCTAGAGGGGGATTTTCCAATCATTTAATAAGTGTCTTTGTGCCTTTAAGAGTACTTAAATTTTACAACTAATATTGCATGGGAGAGATCTTTTTATTAGTGTGTTGTAGAATTTAAAGTCAGTCAGCACTTTAAGAGTTTTCTATGTGAGGGAAAAACAGAAACATTTGTAAATGAGGGTGGCCCATATTTATATCAGTAGATTTTATTTTATTTAATGAAGAACTGGGAGCAGTAAGTCTCAGTAGTGCTGCAGGATGATTTTACTTTTCTATTCCAAACTTATTTCCTAATCGCTTTAAATACTAACTTCTGAATGCTGACATGTTTATCCTCTCAAACAGGGATGTGGTCTCTATTTTACCCACAATGGAAAATCCATGATGCAAAGTAAATCATTCTGCTGAATTTGAGAGCAAAGTGTTTCTGTATATATGTCCCTACAATAGTTTATTTCCCTGTTGCATAGACTTCCCCTCCACCAGATTTTTGCATTTCCAGAATTTATAAAACAAATTAGTATCTTTATAGTCTTATTTCTATTTCCTAATATCAAAACCAAAGTGACCAACAGAA
Organism: Capra hircus; assembly: GCF_001704415.2. Taxonomy (NCBI): domain Eukaryota; kingdom Metazoa; phylum Chordata; class Mammalia; order Artiodactyla; family Bovidae; genus Capra; species Capra hircus. The sequence goes on along the minus strand of NC_030823.1, from coordinate 17,738,762 downwards.
AAATCATTTGACAGGATGAACCAATTAATGAAAAATTCTATCCACCTGACCTTCATTTCCCTCTTGAATTCTTGAATCTGTTTGGGGCACATAAAGCCCACTGCTCTTCTAAATTTGGAACTTCTAGTTCTTTTAGGACTTTTTTCTTCCTTCATGAATTTTCACATTAACACATTTCATTCTCTGCCCCAAACTTTCAAGAAAGAATCCACAGCCACTCACCACGCAACACGTCCCCATTCTGGAAGACAAAACACTTTTCCTAACCTTCCTCTGCTGTCCTGGTCTCAGGAGAAATAGAGAAAACAGTTCCCCAATATCGGTTCACCTACTTGCAGACTATAAATTGTATCCTTTCAATTGAAGCAACCTTGTAGTGTTCAGATGTTCCTTTTATTAAGCAACGAGGCCCTGTTACACAGCTCTTTTCCTGTTTTGTCCGTTGTCTAGAAGCTGAATATTCACATACTTCCCAAATGGCAGTGCCCATTTGTAATATTTGTTTTGGGATACAATGATCTTACCTCTGTATCATCACAAGATTAATTATTCTTTATCTTTAATTTATTGGTCCTATTACTTAAGTCTTTTATTATAAGCTGTCAAAAAAACTCCTTTTGGGAAGTAGTTGGGGTATAAATAATAAATTGATAAAAGAATTCATGATTAAAGAGGGAACAGAATCCATCACTCCACTCTTCTGCTAACATTTTCACAATGAATAGCAAGCGACTGTATAAACAATTAGCACAGAGCATACTGCTACGTATAATTATACATCTATGTATTTGCCACCTTGGTTTTTAATTCACTGGCAGATTTAGAGGATATTCATTTATAGAGTTAATATTACTGAAAAAGAGCTTTTAAGCCAAGTGAGGTTTTAGTTAAAATGGCAAAAAGTAGCTTCAAGGCAGCAATGAGGAAACATCAGGAAAACTGAGCGATTGTGGGTAACTCTAGGAGCAAACGGGTTGTAGAAGACCCATGAAAACCACTTAAAAAACAGTTATATACACACAACAGATGTGTCATTGCAACTGTTTATTCTTTCCAATCATTTATACACACACACACACGCACCCATCCTTCCCAACATACACAGCTGAGTATAAAAATAAATAAGCAGACCCCTCCGTGAACAATCTCATTACTCTCTTTTAGGCTGGGGCTGAACTTTTGAAGCTGATGAGCGAAATCGTTTCCCATAAAAGATAATTTCATTTGCCAAAATGAAACTACTTTCCATTATTAATGCTATAATGAAACAGCCTGAAATATGAATCAGTGATCTGAACAGAAAGGATGCTCCTGTTCCCCGCTCCAGGAGGGGAGTTCTCTAAACAATTACACCCATGGAAAGGGCTGTACGGTTGTATTTTCATCACTCGCCAGCTGAGCTGTGTGGCTGTCATACTTCCAGTCTCCCCTCCAGTGACAGCCGCATTGACAACATGTTATACTCCACATTGATTTTACAGTTAAGGAGCTGATTGTGATATATAGGGATTTTAAGAATTCAGCTGAGAGGCTGACTTTTGCCTTTTATCATTCCATTAAAATTTTATAACCATCTTTTTCATGTCATTTCATCCATGAATTCTTACTTTAGAAAGTGATAGCTACTGCTGTGAGCATAACTTTTCTCATGTTCAGAGCTTTTTATTGTATTAGCAAACTACCCCAATTATAGTTATTACTCATGTTTTACATAATTGTGGTGACCCTTTCAACCATGCAGTGGCACGCCAGTTGATTTGTATATAGAATTAGATGATTCGGCTTATCATTTTAAAGCACTAAATTGAAAGCGTGCCAGGAGTCTGGTTTTAACACTTCCTTAGCCAAAGGAGCTAATTAAGCTGCTTTCAGCATCCTCTCCTGAGTCGCCTACTTTAAGGACCCTTCTTGTCACAAGAGCTGGGAGCCTACTCAGCTAGAGCGGGAAGCTAATAAAATGTATTCTGGCTTTTAAGGGGGAAAATATCATACAATTGAAATTGAACATCTCTTCTTGCCCAAGATAAGAGATCATCTTTAAGGAAAGGCTATGTTCTGTAGGGGCTTGAAGTACCAGTTCATCTCATTATCCTGGATGTTTCCCTGATAACACTATCATCGTAGTCAAGAGAAATAAAAGGTTTATCTCCATCATAACAGAGAGCAAACTGCATCATTGTTACTTTTCCCTGAAGAAGCTCACAGTTTGATAATGCACATATGATGAATAATTATGCAAGACCCCTGTGAAAACCCTAATAGAAAAATATTCTGATTTTTAAGCGTATATTACTCTTTTTTGAACAGGGAAGGGTGAGTTAGGGTTAGACTTGAAAGGCTCAATTCTCCACCATTGATTTTATAGACCCCAATCTCAGAGGATTTCGTTTTACAAAACAACATTGATATCTTACAAGACTTGCGCTTGCTTTTCTTTAGGAAAGAGCCAAATCTGGATGACAAGTATAAATAAGAAAGGATCTGTATTCCTATTTTGATGTAATAATTGCTACCGCTGCTGTGTACCAGAGAGCAAAAGTAAGAAATGTCACAGTGGTTTGACGAAAGCTTCAGAATGAAAGCTAACAACAGACTAAAACGAAAAATGTGATCCATCTCGGGATCATTGTACTTTTAGGATTTTTTCTCTTCAAATAGGATGCATTACCAAATTGTCAGAAATGGCTTGATTTCAGGGTTAGTGCAGTGTAACAGCTTTCCTCTCTAAAAGTAATTATGATTCTGCCATCAGTCCAGTTGGTGACAAATATGTGAATCATGTTGTGTAAAAATATGCTCCTATCACCAGCTACGATTGTGGTCCTTGGCTCTGCAAAGCCGTGGTTGCGTTTAAAATTTAAACCTTGATTATAACACTGAATCACACACACACACAAACTCACATCATCAGTGCTGTTTTAAACAATTACTAAATCCAAGTCTATCTTTTTTAAAGATTTTTCCATAAAATCTAATGTTCACAGAAGAATCTCATAAATGTTTAAATTGCTGTGGGCAGAAAAGGGGGATATAGGATTTTTCTTGATCTGTTGTAGCAATTTATAGATTTCAGGCCGTGGTTTATAAGAATGCTAAATGTTCTGGAATTACAGCTGTTACTGATCAGTGATTGAGCCAGATTTGTGTTATTGCACCATGTTCTTGCTTGTACCTAGAGAGCAGTAAAGCCTCAATATAATAAAAAGCACCTGCATTTTAAATGAAATTTCAATTGAAAAACTTAACAGCCCTTCAAATTGCAGAATTTAACGCAGCCCAGTAAAGCTTAAATAACACTTTGCCTCCGCAGGCTGAGGGGTTTGCATTCAAGGTGACTTGAGTGTGTCGCATGGTGAAATTATTTACAATTAAGGAATTTCTCTGGAGGGCTGCAGGATATTTGCTGCTCCACAACACCTAAGCGGGCATATGGCGGGCCTTTTTCAGTATTCATGGAGCCTCCTGAACCTTTATGATAATTGAATCAGTTAGAGTGCTGAGTGGAGCAAGCATTAAACCTGTTAACCTAAAGGTCAGATCTGTGCATTGTTTATTTATCAGTAGGTGAAAGAGCTAAATCGGCAGCTTCTGTCACAGTCACAGTAAAAAATCACCTATAATATTAACAGGGAGTAGATAAATTGCAAAACATGGATTAGAATGATAAACAGACCCAGGGATAATATGGAATATATAATGAGAGATGCTGAAGGATTTTACTGGGCTATAAAATATGCAGGTTTGTTATGATAGTGTTATTGATTATAATGAGTTACCAGAGTTCCAGAAAAATGGGGCATAAGTTTGAACTTTGGTTACAGCTGTCCTCTTGTGTCTTTCCCTCCTAAGGTCTTTATTTCAGAAGAGTCTTCGTGATGTTGGGGAATCCTTAGCTTTAATCAAAAGAAATGATTTAATAAAGTTATCTTACAGGAGCAAAAGCCAGTTGAATCCAATAATGTTCAACAAGTACATCTCACACATTTAAGAGGAAAGTAGTCATGAGCCTTGTCTTTATGACACTTGGCCACTTACTCAATGGCCTTTACCAAGTGTCCAGTTTCATATTCTGGAGGAGAGTGATCACTCATTTTAGTTCTGTTCTGAGGTATGAGAAGTTTCCAAGAGGTATCACTACTTACTTTCTACTTTATAGAACCTGGACCTATAGACCCTCCAGTTATTCTGGACAAGAAGTCAAGAATGATGTTGGTCACCTGGCAGCATCCTTTAAAGTGCAATGGGCTCATTACCCATTATAACATTTACCAACATGGCCGCCTCAGCTTGAAAACTCCTGGAAATGTCACTAATGGCACAGTGACCCATTTACGCCCATATACGGCCTACACGTTTCAAGTAGAAGCTTGTACTTCAAAAGGGTGTTCCCTGTCAGCAGATTCCCAGACCGTTTGGACACTCTCAGATGCACCAGAAGGTATCCTGAGTCCAGAGTTGTTCTCTGATACCCCAACATCCGTGATCATATCTTGGCAAGCCCCCACCCATCCCAACGGCCTGGTGGAGAACTCCACAATCCAGAGAAGAGTCCAAGGAAAGGAGGCCGTTACCACCCTGGTGACTCTCCCAGGAAGTCATCCCAGGAGGTTTATCGACAAGACTTCTGCTCTTAGCCCGTGGACAAAATATGAGTATCGAGTGCTGATGAGCACTGCTGATGGAGGGACAAACAGCAGTGATTGGGCAGAAGTGACCACGAGACCCTCGCGACCTGTTGCGGTGCAGCCCCCCGAGGTGGATGTGTTAGGACCCGACGCAGCCAAGGTAAGAAGCTAAGTGTCTGTCTCCTCTGCAGACGAGGAATGTACCCTGCATTGACTCCGTGTCAAACAGAGCCATCTACTGACAAAATGCACATATGTGTGGTTTTAGGCAGTCACTGGAGAAACTGGGTTTTTGGCCTTTGGCCCAAACTTTCTCGAATTTGATGTCAGTTTTTCATTTCTCCCTGTATCCCCTTAATTATATTGTTGAGATGCTTCCATTTGCCTCACACACCTGAAATCCTTTGAATGCCACCCTGGGATGCTTAGCTTAACCACCACGTCAGATCTAAATAGATCAGAAAATGAGAAGAGGTGGGGAAATGCGGGGGAAGAGATTAGCGTATTAACAAAAGTTCCAATTACCAATATTCTGATTTTTTTTTTTTAATGATCAAAGAATCAAGAGGATGGGGGAAGAAAGAAAAATAGCAGATTACGGGGCTATTTAGGAACTGTTCAATTATTCAGTTCATTCTGCTGGGAATGAACTCTAGAGGCTAGGATAACTACCATTGTTTTGGCTTGCATACAAACTTCATTCAAGGGAAATTAGTGTAACCAAACAGGAGGGAGTTTTGTAGCTTAGAAGCCTCTTTTGTGTAAATACACACATGCTTCCATGGATTCAGTCTTGTACTACTGCCAAAAGCTTTGGTGCAGCAGCTTGCTCACCAGAGCACAAAACAAAGGACATTTGCATAACAGCAAAGTTCATCTGTTGAAATTATTACTTGAATCTCTGTTGTGTGTTCTCTCGTGCCTACGAAAAGCAAACACTGGGTGATGCTAAATAGTGTAAATCGTTGAAGAAAATTAATTGAACCTACATACTAAAATCTGTGTTTCAAAGTCTGCCTTCATTAGTTTCCACATGAGATTGGTCAAAGCAACACAGCTTCTTGATAGAAATATCTCAAATGTATAGAATTTTGTTCATAAAACATCAAAAGGAAATCAATTTGAAGGACATGATGTATGGTGTTTACTATATGAATTGGGCAATCTTAAGAATTGTTCTTCATTCAAAGGAAAAGCAGAGCAAACCAAAGGAAAACCCCAAACAAACCTCGAGTTATTCATCATCCCAGAAATGACTTTTCTTCTTAATCCTAAGGGAATTTTGCAAAACTTCGGTGGCAGTACCAATCAATATGATGTGACATAAGCACAGTCCTTCACAAAGGCACAGCTAGGTAATGGACATTTTTTCTGGATTCTTTCTAACAAAGATTTAATTGCTAGGCAGATCCAAAAGATGACAGATATTTTCAGAACAGTAATAGCTCAGTGCATAGTTCTATGTGATTCAGCGTTTATAAGTGATGATCAAAAGCATTCAAAGCAAGTCGCCTGGCTCTCCCATTCGTCCCTTTTTTCCCTTCCTCTGTTGATTCTGTGGCCTCCTCCAGGAATCAGACATGTGCATGGCTTTTCAACCTGCTAAAGTGCGGTTCAGCTTGGGTTTGAGAGCAGAATCTCATGGACACTCACCAGGCCTGGAATCTAAAAGTCTCTAAGAAGGTGCTTAGAAGATACAGACCGTGGATACCAGTGATCATTTTTTCAAAAATTCATACCTTTTACTAATCCTTACTTTATAACTAGAAAATAAAAAATTATCAATGAAGAGAGTCATCAGAATTATTTAGCTGAATCTAGTATTGTACTATACGTATTTAAATAATATTAAAACAACATATTTATGCTTCAGAATTATTTGCTCACCTTCAGAAAGGTTCGGAAATATCTTCAGATCTCCAGAATCAGTGTTCTAATGACATTACTTATCTGGTAAACAGAGGCAGTGTGACATCAGTACAGTGATTTCTTTTTATAAAAGATAAGATTTGAAAATTAAAATTGCGGATGGATAAAATCTGAGGAACAGAAGCATGGTCTTTAATATTCATTCAATATTTAGCATATGGAGTCATTCCAAATATTAGGATGAGGAAAATTGTCAATGATATTATTGACAATAATAATAATAATTTCAGTTCTACCAACATTTATTGAGCATCTGTACATCTTAATGAGTGCCTCTTTAGGCACTGAGGACACAGTTAAGATCAAGACGAAATCTCTACCTACATGGAGTGTACATTTTACACAAAACAATATAAATAAATAAAATGCTCAGAAATGGAAAAACTTGGGTGAGAATCAAGTCAGGTTAAGAGGAATATAGACTACCAGTTGATCGGTTGAGAGATAATACAGGAACTGGACTGGCATTTCACTCTAGTTCTTAGCATTTTGCACCATCTGGTCTTTTTACCACCACTCCCCCTGTAAGAACTTGCAGTCTGATAGGGAAAACAAGGAAACTTGACATACTTAGGCCAACTGGAAAATAACCCAAAGTAACATCTTTGTAAGTGTAAAAAGATGAGCTATGTCTTGGCATAGATATGAGCCTTAAGAAAGGAAAGTTGCATAAACAACAAGGTTCTCCATAGGGAATTATATTCAATATCCTATAATAAACCATAATGGAAAAGAATATGAAAAAGAATATATATATATATGAATAACTGAATCACTTTGCTATATAGCAGAAATTGGCACAACATTGCAAATCAACTATACTTCAGTAAAATAAATTTTAGAAAAAGGGGAAACGCACATATTATTAATATCTTATTTGATTATAAGGAAAACAACATATAATGTCAAAGAGGTCGTGTTATCTGAAAAAGTGAAAGCAACACACTTTGATGTATTTATTCATTTAAGAAAATGCATTTCATTGTATACAGTTGGTAAAATACCAAAACCTGTAAAAGAGAGTTTAATAAAGCTCTAATTTAGAATTATGCTATAGATCCAAAACTTCTAAATAAAATAAAATATTAGCAAATTGAACAAGGATACTTATTCTTAGCCCAGTCTCAGCCCATTATATCGATCTTCATGAATACTCTTATTCATAAAGTTCTTTTTTTCCTTATTTTTATTTGAAGGATAATTGCAATAGTGTTGGTTTCTGCCATAGATCACCATGGATCAGTCCCTTCCTCTTGAGCTTCCCTCCCACCTCCCATCTTAGCCCATCTCTCTAGGTTGTCACAGAACCCTGACTTGAGCTCCCTGAGACATATAGCAAATTCCCACTGGCTGTCTATTTTATATATGTTAGCTTTATGTAGTTTTAAAATGTGATTTGATGAAGTTAAAGAAATTAGGATTAAATCACAATGTTTTTGTGTTACTTTTTTCAAGTCTAAAGCCAATCAACTAAACCACCTTCATAAATTTTTGTTTATGACCAGGATCATGCAGGTGCCTTAATTGTTTAGGGCCACACTTCAGAGATCTGATTGAGTAGGTGAAAGTCAGTAGTTCCTTAAACACCTACCCACCTGTCCTATCTTATGCAAATATATAGTAAATAAACAGAGAAATGGAAATCCAAGCAATTAAGAACCACACAAATGAAAGAAACTATTGTGGTCAACAAAGCATCTCTAAAATAAACATTTTATTCTAAGCCATAAGTGACACTTTATTTTTAAAATTTCAGTGCCAAAGTCTTGTTTTAGAGAACATCTTTTGCTTATTAAGCTAGGAACATGGTCCTTAGTCTGAGTTTTTGGGCTACAACAATATTTTATAATCCTTCATCTGAGCAATAGATAAATAAAAGGCCATGGGAAATTAAACTGAAAGTTTTAATCTCACATATTTTGGCCACACTGTAATAAATGTAGTCTTAAGCATTGGAAAGAATGGAATCCAATATTTCACTAACTGGCTCCTTAAAAAGCTTGGTCACATTTATTTTTAGTAATAGCTCCAGGATGTTTTCAAGAGGATGATCAAATTAGATACCATTTCTGTTAGCCTACTCACTATAATGACAATGGCCTTCTCCACCTTGCTCTAAATTCCTTCTAAAATTTTTCTGTAGAAGTAGAGTCATGTCTTCTAACTCAGTACTGTCAAAAAGATATATCTTCCTAAGCCTTTAACTTTTTAAGTGAGAAAAATAGCAAATTTCTGGATGCAAACATTTATAGTAGAGAACACAAGGATTTTTTCGCTCTTCAAATGACTGTCTTCAGAGTCATTACATCACATCTCTTAATCTCTGCAGGTTGATATCTTATTCAGATTTTTATTTTATGAATATTTTCTTAGCCTCAATAACCGAGTTCCAAATCAATTCACTCTCAGCTCAACTGCGAACACAGACTACATCTGAAGTTTGTAGTTTGAATTCTTTCAAGGACTGCCAAGCCTTGACCTGAACTCTCAGAATATTCTAGTTCCAGAGGCAAGTGGCATTCCACATGTGAGTCAGGTAGAACTGAGCTGTGATAACCATTCCATTTTTTATTTGCAAGTACCAGGAAGCCCTGTAAGTTTGACCTTGACTCATTTCTCAAGCCCACAAAGAACACTGTACCACCAAAATAAATAGAATCCTATGTCTGCTTTATAAACTTTGCTTAATTTAGGCCTCTTTGATCTCGCCTCCACCCAGGCAAATCCTCTATGCTCATAAGGAACGCATCTAAAACTTGTCTTCACCAGCACATTTTGGAACTCTCTTCTCCTAGAAGTTTTTAAAAGCAGCAATGATTTCAAGCCATGTAGTAAAATTTCAGTAGATGCCAAGTCCTTGTTAATTATAAATGAGGACTGTAATCATCAAGCAGCTGCCCAAATGGCATGTTGTTGTTGTTTAGTCACTCAGTCATGTCCAGTTGTTGGTGACCCCAAGGACTGCAGCCCACCAGGCTTCTCTGTCCTTCACTACCTCCCAGAGCTCACCCAAGACTCAGTCATGTCCGCTGATATGGTGATTCCATCCAACCATCTCATTCTCTGTTGCCCCCTTCTTCTCTTGCCCTCAATCTAAGTCTTTTTTTGTCTACAACAATTAGTAAGAGTACCCTATGAAAATCTCAGGTTAGATTGCTCCCAGAGGAAACTTATTTCCTTTAAGACAGAAAATTTTAGTTCATCCTTCTCTGTTCTAATTTCTCTATTACACATTTCGAATTTGAATTTGTATAGAACTATACATGTAGGTATCACTATATCACTTTGTGGAAAACTTGTTTAAATTATCAAAATAGCTGAATGCTAAGGAAAATATAATGCCATCAGCCATGACTGCAATTACTTGTTAAACTCCTTCTCTGAGTATTTGGCATTAAATAAGTGTACAATTTAGGCTCTGTTCTCATGAAGCTTACAGTCTATTTGGGAGATGAAATATATACTCTAAAATTTAAAGACTATTGCAAAGCAAGAAAAAAAGAGATGAAGCAGGATGGCATATAAATAATGGATTTTCAGTGACCTATGTGCATTTGTCTAGGGTCTTTTCCCCCTACAAGAGCATAAGTTGGGTTAGCACAATCCCCTTACAATATTTAGTCAGAGAAGAAAAAGAACATTAAACATTATTAGAAAACATTGTTGTTTCTTTCTTCTGACTTTCACATCTATGACTTAGACAGGGTCATTTTTTGCTTGCTTTTTTAAAGCTTTCCACACGTCTCTTCTCTGCGAAAATGATATGTTACTTTCTTTGCTACATTATGCTCTAGAGAGATTCAGAAGCTCAATTTCACATTCTCAGAAAATGCAAAGAATGATTTCTGCACTCCCACCACCACCATCCAAAAACAGAATAGTGACATATTTAGAATACACACTTATAATGCAAAACAAGGAATTCTGATAGTTCGTCTAATTGAGTTATAAAGAAGGACACTCTCAAATCCTGCTGCTGCCCCACTGATGCGTGTGGATGTGTGAATTCTCTCCACGTGTGTGCTCTGCCTCTTTCCAGACACCCGTGGTGGAGATGAATCACTGAGGTGTGTATAGTCTGACAGTCTAAGAAAGTCTCCAGACTAACAGCCCAACCCAGGAAACAGCATCTCATTTAGTTCCTGGTGTACTGCTAATTGATCTGAAAACTCTTCATTACTGTCTAGTGTAAAGGGCTAAGTCAAAAGTGGGCATTTCTACAGTGACTTAACTGAAAACAAGACAGAGCAAAACGCCGGGCCCTGTGAACCTCCTCAGCTGCTCTGCTCCTATGTTGTCATATTGGTTCTAATTTTTCTTTTATTTCAGGTCACTTGGAAGCCCCCCCTCATCCTGAATGGAGACATCCTTAACTATGAGATCCGCATGCCTGACCCTCACATCACGATCACGAATATGACTTCTTCTGTGTTGAGTCATGTCGTTACTCATCTGATTCCATTCACTAATTACTCCGTCACCATTGTGGCTTGCTCAGGGGGTAATGGGTATCTAGGGGGGTGCACAGAGAGCTTCCCTACCCACGTGACCACCCCTCCCGCCCTGCCGCAGGATCTTGGCCCATTGTCTGTGGTTCCACTAAGTGAATCATATGTTGGGATTTCCTGGCAGCCACCATCCAGGCCAAACGGACCTGATTTGAGGTAAGAGACAGTGATGATGCTTTTGGATTTTGTTGTGGTCTTCTCTCTTCGGGAAGGAAGGGAGGAGGCTCTTCCTCACATATGAATATAGAACTAATTTCTTATTGGATATTCATATTTGTGGCTTTTTTTTATTGAAGTAGAATAGATTTACAATGTTTTGTTAATTTCTGCTGACCACAAAATGATTGAGTTACTCATATATATACATTCTTTTTTATATGATTTTCCATTGTGGTTTATCACAGGATATTGAATATAGTTCCCTGTGCTATACAGTAGGACCTGGTTGTTTATCCAATTTATGTATAATAGTTTGCATCTGCTAACCTCAGGTTCCCAATCCTTTCCTCCCCCACACACACTGTGTCGACCTTACTCATAACTTTCATCCAGTTTCATCTTGTGTATCTTGACATATGGAACCATGAAAAGTTTATCATGGTAAAAATATCATTATATTGTGGGAACTAAAAATGGTTGAAAGGGCTTCCCAGGTGGCTCAGTGATAAAGAATCTGCCCGCCAGTGCAGCAGACGGGGGTTCAACCCCTGGGTCAGGAACATGCCCTAGAGAAGGAAATGACAACCCACTCCAATATTCTCACCCGGAGAGTCCCATGGACAGAGGATCCTGGCAGGCTACGGTCCATGGGATCACAAAAGAGTGAAGATACGACTTAGTGAGTAAACAACAACAACAAAAAACCTTGAAACAACAATCAATATCCTCTAATGATTCTCTACACAATCCGTCTCTTCATTTTCAAAGTATATTCTTACTGTATGGTAAGCAAGTTTGATGCATGCTCTAAATGACACATTTGCACAAATATACCTCAAAATTCCAAAGCATTAGCCAATAATTCTTTGGTATGCTATTACTATCTGGAAACTTGTAAAGCATATGGTCAGGAATATAGATGAAAGAAAAGAATTGTGATTCTAAAATGGCTCTATAACAACTTGACATTTAGCCAAGACTATGAAGTCAATAATATTCTCATTGTTTATAAAATATTGGTGATAAAAGTCTTAGGAAGTCACTAACTTTATAAGTTTTTGTGCTTCTACTTTGAAACTGACAAAGTTTTGGTAAATCTGACATAGAAGAAATCTAAATGTCATCATTTTACTGATAATAGTAAAATGTAAATGGAGCTAATTGTTCCACTTAGCTACAGAGATGATACTTGTGCCAGAAAAAAATGATTATCAGAAGAAAAGAATATTAAGATGTTTTCTTTATGTTCACACATATACATCACACACTCGTACCATGAGACAACCTGAATTTTGGTAATAATATTAGGTGAGATAATCCTGATGTTTCTGCTTGTCTTTTGCTTCAGATATGAACTTCTGAGATGTAAAATCCAGCAACCACTTGCATCAAATCCCCCAGAAGATTTAAATATGTGGCACAATATTTATTCAGGAACTCAGCGGTTTTATGAAGATAAGGGTCTTAGCAGGTGAGATTACAAAAACTATAAAAACAAATGCTGGCATTCAGTTTGGGGCATGTTGAATAGTTTAGAGAATCTGAGTGTCTTCGTTGTGTGAGCAAGTTATCAGTTATGTGATAAAACATGTTGGTTATTATTGGTGGCATTAATCATCGAACTGCAACAGCCAGCAAGTTTAATATTTGCCACCTTAACTGCACTCTTAAAATAAGCTTTTTGAAGTTGAGTTTGTAGGTGTTTGAGTCTTACCCTCTTGCCTTTGTCACAGCTCTAATCGACACCATAAGAGAAAAATAATGAAATATTGAACTTGTGCAGAACTGGGGAAAGTTTGGGCACTTGTTAAATGTTTGCTTTTCTAGGAAGTAATTTGTTGTAACTCATTGATTCAATTCACAAAAATTATTTAACTCACAGGCTTGGGACTTGAAAGAATTCAATCTAGAGTTTGAAGAAACCAAAAAATGAGCAAATAGGTACTGTTAGTAAAGAGCACCCCATGGGAGAGAAAGGAGGGCTATGTTTGTATTCATCCTGTGCTGGAGAACTAGGTTTGCTAGCCTTGGGGGAGTCAGTAAACTTCTCTGGGCTTCAATTTTGTTGTCCATAAAATGAGACTGGATGGGGTTAAGTGAAGTCTAGATTTTCATGAAGCAAGAAATGTAATGAAATTTTGGAGGGTCAGAAGTCACCACGCTGAGGGTGGTGTGGAGGGTGCTGAGTTCGATTTGAACCCAGGCAGTGACACAGCCCCCAGTCCTCGAGCTGCTGGGCGGAGGGGGGCCAAGCTTCTCTCCATTCAGCAGGACCTCAAGTCCTGGAGGTCTCATCCTCCAGACCACCCGGAATATGCCACCCAGATACCAGTCCAGCAAAGCCAAGAAGATGACCCACCCCTTTCCATGCTGCTGAAGGACTACCAGAACATCCCTGGAATTGCCAAGGTTGATGATGTTGTGAAAAGACTCCCATCTTTGGAAATGGACAACAAGAAAGAGATGCTAAAAATCAAGAAAGAGCAGTTGATGAGCAAGGTTGTGGAAAACCTGAAAGACACCAGCTCCTTGGAGGCTTGAATTGTTGCCTTGACTGTCAAGATCTGCAGTTATGAAGAACACAGGCAGAAATATTGAAAGGACAAAGCCCAGAAGCACTGTCTGCTGTTGAGCATTGACAAGAGGCAAAAGATGCTCAGAAACCTCCACGAGACCAACTATCCTGTCTTTGAGAAGACATGCAAGGAGTTGGGGATTGAGTATGCTTTTCCCCCTCCATACCACCGAGAAGTCCACCACCACTAGGTGACCAAGAAGGCTCTGTGCATTTGGGTTTTCCAAGAGATTCAAAAGCTGAAGAAGCAAAAAAGGGCCTTAAAAGCTGCAGCTGCAGCAGCCCAGAAACAAGGACAGAGGAACCCAGAAAGCCCTTCCGAAGTCAGACCAGAGGCAATCAAAAAAACCCAATAAATGTTGTTAAAGTCAAAAAAAAAAAAAGGAAATGTAATGAAATTTCAAAGAATCACGAGTGTTATTTTATGAAAACTTTTCAGACCTATTTTTCAATAACTTTTCTATCAGGTTATTTTTCTAGACTCACCACTGACTAGCTCTGCTCTGAAGTCTGTTTACAATCTGGCCTTGCCCGCCTCCCTTCATTCCTCCTCTCCTTGGCTTCTATGCTTCAGCTAGTTCGTAATGTGTTGGGCACCTCTAACAAGTGACACCCACTCCTAGACTTCTCCTCATGGCTGCCATTTCCCCTCTGTCTATCATCCTTCAAGTCTTGACCTAGAAGTCTTCTAGGTCACCTCTTCCTGGTCTGAATCAGCTGCTTCTTTAGTGTATTTCTATAGCACACCCCTTATATACCACTATTGTTTTTGCACTAATTTCACTGCTTATCTGGACACCCCATTATATTGTCAGGTACACCCTGAGCAAGGCCTTACCTTCAAGACCTCTGTATTGCAGTCCTCACCACAGTGCCTGGCACAGAGTGGGGGCTTCGGTCAATGCTAAGTGAAAGAATATGTTTAGTAATAAGTAAAGGATTGATTAGTCACTTCCCTGTGCCTTGGGATTCCTAGTGGCTCAAATGGTAGATAATCTGCCTGCAATGCAGGAGACTTGGGTTCAATTCCTGGTCAGGAAGATCCCCTGGAGAAGGAAATATCAACCCAGTCCAGTGCTTAGCCTGGAGAATTCCACGGACAGAGGAGCCTGGCTGACTACAGTCCATGGGATAGCAAAGAGTTGGGCAAAACTGAGTGACTGATTTTCACTTTCACTTTCACTTTCAAAGCATTGATTAGTCATTTCCCTGTGCCTTAGGAAGATTAACTACGGTGTTCTTATCTTTGGGGAATGGGTAAAACTAAGGAAAAGTCTCCTATTCATCTGAAAGTGTCATGGTGGGAAAACAGATATTGTGAGATACTTGAAGGGAGGAATACATAAATCTATTCACAGAATAAAGTGAACAAAATGAACCATATAAAATTGCCATTTTTCATGGCAAAAATGATCAAAAATGATATGTTATGAGCATATGCTTTTTGTTCAACCTAAATTATCATGGTCACTATTCACCACTATATTTGATTCACTATTTACTTAATCCAAAATTGCTATAAAATGATAACTTCAGTTGAAGAAATTCATTTTATTCAGCAATTTCATTTATTTTTACCATATGGTGAGGGACACTGTGATAAGAAACAAAGATGAGTAGCGTAGCCTTTTCCCTCAAAGAGCTCACAGTCTCGTGGAAAAAACCACTCACACACATATACTAATTGCTATAATATCATCACATTTAACTACAGTTTCACCATCACTCCCTAGGAAAATCATATGGAAAGTAGTTTTCCATGATCTGTGAACTCTAAGTGTCTGAAATACAGCAATTTCCAAAATAAAGAGGACTTGTCTATTTAACATTACTGAATGGATTTTTAGCCATGAGACATTTGGCAGAAAAACACAGTAAGTCTCAGAAAGTTAGTTTTATTTCTTCATAGAAGCAGTGAAAACTTATTAAAGAATTAGGACCAAAGCCAAAATTTCATTATTGAATTTTTAGTGATGCTTGTAAGGATTTTTAATGAGAAGTCCAAATCAAAGACTTAAGGAAAGAAATTAAGTTAAATCCCCACAAATTAGACTGAAACATAAGTTGACATAAACATATTGATGACAGCTGCTTCTAGAAAAGAAGTGTACCTGGGTCTCCTGAATTGCAGGCAGATTCTTTACCGTCTAAGCCACTGGGAAGCCCACCCTAGAACAAAATGAGGTGATATTTTGACTAGCCTCATGATACTAAACATCAAATATTTTTTCCTTTGTATCTCCATGTGCAAAGTAAAATATTTACACTAATTATTCAGATAGTTTAGTTTCTTCTGAATATAGTAGGTAAGGGGTAATTTGTCCTGAATTACACAACTAGTTGCCTGATTGCTGAATTTTGCTCTATATAGACACCTGTAGGGGAACTGCAGGTTTATACTACTTGTCACTTTCTAACTTTTATTCCTTCATGTACAAAGTGGCCAAGTTATGATTGTTAGGGGAACCATAACTTTGGATTTCCTGACATTTTCATCACTTGGAAAATCTGGAAAACTTGCTGTTGTCATCTAATGCTTCTTCAGTGAGTCAAGTTGAGTTTAACACACAAGGGCAGCCACCGCCTTTATTTTAAACATCAGTCCACCCTTAGGATTTTCAGAGCCTCACTGTGCCTTGTCTCCTGAGTGATCTAATAAAACTTCTGCAAACTTAGTGATGGCATGCCCTCCTCTTTGTTCTGGATCTGACAAGGGGAGAACAAGCTATAAGAAATGATAGTGTCTATTTTAAGGAAAATGTTGACTTGTAGATTATAGTAATTTAGCCACCATATAACAATTTAGCCACCATTGAGTTTATGAACGGAGGTATGTTCTAACTCCTATTACTTTCAGTTATCTATAAATTCCTGCAAGTATCTCTTTATCAATGGCAGTCTGGAAAGAGACCTTCATATGAGCATCCAAATTTTTTTTTTACAAAATTCTATTTACAAAAAATGACTGAACTTGACTGTTTTCAAGTTTAAATGCTTAAGCTAAATATAATGGAAAATCTAAGTTTGAATATTAATGACAGATTCTAATTTTTTGCCCTGCAAAATGAAATGTTTCAAGCCATTAAGAGGACATAGTTTCTAGAGAATGATAGTCAAAAGAATATGACATTCATTCCCCTTCTTTGTAATGAGATTCAGTCAGTTCAGTTCAGTCACGTCCAACTCTTTATGACCCCATGAACCACAGCACACCAGGCCTCCCAGTCCATCACCAACTCCCAGAGTCCACCCAAACTCATGTCTATTGAGTCAGTGATGCCATACAACCATCTCATTCTCTGTCGTCCCCTTCTCCTCCTGCCTTCAATCTTACCCAACATCAAGGTCTTTTCAAATGAGTCAGCTCTTTGAATCAGGTGGCCAAAGTACTGGAGTTTCAGCTTCAACATCAGTCCTTCCAGTGAACACCCAGGACTGATTTCCTTTAGAATGGACTGGTTGGATCTCCTTGCAGTCCAAGAGACTCTCAAGAGTCTTCTTCAACACCACAGTTCAAAAGAATCAATTTTGGGGGGCTCAGCTTTCTTTATAGTCCAACTCTCACAGCCATACATGACCACAGAAAAACCATATCCTTGACTAGATGGACATTTGTTGGCAAAGTAATGTTTCTGCTTCTCAATATGCTATCTAGGTTGGTCATAACTTTTCTTCCAAGGAGTAAGTGTCTTTTAATTTCGTGGCTGCAGTCACCATCTGCAGTGATTTTGGAGCCCAAAGAAATAAAGTCAGCCACTGTTTCCACTGTTTCGCCATCTATTTGCCATGAAGTGATGGGACCAGATGATGCCATGATCTTAGTTTTCTGAATGTTGAGCTTTAAGCCAACTTTTTGTTCTCTTCTTTCACTTTCATCAAGAGGCTTTTTAGTTCCTCTTCACTTTCTGCCATAAGGGTGGTGTCATCTGCATATCTGAGGTTACTGATATTTTTCCCGGCAGTCTTGATTCCAGCTTGTGCTTCATGCAGCCAGCGTTTCTCATGATGTACTCTGCATATAAGTTAAATAAGCAGGGTGACAATATACAGCCTTGACAAACTCCTTTTCCTATTTGGAATTAATTTGTAATGAGATTAAATATGCACAAATAACATTTTCTGCTTTTCTAATGTGGAAAGACTGGGTCAGTTCCATGACACATGTTCCTATAGCATAAACATATTCAGTTCAGTTCAGTTCAGTTCAGTCACTCAGTCGTGTCCGACTCTTTGTGACCCCATGAATCGCAGCACTCCAGGCATCCCTGTTCATCACTATCTCCCGGAGTTCACTCAGACTCACATCCATCCAGTCCATGATGCCATCCAGCCATCTCATCCTCTGTCATCCCCTTCTCCTCCTGCCCCCAATCCCTCCCAGCATCAGAGTCTTTTCCAATGAATCAACTCTTTGCATGAGGTGGCCAAAGTACTGGAGTTTCAGCTTCAGCATCATTCCTTCCAAAGAAATCCCAGGGCTGATCTCCTTCAGAATGGACTGCTTGGATCTCCTCTCCAACACCACAGTTCAAAAGCATCAATTCTTCGGCACTCAGTCTTCTTCACAGTTCAACTCTCACAAGTTGTAGGTATTAAGTAAAGGAGTTAGCTTCATGAATGTGGAGGGTGAATGGAAGGACCACCAATGTGAGGTAGATCCTGTTATTTTCTTCCTCAATATCACAACGTGCGTCCAAGTTGGGTTTATAAATGAAATGGGCTTCTTTGGTGGCTCAAATAGCAAAGAATCTGCCTACAATACAGGAGACCTATCTTTTGTCCTTGGGCCGGGACGATCCCTAGGAGAAGGAAATGGAAACCCACTCCCGTATTCTTACCTAGGTAATCCCATGGACAGAGGAGCCTGGTGGGCTACAGTCCATGGGGTCACGAAGAGTCAGACACAACTTTCACTTCACTTTTCCCTTTATCAATGAAGGCCAGCTCTGTTACATTGGTGTACCATCTGTTAGCAATGTACATATTTCAAAATGAGCAAATATATATCTATTTCACATATAATTTAGTAGAATCACAGTGCTGTTTTCCCTTTTTTTCTTCATTGTTCTAAGTTTGCCTCATTCTGTCCTTTTCTAAGTGTCATCATATTGAAAACTTACCTCATGGAAAAGGAACCCCTAAATCTGAAAGGAATGCTTTTTTTCATTGAAGGTTTTATTACCTAATGTTTTCTTTAAAAAAAAAAAAGAAATCAGGTTACTTTGCTTTCATTTCTTTTTCATGTTGATGATCAGTAGAATAGAGACAGAAATCACAGTAAGGTTATCTTGGGTATCACATTCTGGTAGCAGCAATATAGATCGCTACAGGAATAAGACAGCTGCAACTTTCACTCAAGATCTAAAATGTATCATAACTTTCAAGTGTGATCATCATTACATTTCAATTTTCAAAAGCAAAAGACCTTCAGCATTTTTAGGGAAAAAAAAATCTTTCCGCAACAAATACATGAGGAAAAGGTATCCACCATCAATGAAAAATCTAAACAGCTGCAGGTTTAAGCAGTGGAAATAGTGTTGAATTTTTGTTTGTTTGTGTATTTATTTATTCCCACAAAGGATATGAGGATGTAAGGAATAGTATCTATCAAAGGTTTTGCAAATCGTCTAGTGTGTAATGTTGTTCTAAAGCATGTGTTGGGTTGTGGCAGAAATGAACAGTTAATAGGAGGAGCCACTGAATAGCCTGCATTTTTTGGAATCATGATTTATATTGGTGACAATATTGACATGTGAATTCTGTTAGGACAGAAATAAAGTTGGCACGTTTTTAATTCTAATGAAAATCACCTGAGGCACTAAAGAATTTTATTGGTTCCCAAAACATCAGACCCTTTCAAGATCTAAGTGTTAGTCACTCAGTCGTGCCTGACTCTTTGCAACCCCATGGACTACAGCCCACCAGCCTCCTCTGTCAATGAGATTTTCCAGGCAAGGATACTGGAGTGGTTGCCATTTTCTTTTGCCCTAAATGATGCTTCTTACTGACCAAATTACTATTTGCCATCCATAGCCCATGTTGTCTCCTCTGTGAAGACTTCCTGTCTAGATTTGGTTAAATTAGATGCTCTATCTGATGTATATGGAAAGAGAAAGGAATAAATGAATATGTATTTTAGAGGTCCCCATTTAAAAACATGTTTCTATGTATACACAAACACACACACACTCCAGTAGGACAGACATTATATTCACTTTGCTTAGTATCTGGCATGTTGCTGTTCAGTTGCCCAGTCATGTCCAACTCTTTGCAAACCCATGGATTTGACTAGGTGTGCAACACCACACCTCCCTGTCCCTCACCATCTCCTGAAGTTTGCCAGAATTCATTTCCATTGCATCAGTGATGCCATCCAGCCATCTCATCATCTGATGCCCTCTTCTCCTTCTGCCCTCAATCTTTCCCAGCATCAGGGACTTTTCCAATAAGTTGGCTGTTCACATCAGATGACCAAAATACTGGGACTTCAGCTTCAGCATCAGTCCTTCAAGCAAGTTATCAGGGTTGATCTCCCTTAAGATTAACTGGTTTGATCTCCTTGTTATCCAAGGGACTCTCAGGAGTCTTCTCCAGCACTACAGTTCAACGGCATCAGTCCTTTGGTGCTCTGCCTTCTTTACAGTCTGTGATCGCCAGGAAGACTATAGTCTTGAGCATATGTTGGCAGAATAATGTCTCTGGTTTTCAACACACTGTCTAGGTTTGTCATAGCTCTCCTGCCAAGGCATGTTGTTAGTGCTAATAAATATTTTTTGAATGAATGAACAAATTAATTAATGAATAAAATAATGGTATATCAAACACAAAAAAGCAATATAATTTGCAAGGAAAAAAACATCTTTCTAAATTTCAGTAAGGATCATTTCTTTATTGGATAGATAGACTTTTATGTCACTAGTCAAATTATATGTGACCTGAAAGATATGAGACTGAATGCTTTAGTAACTATTTAGTATTCATTAATTTATTTATAAAATTATCTACTCAATAAACAGATTAAAATCTCCATCATCTAGTTTTCTCATTCATTCATTTGAGTAATAACAATTGAACCTTGAAATGAGTCTTGTTCCATAAATAAGATTTTAATATGTATTATCTTTTACAAGGAAGGATACCAGAGTCATATCTATTTCACAACAAGTTCATCATTTTCTGTGTGGATGAAGGGAGGGGCTAGAGAATGATCTAAATCAATCATTTAGGGGATGTCTAGTACAACAGCCTAGTATTCCTAAGTAGACCTTCAAACAGCTTGTTTTACTGGCTACAATATAGACTGAATACAAGTTTTCATTTACTTTGCAGATTTCAGAAGCTACATCTTACAGGATTTGCAATGGTACATTTTTCAAAACATACCCAAAAACCATAATTAGTATTTAGAGAAGATATTGATTGGTATACATAAGTTTTGCATGAGTATATGATGTCAACTGAAGGAGCATTTTTCTTTTAAAAGTATTTTATCATTAAATGGAATATCCCATTTGATATCAACACTTAAGTCTATCTTTAAAAACTCAATATACTAGAGAAAATGAACAAAATACTTGAAGCAAATGAATATTTTCCTTTTTGGCATGAAGTGGTGAAGTATATGCTGACCCATGTAGACAGAGGTATACGTAATTACTGACAAAGATTAGGTTTCAGATGTCATGAAAACAGTATATTTTAGTTCATTTTAAAGAGTTCAAGATCTTATTACTTAAAATTTTAACTGAAAAATGAAAATTAAATAAAATGCAAAAGATAAATGCATGACATCCACTGAAATGCTTACTGATTTCTCAATTCAGTAAAATAATAGGGAATAGTGGAAATAATTTAATATTAAAAATGAATAAAGTACAGGCCCACCTGATCTTCTTAACTAGCTGTGAGACATTAGGCAAAGGCTATTTACATAACATTCACATTGTGATAATAATGTTACATAGTGTTTACATTATATTATGTATTATAAGAAATCTAGGCATTTAAAGAATGAAAAATATGCATATAGCCTATGCAAAGATTATGCTATTTTTTATAAGAGACTTGAGCATCTTCAAGTCCCTTATATAAATAGTCAGAACTGGACTTGGAACAATGAACTGGTTCCAGATTGAGAAAGGAGTACGTCAAGTCTGTATACTGTCTCCCTGCTTATTTAACTTATATGCAGAGTACATTATGTGAAATGCTGGGCTGGATGAAGCACAAGCTGAAATCAAGATTGCCAGGCGAAATATCAATAATCTCAGATATGCAGATGACACCACCCTTATGGCAGACGTGAAGAGGAACAAAAGAGCCTCTTGATGAAGGTGAAAGAGTGAAAAAGCTGCTTTAAAACTCAACATTCAAAAAACTAAGATCATAGCATCCCATCCCATCACTTCATGGCAAATAGATGGGGAAACAATGGAAACAATGGCAGACTATTTTCTTGGGCTCTAAAATCACTGCAGATGGTGACTGCTGCAATGGAATTTAAAGACATGCTCCTTGGAGGAAAAGCTATGACAAACCTAGACAGCATATTAAAAAGCAGAGACATTACTTTGCCAACAAAGATCCATCTAGTCAAGGCTATGGTTTTTCCAGTGGTCATGTATGGATGTGAGAGTTGGCCTGTGAAGAAAGCTGAGAGCAGAAGAATTGGTGCTTTTGAACTGTGGTGTTGGAGAAGACTCTTGAGAGTCCCTTGGACTACAAGGAGATCCAACCAGTCCATCCTAAAGGAGATCAGTCCTGAGTATTCATTGGAAGGACTGACGCTGAAGTTGAAGCTCCAATACTTTGGCCACCTTATGTGAAGAACTGACTCATTAGAAAAGACCCTGATGCTAGGAAAGATTGAAGGTGGGAGGAGAAGGGGACGACAGAGGATGAGATGGTTGAATGGCATCACCGACTCAATGCACATGAGTTTGAGTGAACTCCGGGAGTTGTGATGGACAGGGAAGCCTAGCGTGCTGCAGCCCATGGGGTCACAAAGAGTCAGACACAACTGAGTGAATGAACTGAACTGAATTTGAGCATCCTCAAATTTTGGTATCCATGGGGGTGCTGTAACCCATTCCCTGCAGATACTAAGAGGCAACTGTACTTTGAAAACAGGCATTCCAATTATATGTATCTGTGTGGCCTAAATTTCTTCTGCGTAGACATAAATCATATATTTCATCATACCTAAATTATGATGAAATAATTTCAAGTAACACAGGAAGAACTAAGGCCCTACAGACCTTATTTGCAATTCATCATTTTAGCACTGCCTGATGTTTAAATCCCACTTGTAAAAAGAACCATGAAAATGATATCACTTTAAAGCCATCAAGATTACTAACTGTATCATAAAATAAACATGTAGAAGAACAATTTAAATATTGTAGGAGAGATTAAGCATCCAGACTCTAGCTAAGTTTCTTTTGAGCCATTTTGGGGAGTACAGCACAATTAAAACTATTTTACCCAGGGACAGAGCTAATGACGGCAAGGTGGCTAGTCCAGGTGCCATGAGAGCCATTAGCTGTGTTTCATTTGACTGTCACAGACTTGCTCCCCTCTTAACCATGAATCACCATCCTTCACATTCATACTGGTGGTTACAAAGGACATTTGGCAAGATTATTTGGCTGTGTAAGCAAAAGTCTCTCCCATCTGCCAAAAAAAACTCAGAGATCAAGCCTCAGTGATATGACATCATCTAGCTGACCATGGTGTTTTTTATTATCATCAGCATCGCCATCATGATGACGCTGGCAATAAAGCATCATGGGCAAAAGAGCAGGCTCTGGAATCAGACTGTCCAGGTTTGAGTCTGTACTTCCCATTTCCTAGCTCAATAACTTAGATTAGTTATTTATTTTCCTAACTTTCAAAGCAGGTATTATAATAGTATGGTGAAGAATGAATGAGCAAAACATGCAGAAAATTCCTGATATGTATTATGTACTCAGTAAATACTGTTATTATTATCTTTCAGTTGTCATTGTCATGTAGGCATTTGTTGTTATTGTTGTTTAGTTGCTAGGTCATGTCCTATACTTCTGTGACCCCATGGACCTTAGCCCGCCAGGCTCCTCTATCCATGGGATTTCCCAGGCAAGAATACTGGAGTGGGTTGCCATTTCCTCCTCCAGAGGATCTACCCGACCCAGTGATGGAACGTAATCTCCTGCTTGGCAGGTGGATTCTTTACCATTGAGCCACTTGTGAAGCCTATGGACTATTTAGCACTTGCTGAAAAGCATATGTATGAGTTTCCTACCACTGTTGGGTGGCTTAAAACAGCAGAAATGTATTCTCTTACAGTTTTGCAAGCTGAAAGTTTGGAATGTAAGTACTGTCAGGACTATGTTCCCTCCAAAGCCTCTAGAAAATAACCATTTCTTGCCTCTTCCAACTGCTGGTAGCCCCATTTGCTCCTTGGTTTATGACAGCATGAAGCCAATTTCTTCCCCTATCTTCTCCCTGTGAACATTTTCTCCCTGTGTGTGTCTGTAACAAAATTTCCCTCTTCTTTCTATCAGTCCTTTGGATTTAGAGCTCTCCCCAATCCAGTATAAACTCATGTTAAATTTATCTCATCTGCAAAGACCCCATTTCCAAATAAGGTCACATTTACAAGTACCAGGGGTTAAGACTTAAACATATCTTGGGGGGTGGTGGCATAAACCCACAATAGCATACAAAACAAAAAATAAAGAGAGAGAGAGAGAAAAGGACACATGGAGATGAGGTAAAGCAGAGAGAGCTAGAAGATCTGATGGTAGTATTTATTTGGGGAAATAGATAGTAAATAGCTTCGAAAATATTAGTAAGTCTTAACCTATAGCTACAATAACAGAGCAAATGTGCCTGAGGACAAGCCCGGCAAAAATACCTTCAGGCCGTGAGTGAGAAACAAAGTCAGGCAAGCAGACTTCTTCTGTGGGTAGTGGGAAAATTCTGTGAGCATCCTGATGTAACTTTGGTTAAGTTATTTATCACAGTCTTGCAAATGGCATCCTCTCTTTCTTGTCATTATTGAGGCAAATTCCTTGGGCCCTGCATTGGATGTGATGATCTATGAAACCCAAAGAAAGTGATGATCTGAGGCCAGCAGTTGCCCTAAGGCCAGGATACCCCATGGAGAGGGTCTTGCGTTGTACAGTGTGTTTAAGCAAGCTCTTGGTCTAAGCGATAGTCCAATCAAAGCTTGACTGTGGCTGTAAATAGTATTTTCCTACCTGGGCAGTTTGACCCAAAAAAAAGAGAATGTTTGATAAGTCTTCTGCCTGAAAGAGCCAAAAAGGATGGGTGACAGCCCATCATTGATTTAATATATGATTTGGGAAGTCTGCATCTGGTGGCTCAGACGGTTAAGAGTCTGCCTGCAATGTGAGAGACCTGGGTTCAGTCCCTGGGTTGGGAAGATCCCCTGGAGAAGGGCATAGCAACTCCCTCCAGTATTCTTGCCTGGAGAATTCCATGGACAGAGGTACCTGGTAGACTTGTCCATAGGGTCGCACAGAGTTGGACATGACTGAAGCGACTTAGCGTGACTTAGGACATCATATCACATCACCATGTCTAGTTTTCTTCTCCTGAAAATCAGTGTTCAGCATCCACCATACTGACTCAAGTAAATATGTTCTCACAATGGCAAAATGCAGTTCACCATAGCAAAACCTCAGTGGGAGTATGTTGTGTAATTTGGGCACCATTTTATAATTTAACTTAGGAGTTTATCTCTCTGCCAGTGAGATTATGGGACAGGACTACAGGTACAGGCAGAAAATGGTGATGAGAGGATCTGATATTTGAAATGGATGTGTTTCCCAAAAGAAGAGCATAAAACTCTCTGGATCAAATTTAGATAGAAAGCTGGCAGGATGCCAGATGTGTAATTGCATCTTGAACTGAGCTGTAATCCTCACCACTTATGAAAACAATAAGGATGAGAGAAACAATAAACCACATTTGTTTTTGTTTTGAACAATAGTATTTGCTTAGCATTTCTTATATAATATTTCATTAACACTTTGATTAAGAATTGAGAGTTAGAAGAATGATGCTGTTTTTGTGCAGGTAGGCACAAAAAGGAAATGTATTTGGAGCAGGGACAAAATAGTTCCTTCTGCAGGGGGAAGTCTGTATATTGTGAGGAAAAAGAAAATGTGTGTTGTTTTCCGGAAAGAGAAATTTATATACGTATTTTTTAAAAACAACTTTTTAGGTTTACGACGTATGCGTATAAGGTCTTCGTACATAACAGTGTGGGTTTTACACCAAGTCAAGAAGTGACGGTGAAAACATTAGCTGGGCTACCAGAGAGAGGAGCCAATGTCACTGCGGTTGTTCTTAACCACACGGCCATAGACGTGAGATGGGTGAAACCAAGTAAGTCAGCTTCGTGCTTCTTTATTTCCTCTTCCTATATTTGTATCAAAATGAATTTTAAAAGAACATATTTTTTAAATGACAGTAATGAAAAGCCAAGTTCCCTGTGCTTTCTTTTGCAGAGGAAGTTGTTTCTCCTCCTTTCCATGCTTGGACCTTCTCTTCCTTCTATTCCTTTTGAATTGGGAATGTAGTTTCCACACCAGTCAATTTTGATTAAAGTGTCCATGTATTAATTTTCTTTTATTAGCAATTATCACTGTTCTTATTTTTATTGTGGAGAAGGCACCCCACTCCAGTACTCTTGCCTGGAAAATCCCACAGAGGAGCCTGGTAGGCTGCAGTCCATGGGGTCGCTAAGAGTCGGACACGACTGAGACTTCACTTTCACTTTTCACTTTCATGCATTGGAGAAGGCAGTGGCAACCCACTCCAGTGTTCTTGCCTGGAGAATCCCAAGGGCGAGGGAGCCTGGTGGGCTGCCGTCTATGGGGTCACACAGAGTCGAACACGACTGAAGTGACTCAGCAGCAGCAGCAGTTATTTTTACTGGAGGATAGTTGATTTATGACATTGTTTCAGGTGTACAGTAGTGATTCAGTTGCTGTGGTTGTTCAGTCACCCACTCATGTCCGACTCTTTGCGACCCCGTGGACTGTAGCACACCACACCTCCCTGTCCCTCACCACCTCTCAAAGTTTGCCAAAGTTCATGTCCCTTGTATCGGTTATGCCATCCAGCCATCTCATCCTCTGATGCCCTCTTTCCGGTTTGCCCTCAATCTTTCCCAGCATCAGGGACTTTTCCAATGAGTTAACTGTTCACATCAGATGACCAAACTACTGGAGCTTCAGCTTCAGCAACAGTCTTTCCAATGAGTTTTCAGGGTTGATTTCCCTTAAGATTGACTGGTTTGAGCTCCTTGCTGTCCAAGGGACTTTCATGAGTCTCCTCCAGCACCACAGTTTGAAGGCATCAATTCTTTGGCACTCTGCCTTCTTTATGGTGTAGCTCTCACAACCATATGTGGCCACTGGGAAAACCATAGTCTTGACTACATGGACCTCTGTGGGGACAGTAATGTCTCTGCTTTTCAACACTGTCTAGGTTTGTCATAGCTTTCCTGCCATCAAGCAATTGTCTTCTGATTTCATGGCTGCAGTCACCATCCACAGTGATTTTGGAGCCCAAGAAGAGGAAATCCGTCACTACTTCCACATTTTCCCCTTATATTTTCCATGAAGTAATGGGGCTGGATGTCATGCTCTTAGTTTTTTTAATATTTAGTTTTAAGCCAGCTCTTTCACTCTCTTTCTTCACCTTCATCAAGAAGCTCTTTCGTTCCTCCTCACTTTCAGCCATTTGAGTGGTATCATCCTCATATCTAAAGTTGTTGATGTTTCCCCCGCCTATCTTAATTCCAGCTTGTAACCCATCCAGCCAGCATTTCTCAGCATATAGGTTAAACAAGCAGAGTGACAGCAGACAGCCCTGTCACACTCCTTTCTCAATCTTGAACTAATCAGTTGGTCCATACAGGGTTCTAACTGTTGCTTCTTGACCCGCATACAGGTTTCTCAGGCGATAGGTAAGATGGTCTGGTATTCCCATCTCTTTAAGAGCTTTCCACAGTTTGTTATGATCTACACAGTCAAAGACTTTACTATAGTCGTTGAAACAGAGATAGGTGTTTTTCTGGAATTCCCTAGCTTTCCCTATGTTCCAGCGAATATTGGCAATTTGATCTCTGCTTCCTCTTCCTTATCTAAACCCAGCTTGGACATCTGGAAGTTCTTGGTTCACATAATGCTAAACCCTAGCATGCAAGATATTAGCATGACCTTACTAGCATGGGAGATGAGTGCAATTGTCCGGTGGCTAGCACATTCTTTAGCGCTACCCTTCTTGGGAATTGGGATGAGGATTGACCTTTTCCAGTCCTGTGGCCACTGCTGGGTCTTCCAGATTTGCTGACACAGTGAATGCAAAACCTTGATGGCATCACCCTTTAGGGTTTTGAATAGTTCTGCTGGAATCCCATCACATCCACTAGCTTTAATTGACAGCAGTGCTTCCTAAGGCACACTTGACTTCACTCTCCAGAACGTCTAGCTCTGGGTGACTGACCACACCATCACAGTAATCCTGTTCATTAAGATCTTTTTTGCAGAGTTCTCCTGTGTATTCTTTCCATCACTTCTTGATGTCTTCAGTATCTACTAGGTTTCTACTGTTTGTGTCCTTTATTGTGCCCATCTTTGGGTGAAATGTTACCTTGATATCTCCAATTTTCCTGAAGAGATTCCTAGTCTTTCCCCTTCTGTTCTTTTCTTCTAGTTTTATGCACTGTTTGTTGAAGAAGGCCTTCTTGTCTCTCTGAGCAGTTTTTTTGGAACTCTGTGTTTAGTTGGAAATATCTTTCCCTTTCTCCCTTGTTTTTCACTTCTCTTCTTTCTTTAGCCAATTGTAAAGCCTCCTCAGGTAACCACTTTGCCTTCTTGCTTTTCGTTTTCTTTGGGGTAGTTTTGTTCGCTGCTTCCTGTATAGCACTGTGGACCTCCGTCCACAGTTCTTCACACACAGTGTTTATTAGATCTAATTCCTTGTATCTGCTTGTTACCTCCACTGCATGTACATATGGAATTTGATTTAACTCATACCTAGTGATTTCTCCCGCTTTCTTTAGTTTAAGCCTGAATTTTTTTTTTATAAGAAGCTGATGATCTGAGCCATAGTCAGCTCCAGGTCTTTTTGTTGACTGTATATAGCTTATTCATCTTCAGCTACAAAGAATGTAATCAGTTTGATTTCGGTATTAACCATTTGGTGATGTCCACATGTGAAGTCATCTCTTGTGTTGTTGGAAAAGGGTATTTTCTATGACTAGTGCATTCTCTTGGCAGAATTCAGTTAACTTTCACCCTGCTTCCTTTTGTTCTCCAAAACCAAACTTACCCGTTACTCCAGTTATCTTTTGACTTCCTTCTGTTACATTCCAATCCCCAGTGATGACTGGAACATCTTTTTTATTTTTGGTGTTAGTTCTAGGAGGTCTTCTAGGTCTTCATAGAACTGATCAACTTCAGTTTCTTCGGCATCCAGAGTAGGGGCATAGACTTGAATTATTGTGATGTGGAATGGCTTGCCTTGGAAACAAACCAAGATCATTCTGTCATTTTTGAGATTGCACTTAATTACTGCATTTTGGACTCTTTTGTTGACTATGAGGGCTACTCCATTTCTTCTATGGATTCTTGCCCGCAGTAGTAGATATAATCCTTATCTAGATTAAACTTGCCCACTCCTGTCCATTTTAGTTCATTGATTCCTAAGATGTCAATGTTTCTCCTTACCATCTCCTGCTTGACCACATCCAATTTACCTTGATTCATGGACTTAACATTCCAGGTTCCTACGCAATACTGTTCTTTGCAGCATCAGATTTTACTTTCATCACCAGACACATCCACAACTGAGCATCGTTTCTGCTTTGGCCCAGCTGCTTCATTCTTTCTGGGGCTATTAGTAGTTCTCCTCCACTCTTCCCCAGTAGCATATTGGACACCTTCAGACCTGTGGACTCATCTTTCGATGTTGTATCTGTTTGTCCTTTTGCATATTTCATGAGGTTCTCACAGCAAGTAGACTGGGGTGGTTTACCATTCCCTCCTCCAGTGCAGCAGATCATATTTTGTCTAAAGTCTCTGCTATGACCCATAAGTCTTGGGCGGCCCTACATGGCTTGGCTCATAGCTTCACTGAGTTATGCAAGCCCCTTCACCATGACAGGGCAGTGATCTGTGGGGGAGATAGTTGATCTATGATGTTGGGCTAGTTTCAGGTGTACAGTAAAGTGATTCAGTTATGCATATAAATATATTCTTTTTTATATTCTCTTTCATCATATGTTATCATAAGATGTTGAGTATAGTTCCCTGCGCTACACGTTGTTGTTTATCTGTTTTATGTATAGTAATGTCTATATTTTAATACCAAACTCTTAATTTATCCCTCTCCCAACCTCCCCTTTTATAACCATTTGTTTATTTTCTACATACAAGAGTCTGTTTTGTAGATAACTTCACTTTTATCTTTTTTTAAGATTCACATGTAAGCAATATTATATGATATTTGTATTTCTCTGTCTGACTTACTGCACTTAGTGTGGTAGGTCTGCCCATGTCACTGCAAATGGCATAGTTTTATTTTTTTTAAGGGCTGAAAAATATTCCATTTTATATATGTGACACATCTGTATCCATTCCTCTCTCAGTGGACATTTAGGTTGTTTCCTTGTATTGGCTTTTGTAAATAGTGCTGCTATGAACATAGGGGAGGAGTGCATGTATCTTTTTGAATTATGTTTTTCTCTGGTTATATCCCCAGGTGGTGGTGGCTCAGATGGTAAAGTGTCTGCCCGCAATCTGGGAGACCCGGGTTCAGTCCCCGGGTTGGGAAGATCCCCTGGAGAAGGAAATAGCAAACCACTCCAGTACTCTTGCCTAGAAAATTCCATGGATGGAGGAGCCTGGTGGGCTACAGCCCGTTGGGTTGCAAAGAGTCGGACACGACTGAGCGACTTCACTCACTCAGTCACTATATGCTCAGGAGTGGGATTGTAGGGTCATATGGTAGCTCTAATTTTAGTTTTATAAGGAATCTCCATATTTTTCTCTATAGTGGTTGTACCAGTTTACATTCCCACCAATAGTGTGGGACAATTTCCTTTTCTCCCCACCCTCTCTAGCCTGTAATATTTGTAGAATTTTTGCAGATGCCATTCTGACCAGTGTAAGGTGGTACCTCATTGTAGTCTTGATTTACATTTCTCTAATAATTAGTAATGTTGAGCATTGTTTTACGTGCTTTGGGGCCATCTGTACATCCTCTTTGGAGAAATGTCTGTTTAGATCCTCTACCCATTTTTTGATTGGACTACTTTTTTTTTTTTAATATTGAGCAGTATGAGCTGTTTATGTATTTTGGAGATTAATCCCTTATCAGTTGCATTGTTTGCAAATATTTTCTCTAATTCTGCAAGTCTTTTTGATACAGTATAATGTTGTGCACTTTCCTACAATGAGGTCTGCCCCCAGTCTCGTAACTCATCGTTAATTAGCAAGATCGATTTACTAGAATTGTAGTAATGTGATCTTTCCAAGTGAATCCTCATCAGTACTGGTGATAGCCAGAGTTCCAGCTTGACACAGGCAACAAAATCTGGCCACCATCACTGGACTGGATTTGATAAAACAGGGACTCAGCCTTGGCCCATTCAGAACATGACTTTACATATGGCAATTAGAAGAGCTCACATATGGATCTAGTCTGCTCCTGAATCTTTGCTGCTGCTGCTGCTAAGTCACTTCAGTCGTGTCCAACTCTGTGACCCCATAGACGGCAGCCCACCAGGCTCTGCCGTCCCTGGGATTCTCCAGGCAAGAACACTGGAGTGGGTTGCCATTTCCTTCTCCAGTGCATGAAAGTGAAAAGTGAAAGTGAAGTCGCTCAGTTGTGTCTGACTCTTAGCGACCCCATGGACTGCAGCCCACCAGGCTCCTCCATCCATGGGATTTTCCAAATAAGAGTCATGAAGTCGTGTGCCATTGCCTTCTCCACCTGCGTCTTTAGAAACCACATAATTGAAATTTCAGATATGGTTGGTCAGTAGAGTAGAATTTACCAGCTAATCTGTTAATTTTTAGTGATCCATGGTTGGACAGCATCACTGACTCAATGGGCATAAGTTGCAGCAAACTCCAGAAGATGGTGAAGGACAGGGAAACCTGGCGTACAGCGTACTGCAGTCCGTGGGGTCGCAAAGAGTCAGACATAACTTAGCAACTGAACAAGAAATGTCACAATCAGAAAAAAAACAAGACTGAATATATCATAGCACTATATATTGTAATCCTTCTTAGAAGTATCACTTTTGATCTGGCAAATAGTTAATCAGAACTTGCTAGGATACTACCAAATATTAAGAAATATCTGACTTGGAAATCCCTATTAAAATATGTTTTATGAAAGTAAACTGTATCTAATAGGATAATCATCTGCTAGTATATAAAAAGATGAAAAATGACTCCTGGTTGGGCAATTGTAACCTTTTGATTTTGATTTTGATATAGCCTAAAAGAAATGCTTCCAATTTTATTTAGAAAACCTTGAGTGAATTTGCCCATTATATCAATTATGGATTAAAATCAGTGTTAGGTGACATTAATTATAAATTAAAATTAGCATTGGTTATGTTGATCTACATTGCTACTAAATAATCCATTTTTATAAAAAACTCTTTACTAGGGATTTATAAGGTTGTAGATTTCTAATGATCTGTGTCACCTCTGTTGGGATCTCTTAAGCCATTTACATGGAAGAGTATAAGTTAATTGATGCTGAGACACTTCTAGGAAAAGATACAAAAGTTTTTATATGGAGACGGATTTTTATGTATAATGTATTTTCACTCACCTCCTTTCTATTTCACCCTCGATACCTGATTCATCTTAAAAGCCTACTCGGAAAGGTGGATGCCCTCCCCGCATCTGACATTTGAATACTTCTGTTGAGATCCAGTGACTGAATTTTCAGCAATATAGTTCCTCTATGTTATAATTGCATGCCTGAAGTAAGCATGCTTATAAAAACTGACACACCTAATAGATCTGAAGCAGCTCACTGAAGTTTCATTACCTTGGTAATCTGAACCTCTGACCTTCGGGATGTAGGTAATGCAATCTGCTGTTATTTCCATTCATACCTTAGAAATTTTTCAGATAACTATTTGTGAGTACAAAGGTTAACTCTCAGAAGAGGGTCAGCTCTGTGAAAGCGTGTTGCATTATCATTTTCTTTCTTCTTGCAACTGGCTATCCTAAGTAAATTAACAAGTCTCTCGGCTGTGAAAGGGCCACCTCGTTTGTGCAATTTTAATTTCAATTGTTTTCTTGATTTGTGGGATAAAATGGCACCTTATCTAACATGCTAAAAGGAATAAAACTATAAGTTAAAAGTCATGAATACACTTATATTTATTTAATAAAAACCATAAAATGCATTTTTAAAGTATATTTTCTCTTAATTATGACCCTCCACATGTACACACCATTTTCCAAGTAAAATATCTCTGGTAAATTTTTACCAATCACCGATTAATGGGGATAAGTTATTAAAGCTTTAAAAGTGCCCACTTTAAACTTTTACATCACTATGTGAGATCATGTGAGGAAAATGCATCCTGCATCTGTTCAGTTAACTTTTTAGGGCAAATATTACAAACCGGTAGCACATGGGCCATATTTACTTCCCCATCCTCCACACATTGTCTTGCTGACAGTATTTGAAAAATAAAATACTATTTTGCTAACATTTAGCAATTAGAAGCTTTCACATAAAGATGATAATTTTGGAATTGATTTGAAAAACCCAGTAATTGATCGAAACTCTTCCCACATTGTTGAAGGGAGAATATCCCCTGACATTGGCTTCCGCCTTCTACAGGCTGCAGCCCCTATCTCCCTGGTCCCTAGAGAAAGATGTGGTTCTTGTCCCTACTTTCTATATAAAAGAAAATAGCTCAACCTAAATAAAATACGATGAAAATAAATGATTTCACTGGAGAAAGTTCACATTTTTATAGGAAGAGATACAAAACATCACTTAAGTTATTCATACAGCCCCAGGAGTTAGCAACTGCACCTTGGTGACTTACCCCAAATTACAGTTAGTCAGTAGCACTTCTCCAACTTAAGCATCCCATTTTCGGCTATTTCTCCTGCATGTGACCTTAATGGTTATTAGCACTTTGTCAAGAGTGATTTAGTGAGATCCTTCCCATTTTGACTGCTCACTCTAAAATAAATGGCGAAAAATGCCCACTGGGGAAAAGGGCAGAAAGGCAGCACCTCTTCTGAGATCTCCTCACTAATAAGGTCATTGACGGGCAGAAAAGAGCAAGAAAATACTGGAGGTGGTGAGCGAGGAAGGTATTGAAATAAGAGGAAATGAAAAAAATCATCCAAATACTGTCCACTTGTCCATCTGTCAAGAGCTCCCTTCAAACTTCAGACATTCATGCTGTGTTTCACATTGGGTTGGCCAAGAAGTTTGTTCAGATTTTTCCATAAGATATGACAGACAAACCCAAATGAACTTTTTGACCAACTCAATATAATCTTTTTTTGTCCAGTTCTCCTCTTTCTCTTTTCCTTCCCTCTTTCCTTTTTTCTCTTTTAGTTTCCTCCCTCTCTTTCCTTTCCTTCTTCCCTTCATGAATATTTATCCCTGCCATTTTTGTCCCAGGCACTGGGAATGCAGAGATCAATGAAATAATTCCTGCCTTACATTGTCTCACTGAACTCCGGAAGATTTGTAAAGTTGAAGGCATCACTATGTAAAAAGTTTAAATCCACACAGAAAGCATATGCCTCATCTTGATCTCTTAATCAGAAACCATCAGATTTTGTAGTTAGAAGTTTGACTTTGAACTTATCCTGTTCAGGATTTAATACATACAAATCATCCCAAATCTCACCTCTTTTAAAAGCACCCACCATCATTGGCTCGCCTTGTCCCTCTGCTTCCTTTACCACTGGGTCCAGGTACCAAAACAAAGAGACTGGATTTGTCTGTCCATGGGTTTCCCTCTTTTTTATGTGTGTACCTGCTGTAACCTGACCTGCTTCTCTTTCATATGACTGATGTGGTCATCTAGAAGTCCATCTCAATAATGACTCACTGTCAGTGCCATCCTAGTCTGTTTCTCTGTGTTAGTGGGTCCATGAATGACCCCTCCTAACTCAAATGCTCCCTCCTGTATCACCAACTACTCTTGTCCTCATCCTCTAGCTAAAGACTTTCTCAAATTCCTCATGAGTATTTTTTACTCTCTAATAACTCTCCTGTTGGTAACTACATCTATTCCACTATTGTAAATCCTCCTAACTGGAAAAATGGCAAAATTCTATGGAGCCATGGAGAAATGATTTTTAAAATCAGGTTTTGGGATCAGGAAAACTTAAGCTTGAGTCCCAGTTGCACTATTTTCTAGCACTATGACCTAAAACAAGTCACTTAACTTCACTATATCCTAGTTTCCTAATTCAGAATAGGAGGATCATAATAACTGTCTTAAAGTATTATGACAAAAATGAAATAATATATGTTCAGCAGTTACTAATCATTTAGTATTGGTATAAAGTATTCTATCTCTCAAACGTTCACAGTGCTTTCAGCAGCAGTTTTATTTATCATTTTTTTAATGGGAAGCCATTTCTTTTATTTGTTTCTGTATTTTTTTTGGGGGGTGGGTCTTTTTTGGTTTTTGTTTTGTTTTATGCTAGTCATTTAGAGTCCTTTATTCAAAACAAACAACTTGTGCGTGTGTGTGCATATGCCTGTGTGTAAGCATAAGTTTTTATTTCTCTGGGATAAATGCCCAAATATTCAATTGCTGGACTGAATGGTAAGTCTAGGGTAGTTTTGTTAACATTCTGCCAAACTGTTTCCCAGAGTGGCTGTACTGCTGCACACTCCTACAACAATGCAATGAATGAGTGACCAATTTCTCTGCCTCCTGTCAAGCATTTATGTTTCTGCTATTTTTTAGAGACTGCATATACCAGCCTCCTTTGCAGTTAGTTGTATCCATGTGACTGTGTTCATGCCAATAGAATGTGCAAAGAAATGATGTGTGTCTTTTAGGGTCATAATCACGAGACACCAAGGACGTGCCTATTGTTCAGTCTTCTTCTTCTCTCTGGACTAGACCATAGACACAGCAGTGTTCTCTGTTTAAACTCTGCAGGCATCGCCAACACCTTTAGAGATCCATATGAGAAAAAGAACCCAGGTTCTTGAATGACCACATGGAGCACAATCTGATTCACCTACATTGAGGTTATTGTGTGAGATATAAGTTAATATTTATTTCATATAAATCACTTTATTTAAGGGCTCCTTGATTACAGAAGCTTAGGTAACTAACTGCATTCCTGTTTTCCCATATTAGTTCACTTCCCAAGCAGGAATGTGCTGTCCTTTTTCCATTGCCAAATATAGAATGATGAATAATTAACACATTTCATATACATTTCCTTTAAATACAATATTCCCTGGCAGATTATTGAAAGGAGCTGGAACACAATGAGAGACTGAAGGACCTGGGGGCAGGGAGGGTTGCAAATACAGGTATTTATTTTAGTTGCATAAACTAGATAGAAGGCATCTAGATATCTTGCTGGGGAAGATAAGGAGCCTGACTTGGATGTAGCTCTGGAGAATTTTCCCGCTTCTTAATGTGAGCACTTTTACCCTCAGCCAGAGTAAAAAAAAATTCTCAAGAAGTGATAATATCAAGTTTTCCAAGAAGTACTTAGTTAATGACACAGAACTCTTTACCATACAACTTGGGAATCTGAACTCTAAAAATCTATGAGCAAGATAAACATTTCTATTATAAAATAGCCTTAGTAAGGTCCTTCCAGATTTTTACACTGAGGCAAAGTTACCTACCATTGAGCCTACTAATGAGAAATGACTGAGAAATTCAATCCTAGACAAAACTGGAGATCCTTTGAGTGGACTGGATTACTCTAATTGCTGGAGATTAGGGCCACAAACTTTTTTGTAAAGTGCCAGACAGTAAACCCTTCAGGTTTTGCAGGCAATATACATTCTGTGTCACAACTACTCAACTTTGTCACTGTAGCATGAAAACAGCAATATACAACTCTTCAACAAATATGCCTGTGTTCCAATAAAAATTTATTGTGAACGGTGAGATTTCATTTTCACATAATTTTCCCATGTTATGAAAAAGTATTCTTTTGATTTTTTTCCCCCAACAATTTAAAAGTATAAAAGCCATTCTTAACTTACAGGTTATATACAAAGAAGTGGCAGGGCAGGTTTGGCCAAGAGGACAGATTTTTACTCATGGTAAAATCCTGAGTTTGCTGACCCCTAATCTAGCTGATAAAGATCTAAAGGACATAATTGATATTGATAACAATCTCTAAAACTAATCCAACAAGGCTTCCCAGGTGGTGCAATGGTATGCAAGAGACATGGATTTAGTTCCTGGGTCAGGAAGAGCCCCTGGAATAGGAAATGGCAACCCACTCCAGTATTCTTGCCTGGGAAGTGCCGTGGACAGAGGAACCAGGAGGGCTACAATCCATGGGGTTGCAAACAGTCAGACACAACTGAGCGAATGAGCACATGAGCTCACACAACACAAAAACAATCCAACAGCATGTGCAGAGTATAATCCTTTTGCAAGAGGACTTTCAACCAGCCTATCTAACAACTGTTTTAAATTATTTGAAAAAGTGGCATTTAGTAACAAATATTGTATCCATGGCTTATAACCTTCTTTTTCCAACTCACTTGAGATTGACCTGATGTGCTATAGTAAAGCAATACCTACTCTTAAATTCCTGTGGTCTATAAAATATGGATTACCCAGAACAGGATTAGAATACCTGAGAAATATTTGCCAGTGTACACATATTTAATGTAATCTCATAGGAAACCCTCCCTCATTCCATCCTGTTGCTTCAAATACAATTAGTATTCATGGCTTAACTCCAAATTACATGTATAACTTGTTATGCTCCGAGCCCGTATCTCCGAACAGACCGAGAGAGCAAGTCCACCACAGTATTGCAAACGCAAGAAGGGAGTTTGTTTATTCCTAGCGCACTAGGGCCCAAGTCTCATCCCACACAAGGGAATCTGACAAGAGCCCCGAACAAAGGAGTATGGCGGCTTATATACAGGCAGTTCTTTGTCTCAGTTACAGGAGTAGCTGGTGTTACATGATTGGCCAGGCAGGATGAGCGCATATCCTGTCTCTTTCTGGTAAACATGACTCAGGTCCTAGAGACCGTCGTTTGGTCCCTAACATAACTCTAGTTCAAACATTCACACTTTAATTTAAAAGTAAACCTGATGGTCACAAAAACACTTCAAACTCGAGAAGTTCCAGTGAAACAACAGGTTTCAAATCCTTCATCCCATAGTTACATCTTTATTTTCTGTCTTGTTTCCTAGGGTTCACACGAGAACAATTTTCCTCATCTCTTTCTAGACTCACCCTGGGTCACTTAAGACCTTGGCTCTTTCCGTTCAGGACATCCACATTCCCATGTGCCTTAAAGTCCTTCTCTTGCTGGGAAAATCAGAGACGATCAGAGACGGTCAACTGGTCCTTAATACCTCGGGTCAGAAATGGCACAAACTTGTCACATGACTCCACTCAGATGCAAGAAGCCCAGAAAAACTACTGTGAGATAGGTAGTCTCCCTACCTGACAAGAACAGAATTACATGGGTGTTAGTGAATGCTCTGGATCTTCACCACAACTTTTATCTTCTGTAGTGATCTTTCAAGTTTCATTGCTACTAATATCGGTTAGTGATGTCTTTCTCTACTTTTCTGAGTCTTTGTATTTTATGTTTGATCAAGTTGTGTACTCTTACTTTCCTTGCCCTTCTCACCTGCTGCTTTCAACGTTCGGTGTATAAATTATTATATAATCGTTTTAACATAATTAATTTCTCTAGTTTTGATATTTATCATCAATTCTTAAACTTCTCCAATCTTAAGTTCTGGAGCTTGCTTCATCTCTTTGTCTTTTAGATAACATTATTGGAAAATTTTTATAATTACAGTTAAATAAATAAATGAACTACATGTTCTCTTAATACTCATATGGTCAGTTGTGTCTGACTCCTTGTGACGCCTTGGAATGTAAAATTTTCCAGACCAGAATACTAGAGTGGGTTGCCATTTCCTTCACCAGGGGATCTTCCCAACGCAGGAACTGAACCCAGTTCTCCTCAGTCTCTTGCATTCAAATTCTTTACCATTATATGCCACCTGAATTTTGCTTAAATAAGAACGTGTTTCTGCTATCTTTGCACATTCTCCTAATTTTTACCTACATAAGAAAACCTTTCTGTCACATTTGCACATAAATATAATGACTTAGATGTGTATGAAATTCTTGGATCAGAATATTTTACCTCTGAACTTCTTGAAATTTTTCCATTGTCTTCTACATTTAATGTTTCAGAGGATAAGTCTGAAAGTTGCCTGATTCTTTTTCTCCTTTGCAGACTGTCTTTTAGATTTAGTTGATTTTCAAAATGTCATAAGTTTCTGTATGTCTTTGGATATGTTGCCATTATTTTCACTAATACTGTATATTAATTATTCAATTTCTGCATATAAAGCTTCATTTTGAGTCATGTTTTATGGAATATTTTAGATCCATGATTATCCCATTTATTTTTCAAGTCAATTAGATATTTTATTCTCTGTTCTCAATATCTGTAAATTTTGACTTTCATTGTCTTCTTCTTACTCATTTTCTTTTCATTTTTTCATACTGTGCATTTTTAACTCCGTATTTTTTTCTGCTTTCAGTGCAGATTTTAATTCTGACAAGCTTTTTAGGTTTTCTTGTTTTCCTTTCCTCTTTAAGAAGGTCATTTAGTATCTCTGTTTTCACATCTGTCTTTTCATAATTACAGGTACCTGTTTCCTAAAGCATCTTTTTCACAAAGGCATGTCCCTTTTGTTATTCTTAAGAACACCATGCAAATGTTTTATAACACTTCCAATGATTCACATAGAAGTAATATATGAAAAACAAATTCTCCTTTTAAGGTTCTAGAGAATGTTTCACTTATGCTATCACATAAAGAAGCCTTGTAACTCATGTTTTTCTCTTTTAAAAAGGAGAAATACATTCAGGTCCAATTTTTATCAGTCCTCAGGGAGGGTGGGATTTGCTGGGAAACTTCTCATTCCAGTTATTTCAATTCTAACGGTGTTCCACTCTCAGAGTAGACTCAAGGTCAGCAACCTTGAATTTTGCACTGGCCTATAGAACTGAAGATATATCTTCTGTCTCTAAGATGGTTTGCTGTCTTAGAAAGAGCCCACTGACATTTGAAAACCTTGTTTGAACAATGTAAAAGGACACTTCTGTGCACGTACCACTCCCAAAACTTTTCATAAAACAACTAGGAATATGAAGATCATTTAATCTGTTTAATGTGTTTCTACTAGATTTCTGTGTTTGGGCCTCTGCACTGTAATGTCAATGAAGGGAGAGGGTGGCAAGCTGAAGCAGACGTTGGTGAGAAGCAGGGTGGTACAGAAATCTGGCATTATTGTCTGGAGATGCTGCCTGCTTCTGGTTAGAAGAGCCTCTATCTCTTGCAGTAAGATATAACTAGTGGAACTGAATCCCATCGTTTCCTCTTTACTTTGGAACAACAGATTTTGTTCTATTTCAAGGAGTTGACATATGGCACATGACTAAGAATGAGCATTTAATGGCATTTCATCCACATATTGATATATGATCCTCACTCATCTTGAACTTACTGTGCTAGTCCCAATATTTTCAATGTATATACACAGTTCATTCATTGGAATTTGACAGAAGAGATTTCAGGCACATTTAGTAACTGTGATTAAAGACCCATTTATATTTTTAAGTAGAATTTGAAAGTACTTCCTTAATATTATATCTTTAGGACTTGAATTTCTAAACAGCCTGCTCATGTAGCAAACTAAAATACAAGATGAACTTCAAATCTAGCACGATTTCTTTTATATCTTTGCTGCCATAAATTAATGAGGAATAGTACTATATGTCAATGGCACCCCACTCCAGTACTCTTGCCTGGCAAATCCCATGGACGGAGGAGCCTGGTGGGCTGCCGTCCATGGGGTCGTGAAGAGTCGGACACGACTGAACGACTTCACTTTCACCTTTCACTTTCATGCATTGGAGAAGGAAATGGTAACCCACTCCAATGTTCTTGCCTGGAGAATCCCAGGGGCGGCGGAGCCTGGTGGGCTGCCGTCTATGGGGTCGCACAGAGTTGGACACGACTGAAGCAACGTAGCAGCAGCAGCAGCAGTACTATATGGCAGCAGAAAATAATTCTAATGATAGAAGGAACTTTTACTCTCACAGAACCCAGTTGCTTTGCTACACTTGAGGAATGTTATTATTTGGAAAAATATTGAGAGACATAAATAGCCGATTCCTGAAAATGCATAATAATGAGCTCATTATTAAAGGTGCTGACATTTGTGACAGCAGAGAAAAGAAATATCTCGATTCCCAGAGTTTTCCAAAGTAGTTACTAAAGATTGCTTACTATAAATTCTTTCAACTATACTGATATACCAGACCTTTCTAACTATTGCTGGATATTAGGTCAAAGCGGTAGTGCATTCAGGAAATAAAACAAAAAAATCAAATCAACATTCAGTTTTTTTGTAAGACTCCCAGGATCTTAATGAACAATGATTCCTAAAAGAAAGTCATACAATCCCCCAAACCATATTCTTTTCCATGGCCATACCCCAGGATCTCATATACCTGAGACACTGTACTTCAATAACCATAAAGAGAAATGCCACCTTTTCCTCCCCATCCTTGGTGAATTTTGTGGAACAATTTTAATACAAGCTTTTACATACAATTTCAGGAGCTTTCACATACAAAACTCCACCTTTGTAATGTGGATACAAATCAAGGTGATAGATCCTGCTTCACATCTTCAAAAGCAATGTTAATGTAAGCAGGGCAGTAATTGCTTCCTAGCTCAGAAAATATAGGTATGGGATGTTCTATATCTTCTTTTCAAAGCATCATGGTAGGAAAATCACAAAAAGCAGACCTTAGTGCAAGAATGGAGAAATTGTCTGGAAAGGGAAAAAGAAAACAATAGACTGGACTTTGAAAGGACTTTGAAAGAGCTTGTCTACATGACACAGATACATGAACTAGGAGAAAAGGATGAGAGCTTTGATCAAAATTCAGATATCATCCTAGGATCCTTAAGGAGAGCATACTATATTACTCTGGTACATCAACAGTGCACATAATAGGGTAGCTGTCTAAGCAATCTTCCAGATATCTATCAGCAGATTTTGTTAGCAATTTTAAAAATGCTCAAGTTTTAGCATATATGTCAGGACATGCCCTCATGTATATTAGCATAGATTTCTTCTCTAGAACCATTACTTATGAAGACCGAGTTTTTTGGGATTTTTTTTGCCCTGTACTGCATGTTTTTACTTTACTCTTAATCTCTTTTTTCAAGTGTTTAAGTTTTGAAGATTAGTTGAATACTTACAAGTAGCATAATTAGAATATTTAAAGGAAATTTAAAAGTTTATTTTCCTGTGAAGTTTATTCTATGCAATTAATTGTGAGATATGGAGAGAAACAGCTTTGTTAAAAATAATAATAAAACCCAGCACTTTTCTAAGGAAAGTTCTGTA
This sequence comes from Capra hircus, assembly GCF_001704415.2. Classification (NCBI taxonomy): domain Eukaryota; kingdom Metazoa; phylum Chordata; class Mammalia; order Artiodactyla; family Bovidae; genus Capra; species Capra hircus. The sequence goes on along the minus strand of NC_030823.1, from coordinate 17,696,250 downwards.
AGCTTTCCGCTTTTCTCATTCTAGGAATAGCTAATGATAGAGTGTATTCTCTGTCTTTCCCCCCTGGGCCCTTTTATATCGGCTACACTTACAGTGTTCTGTGTTTATTGTTAACAGCTTTTCAAGACCTACAAGGTGATGTTGAGTATTATACACTTTTTTGGAGTTCTGCTACCTCCAATGAATCTCGAAAAATCCTCCCAGATGTAAACTCTCACGTCATTGGCCACTTAAATCCAAACACAGAGTATCGGATTTTCATCTCTGTTTTCAACGGAGTCGCCAGCATAAACAGTGAAGTGCTCCATGCAACCACTTGCGATGGGGGTGAGTGCGGATTTCAAGGGAAACTCGGCTTCAGAGATGCGAAGGAAATTGATTGATCCTCGCTGAGGTTGAGATCAGTCATCCTTCCATTATAAAATTTCCGGTGTTGGAGGGAAGGGGGTTGGAGCTAAAATGCTTAAGTGCTGGCTGTCGTCAAGTGGCAGATCAATAAGTGGTCCCACAGAGACAGCTGCAAGGCTCCAATCACTGGGTATTAGCCCGGTTTGTTCCTGTTCTTTTCAGTGTGTGCTTAGTTGGGAGCTGAATTCACATCAATACACGGTGACATTTAGAAACATTTTTTTAAGAATTGCTTTCAGAAGCAGGATGCTTTTCACAACGACAGCCAAGTACAGGGAGGGCCCTCCCTGAGTCACCAGAAATGGTAGGTGGAAGTTCAGCCACTGAGAAAAATTGCCTTTGACTCATTTCTAAGCCAGTTAGCAAGGGGGAGGAAGCGAGGGAAGCAACTTGTGAGTCTGAAATGTGTTTGGAATGGTCTTTCTAATCTTTTTGGCTTTATAAAGTCTCATTATAAACATTATAATATCATTACCTCCCAAGCAAGCGTTCCAGGTCATTAGCGGAGCACTTTAAGTGTGGAACCCATTTCCCTTCGTGGTGCCAAAGGTCGACACCTTTTGTTTATAAAATAGAATGGATCACAAGGACAATTTTTCAACTAGTTAGGATGGGCTCTTATGATAAAAATAGGTCTTCGCATAGTTATTTCTGACATGCTTGAATAATTGTGTAATTTAACGCCAAGCAAGATTTTTTTTCCTAATGTTAGATTTCATCATTACCTATGGTAATCAACATTCAAAATCATTTACATAATGACAATATTGCATTATTGCTTCATATTGCTTGAGTTACAAGCTAGTAACATCAAATGATTTTTCACGTTCCACCAGCCGCGATGTATTTGAGTTTTATTTTCTGCTTAAGGAGCAGATTTTCTTTTTTTTTCCCTGGGAGGTATGGAGTGAAGAGATGGGAAAAGAGACAAATAATAGATATGTGTTACTGGTGCAGATGGGTGAATAATTTATCATCATATCCCACTGGTCACATAGTATTGAAGATTAGCACTATGATGGTGGTATAAAGCATTTTACCACCAATTCTTACGGTTTCTAACTGAGAGTATAATAAGCCAATTTACAGAGGACTACAGACTGTGATAACTTCATCAGAGGAAAGCAGATAAGCAGCAAACCCTTTGCTCGACCTAAATACTAATCGGCATTTAGTTTAACAAGTGCTTTTTCAGAGACAGCTGGAGTTTATTCAGTTTCTTCCTTTAATTCTAGAGCCTCAGGGCATGCTTCCTCCAGAGGTTGTCATCATCAACAGTACAGCTGTACGTGTCATCTGGACAGCTCCTTCAAACCCAAATGGTGTTGTCACTGAATATTCCGTCTATGTAAATAATCAGCTCTACAAGACTGGAATAAATGTGCCTGGGTCTTTCATTCTGAGAGAGCTGTCTCCCTTCACTGTCTATGACATCCAGGTTAGAACGTTGTTTTCCAATGGTTAAGCTTATGGGTGTGTTAAATAAAACTTGCTGGGTTATGTCTCTTAGTGAATGCCTTCCACCTTTGGTGGCGAAGAAGAGAGAAAAGAGGGAAATCGATTGTTGTGGGCAAACACAGGAGTCACTGGAGAGGAGATAATAGTAATGTAGAAAGTGATGGTGAGGATGGTGATGGTATTTTCACTGGCAAAATGAAGCAGCTCATGTGTTTGCAATCAGTCTTGCCAAGCAGCTAGCCTTTGTCCTGGTTCTTTTACTGACATCAGAATCAGAGTTAGCCTATGATTAGAGAGACATTCTTTCTACTCCAATTTCACAATTTACTAAATTTAATTGCTTTAGGGAAGTTATTGTCTCTTTTGTAAGAGCAAAGAACTCAGTGATTTAAAACATTCTATTAACCTCCAGAATTCTGTAATTCTGGATGCAACAACAAAAATAATGCATATGTGGGAGATAAAACTATTTAAAAATTTCATTCAAGCGTGAACAAAAAATCTGTTCATCCTTCAACAAACGTCCAATGACCCTCACCTGTATGAAAACAATTATATTTAAATTTTTTGCATTTGGTCCTCTTTGAGGATCTAATGAAGTCAGTGTACACTCTCCTAGGAAAGTGTGTATATATTTATATGACAAAAGTTAACACGCAGTTTTGGAGAGTCCATTGACCATTTGAGAGTGAACTCCTAAGTCTCTTTGAAATCTACTGATCTTAAAAATAGAAAAAATATAAAGGACACCAAGGCATATAAAACAAGAAACTTATCCTCAAGAAATTGGGAATCGTGTTAGAGCAGGAGAATATAAAAGATAGTAAGGCTAAATGCAAAAATTAATGATAAAAACAATGTTTCAGAAGCTCGAAGTTTATAGAGAAGGGTTGCCATTTAGTAAATTTTTGAATAAACTGTGCACTTCTGGGGCTTCCCAGGCGGTACTAATGGTGAAAAACTTGGCCGCCAATGCAGGAGACATAAGAAACACAGGTTCAGTCCCTGGGTTGGGAAGATTCCCTGGAGAATGGCATGGCAACCCACTCCAGTATTCTTGCCTAGAGAATCTCATGGACAGAGGAGTCTGATGGGCTACATACAGCCCATAGGGTCAAAAATAGTGGGACACCCCTGAAGCGACTTAGCATGCATGCATGCATGCTAGTCTGACTCTTGGTGACCCCACGGACTTTACAGTCCATGGAATTCTCCAGGCCAGAGTACTCAAGTAGGTAGCCTATCCCTTCTCCAGGGGATCTTCTCAACCCAGGGATCGAACTGGGGTCTCCTGCATTGCAGGCAGATTCTTTACCAACTGAGCTGTTAGGGAAGCCCAAAATTTATAATAACTTTGAAAATAATTTTCAGAAGATATTAAGCATGAAATTTTATTTGACCACAGAAAACTTTTCATTGGCTCTGTTCATTAAGTGAACATTTCCCCATGCCCTGTTCCCCCCACATTTGAAAGTGAAACATTTGTAATCATCTAGTTACAACCAATACATTAACCTCTCCCACTACTAGGCTTGGTGTCCTAAGAAAATGACATATAAAGATATTTAGTAAAAGGAGAAAGGTACTTTGCTTATTTTCTTAGTACATTCCATGATTTCTGTCTACCCACCTGAGTGTATCTTAGCATAGAAACAGTGAACTGCTGTTTCTCTTGATGACTCAGAGGGAATCTGTGTGTAGGTGTAGATCATTGATCACATTATAAAATAAAAATCACATTCAAAATACTTAGAAATGCAGCTTAATGGACAAGTTAACATAGAAGGTTATGAAAGATTTACTGTATTTTCCTCTTTGGAGCCCTGGTGGAAAAAGCCAGCTGAGTCCTCGAAAGGCAGCATATTCATTTGTTTTATCAGGACTCAGAATATATCTGGGATGGAGGTATACACAGGTGGAGGGGGTGATTGTGGTGAGATCACTGGATTATTCTGTGCATGCATATCCAGCGCCAGCCTTCTGACCATGAAGCAGGAGTGGGTGTGTAAGCATCCCAGGCATGTTCCACTCTGACAGGCTTCACTCAGATCTGTTTGTTTGAGTTACTAATGGCCTGAAGTGAAGAGAAGTGAAAGTTCCTCAGTTGTACCTGACTCTTTGCGACCCCATGTATTACACAGTCCATGGAACTCTCTAGGCTAGAATACTGGAGGGTAGCCTTTCCCTTCTCCAGAGGATCTTCCCAACCCAGGAATCGAACTGGGGTCTCTTGCATGGCAGGCAGATTCTTTACCAACTGAGCTATCAGGGACGCCCACTAATGGCCTGACGAGAGTGTATTTTGATCTGATACAAGGAAACAGATGAGGAGACAAAAGACCAAATTAGAATCTAATACTTAAATTTTGCGACTGGTGACTAAGATATTCTTAATAACTGTAAATATATTTTTGTGACCCTCCTCCAAGTCCATAAATACTCTACTTGAAATAGTTATTGCATTACTGGAAAATTTATTTTTATCAAATGTCAAAGATTTTTATTTATGATGTCAAAGATAATTGGTCTCCATTTAAAATGTGCACTGAACTGATAGGCCTAATACTTTAAAACTAAGATTCTCTTTACTAACCCCCTCTATAAAATAGCCATTGATTTTAAAGCAGACATGTAGATGCACCACAACATCTGTTTTTTAATGAATCATTCTGCATTTTAATGAATCATCTTCTAAAGGGACTGCTCATTCAAATTTTTCTTAAATTTTTTCTCTTTAGTATTAATATGTAAAGCTGTATATTTGTGTTTCATCACCATGTTATACAACATAGCTGTAACACCAGAAATATGCCCCGATGATGGAGACTTGGAATATTACATTAGTAACAAAGTGAAAAAGTATTGACACATTTCTCTAAAATCAGAGTAAAAGCTTTCTAGAGAATCATTTGAATAGACCTAAGTAGTTTATAACGTAAAGATGTGCTTATTATGTAGATAATAAAGCAATTAGGGTACAGTAAAGCCTGAATCAAATAATTTCATATCTTATCAGCTTGATCATATTCCTTGCATTCTCTGACCTTTCCTCTACATGCAAACTTCTGAAAACAGACTTGTGAGGATTCATTAAATTATTTGTTCAAGTACAGATCCTAATATTTGGCACATAAGAAGTTCAGTTGAGCTGATTTTGAGTTACCTCACTATGCATCATGTAGTCAGATATTTCCCAATATGTGTGAAGTTTTATTGTCATTAATACTATTACAGCAAGTATATTCATCTACTTGTAAGTTATTTGGAATTTACTGGACATGACTTAATGTTAGCTCAGAATACTATAAGGCATAAATAAATCACTCAACAGCATTATAAAAATATGCCTCAACTTCCAATTAGATGCCCCATGAACAAAACAACATAACTTATATATGCAGCAAATACCACATTTTTCTTTCCTCAAATGCCCATGGAAATTCAGAGAACTGCTTTGCTCTAAAGTTCAGTATTAGTGTTTAAGATTCATCAGTATGTAATATCCTCCATTTATGTATTAGATACAGAAAGTAAATTATCATTGGTAAAAGTGCAGTTCCTCTTTGGTTTAACCTTTAATGGAGAGCAGAAGGGTGTTACTTTATGGATGGTCCACAAGCAATCTCTTACACGTTCACTGTCTCTCCCTTGCTCTTGTTGAATATGTTATTTGTGTTACTAATGCTTGATGAACTCAATTTCTAATCTTTAGTTATTCCAGCCTCCTTGGTTTTTATTCAGGTTAGGTAGCAGAATTAAAGGGTGAGTGATGAGTTTCTCCTGTGATTAAGGTAGAAATACAATTGCAGCTGGAACAAATGGGTATAAAATAGCTCAGCCATATTGGAAGTCTTCCCTAGACCTCATTTTTCTTCCATTAGAGATTAGCATTGAGGCTATTTGTTGTCAAGTGTCAAGGCTTCCAGAAAATATCATTACCCTACTTGGTTATAGATCCAGAGAGTAGTATGCAGTGATAACATATTATGCTTGCCAACTGTGAATTAAGCATCTTCCCTTTTTCTTTAGTTGTGCTCCAAAAAGATGAATATATCTGTCTGTTTCTGAACAGTTAGAACTAGAAACTAAACATTGCCATTTGAATCACTGTGTCAATTGTCCCAGGCTCATTTCCAGACACTATTTTGAGTTTGTTCCATTGGACTCAACATAAAAAATTAAGACTTAGTAAATCCCAAGATGCCATAGAGAACTATAAGAAGCACCTGTGAAATGAGAGTGGGTGGGTTTCCGTCCATCAGCAGTCTGTATTTTGAAAGTAGTTACAATTATTTTTTCTAAACTAACATTTGCAGGTTGAAGTCTGCACAAAATATGCCTGTGTAAAAAGCAACAGAACCCAAATCACCACTGTGGAAGATACTCCAAGTGATATACCGACTCCCACAATTCATGGCATCACTTCAAGGTACCAATTCTTTATCAATTAATCTAAAGAACTGACCATAAGCAATTAAAATAAAAATCAAAGCTATCATTCCTACCATGACAATCTGATTTAGTAGATTACTATAAATATGTGTATAAATCAAATTTTTTATATTATTAGGTATTGATCCTCAGTGGACACATCCCCTAACATTTAAGCTTTGATTTTTCTGATTGTCCAACTTCACTTCCTTTTAATTAGTAATCTGTGAAAAATGTTGGAGTACATGGAAAAGTTGTCCTTCAGTAAATTCTTTTGTAAGGCAAATAATACAATTTTAATTAGAATGACTACCTCCTAACTTAATCTCTTTAAAAAAAAATTAGACTTAGGTATATCAGATTTTCCTGAAGCTAGAAATCGCTGTAAAATAATTAGGGGAGATAAATTATTGGATAACCTTTACAATTGTATCAGATTCTTCATGGAATCCCTTTATTTTTGTGTACTCTTTTGTTGCTGGGAAATGACCACAGTTTGAAAGTGATCCTCTTTCAATTCAAAATTTAGCAATTTAAGAGAAAAAAGATGTAACATCAAGGTTTCCAAGTCAAAAGTAATATGAAATTTTCACCTCTCTGTGTCAAATCAAGGGCAGAGAAAGAAATCTGAGTATTCCCACATCATATTTTTGCCCTAAGCAAATGAATCACGTTTAATCTACACACACATTCGCCCTCACACACAATTACATCCCATATACACACATGCACACTGACTGAAATAATCAACATGTTATAAAATATTTCAATTCTGAGGGATTCCTTTATGACATATTAAAAATTATAGGTCTTTTTTCAAAAATAATCTATACCGATTTGGAGAACCAGTGATTGAAATAATTACAAAAACTCAAATAATTGAATTCTTAGATGTTCAGGGCAAAAATAGCCCTTTCTTCTTGAGTATATCTTCTATCAAACTCATGATGATATCTGTCTAATGTGGGGCACATGCATGATAAGTCATTTCATTGGTGTCCTACTCTGTGATCCTATGGACTGTAGCCCTCCAGGCTCCTCTCTCCATGGGATTCTTCAAGCAAGAATACTGGAGTGGGTTGCCATGCCCTCCTACAACTCATGTGGGATATGTTAATTAATTGATAATTCCCTCAACAGATTTTTCTCATCTATCCACATGATCACCTACTTTTTCAGGGGAAAATGGTCAAGTTTAAGGGACACCAGAGACCTTTATTTATTTTTTCAGCAAACATACTTGTGGGTATAATAATATAAGAGGTAAAGGTAATACAAAGGCTCTAAATTTTCACAGTTCCAGTCAACTGTGGGAGATGTTGCCCTAAACAAACATTTATAGAACAGAGTGAAAAACACTATAATACAAGTTTATAATGTGCAAGAAGTGCATTAAAAAAAATAAACTCAACTCTGCCCATAATTATCAGTGAAGACATCATGAAAGATGTGACATTTGAGTTCATTCTAAAGAACTCAAGGAAGAAGTATAAGTAGGTAGGTGGATGTTGTCAAATTTCTTGTCTGTTAGCATCCCCATGACTCAGGCCTAGGTGAATGGCATAAGGGAATATGTCTTAGATTACATATTTATATGTAGCTAAAAATATGTAAGGTTTTTCAGAAATTGAGCAAATATCCATTTGAGACTCTGTCTCTAAGATATCTTTAAGAAGATTCTTGTGGATGATAACAGAAAAAAAATTTTTTTAGTTGGGTTTAAAGATTGCTTCTCCCCAAATATATTAAATTGGTGCCAAAAACAATTAAAAGGGCTTATTTATTTTTTAAAAAACAAGAAAAATGACAAAGCATATGAGAACAAGAGAAGATAGATTTTTAACACAATTATGAAAGCAAAATTTGCCTTGGGAGAGGCACTTGCCAAAGTGGTAGTTGGCAGAAGGAGATGACGACACAAGAAAAACTAACTTGCTCTGCAGAGAACCTCAGTGTCTGAGCACTTAACAGACTTTCAGGATTGTGAATAAGGGCAAGATGGGATAAAGTTCAAAGCTGAAATCGTGGGATTAGCTTAAAGTCTTTAAAAAAAAAAATAGTGATTGGGACCTATAATTATTCAGGGTTCTCCAGGGAAACAAAACCAAACGTGAAAACTAGGAAACCTTGGAGTCTAGTCCCAGTCCATGTCCAAAGTTTTGAGAATTAGAGGAGCTAATGGTATACATCTTGGTCCAAATCCAAGAGTGAGAGAAGATTGATTAGATCAAGTAGTCAATCAGAGAGGAGGAATTCTCCCTTCCTTCAACTTTTTCTTCTACTCAGCCCCTCAGCTGACTGGAGGGTTGAGGGTGGAGCCCAGATACACTGTGAAAAGCAATCTGCTTTACTGAGCCACAGATTCAAATGCCTCCCTCATCAAAAACAACCCTGCAGACACACTTGGAAATCATTTTTGACCAGATGTCCTCAACTTTGTGGCCCAGTCAAGTTAACACAAAATTAGCCACTACAGAATTCAAGGTCCCCTACCTCTATATTATTCATCAAAGTGTTGATTTCTGTTTCTCCTTGTAGCATATTCCACCAACAGGAGATCAGAAGTTTTTTCTCAAGAAACTGAACAGGGTTATTTAGGAATTAGGGCTACTAGGCACAGTGGAGAAGGGAATAGCAACCCACTCCAGTACTCTTGCCTGGAAAATCCCATGGACGGAGGAGTGTTGTAGGCTACAGTCCATGGGATCGCAAAGAGTCGGCCATGACTGAACTACTTCACTTTCACTTTCAGGCACAGTGGAAATCTGGAATGAAGGGAAAGGTAAAAATCATGATAAAGTGTAGACTACAATTAGAATGATGGCACCTCAGCTGCTTTCCCCAGCTCTGGTTTTACAAACAAATATCCAGTCATAAATGTTTCCATACAGAACGGCATTCTTCTCTGAAACAGTCTGAGTGACTCCAGATAAAATACTTCCATAAACTAGCAGATCGGGATCCCCTAATAGAAAAGATAACTTGCCAACTGGTCACACAGTAGGGAATTTCATCAATCAACAAGCCCCGCTCATATATAAATCTTCTTGTCACCTTTTTTATCTCAAAGGTTAAAAGAAACAAACTTAAAACAGAGAAATAATTCAATAGACATAGAGACTATGCAGGATGAGGAAAAAAATACATAACAACCTCAGAGGGATAAAAAGACATCCTCTACCTATAAAACAGTACTAAAATAAAAATCCTACTTGGAAAAAAATCAAAGTAAAGCAGGGCTTTGGGGAGGGATATCTCATGGAAATTAAAAGTCTTAATTTTTAATTAACTGAATTAAAGCTTTAGAAGAAAGTTTAAAGTCTCTGAAAGTGAAATAAAAATCAAATATGTTACTAAAAAAGAAATTAAGAAAAATCTTAAAATTCAGGAAATCAACGATTTGGATAATAAGAGTTCCAGAAAGAGAGAACAGAGGGAAAAAGGGAAGAAAATAAAGATGACAAGAAAAGATTCCCAAATCAAGATACCAGTAAGTAGATTCCATGGTATTATAAATGCCAGGAAAATGACTGAACCATAACCATATAAGGGGATATCATCTGGAAATTTCAAAATACCAGGTTAAAAAATTGCATTCAAAAAGCTTCCAGGGAGAGAATAAGATGGCAGAGGAGTAGGTGGGTGTGGAGTATCTCTCTCTCCAAGGATACATCAGGAATACACCTTCAGACACAGAGGTGCGTGCAGAATACCAGCTGAGCGTAGACAGGAGTACCTGACCAGTGGAAAAGAATATATAGACCCACGCAAAACTCAGCAGGATGAAGGAACTAGGGGGAAAATCGTAGTGTTAGTAGGACTGGCCCTGCCCTCAGTGGGTGGGGGAACTGAAGCAGGAGTCTGATCCCCATATTGGGGCAATTGTCTGAGTCAGAGGAGAAACATTTAAAGCTGAGAGTGAAACAGCTGATCTGTGGCAGCCTAAATGGAATGAGAATCAGACAGTCCTTGCCACAGCCATACATTCCCCGGTCAGGGATGCGGGTCCACTAGAAGGAGCAGCAGCTGGGAGCTGCAGTTTAGGGATTATGGAGCAATCCCAGGGCAAGGGCTGCTGTTGACTGCAGAGAGATGGGTTGAAAGGATGTGAGGGAGGAGATTGTGGTGGGAAATGCCTGTGGCAGGCAGCCATGGAAACAAGGCTAGATACTGTGGAGTCATGCGAGGGGGTGGAGCCATCACCATAGCCTCTCTTTGCCCACACGCCAGCATTGGCTGCTGAACAATAGAGAGCCTGGCCCATCAAATGCCTGATGTACTGAACTGCAGAATAGGACCCCCTCCAGGTTGCCTCTTCAAGTGCCTGACATCCAGATCCATAGAATAGGACCCCAGCCAGGGGGGCCCCCTCTATGTGACTGAAGTGGCGAACAACAGAGAAGGACCCCAGGAAAGGGAGCCTTCTAAGTGCCAGAATGGGAGGAGCTATGGAGAAAGTCTGGCCAAAGAGGCCTTCTGATCTCCAGCTACAATAGGCTCAAGAAAAGACTGATAGGGCCATAACTCCTGTGGTGGAGGCAGTCCATATCCCTGCACAATTAGCATTGCCAGGGTCCCTAAAAGCTTAGCAGCTATGCCACCTTCACGCTCAACTCTCACTGGGGCAGAGCTGCCACAGGCCAAAAAAAGTCTTTATGAAAAAAGTCTTTATGAATGCGTGCAGGCTCACTTTGGTCATGTCCAAATATTTGCGACCCTGTAGACAGTGGCCTGAATGGTCTAGTGGTTTTCCCTACTTTCTTCAACGTAAGTCTGAATTTGGAAATAAGGAGTTCATGATCTGAGCCACAGTCACCTCCTGGTCTTGTTTTTGTAGACTGTATAGAGCTTCTCCATCTTTGGCTGCAAAGAATATAATCAATCTGATTTCAGTGTCGACCATCTGGTGATGTCCATGTGTAGAGTCTTCTCTTGTGTTGTTGGAAGAGGGTGTTTGCTATGACCAGTGCTATGACCAGTGCATTTTCTAACATTTTCCAGGGAAAACCATTAGACCATTCAGGTATGACCTAAATCAAATCCCTTATGATTATACAGTGGAAGTGAGAAAGAGATTCAAGGGACTAGATCTGATACATAGAGTACATGATGAACTATGGACGGAGGTTTGTGACATTGTACAGGAGACAGGGATCATGACCATCCCCATGGAAAAGAAATGCAAACAAGCAAAATGGCTGTCTGGGGAGGCCTTACAAATAGCTGTGAAAAGAAAAGAACCGAAAAGCAAAGGAGAAAAGGAAAGATATAAGCGTCTGAATGCAGAGTTCCAAAGAATAGCAAGAAGAGAAGAAAGCCTTCCTCAACGATCAATGCAAAGAAATAGAGGAAAACAACAGAATGGGAAAGACTAGAGATCTCTTCAAAAAAATTAGAGATACCAAGGGAACATGCAAAGATGGACACAATAAGGGACAGAAATGGTATGGACCTAACAGAAGCAGAATATATTAAGAAGAGGTGGCAAGAATACACAGAAGAACTGTACAAAAAAGATCTTCACGACCCAGATAATCACGATGGTGTGATCACTCACCTAGAGCCAGACATCCTGGAATGTGAAGTCAAGTGGGCCTTGGAAAGCATCACTACGAACAAAGCTAGTGGAGGTGATGGAATTCCAGTGGAGCTATTTCAAATCCTGAAAGATGATACTGTGAAAGTGCTGCACTCAATATGCCAGCAAATTTGGAAAACTCAGCAGTGGCCGCAGGACTGGAAAAGGTCAGTTTTCATTCCAATCCCAAAGAAAGGCAATGCCAAACAATGCTCAAACTACTGCACAATTGCACTCATCTCACACGCTAGTAACGTAATGCTCAAAATTCTCCAAGCCAGGCTTCAGCAATACATGAACTGTGAACTTCCAGATGTTCAAGCTGGTTTTAGAAAAGGCAGAGGAACCAGAGATCAAATTGCCAATATCTGCTGGATCATGGAAAAAGCAAGAGAGTTCCAGAAAAACATCTCTTTCTGCTTTCTTGACTATGCCAAAGCCTTTGACTGTGTGTATCACTATAAACTGTGGAAAATTCTGAGAGAGATGGGAATACCAGACCACCTGACCTGCCTCTTGAGAAATCTGTATACAGGTCAGGAAGCAACAGTTAGAACTGGACATGGAAGAACAGACTGGTTCCAAATAGGAAAAGGAGTATGTCAAGGCTGTATATTGTCACCCTGCTTATTTAACTTCTATGCAGAGTGTTATGCTCCGAGCCCGTATCTCCAAACTGACCGAGAGAGAGCAAGTCCACCGCAGTAATGCAAAGGCAAGAAGGGAGTTTATTTCTAGCGTGCTAGGGCCCAAGTCTCTTCCGGCACAGCAGAATCCACAAGAGCCCCGAACAAAGGAGTATGGCGGCTTATATACAGGCAGTTCTTCGTCTCAGTTACAGGAGTAGCTGGCGTTACATGATTGGCCAGGCAGGATGAGCGCATGTCCTGTCTCTTTCTGGTAAACATGACTCAGGTCCTAGAGCCCGTCGTTTGGTCCCTAACACAGAGTACATCATGAGAAAAGCTGGACTGGAAGAAGCACAAGCTGGAATCAAGATTGCTGGGAGAAATATCAATAACCTCAGAAATGCAGATGACACCACTCTTATGACAGAAAGTGAAGAGGAACTAAAAAGCCTCTTGGTGAAAGTGAAAGAGGAGAGTGAAAAAGTTGGCTTAAAGCTTAACATTCAGAAAACGAAGATCATGGCATCTGGTCCCATCACTTCATGGCAAATAGATGGGGAAACAGTGGAAACAGTGTCAGACTTTATTTTGGGGGGCTCCAGAATCACTGCAGATGGTGACTGCAGCCATGAAATTAAAAGACACTTACTCCTTGGAAGAAAAGTTATGAGCAACCTAGACAGCATATTGAAAAGCAGAGACATTACTTTGCCAACAAAGGTCCATCTAGTCAAGGCTATGGTTTTCCCAGTGGTTATGTATGGATGTGAGAGTTGGACTGCGAAGAAAGTTGAGCGCTGAAGAATTGATGCTTTTGGACTGTGGTGTTGGAGAAGACTCTTGAGAGTCCCTTGGACTGCAAGCAGATCCAACCAGTCCATTCTGAAGGAGATCAGCCCTGGGATTTCTTTGGAAGGAATGATGCTAAAGCTGAAACTCCAGTACTTTGGCCACCTCATGCGAAGAGTTGACTCATTGGAAAAGACTCTGATGCTGGGAGGGATTAGGGGCAGGAGGAGAAGGGGACCACAGAGGATGAGATGGCTGGATGGCATCACTGACTCGATGGATGTGAGTCTGAGTGAACTCCGGAAGTCGGTGATGGACAGGGAAGCCTGGTGTGTTGCGATTCATGGGGTCGCAAAGAGTCGGACACGACAGAGTGACTGAACTGAACTGAACTGTGGCCCTAGTGTGATTAGATTGACTAGTTTTCTGTGAGTATGGTTTCAGTGTGTCTGCCCTCTGATGCCCTCTTGCAACACCTACCATCTTACTTGGGTTTCTCTTACCTTGGGCGTGGGGTATCTCTTCACGCTGCTCCAGCACAGCACAGCTGCTGCTCCTTACCTTGGATGAGGGGTATCTCCTCACCGCCGCCCTTCCTGACTCTCAACGTGGAATGGCTCCTCTAGGCCCTCCTGCGCCTACCCAGCCACAGCTCCTTGGACATGGGCTTGCTCCTCCTGGCCACTGCCCCTGACCTCAGACACAGGGTAGCTCCTCTCGGCCATTCCTGTGCCATCACAGCCTGGCATTCTCGGCCACTGCCCCTGACCTCGAACGTGGGGTCTCTCCTCTTGGCTGCCGCCCTTCGGGCATGAGGTCCTCCCAGCTTCTGCCCCTTACCTCGGACATGGGGTAGCTCCTCTCAGCCACGCTTAGTGAGCCGGTCGCAGCCACCTGCGCTTAGTGCACAGAGGTGGAAGTAAATCCACAGTTGAAATCTAGGGGCAGTGTGGCTAAGGAAGAAGACCCAAAACCTCCCACCAGCTGTACAAGCTGCAGATTAAATCCACAGGATCAACAAGGAGGTCTCTGTGTCGATGTAATATATAAAAGGACACTGAGACTCCCACAAAAAGAACACACAGGAGTAGGACCAGGTTAGAATCTGAGCTGCCCCCACAGCAGGTCGAGAGATCACCACAGTGTTGGAGGGCATCCTAGGGAGATTAGGTGGACTGTGACTCCCAGTGAGGAAAAGGACTCTGACAGCAGTGACTCCAGAAAAGCGTTTATTATTCTTATGTTTTGACTTGTTCTGTTGATTCTTTTGGATTTTTTTTTCTTTCTTTTTTTCTCCCCCTGTGTTGTAGTTGTCGATTTTATTGGCACAATGAAATCTAATTAAGCTTTTGAGCTTTCTTTTTTTCTCAGTCACATTTAAAACTGTTGTTATAAACCTTTGCCTCTACATTGCTCTTGTGCAGTTCTGTGGAGTTTTCCTTTTTTTTTTCTTTTCTCTTTTCTTAATTATTTAGACCTATTATTTTTTTCTACAGTTTTTACTTTCTTTGCTTTTCCTACTGTTCTTTCCCCCTTGCAGTTAATTTTTAATGTATATAAATATTCTTTATTTATATCTATTTAACTCTGCATATCTATTCTTTCTTTTCTTTCTTTCCATTTCTTGCAACATATTTGTTAATTGTATTTTCATTGCTTTATTTCCCCAGGTGGCACCTTGCTTTAGATTTGTTTTCCAGTTTGTGCTTTAGTTAGTTTTGTTCTTAACTGCTAGATATAATTTTTGGTTTCCTTCATTTCCTGGGTCAATCTATTGTACTTTATTTTTGTTGAACTGTTTTGATTTTGCATACAGGTGTATATGTGTATGTGTATATTCAGTCACACTTTTTATTGTTGTTATAAACCTCTGCCTCTACATTGGGCTTTTGCAGCTCTGTAGAGTTTTCTTTTTTTTTTTATTCTTTTCTCCTTTTTATAATTTTAATTTTTAATTTCTTTAAACCCATTATATTTTTCTAAACCTATTATATTTTTTCTACATATATTCTTTTGTTTGCCTTTCCTACTGTTCTTTTCCCTTGCAGTTAATCTTTAAAGTCTGTAAATCTTCCTCATCTACCTCTATTTAACTTTGCATATATGTTTTTCTTCCCTTTCTTCTCAACATATTTGTTAGTTTTGTTTTCATTGCTTTATTCCCCACTTAGCACATTGATTTAGTTTTGTTTTCCAGTTTGTGCTTTAGTTAGTTTTGTTCTTAATTGGTACGTATAATTTTTGATTTCCTTTGTTCACTGGGTCAATCTATGGTACTTTATTTTTGTTGGACTGTTTTGACTTTGGTCATGGGTGTATATATATATGTGTTTATTCCAATATTTTAATTATTATTTGCCTGATTTTGTGATTGCCTTTTGGCTGGGCTTCATTTTTGGTTCCTCATTTTTGGGTATTTGTTTTAATCTCACTTAATACTGTAACAAACCGCTTGTGGAATGCTATAACAAACCACCCTGTTCCTGACCAGAGATCAAGCTCTGAGTCTTTGGAGTGGGAACACTGACTCCAAGACCCTAGACTACCAGAGAACTACCCTAGGATTTATCAAATAGTGAGAACTCACACCAAGGAAACCACCTGAATACAAGACGTCACCCAACAACCAATAGCAACCTGTGCAGGAAGCCTCATGTCGACAACAAACAAAACAAAATACAAACCCAATCATCAGCAGACAGGATTACCACCTCACCCAGCCTTACCCATCAGAGGAAGAACAAACAAACAAGCAAGCAACAACAACAACAAAAACTCAGCACAAATCTCAGCCTATATGAAGCTTACACAAGCCACTAGACCAACCTTGCTGCTGCTGCTGCTAAGTTGCTTCAGTCGTGTCCGACTCTGTGCGATCCCGTAGATGGCAGCCCACCAGGCTCCCCCGTACCTGGGATTCTCCAGGCAAGAATACTGGAGTGGGTTGCCATTTCCTTCTCCAATACATGAAAGTGAAAAGTGAAAGGGAAGTCGCTCAGTCGTGTCCGACTCTTAGCGACCCCATGGACTGCAGCCTACCAGGCTCCTCCATCCATGGGATTTTCCAGGCAAGAGTACTGGAGTGGGGTGTCATTGCCTTCTCTGAGACCAACCTTAGGGCAGAAACCAAAAGGAAGAAAGAATTCAACCATGAAGTCTCAGAAAAGGAGAACTCAAACACAATAAGTTTAAAAAAACTTAATGAAAAGGCAGTGAAATATTACACAAGTGAAGGAACAAACTAGAAACACAGAAGTCCAAATAAATGAAGAGGAAATAGGCAAACTACCTGAAAAAGAATTCAGAATAATGATAGTAAAGATGATCAAAAACCTTGAAAACAAATGGAGAAAATGCAAGAATCAATTAACAAAGACCTACAAGAATTAAAGAATAAACATAGAGACAAACAACACAATTACTGAAATTAAAAATACTCTAGAAGGAGTCAACAGCAGAATATCTGAAGCAGAAGAAAGAATCAGTGAGCCGGAAGATAAAATGGTAGAAATAACTTCTGAAGAGCAGAATAAAGAAAAAAAGAATGAAAAGAACTGAGGATAGTCTCAGAGATCTCTTAAATGAAGTGAAGTGAAGTCACTCAGTCGTGTCCAACTCTTTGTGACCTCGTGGAATGTAGCCCATTCAGGCTCCTCTGTCCGTGGGATTCTTCAGGCAAGAATACTGGAGTGGGTTGCCATTTCCTTCTCCAGGGGATCTTCCCAACCCAGGGGTCGAACCTGGGTCTCCTGCATTGCAGGCAGACGCTTTATCCTCTCAGCCACCAGGGAAGCCCAAGAGAGACCTCTGGCACAATATCAAACACACCAACATTCGAATTATAGGGGTCCCAGAAGAAGAGAAAAAGAAAGGGTATGAGAAAATCTTTGAAGAGATTATAATTGAAAATTTCCCCAACACGGAAAAGGAAATAGTCATTCAAGTTCAAGAGACACAGAGAGTCCCATACAAGATAAACCCAAGGAGAAACACGCCAAGACACATACTATTCAAACTAACAAAGACTCAACACGAAGAAAGAATATTAAAAGCAGCAAGTGAAAAGCAACAAGTAACAGGCAATGGAAACCCCATATGCTGAACGGCTGATCTTTCAGTAGAAACTCTGCAGGCCAGAAGAGAATAGCAGGATATGTTTAAAGTACTGAAAGGGAAAAATCTACAACCAAGATTACTCTTCCCAGCAAGGATCTCATTCAAAATTGATAGAGAAATAAAAAGCTTTTCAGACAAGTGTAAGTTAAGAGAATTCAGTACCACCAAACCAGCTTTAAAACAAATGTTAAAGGGACTTATATAGTCCAGAAATACAAGGGAAGAAAAAAGATCTACACAGTCAACCATAAAGAATTTAAAAAATGTCAATAGAAGCATATATATCAAACTGCTTTAAATGTAAATTGATTAAATGCTCTAATCAAAAGACACAGACTGGCTGGATGGATACAAAACAAGACCCATATATATGTTGTCAATAAGAAACCCACTTCAGACCTCAAGACACATATAGACTGAAAGTGAGAGGATGGGAAAATATATTCCATGCAAATGGGAAGCCAAAGAAAGCTGGAGTAGCAATCCTCATATCAGACAAAATAGACCTTAAAATGAAGAAAATTATAAGAGATAAGGAAGGGCACTACATAATAATCAAGGGAGCAATCCAAGAGAAAGACATAACAATTGGAAATATGTATGCACCCAACATAGGAACACCTCAATACATAAGACAAGCACTAGCAGACATAAAAGGAGAAATTGACAGTAACACAATCATAGTAGAAGACTTTAACATCCTACTCACACCAATGGACAGATCATCAAAACAGAAAATAAGGAAACACAAGTCTTAAATGATATATTAGATGAGATGGATCTCATTGATATCTTCAAGACATGCCATCCAAAAGCAGAAGAATACACCTTCTTTTCAAGTGTACATGGACATTCTCCAGGATAGACCACATCTTGGATCACAAATCAAACCTCAGTAAATTTAAGAAAATTAAAATCATATCAAGCATCTTCTCCAACCACAACAATATGAGACAAGATATCAATTAGAAGAAGCAAACTGTAAGGAACACAAACAGAAGGAGACTAAACAACACATTTCTAAATAAACAACAAGTTACTGAAGAACTCAAAAGGGAAATAAAAAAATTTCTAGAAACAAATGCCAATGAAAAAACGACAGCTCAAAACCTATGGGAGGAAGCAAAAGCAGTTCTAAGAGGGAGTTTTACGGCAATAAAATCCTACTTCAAGAAACAAGAAAAACATCAAATAGACAACCTAAGTTTACACTTAAAACAATTGAAATAAGAGAACAAAAAAACCCCAAAGTAATTTCAAGGAAAGAAATCATAAAGATCCAAGCAGAAATAAGTGTAAATGAAATGAAAGAAACAACAGTAAAGATTAATAAAACTAAAAGCTGGTTTATTAAGAAGATAAACAAAATGGACAAACCTTCAGCCAGACTCATCAAGAAAAAAAGAGAGAAGAATCACAACAAAATTTCAAGTGAAAAGGAGAGGCTACAACAGACAGTGCAGAAATACAGAGGATTATGACTATTATGAATGACTATATGGCAATAAGCTGGATAATCTGGAAGAAATGGGCAGATTCTTAGAAAAGTTCAACCTTCCAAGACTGAACCAGTAAGAAATAGAAATTATGAACAACACAATTACAAGCACTGAAATGAAGCTGTGATCAAATATCTCCCAAAATATAAAAGCCCAGGACTAGATGGCTTCACAGGAGAATTCTGTCAAACATTTAAACAAGAGCTAATGCCTATCCTTCTAAAACTGTTTCAAAAAATTGCAGAGGAAGGAACACTCCCAAACTCGTTCTACAAGGCCACCATCACCCTGAGACCAAAACCAAAGACAGCACAAAAAAAGAAAACTACAGGCCCATATCACTGATGAACATAGATGCAAAATCCTGAACAAAATTTTAGCAAACAGAATTCAGCAACACATCAAGAAGCTCATATACTGTGATCAAGTTGGGTTTATTCCAGGAATGCAAGGATTCATCAATATACACAAATCAATCAGTGTGATACACCATATTAACAAAGTGAAAGATGAAAACCATATGATTATCTCAATAGATGCAGAGAAAGCCTTTGACAAAGTTCAGCACCCATTTATGTTAAAACTCCAAAAAATGGGCATAAAAGGAACCTACCTCAACATAGTGAAGGCCATATATGATAAGCCTACAGCAAACATCATTCTCAATGGCGAAAAACTGAATACATTGCCCCTAAGATCAGGAACAAGACAAGGGTATCCACTTTTACCACTATTATTCAGCATAGTTCTGGAAATCCTAGCTTCAGCAATCAGAGAAGAAAAAGAAATAAAAGGAATCCAGAGCAGAAAACAAGAAATAAAGCTCTCACTGTTTGCACATGACATGATACGGTACATGGAAAACCCTAAAGAGAGTATCAGAAAATTACTAGAGCTAATCAGTGAACTTAGCAAAGTTGCAGGATACAAAATCAATACACAGAAATCACTTGCATTTCTATATACTAACAATGAAAAATCAGAAAGCAAAATTAAGGAATCAATCCCATTCACCATTGCAACAAAAAGAATTATATGTCTAGGAATAAACTTACTTAAGGAGACAAAAGATCTGTACACAGAAAATTATAAGAGACTAATGAAAGAAATCAAAGATGACAGAAACAGATGGAGAGATATTCCATGTTCCTGGGTAGGAACAATCAATATTGTGAGAACGACTATACTATCAAATGCAATCTACAGATTCAATGAGATCCCTATCAATTACCAATGGCTTTTTTCACAGAACTAGAACAAAAAATTTCACAGTTCATGTAAAAACACAAAAGACCCCAAATAGCCAAAGCAGTCTTGAGAAAGAAGAATGGAGCTGGAGGAATCAACCTTTCTGATTTCAGATTATACTACAAAATGCAAATCATCAAGACAGTATGATGCTTGCATAAAAACAGAAATATAGACCAATGGAACAAGATAGAAAGCCCAGAAATAAACTCAGGCACCTATGGGTACCTTATTTTTTACAAAGAAGGCAAGAATATGCAATGGGACAAAGAAGCCTCTTCAACAACTGGACAGCTGCATATAAAAGAATGAAATTAGAACACTTCCTAACACCCTACACAAAGATAAACTCAAAATGGATTAAAGACCTAAATGTAAGACCAGAAACTATGAAACTCTTAGAGAAAAACATAGGCAGAACACTTGATGACATAAATCAAAGCAAGATCCTCTATGACCCACCTTCTAGAGTAATGGAAATACAAACAAAAGTAAATAGGTGGGAACTGATTAAAGTTAAAAGCTTTTGCACAGCAAGGGAAACTATAAGCAAGGTGAAAAGACAAGCCTCAGAATGAGAGAAAATAATAGCAAATGAAACAACTGACAAAGGATTTATTTCCAAAATATACAAGCAGCTCATACAACTCAATACCAGAAAAACAAACAACCCAATCAAAAAGTGGGGAAAGGACCTAAACAGACATTTCTCCAAGGAAGATATACAGATGGCTAACAACACGTTAAAAGATCGTGTTTTTCACATCGCCCATTATTAGCGAAATGCAAATCAAAATTACAATGAGGTATCTCCTCACACCAATCAGAATTGCCATCATCAAAAAGTCTACAAACAATAGACTGGAAAGGGTGTGGAGAAAGGGGAATGCTCTTGCACTGTTGGTGGGAATGTAAATTGATATAGCCACTATGGAAGATTGTATGGAGAGTCCTTAAAATGGGAATAAAACCACCATATGACACAGCAATTCCACTCCTAGGCATACACTCTGAGGAAACAAAAATTTTAAAAGACACATGTATCCCATTGTTCACTGCAGCACTATTTACAATAGCTAAAACATGGAAGCAACCTAAATGTCCATTGACAGATAAAAGGATAAAGAAGTAGTGGTACATATACATAATGGAATATTACTCTGCCACAAAAAGGAATGCATTTGAGTCCATTCTAATGAGGTGGATGAACCTAGAACCTATTATACAGAGTGATGAAAGTCAGAAAGAGAAAGACAAATATTGTATTCTAATGTATTTATACGGAATCTAGGAAAATGGTGCTGAAGAATTTATTTACAGGGCAGCAATAGAGAAACAGACATAGAGAATAGACTTATGGACATGGGAAGAGGGGAGGAGAGGGTAAGATGTATGGAAAGGATAAGATGGAAACTTACATTACCATGTGTAAAATAGATAGCCAATGGAAATTTGCTCTATGGCTTAGGAAACTCAAGCAGGGGCCCTATATCAACCTAGAGGGGTGAGATGGGGAGGGAGAAGGGAGAGAGCTTCAAAAGGGAGAGGATATATGTACATCTATGGCTGATTCATGTTGAGGTTTGACAGAAAACAGCAAAATTCTGTAAAGCAATTATCCTTCAATGAAAATAAATAAATAAATAAAAAAGCTTCCAGGAAGAAAAGACAGATCGTGTACATACAGCACTAGGAATTTGGATGACATTATCAGACTATAAACAGCAAGATTCATTGCTAGGAAAACAATGAAATGATGCCTTAAATTCTGAATTAAAAAACAAAAAGAACTTTCATCTTATTATTCAATACTTCATCAATATCAATTACATATTGGGTCAGAAGAAAGACAACTTAAGGCATGTGAAGAGAAAAAATAGAGATTTTATTGAAAACTGACAAGAATATAATGAGAACTACCTAGTTTTAACAATGAATTAAGCTTCCAAAAATGTTCTGGGTTTTCTAAATTTGTTTATTTTTTAGTTATTCTCTAAATTTTTTAAATTTGTTTTTAATTTATGTACAGCAGAAGACATTCTTTTTTGCTTCCCATTTCTATAAGTTTTGAGAAATATATCGAGTTCTGTGAACAACGCTACAATTAACATATAGCACTGTTCCATTATGTCAAAATATTTCTTCACACTAGTCCCTTTATAGTCAATCCCTCCTCCACCCGCCCCCATAGTGAGGAAGCACTGTTCCATTTCCCTGTTTCATGTTGTCATATAATTGGAGTCCTACAGTATGTAGCCATTTAAGCCTGACTTCTTTCACTCTACATAATGCATTTAAGATTCATCCATATTATCATAAATATCAATAGTTTGTTGATTTTTGATACTAAATTTTTGATACTAATATGAATATACCACAGTTTGTGTATCATTTGGGTAGTTTCCAGTTCTTGGTGACTATGAATAAAGTCACTGTAAACATTTATGTACAGATTTGTATGTGAACGTAGATTCTCATTTCACCAGGGTAAATGATGAGTGGGACTGCTGAATCATATAATAAGTTTATATTTTGCTTACTTTATAAGAAACTGCCACACTGATTTCCAAAGTGACTGGATATTGAATTTGGTTAAATACATTTACTTCATATTAATTTGTTAATGTGTTTAATTACATTGATTGACTTTCAAATAATTAAGGCTACATTATCTGAATAAAGCCCACTTAGTTGTGATGTATTTTCCTTTTTATATATTCCTGGATTCGATTTGCTATTGTCTTGTTGAGGATTATGGTTACCTTTATAAATTATATTGAACTATTTTTATTTCTTGTAATGTCTTTGCCTGCTTTTGGTAAATGGCAATTCTGGTCCCCCAAAATAAGCTGGAAAATGTTTTCCTTTTCTATTTTCTGAAAGAGATTTTGTGAAATGGTATTTATTTCTTAAACGTTGGTAGAATTTACCAATGAAATTCACCTTTTGCTAGAGTTCTTGTTGAGTGGTATTTTACTCAGAATTCAATTTCCTCAACAATGTATGATGATTCAAGCTATCTGTTTCTTCTTGTGTGAAATTTGTTACTTTGTGTTTGCAAAGAACTGGTTAATTTCATTGAATTTTTCCAATTTATGGACAGAAAGTTGCAATGTTTGTAGAATCTGCATTGATTTGCACCGTTTCATTTCGGATAATGGTAAATGTCTCTCAATCAGTCTAGAGTTTTATCCATTTTGTGAATCTTTTCAGAGAATCATCTTTTGGTTTTATTGGTTTTCTCTATTGCTTTATGTTTTCTAATTCATTAATTTCTGCTCTTTATTGATTTATTTCTTCTTGCTCTGGGTTTATCTTACCCTTCTTTTTTTAGTTGCTTAAAGAAGAAAACATGCGTTGTTGATTTGAGACCTTTCTTCTTTTTGACTAAAACTATTTAAAGTTAAGAATTTTCCTTTGAGCTATGCTTCAGGTGATTCTCATGAAGTTTCAAATGTTGCATTTTATTTCGTTTAATGTTTCAAGATAGTTTTTTATTTCCTTAATACTTCTGCTTTGACTCATGAATTATTTAGAAGTGGTTTGCTTAATTCCCAGATAATTTTTAGTTTTTTCAGACATATTTAAGGTGTGAGTTTCTAAAGCCATTCTGTTATGGTCTGAAACATGGTTTTATTTTATTGCCTATAATGAGATCTATCATGGTGAATATGCCATGTCTGCTTGAGGAGAATGTGTATTCTGCTGTTGTCAGAACATTTTATAAATATCAATTAGGTCAAGTTGAGTGATAGCGATGTTCAGGTCATCTGTACACATAATGATTTCCTGCCTGGCTGTTCTATCAGTTATTGTGAACGGAATGTTGAAATCTCCAAATATAACTATGGGCTTATTTATAATAGTTCTTTTTTTCTTTTTTTGAACTCTCAGTTTTTGCCTCATGTATTTTGATGCTTTACTATTAGGTTCATGCACACTTAGGATTGTTATGTCTTAGTAAATTGACACTTCTATTGTTGTGTATTACTCCTTTTCCTTCCTGATAACTTTTTTATCATCAGGTATATTTTGTCTGATAATAATATAGCCACTCCAACTTTCTTTGGATTAGTGTAACTCTGAGTGATTTTGGAGTATTTCCTGCATATTTAAATATCAGGTTGTCATCATGTGTAGAAGGTTGGAGGTTTTGTTTCTGTTGGCAGGTGACCAACTTGGTTAGCTTCAGACTGAAATTTTTGTCTTGGCTTATGTGGTCAGTGGCTCTAATAAGTTCATTTTTCAGAAGTTTCTCCATGCTGCTTTATGTCTGTCCCATTCACGCACCTCTCAGTGGCTTGTCTGGTGTTTGGTTAGGGGATTATGTAACGGTTCAGATCTCAGAGTCTTTGCTCTGTACTCATGCTTCCCTTTGCTTATGAGGCAGCCATGTATGTGCACCTTGGAATTATGACTTGTGTTGATTTATGCATAGAATTAATAGACTGCTTAGCTTTCTCTTCTTTGAGAGTTCCTCTGTGTTTTCCATATCCCTTGGACTTCCTTTTCCAGATCTTTGACTAGAGAGACATGGTTTCTCTTGGAATTTTAGCCTCCCAAGGTAGCTCACAGTTTACATCAATGGAATTGTTTGAGGGGCAAAGAGATTAGAGAGATATATTGAAAAAAAAAAAAAAAAAGGTAGGAATTTTTGTGCCATACATTCTTTGGGCCACAAGGGGCACTTTTCCTGGTTTCCCTGGCCAGAAAGCTAGATTTTTCTTAGGATTTTTTATTCTCATTTGGCCACGACTGCCGCCATTCAGCTTCTTATCTGGAATCATTCTCAGTGCAGGAAAAAAGAGGAAGCAAAATGAAACAGGAAAATTCATCACAGCTTCTGGCTTGCTAGGCCTTTTTATATTCTGGTCAGAAAGATTAGGTTGCTCTCAAACCTAGACAGCATATTAAAAAGCAAAAACATCACTTTGCCAACAAAGGTCCATATAGTCAAAGGTACGGTTTTTCCAGTAGTCATGTATGGATGTGAGAGTCGGACCATAAAGAAAGCTGAATACCAAAGAATTGATGCCTTCAAATGGTGGTACTGGAGAAGACTCTTGAGAGTCCCTTGGACTGCAAGGAGATCAAACCAGTCAATCCTGAAGGAAATCAACCCTGAATATTCACTGGAAAGACTGATGCTGAAGCTCCAATACTTTGCGCTATTGATGTGAAGAGCTGCCTCATTTGAAAAGACCCTGATGCTGGGAAAGATTAAAGGCAGGAGGAGAAGGAGACAACAGAGGTATGAGGTGGTTGGATGGCATCATCGACTCAGTGAACATGAGTTTGAACAAATTCTGGCAGATAGTGAATGGCAGGGAAGCCTGGTGTGCTGCAGTCCATGGGGTTGCAAAAATCAAACACAACTGAGCGACTGAACAACAACATAGGTTTTGCTTGCCCAGTGCATGTTTCCACGCTGGGGCTGCTCCTCAGCTGAAGATGGGGACAATAAAAGGAAAAACAATGGGAAACTCATCCTATAATGTTTGCTCTTCAAATATTAGCTTCTTTCCTGATTTGCCAGTATTGTTAACTTTTCAAAGTCCTTAAGTGGTTGCTTTTTGTAATTTGAGCTGACTTTTTAGCAATACTCAACAGGCATATGTGTGTGTGTGTGTGTGTGTGTGTGTGTGTGTGTGTGTGTGTGTGTGTGTATGCTCAGTCATGTCCAACTCTTTGTGACCCCATGGATTGTAGCCCACCAGGATCCTCTGTCCATGGGATTATCCAGGCAATAATACTGGAGCAGGTTGCCATTTACTCCTGTAAGGGCTCTTTCCCACCCAGGAATCACACCCACATCTCCTGCATTGGCAGGTGGATTCTTTACCACTGAGCCACGAGGGAGAGAGGCTCTAAAGGACTTTTCCATATTGACCAGCACAGAAATTACCCCTCCCCCATATTTTTCTTTATTCCAATACCTTTGACAACTTTATTTCCTTTTTTTCCCCTTTTTTAGGGTAAAAGATCTAGCAAAAAAAAAAGCTGATTTAAATCATTTATAACTGAATATTGGCATGTACAGTCTTTCCTTTCCTAAAATGATCTATCATAGCACAGCAACATTTTCCGAAGGCAAAACTCTAATGAGCATATATAGGCTGCCAAGCCATTAATCAAAATTACACCAACACCAAAGCAGTTAGCCTCCTGTGTGCATGTTATTATTTGTGTAATTTCATTATACTTCTGGCAACGTGTACATGTTAGTTGTTTCTATTTTGGTTTAAGAAACTCTCTTATATTAGCAACATGAAAAATCAAGTGTGAAATCCTTCCAGACAAATGTCAGTCGACAAAGTTTGCTTCTATAGCACTCAAAATATTTTGGTTTCTAATAACACACATATTTCTTAGATTATCTTTGATAAAATGTCATAGCAAAATTTTAACTTTGGTATGTTTTAATAACATATACAGATAGCTTACAGCCTGTTTGATGATAAGCATGGAGCACATCATCCTTGTCTCTGGCCTTGACCTATTCCTTGCTTTTGACTACAACATCTTCTGCACAGGCACTTACGTATGGTTTTCCCAATTATATATAATCCAGAAATGCCCTTGCACACAAATGTAGAAAGATCAGATGAACCCTTCTAGTTTTATAAGCTACTCCTCTGGAAACAAACTCTGTTTCTACATCACATTTTCCGTACTTGTCATATTATCATCAGCTGCTTCTACATACCCGAAGAGTGCTAACGACTGATCGATAGCCCGGACATGTCTGGCCATGGCCTACACGTGCCCTGGGTAGTTCATTTATTTGCCTCAGTGGATTTGCTAGAGTGGAATTTAATCAATAGCTAATTCATTAATTCTGGTTCTCAAGAATGTAGAGACTGCGCTGGATGAAGATCACTGTCTGGTGCTGGCTTTGATTGAAATATGACAGACACTGCAACTGACAGCTTCCCTGGGTACTGGGTTGCCTCTGAAGTTCATTATTTATTCTCTATAAGTGGATAAGTGAAGAAAAGAGGCATAAACCAGGAAAAAGTTTTTATTACATGACTGCTAGTATTCCAAAATGCATAATTTCCAGGCATGAGGCTCAAGGGAAAGCAGAGAGAGAGAGAGAGAGAGAAACAACACAGATCATGTCTCTCATTGCCTTTAGTGGGAACCATGGCAGTTTTTATGGTTCCAGATCAGTTTGGGGCTGTATTATTGATGAGAAGTCAGAGGCATAATGTCTTTTTAGTACTCGCAAATAATTGTTTAAAATTTTGCTTCAAGCTCCTGAGTAATATAAATGAAATTTTCGCCCATCAGCTTCTGAGAAGTCTTCATGATAATAGCACAGATTCTATGTCTCTAAATGACACTTAAACCACTATCATCATTTAGAACTCCCCCTGTCTGAAAATTTCAGAATATATAACTGAGGGTTGAGGATGGCGTGAATGGTCATAGTTGGTTGAAAAAGAACTTTCTCTTTTTTGCCTCACTAAATCTGAGGTGAAACTTTGAGGCGTCTATATTTTTATACTATGACACTGGCTATCAGGAAATCTCTTCTATGATTGTTTTCCCTCTCTGACTTTTTCAGTGACTCATAGCTTGAATACTGAAGTGATTTTACAATTAAACATTTTTAAGTCATGCTTTATGTTATGTTTTTAAATGAGTATGCTGGGCTGTAGATGTAGAATTTCAGATCACCTCTTCACCCATATTCTAAACTTTACTTCTTGCCAGTATGGACAAGTTGAGACAGCTTCTTTTTAATTTAGTTTTTATTGTATATTGGAGTGTGGTTGATTTACAATGTTGTGTTATTTTCAGGTGTACAGCAAAGTGATTCAGTTATACATGTACATATATACACTCTTTTTCAGATTCCTTTCCCATATAGATTATTACAGAATATTGAGTAGAGTTCCCCATGCTATAGGGAAGTTCCCTGTGCTATAGGTTCTGAAATTAAAAGATGCTTACTCCTTGGAAGAAAAGTTATGACCAACCTAGCTAGCATATTCAAAAGCAGGGACATTACTTTGCCGACTAAGATCCGTCTAGTTAAGGCTATGGTTTTTCCTGTGGTCATGTATGGATGTGAGAGTTGGACTGTGAAGAAGGCTGAGCGCCGAAGAATTGATGCTTTTGAAGTGTGGTGTTGGAGAAGACTCTTGAGAGTCCCTTGGACTGCAAAGAGATCCAACCAGTCCATTCTGAAGGAGATTGACCCTGGGATTTCTTTGGAGGGAATGATGCTAAAGCTGAAACTCCAGTACTTTGGCCACCTCATGAGAAGAGTTGACTCATTGGAAAAGACTCTGATGCTGGGAGGGATTGGGGGCAGGAGGAGAAAGGGATGACAGAGGATGAAATGGCTGGATGGCATCACGGATTCGATGGACATGAGTCTGAGTGAACTCCGGGAGATGGTGATGAACAGGGACGCCTGGCGTGCTGCGATTCATGGGGTCCCAAAGAGTCGGACACGACTGAGCGACTGAACTGAACTGAACTGAACTGAGGTTACATGTTATATGTATAGTAGTGTGTGTATGTTAATCCCAATATCCTAATTATTCTTCACCCCTCACCTTTCCCCTTGGTAACCATAAATTTGTTTTAAAGTCTGTGGATCTGTTTGTATTTTGTTAATAAGTTTGTGTGTATTATATTTTTTAGATTCCACATACAAGTGATATCATCCAATGTTTGTCTTTCTCTGTCTTCACTTAGTATAATCGTCTCTAGGTTCAATCATGTTGCTGTAAATGGCATTATTTCATTCTTGTTATTATTGAATAATATTCCATTATATTAATATGTGTATGTACCACATCTTTATTCATTCTTATGTCAATGAACATGTATGTTGCTTCCATGTCTTGGCTATTATAAATAGGGCTACAGTGAGTCTTTAGGTGCATGTATCCTTTTGGACCATGTTTTTCTCCAGATATATGCATGTGTTGTGCTTAGTCGCTCAGTTGTGTCCCACTCTTTGTGACTCCATGGACTGTAGCCCTCCAAGATCCTCTGTCCATGGGGATTCTCCAGGCAAGAATCCCGGGATGGGTTGCCATGCCTTCCTGCAGGGGATCTGCCTAACCCAGGAATCGAACCCAGGTCTCCAACATTGCAGGTGGATTCTTTATCATCTGAGCCCCCAGCGAAGCCCCCAGATATATGCCTAGGAATGAGAGTGAAGAGTTGTATGGTAGCTCTATTTTTAGTTTTTGAAAGAACCTCTATACTGTTCCAACAGTGTAGAAGTTTTCCCTTTTCTCTACACTCTCTCCAGCAGTTTTTGTTTGTAGAATTTTTGATGATGGCTGTTCCGACCGGTCGGAGAAGGCAATGGCACCCCACTCCAGTACTCTTGCCTGGAAAATCCCATGGACGAAGGAGCCTGGTAGGCTGCAGTCCATGGGGTCACTAAGAGTCAGGCACGACTGAGCCACTTTACTTTCACTTTTCACTTTAATGCATTGGAGAAGGAAATGGCAACCCACTCAGTGTTCTTGCCTGGAGAATCCCAGGGACGGGGGAGCCTGGTGGGCTGCCATCTATGGGGTCACGACTGAAGCGACTTAGCAGCAGCAGCAGCAGTTCTGACCGGTATGAGGTGGTACCTCACTGTATTTTTGATTCACATTTCTCTAATAATAAGTTATTCAGTCGTGTCCAACTCCTTTTGACCACATGGAATAGTATGTAGAATTCTCCAGGCCAGAACACTGGAGTGGGTGGCTCTTCCCTTCTCCAGGGAATCTTCCCAATCCAGGGATAGAACCCAGGTCTCCTGCATTGCAGGCAGATTATTTGCCAGCTGAGCCATAAGGGAAGACCAGTAATTAGCAATATTGAACATCTTTTCATGTGACTCTTGGCCCATTTGTATATCTTCTTTGGAGAAATATCTATTTAGATTTTCTGCCCATTTTTTGATTGGGCCTGGAATTTTCTGTTTCAGTCTAAAGGATATAAGAACACCTCTCAAAAGGCATCACTTGGAGTGTATCTAGGACTGTTGTATACATTCAATCAATAGTCTTACAATCATAATGGCTTTCAGTAAATATTATTTTTCTGATGGCCAATGAATTCTGATCATCAAACTCATTGATTGATCAGAAGACCTTACAGAATATTGAGCTTATTCTTAAGACTCTGCCACTACTATTTCCATTTTCTTACTTCCTTCTCTTTCCCAAACTTCTAACTTCTCTACTTTTTGCAGCTCCAAGAGAAGCAGTTCAGTCACTGAGATTTTGAAAGGCCTTGTATGCATCTCCACAAAATCCAGCCTTCCTCCCAATTTACTCTACTCATTGGTTTCTTTCATCGGTTTCATTCCAAATCCATTCATTGATTGTGGATGTCTTCAACAGAAAGACTCTCTCCTACTCAAATAGTTCACTCTCACAGATTGCATCATACTGATGTCTCAAAGATCTCTAGCCTCATTTTCTCCCTAAACACTAGTCCCATGTATTCAGTTTTGTATCAGCGTTCCGTAGTGATAGCCATCCATCACTCCCATAACCTCAAGCCTCAGAAGTTTATTTTCAGCTAACTCATCTTTTCCAACATCCAGTTCTGCAGAGGCACCGCTACCTTGCATATGATCACAGACATCTAGCTTTGACTCTTTTAATCCCCCTCAATATCAATTTTAGTCTGTCTTCTTTTGGAGCATCTTCTCCTATCTGTCCCTCTTCTTCATCAAACCCTAGTTCATTCTTTTATCACTCAAGTTGATGTACCTATCTTAATTCACTGAGATACAAGAAGGAAAGGTTTTACTTTTGCCTATTCCTTGCTACCTAAACATAGTCTTTCGGATGTCCTTTTCCTAACTCTTAAAAAACCTCTCAGAAACGTCTTATGGCTTTCACATTGTTTTTAGTTATGAGCCTCACTTTAGTAGTTAAGATTCATGATCAAGTATTCAAAGTTCATTCCATCTCCAGCAAAATATTAAGTTCACATATGATTCAAAAACCCTGCCATTTCACAGGCTCAGACCTGATCCCAGCTTGCCCTTTCTCTCCTGCTCTTTCTTACCTATTTCCTTCCATCCAGCTGTGCCTCTGTCCAGCATTATTACTTTACTGCCACTGCTGGGTAGCCCCCCAAGCCCTCTGTGTGGCAGGCAGCACTTTCTTGGACAATTCTCTGTTTTCCTTGAGAGGGCTTTTGAGAATCTCCACAAAGTCAAGTTCCCTGATATGAATGTTGTCTTCTGCAACGAGTCTGTGGTGGCGGCAGAGCAGAACATCCCAAATACTCTCCTTGCTGGAGTTCCTTCACACCAAAAGCCTGCCACGATGGGTGGTATATGCAAAGGGGGCTCACACCTCACCATTTTGCAAGATGTCCATTGGCTCATGGGAAACTCATTTGTTTGTGCCATGCTAAAGACTGATGGTATGCCAATCCTGTCTTGCCTATCATTACAGCTGCTCTGGACAATATCTGGTCATTACAATTCTCTAGCTGAAAAACAATCACCTATTCTTTGGTCATACAGGATGCCAATCCCTATGTCAAGTTGTCCCTTAAGTTTCTTTCTATATTCCCCTCCAGGGACAGTAGCAAATTTGGCTTAGATATTTCTGTTTCTCAGGAGGTACCAACCAGGAGAAGCAAGTGTTTCCAGTTTTTCTGAGTGATGTATTTAGAATGTCTTCCCCAGCCTAGAGTGTGTTTAGGGGTGGGCTGGGGATGGATTTTAACATCAATCTTCACTAAATAAATCACTCCTCTCTTACTCTGTGGCTCAAAAATTTCCAGTGATTTTCCAATGCACTCAAAAAAATGAATCCGGAGTTATTTCTATATTCTACAAATCCCTGCATGATCTGCACTTCCCTGTCCCACCCTCCCAACACCCACCTGACTCATTTTCCATCATTCTCTTGCTCACTCCAGTTCTTTCCCACTAGATTCTTTGATTGTCCTGCAACAAGTCAAGTGCATGGTTGTCTCAACGCCTCTCCACCTCCTGCTCTCTCTGCCTAGAAACTCCTGTTCACATGCTTTCTCCTTTCTCCCTGCACAGAAGAGCCAGGCCTTCTCAGACCACCAGTTTGACATATTATATACTTACGTATATGTTTACTCTTTCCTCTTTTCCCAGCAAGATGTAAGTTGTATGAAAAAAGGAACTTTGTCTTATTTATTCATAATTATATTATTAGAACAATGCCTTACCTAAATGAGATACTTAATAAATATTCATTAAATTTCCTTCTTTCAAAAACTCTCCAAGATTTCTATTTACTGGTTTGGGTTTTGCGGAATGTTAATGGATAGCTTTATCCTCAGAACTCAGCAGAATCTTTCTGATCCCTTTTAGAAACAAGATATTTATCAGTCCTTAAAGGGAGAAACTCATCTGTCATCCTCAGCTTGGGGCTAAATTGAAGTTCCTAAACAAGAGAAAGATCCATTAAACATTTCTTCACATTTAAATTCCTGATGTAGCTCACTGATATTTCTCCCTACCCCTCTTCTCTTCCACTCTCATCTGCCAGGTTATCAGTTCTAAAAGGGCTTTTTATTCTGCTAGTGACATCCTGTACAATCACCTTTTTTCACCATCGAATTCCTCAACATAGTATTTGAGGGGCTTCATAAACTTTCTTCTTAAATTCTGATTGACCTTCCGTTATTGCTGGATGTTGATCATTCACTCATAAGTTGGTCCCATTACTCTTCTATATATGGCTAGGCTTTTTCCTCCCTCTTATTTTTGCTTATGTGTGTCTTCCTGCTCAGAATTCTTCCTTCCTCCTGTTCCAATTCAAGTCCACATCTATTTCTCCCATGAAACCTTCATTGTTAGTCTAGGCACAGTGATCTTTGTTTGGTGTCTCTGTAATACTTCAAGGATATATATACCATCAATCCTAAAGGAAATCAACCATGAATAGTCAGTGGAAGGACTGATGCTAAAATACTAATATTTTGGCCACCTGATGCAAAGAGTAAACTCACTGGAAAAGACTCTGACACTGAGAAAGATTGAGGGCAGGAGGAGAAAAGGGTGACAGAAGATGAGATGATTGGATGACATCGCCGATTCAATGGACATGAGTTTGAGCAAACTCAGGGAGATAGTGAAGGACAAGAGAAGCCTGACGTGTTATAGTTCATAGGGTCACAATGAGTCAGACTTGACTCAGTGACTGGACGACAACGTAATACTCTTAGCCTGAACTACATGCTTAAACACTTGACTTTACACTGCTGTAAAGTGTAATGTGGCCTGTTTCTGGTATGCATGTTTTATATCCCCTAATACTTAAGGACACAGAGTTCTACCTTTTGATATTTTACTTACTACCAGTTATGCTAAGGCTTCCCTGGTGGTTCAGATGGTAAAGAGTTTATCTGCAGTGCAAGAGACCCATGTTCTATCCCTGGGTTGGGAAGATCTCCTGGAGAAGGAAATAGCAACCCATTTCAGTATTCTTGCCTGGAAAATCCCATGGAGGGAGGAGCCTCTTAGGTTACAGTCCATGGGGTCACAAAGAGTCGGACACGACTGAGCATCTTCATTTCTTCTCAGTTATGCTAAGGCTTCCCAGGTGGCGCTAGTGGTAAAGAACCCACCTGCCAATGCAGGAGACATAGGAGATGTGGGTTTTATCCCTGGGTCAGGAAGATCCCCTGGAGAAGAATATGGCCACCCACTCCAGGCTTAATGCCTGGAGAATCCCATGGACAGAGGAGCCTGGTAGACTATAGTCTGTAGGGTCACAGAGAGTCAGACATGACTGAAGTGACTTAGCACATAGTACATAGTTAGGCTAAACATTCTAGTGGAGAAGTAAACAGTCAATAGCGTGATTTGAGAGCAGATAAATAATATTGTCATCATATTACATTTATTTAGTCTTAAAAGTCCCCTGATCATTTTTGATAACCACAATCTGGAATAGTATTTGAAGAAGCTGAGTATACTGACAATAATGACCTAGTTGAGTAGGCATTTTTAAAAGGCCTTTGTAAACAAGTTCAAGGAATCTGGAGCTATTTATGACAATTTATAGATAAATTAAGGCTTCCCTGGTGGCTCAGAGGATAAAGCGTCTGCCTGCAATTCGGGAGACCTGGGTTTAATCCCTGGGTCAGGAAGATCCTCTGGAGAAGGAAATGGCAACCCACTCCAGTACTCTTGCCTGAAAAATTCCATGGACAGAGAAGCCTGGTAAGTCCATGGGGTTGCAAAGAATCAGATACAACTGAGCGACTTCACTTTCTTTTCTTTCTTTCTATAGATAAATTGTTTGTAAAAGACAAACTTCAGATTATCTCCCCAATATTTCACATTAATTCATATGGTTTAAGAATGTTCCTTCTATTTTACTCTCCAACATCAAAGCAACAGAGCCCTTAATCCAGTTAATGTGTGTATTTCTCAGAGATATCTTTCATTTCAAAGCAAAAGATTTTTTCAGTGTCGCTGACATGTGCTCTAATGAGAGGTGGGCAGGTGCTAAGCCCCCTATTTTTCTTTGATCATGTGTATTAGTGTACCTAACTCAGATCCTCAACATCAAAACTTTTCATGCTAGCGATAAAAATACAGGTGGTCTCCCTTCCTGGTTATGCTGTGCAAAATAGAGAAGGTACACTGACTAGAAATGGTATTTTCTAGACTTTGCTAGTTTACCAGCTTTTGTAGATAAGTCAGACCCTTGAATGTCACTTAAAGGTAGTCTTTTCTGTAGCTGGTTATGCAATGAATACAGAAGAGGTATCTGAAAAAACATGGAATTAATTTTGAGAGTTGTATAAAGACCTTAGAATAATAATGATGGATATACAAGTCACCTATGAAACTGTTCTCTCATAGGTGACATTAATTTCTTATCTACAGAGTCTTATTAGTGAATGTGTTATGTTTGTACCTCCAAGAAAACGAAATAATTTTCTTTTTTTTTTTCTTTTTCAGCAGTCTATTAAAATGTCAAGGTTTATCTTGACTGCTGCTTTTTAATGTAAATGTTTGGGCCTAATTGAATTCCTAACATGTAATGTCACCTAGACTTCTGATAGAGTTCAGTAATTTGGCCTATAAAGACACACTTTTTCTTAAAATGGAAAGTATAACAAAAATATTATTTGACACAATGTCAGAATGATAGTCAACATAAGTTATTGTGATAATATTTTCATATTGCTTGAATATAAGGACTAAGCTCACATGTGCTTGTTATTCTTCAAAGTAGTTATTGAAATGTTTCATAGGTAAAGCTAACCTATAACTATGTATGAATGGTTGTTTGGTTGAAGATTCTAGAATTATAAAAATCAATCTTGAATGTCAGGTTTCCATTCCTGTTTTTGAAAACAATAAGAACAAAAGTAATTATTTTATGTTTGCCTGATGTTCTGCAGATAGTAGCCTTTCTTTACCCTGCTAAATTGCAAGAATATGCCTTATCAAAATCTCTGGGGCTTTATTAAAATCTTTACTTTCTGTTTATAGATCTTCTTAAAATACTAAAGATAGTACAGGTATGTCATCTAGGCTGAATCATTCTGACAAGTAGATGTAAGTGCTAAAATAAAGTTCTGTACATTAATCTGAGAGTAAATAATTTTATTCCAGATTGATTCTTCTTTGAAAACTTGATGCTCTGATCTCATTCAGAATGGCAGATGAAATACTAATAGATCATTGAAAAGGCAGTTTGGGTATGATGTTATGCCTCCATTGTTTACCAAACCACCAAAAAAAGGATGCTTATATGTTTAGAATAAATTGTGGCTCAATTTTTAAAACTCAAACATCTTCAAGAATATAGTGATATGAAGAAGTTTGTTATGGGAATTTCCAATTTCTGAATTTCTGACCACAAAGCATATCTGATCATGGTATATAAAGAACTGTTGGAAAATTAAATCTGTTTTTGTGAGTCAAAAATTAAGATAACGTATATTTAGAGGGAGCATATCAATTATATCAGTTGATAAAATGTATAAATAGTATGTGTTGATAAATAAATTTATTGAAAAGTATTATCAATTGTTAACTTATCAGCTGATAAAAAGATTTTATCAATTTGATCATGCACTTTGTCTATGTGACAAACTAACCAACAGTAGAGGCTCCAGTAAGTAGTTCTAAAGGTAGATTGTTGTTGGCATTGGGTCAGTTATACCACATACCTCAGGGGCAT
The DNA here is from genome assembly GCF_001704415.2 of Capra hircus. Lineage (NCBI taxonomy): Eukaryota > Metazoa > Chordata > Mammalia > Artiodactyla > Bovidae > Capra > Capra hircus. The sequence goes on along the minus strand of NC_030823.1, from coordinate 17,659,922 downwards.
CTTTGTGCTTTGCATGGCCTTTCTCAAATGATTTCAAGATAATTGAAGTGACTGCTGAAATTTCAGACATCATATTTAGCAGAAAGAAAGAAAAGGGGAAAAGGCCACAGCCCCATCAAGGAAGATAAAAATTTCCAAGGGACCTTAATTAGACCCTTAACATCTTCTGGTTGCATCTCTGAGCAGCAGAGGGTCACATGGCTAGTCCTGGCTGAGAGAAGGAAGGCAAAGGAGTAGAAATTGTGAGTAGGGTTTAGGTCTGCTGCATATTCTAATTTCCATGCTATTTACTTTGAATGCCTGCTAAGTCGTTTCAGTCCTGTCCAACTCTTTGCAACCCTATGGACTATAGTTTGCCAGGCTCCTCTGTTCATAGGATTCTCCAGACAAGAATACTGGACTGGATTTCCATGCCCTCCTCCAGGGGATCTTCCCCACTTAGGGATCTAACCTGTGTCTCTTACATCTCCTGCAGTGGCAGGCGGGTTCTTTACCACTACTGCCACTTGGGAAGCCCATCGTATTTACTTCATCACATTATTTGTGTCTTATTTTTACTTATCAACCAAACTTTTCTGTTGATTTTACTGACTAGCCACAATGATACATTCTTTTTGCCTCTGAAATTTAAAGTGGGAGACCACTGAACTCTTGCCATGGTGTTATTCTCCCAAGACCGTAAATGATTTGCTTGGTTCTCAAAACATAGCCTATGGTGGTAGCATATGAGTGTATATATTCTTTTGCTTCAGCTTCTTCATTAGGAAGTTGTTGATGAAATAGACCTTTTGACCAAACTGGAAGACTAATTGAAAAGTAGATCAGGCTGATAGCAGCAAAGTCAAATGTTGTCATTTTCAGAATTATTGATTATTCTGTCCATTGCAGATCCCTTCAAATTGAATGGATGTCTCCAGGGAGGCCAAGTGGCATCATTCTTGGATATGACCTCTTACGGAAAACATGGCGTCCGTGCTCTAAAACTAAGAAGTTAATGAAGGACCCCACTGGTGGTCTTTGCAAGGCAGTGGAGTGTCAAAAACATGCACTTCTTTGTGGAACCAGGTGCTACTCCCCTGAGGCTAAGGTAAGTCTTTTCAAACGAGTCAGTAAAATATGTTTTTCCCACTAAATTCTCTGGGCTGAAATCACTTGCTTCTTAAACCATGGTTTATCATGTTCAGTATTTCCACTAGTCTAACAAGAGGACACGTGGGAAAGAAAGGATGCCTATAAAAATCTCATCTTCCTCATGAGCATTTTAGCCTTCTCATTTTTCATCATCTTCATAGAAAAAAAAGAGCTTATTGAAATGATAAGGAACCTCCCAAATTTGTGCTTGATTGAATGAGTTGAATATTCTTTACAACAAATTCATTCAGCTACAAGTGGCTGTTTTACATGACACTGATGAGTAACTGTGAGCTGGACCTTTCATGGTTTGTCTGAAATATTTTTAAACTATCGCCATTTGCAGATTAATGTTCATATTAGTTTCAGTTTAAGAATCAGTTCAATAATACAGCTAGACAGAGGAGTTTATAAATGGTTTTTATTGACAAATGATGCAGAAAATCCTTAGTTTGAAGATAGGATTTCACATAATGAAATAACATTCCTATTTGTCAACAACATCACACAAGCAATGACTAAAGCTACTACTAAATTCAAAAGATTCACTGCAAAAGGACTCAGTAATTAAGAAAGTGAAGTAATATGAAGCAATACTCCATATTGAAGTAATATGGATCAAAATGCTTATTATTATTGCTGACTCTGGCTAAGCAGTTTTTATCTAAGAAATGTTATAAAACTAGTAGTTACTAACTATACTTTTTTTTTTTTTTACATTTAGGCTCCAGAATTGTCATTAAGCCCAAGTTCTATATCATTTTAAGCCATTAAATGTGTGCCATCTGGTGAATATACTTTCATAAAATGAAATGAAATTTAGGATTTCTGAGAGAAAAACATGCTAGAATAAATTTTCCTATGAAAAATGTTCTCCAAGAGAAAGAAAACTTTGATTCATTAAATAAAGTTATACTTTTGTTTTAAGGATTAAGGGCACATGCAGGTTTTGTCAGTGAAAGCGAATAAAGGAAGTCAATCACAATCTCAAGAGAAAAAAATTTGTTCGTAAATTTCTGTCTGTGGTTAACAATCAATATGTATTTCCTGGGTGAGAGGTTGAAGGGATGTAGAAAATGGACTTCTTGTGAGTCTAAGAGCCTTTTGGCTAAATATATATCAGAATCATCTGTAATAGTTATACAAGCTTCCCCATTTGATTACAGCCATGGATTTCAAACCCCAGTGAGTATCATACCTGGAGGTCCCATCCCCAGAGTAATTTGCATTTCTAACAGGTTTCCAGGTGAGACCTCCTTCATCTGGTCCAGGGACCTCACTTTGAGAATCACTAGTTTACAGAATTACTTCTGGAAAACCTAGAGCAAGGAACAGGCTACCTATTTCAATATTAGCTACACCTTACCAGCTCAAGTTACTAAAATTGTTTTCTCAGCCAATGAACTTTAAGATTAAATTAGAAGATTAAGAAGTACTCCATTCGGGGGCAAACATCTCAAAAGAAATCATTTCTTGAAAATGTTCCCTTTGGGGCCCCCTCGATGATCAAAACCAGAGTGTATTAGAAGAAAGGCATAAGTTTTATGTGACTGAAGGAGCCTGAGAATGGCATTGACAGTGAACATATGCAAGGAAATCAGATGCGATGACCCATCAGTAAATAAATGCTTGAATATTTAAAAGAATGGTAAGTCCTAGAGACTCTGAAGGAAAAGACTGGCGGATGTGCTTTGGTATCCAAGAACTCTGTATGTGAATGGAACTTTAATAGATGCTTTAAGATTATACAACGCACGGCACAATTTTAGGTTACTGTCATAAAACAAGAAGAATGTGTGTATTGTTTTACCCTGCAAGCGAAAATGACCACCATTCCTAAATCCCAAATAAACACAGAGAGTTTTCCCTTAGTTCTTTAAAATGGAGCGTAATTTGAAATTTTACTTGTCACTCAGAATGTGGCATTAAAGAAAGGAGTCACGCGATTTGTCCTTGGAATCAGACTGATTTTGAATCATCTTTGCTGATAACTAAACAACAAAACCAACTTATTCCAGTCGGTTTACCAGGGCTACCTGAGGAACCAAAGAAAGAGATTTCTGCCCAGTTTCTTTGCTCTTCGGTTACTTCTGAGAAATGAATGAAGTACTAAGCTTGCCTTCAGACTTAGTTATTCCATACTCTGCTCCCTTGGGATAGAGCATGAATCAAGTGTTGGTGCAGACTGCAGCAGCAATGAGCAAAGAGGAAAACGAGAAGCACCTCTTAAACAGTGGTTGATTTTTGCTGCCATAGGAAGCATCTATCTAATTAATGTAACTTATGCCAAGGACAGGTTCTGAGGCTACATCTCAGCACTGTTCAGTATCTCGTTTGCTCTAGATACAGAGTGTCATTCTCTCAGACCTCAAGTGAGCATGCAAAGTAATTATCTGATTGTTCGAGCACATAATTTCTTCCACAGCTCCTGGAGAAAACACATTGTTAAAAGGGCTTTTCAAAATTAATTTCCATATAAATTTCCTTTTATGTAGATACATGTAGATACATATACATACATATATGTATACACATTATATATACATGCATACATAAATACACATTATACATATATACATACATTTTATATATATATATAAATGTTGGACACTGTTGAGGTTGCCTTGTCTGAAGATTGGGTTCACCAATAAGTGATCATATAAATTAGTATAAGGGAAATGCAAGGTTTAAAAGAAAAAGACCAATAAGAGACAGGTTTTCATAGATGTGGTGCTGTTTAACAATCATTAAAATAAAAACATATATACAGAAGAAATTGTTCATTTGCAACTCAAAATCATCTTCACATTGGAAGCACTGACATTCCAAAAATAATTCATACTTATAGCATATTATAATAGAGCACAAAGCATGGTCGAAGGCTAAAAGAAGCTACATTGTATTGAATTGCAATGATAAAATTTGAATGATTTTCAGAATATATATCTTTTAAACCTTTGAATTTTTATCAGAAATATGCTACATTTGATCTAAGGTCAAGGCCTTATTAGATAATAACAGTATCATATAAGATATGGTGGTATAATACTCTTAATAACTTCTTTTACACCTGATTCTCAAATTTCAGGTTTGTTGCAATGGAGCTCTCTATGACCCTCAGCCTGGACATGCCTGTTGTGAAGAGAAGTACATAGCATTTGTTTCAAACTTGACTGGAGTTTGTTGTGGTGGCCGCATACGAGAGACACAACCAAATCATCAGTGTTGCTCAGGGTATTATGTTAGAATTCTACCAGGTGAGGATCATTTCCAAGTGTACTCAGTAATATTGGGAACTAGAAAAAGCAAACACATGACTTATGTCAGTGAATTGTTTTAAGCACCTCCCCACCAAAAAAAAATACATAGCTAACAACAGTCACTAACATGTAGCCAATGTTTGGTTTTAGATATCATTTCTTGTTTCAGCTTTCTTTAAATACAAGCAAGACAAAGCACAAACCAAAGAGGAAATGCAAGGGACTTGTTATATGTACTACATAAAGAAATATATCTGGAGAGCTGGATAACTGCCTTTTTTGTGACTTTATTCACATGGCTAAGCACTGAAGAATTGATGCTTTTGAACTGTGGTGTTGGAGAAGACTCTTGAGAGTCCCTTGGACTGCAAGGAGATCCAACCAGTCATTCTGAAGATCAGCCCTGGGATTTCTTTGGAAGGAATGATGCTAAAGCTGAAGCTCCAGTACTTTGGCCACCTCATGCGAAGAGTTGACTCATTGGAAAAGACCCTGATGCTGGGAGGGATTGGAGGCAGGAGGAGAAGGGGACGACAGAGGATGAGATGGCTGGATGGCATCACTGATGGACGTGAGTTTGAATGAACTCCAGGAGATGGTGATGGACAGGGAGGCCTGGCATGCTGCGATTCATGGGGTTGCAAAGAGTTGGACACGACTGAGTGACTGAGCTGAACTGAACTGAGTACTTCATCATAAACTCTGAATTTCTTGGTGTATCACTCCATGAACCTGGTCTCCATTTTCTCCATTTCTATTCTGAACAGTGCATGCGTTGTTCCTTATTGTTGCTGTTCAGTTGCTCAGTCAGGTCTGACTCTTTGTGACCCCATGGACAGCACCTTGCCAGGCTTCCCTGTCCTTCACCATCTCTCGGAGCTTGCTCAAACTCATGTCCATTGAGTCAGTGATGCCATCAACCCATCTTGTCCTCTGTTATCCCCTTCTCCTCCTGCCTTCAATCTTTCCCAGCATCAGAGTCTTTTCCAATGAGTTGGCACTTTGCATCACGTGGCCAAAGTGCTGGAGTTTCAGCTTTAGAATCAGTCCTTCTAATGAATATTCAGGATTGATTTCCTTTAGAATTGACTGATTTGATCTCCTTGCAGCCCAAGTTACTCTCAAGTGTCTTCTCCAACACCACAGTCCAAAAGCATCAATTCAGTGCTCAGCCTTCTTTATGGTCCAGCTCTCACATCCATACATGACTACTGGAAAAACCACAGCTTTGACTACATGGCCCTTTGTCAGCAAAGTAATGTCTATGCTTTTTAATATGCTATCTAGGTTGGTTATAGCTTTTCTTCCAAGGAGCAAGTGTCTTCTTATTTCAATGGCTGCAGTCACCATCTGCAGTGATTTTGGAGCCCAAGAAAATAAAGTCTTTCACTGTTTCCATTGTTTCTCACTTCTATTTGCCATGGAGTGATGGGACCAGATGCCATGATCTTTATTTTTTGAATGTTGAGTTAAGCCAGTTTTTTCACTGTCCTCTTTCACTTTTATCAAGAGGCTGTTTAGTTCCTCTTTGCTTTTTGCCATAAGGGTAGTGTCATCTGGATATCTAAGGTTATTGATATTTCTCCTTACAACCTTGATTCCAGCTTGTGATTCATCCAGCCTGGTACTTTACATGATGTTCTCTGCATAGAAGTTAAATAAGCAGTGTGACAATATACAGCCTTGATATACTCCTTTCCTAATTTTGAACCAGTCTGTTATTTCATGTCTGGTTCTAACTGTTGCTTCTTGACCTGCATACAGGTGTCTCAGGAGGCAGGTAAGGTTATCTGGTATTCCCATCTCTTTAAGACTTTTCCACAGTTTGTTGTGATCCACACAGTCAAAGGATTTAATGCAGTCAATGAAGCAGAAGTAGAGGTTTTCTGAAATTCTCTTGCTTTTTCTATGATCCCACATATGCTGCCAATTTGATTTCTGGTTCCTCTGCCTTTTCAAATCCAACTTGAACATCTGAAAGTTCTTGGGTCATGTAATGTTAAAGCCTAACTTGGAGAATTTTTAGCATTGCTTTGCTTGCATGTGAGATGAGTGCAATTGTGTGGTAGTCTGAACATTCTTTGGCATTGCCTTTCTTTTGGATTGGAATGGCATTGTTCTTAGGTGGATGTTTATCACAAATTCCATTTATCTGAGTCTAGCCCATAGTACCCCTCGTTACTCTACACCTGGCAGAGCAAGGTGGGATTAGTAAAGAGTAGCAATCAGCAATTTTTCCCTCCTCACCTTCTTTTCCTTCTATCTTATCAGCTGACTGAATAAGCCATTTTGCAAATTCAACTACACAAAACAGTGTCCAATGACTATAACTGAAAATAAAGACAACAGTTGGCATTTATAAAACATTTATGAAACAACAAGCATCTGGCAAGCTCTGTATTCAAGATTTTAGTTATGATACCGTATATATTTTTCACAACTGTAGGACACTGTTATTTTATTTAAAGTTTCCAAACATAGAAAGAGGTTCAAAAAGAATCAATAACATGACCAGATTCACATAGATTAATTAATTTTGAAAACCTACCTTTATTAATGTACTATTATTTATGATTCTTCCACAAAGATGCTTTTATAATTCTTTGTAGAAGTATTATTTTTTTCTAGTTATTATGCAAAAAATACTTTAATAATTAAGCAACTCTTAATCAACTGGATTTTCCAAGTAAGAAAACACAATGGTGATGTCCAGGGGATCCATGAGGCCTGATCCTGCCTTTGCGTATGTCAGGCCTCCTTCCTCATGACCTTTGCCATGGGCGGGATTCCTCACGCTGGCTCCCGACAACCAAGGATTAAAGTCTTAACTTTGTTATACTATAAGTCATAGTGTTAGGCAACCAATCAGACACTGTCAAATGCTTTACTCTCTCAAAATAATTTGCACTTTGGGAATTTTTGACTATATTTCACATCTTTACTCCTTTGCAAAAAAAAAAATTGCCTTGAAAATTACAACCACAGATGTGAGATGAAAATTTTCTGCTGTCCCATCCTTCCCATTCTTCAGAACAATAGGTCATATTAGGCTTTTCTCTAATTGCATTTTCATCTCCAAGTCACATTAAAATTTTTAATAAGCTATGATTTGCAAAGAACTGTCCCAACTCTGAAAAATATCCACTTTGCCTAAAATTGATAAAAATCACTTGGTTACATTTGTCAAAGCTATGAACACCTAGGAGATATGCCTATCATCTTTCTCAATCCTGACACAAAGTGTCAGATCTTGAACTAAGAAAACAATCTACTTTTATTCTATTTCCAAATAAAATTCAACTTTTTTTCCCCAAAGAAAGTCCAAAAATGAAATAAGTCCTGGAAGCTCAAAGCTCATTTATTGATATTATGCAAGCCTTTCTATTGAGCATTGGCCACATTTAGATCTTTTAAGTGGTTAATTTTTCAGAGGATTAGGATGCCTACCTTGATATCAGAGGGAAAAAATGCAATCTTATGGGATAATCAAAGAGAATATTTTGCTCCAATCACTAATATCAATGTACCTAATTGAAGATATTATATTGTGATCTCAGTCTTCAGCCAGTGGTCTTTATTACCTGGCTTAACACTGTTTACATCATGAAAGAAAAACATGTTGATCCCAAACCATCTTATTGTTTGGTGGTTTTAGTCACTAGGTTGTATCTGGCTCTTTGCAATCCTGTGGACGTCCATGGGATTTCCCAGGCAAGAATATTGGAGTGGGTTGCCATTTCCTTCTCCAGAGGATCTTCCCCACCCAGGGGTCAAACCCACATCTCCTGCGTTGCAGGCAGATTCTTTACTGCTGAGCCACCAGGGAAGCCCATTTCAATGTAATTAAAATTCACTCAGTAGTCTGCCAGTTCAAGCCTGAGACAGATCTAGGCATTTTGATATTTCTAGACAAGTCTGAAATATTGGTGGATAATATTTACCTCATTTTGGTGAATAATGTTGACTTCATTTTTTTCTCACGACTTTCCTCCATAGAACCCCATAACAAAGAGCAGCAGAGAAAAGAATGCACTTTCCACTCCCCTTTTTTATAAATATGCTAATGACCTCAAGCTAAATGTTAATGTGGGTCATTCTTTGATAAGAATAACAATTAACTGTTAAGACTGCATGGTAGCTTTTAAAGAGAAAACATTTTCAAGCCGGTTGTGAAATAGATTCATTTTGAGAGGTTAATGAGAAGGTGACTGATCCTTGTATCTTATGTCTAATAGCCCTTTTTTGAGGGGAAAAAAATCAGTTTTACTTCTCATTGATATAATCCACACCTCTTTTTATGAAGCTTTTTCTTCGCTTAGTAACTGAATAACATTCTGAGGGATTCAGGGAAATATGACTGAAATATCCAATTGATATTTGTTGTACTCAAAAGTGGATTTCTTTTTAAAGGATTAGTTTTCCCCAATATAAGTATATATACACTGTTCTTCTAAGCCCACCATTGTCCTAAGTGATGTTTAATTAACCGATGGTGCCCCTGGACCATGTGACACATTACGGTAAAGAAAGTCTGCCAAAAAGGGACACCGCACATTCTCTAGCTGTAAAGATTTAAGAAATGGGAACCACACTGCAGATCAGAGGAGAAAGCTCTCACCTAGAAAAACATAACAAATACAGTAACCTCACTGTTTGCAGTAAATCCTTTCTCCTTTTCCTCAGGTACTTCATATAAGTAGAATCATATAATATTGGTCCTTTTGTGACTGGCTTATTTCATATAATATTTTCAAGGTTCATCCATGTTGTAGCACATGTCAGAATGTCCTTCCTATTTCAGGTTGAATAATATTCCATTGTATGTATTTATAACATTTGGTTTATCTGTTCATCTGAGGATGGACATTTGAGCTGTTTCCATGTCTTGACTGTTGTGAATAAGGCTGTCATAAACATTGCTATACAACTATCTATTCAAGTCTTTGCTTCCAGTTTTTTGGCTATATACCCCAAACTGGAATTCCTATATTATATGGTAACTCTATGTTTAATTTTTTGAGGAACTGCTATAGTGTTTTCCACAGCAGCTGCACCATTTTGCATTCTCAACAGCAATGCACAGGGTTCCAATTTCCTCATTTTCTTGCTAACACTTGTTGTTTTCTGTTTTTGTTTTGTTTTTATAGTAACTATAACTGGGTGTGAAATAGTATCTCATTGTGATTTTGATACACATTTCCCCAACAACTCATAATATTGAATTTATTTGTGCTTATTGGTCATGTGTGTGTGTGTGTGTGTGTATATATATATCTTCTTTAGAGAAATGTCTACATGTATCCTTTGCGTGTGTGTGTTCTTAACTGCTCAGTTGTGTCTGACTCTTTGCAACCCCATGGACAGAGGAGCCCGCCAGGCTCCTCTGTCCATGGGGATTCTCCAGGTAAGAATACTGGAATAGGTGGGTTGCCATGCCCTCCTCCAAGGGATCTTCCCAACCCAGGGATTGAACCAAGGTCTCTCACATTGCAGGCAGATTCTTTACCATCTGAGACACCATGGAAGCCTCTATGTATCCTTTGCCCATATTTTAATTGGATCGTGTTTTTGCTGTTGAGTTGTAGTTCTTTATGTATTCTGCATATTGGTACCTTATTAAATATATGATTTACAGTTACTTTCTCCTATGGGTCATAGTTTTAATCAGTTGGTAGAAGGAATGATGCTAAAGCTGAAACTCCAGTACTTTGGCCACCTCATGCGAAGAGTTGACTCATTGGAAAAGACTCTGATGCTGGGAGGGATTGAGGGCAGGAGGAGAAGGGGACGACAGAGGATGAGATGGCTGGATGGCATCACCAACTCGATGGACATGAGTCTGAGTGAACTTTGGAAGTTGGTGATGGACAGGGAGGCCTGGCGTGCTGCAGTTCAAGCTGTCGCAAAGAGTCAGACACGACTGAGCAACTGAATTGAACTGAACTGAAAAATGCTCAGCACTTCCTAAATCTTGTTATGTTTTTTATTCCTCTTTCTAAGAGTTGATTTCTTTTGGTGGTCTGCATAAGCACCTGAAATTGCACTCATGAAGGTGTTTTCAGGTTATCTTCTTCAAAAATTTTGTTTAAAATTGAGAGCTAGATGATGTGAGAATTTGTGAGGATTTATAGCAGTTTTTCTGTTGAATAGTTTTTAAGGGGGACAAAACCTCTTATGTGATTTAAAAAAAATAGTTGAAAGAAAAGCTTACTACTCAATAACCAGATTAAATATAACTATACTATCATGCTCTTAATATAGCTGTCAGTTCTGTTCAGTAGCTCAGTTGTGTCCGACTCTTTGCAACCCTATGAACCACAGCACACCAGACCTCCCTATCCATCACCAACTCCCGGAGGTTACCCAAACCCATGTCCACTGAGTCGGTGATGTACAGACATATAATTATCAAGCTATCAAATTATCTTTACATTTTAGTTTTCACCAGAATGAATCTTAGTTTTCACCAGTGTGAATCCTTAGTCCATTCATTTTTGCAGAAAACACACTGACAGAAATAGCATACCTAGTTGTGCCAGCAGGTTGATTTTTCCCTGAAGCTGCAACTTGATTTTTTTTTTTAGTAAGATGGGAGTTTGCCTTACTTTCTTTGTTGGTTCTGGAGTTTCCTGAAGACTCACCTACAATGGTGTAAGACTGAACTTGTATTCAAATTATTGGGCTACCTCTGCAACAGGGGCTACCAGATTTCCAGCTGTAATACTTGCAGCTTTTGTGCTTATACCACCCCTTCCTCATCCTTGAGGAAATAAAGGAAGAAATCAATGCTGTCTTTTCTGCCAGTGATCGTGATATGCTCTAAAGGGTCTGGAATTAGTTACAGTACATGTTTGCGGTGTGATGTGAGAGGTCCTTACTGAAATTTGTGAAATTATGGAAATAATAGTGGTATAGTTCCTTTACATACTGGTTTTAACTAGCTGTTCTACATGTAACTTAGTTGCTGAGTAATTATGAAAGTGTTTAGTTCTTTTTGCATCACCCCATATTTGGGCAAATATGCTATACATCAAAAAACAGATTATATCTGAGATCTTACTGTTACTCTGCATTATTCTTTAACATGGTTTTGGTATAATATACTGTGAGCATTTTCCCCACTCAGCCTTTTTTCTTTTCTGTGTATTCGTTGGCCTCATAGTATTTCGCTGCCAGACTGCTGTCATTTAATGAGCTATTCCTCCATTATTGAACATGTCCACTCACATTGTGACTTAGGTACCTTAGCTTCATAGTACTCTTATCAAAACTTTTTGGATATCATTGTCATTTCTTTTTAGTGCTTTGAATGCTTCTTTCTCTCCTCTTTCAAGTTAACTCAATCCTTATTCGGAGAAGGCAGTGGCATCCCACTCCAGTACTCTTGCCTAGAAAATCCCATGGACGGAGGAGCCGGCAGTCCGTGGGGTCACAAAGAGTCGGACACGACTGAGTGACTTCCCTTTCACTTTTCACTTTCATGCATTGGAGAAGGAGATGGCAACCCACTCCAGTGTTCTTGCCTGGAGAATCCCAGGGACGGGGGAGCCTGGTGGGCTGCCGTCTGTGGGGTCGCACAGAGTCCGACACGACTGAAGTGACTTAACAGCAACAGTGTCTTTGCATGCCTAACACTTTAATTTTGATGAAGTCTAAATGATCTATTTTTCTTGTTGTTGCCTGTGCTTATGGTGTCATATCCAAGAAATTATTGCCAAAGCCAATGTCATTAAACTTTTCTCCTATGCTTTCTTCTTAAAAATGTATAGTTTTAGCTTTTACATTTAGGTCTTGGGCCCATTTTTATTTAATTTTTGTATATAGTATAAGATATGGGTTCAACTTCATTCTTTCCATTTGGATGTCTAGATTTTCCACTGACATTTGTTGAAAAGAAGGTCCTTTCCCCCACTGACTGGTCTTGACATCCTTTTGGAAATCATTTGATTATATATGCAAGGTTTTAGTTCTGAGCTCTCTATTTGGTTCCATTGGTTTATATGTCTGTCTTTGTACTAGGATCACATCATTTTGATTACCATAGCTTTACTGTAAGGTTTGAAATCAAGCAACGTGAGATTGACAACTTTGTTCTTTTTTAAGATTGTTTGGCTATCTGAAGTACCTGGAGACTCCATTTGACTATTAAGGTTGATTTTTCTATTTCTGCAAGAAGTATTATTGGGATTTTAATAGGGATTGCATTGAATCGATCACTTTGTATAATATTGACATATTAACAATATCAGGTCTTCTAATCCTTGAATGTGGAATATCCAATTTAATTCTAATTTCTTTTAGCCACAGTTTGTAGTTTTCACTCTACATTTCCTTTACCTCCTTGATTAAGCTTATTCTTAAGTGCTTTTATATTATTGTAAATGAAATTGTTTTTTAAATTTCCTTTACAAATTTTTCATTATTATTTTTATAATATATATTTTGTATGTTGACTTTATATCCTGCAACTCTGCTGAATTCTCTTATTAGTTCAGACTGGGTTTTGAGTGTGAAATCTTTAGGGTTTTTCTACGCATGAAATTACATTGTCTGTGAACAGAGATAAATTTTACTTCTTCCGTTTCAATATGGATGCCTTTTATTTCTTTTTCTTGCCAAATTGCTCTGGTTATCCTTTAAATATTATGTTGAATAGAAATGGTGAAAATCATCTTCCTGATCTTAGAAGAAATGGTTTCTTGAGTATAACATTAGTTGTAGGGTTTTCTCACATACTTATTATTGTGTTGAGGTGTTCTCTTCTACTTCTGGTTTTTTAAATGTTTTCCTAACAGAAAAGTTTTGAATTTTGTCAAATGCTTTTTCTGTACAAGTGGGATGGCCATGTGTTTTCCTTCTTTCATTCCACTAATATGGTTGTATTACACTGACTGATTTTTGTATGTTGAGTTATCCTTGCATTTCAAGAATAAATCTCACTTGGTTATGTTGTATAATCCTTTTAATGTGCTACTGAAAGAGGGAAAGAAAGGATGTTTCAGAGAATTCTCCAGTGAAGCCATCTAGTCTAGGACTTTACTTTGCAGGGAGGTTTTGATTAGTGATTCAATCCTGTTACTAGCTATCAGTCTATTCAGATTTTCTATTTCTTCATGATTTAGTCTTGGTAGGTTACATGCTTCTATTATTTGTCCGTTTCATCTAGTGGGATGGGTTTTTGACCAGTAAATTTTGAACAAGAAAGACCTCAGGGATAACTGCTAAGAGTTCTTGTCCTATTTTTGTGCTCTTTATATATCTGCCCATAGTTAAATATTGTCCCATATTTTAAATATCATTTTGGTTAGCAGTTCATCTTGCTTTTACTAACCAAGTTTTGGCATATCCTGGCTTCATAAGAAGATGAGCTAATTGACAGAGATCAAGGAGTCGAGGACTATGAATTCCTGAGGCAATCCTTAATTCTTCATGGATCTTGTGCCTTTTCTTAAGAAGGTTTGGCAAGTTATTAACTAGATTTTGCAAATCTTTTCTGGACCTTGATTTAAATTTGTAAAACCTGCCAGGTTAGCCATCATATTCACATACCTTATAAGATTTAATGAAGGGATAGTGTCCAGGGATAAAGATATGTTTAAGAAGAGGCGGTGGAGGAAAGAAAAAAGGGTCTGTTGAAGATGTGGAAAGGAGAAAATTAGTAAGGCAAAAGGGAGAGAAGGTCAAGGTTCAGGGGGTTAGGAAGGAGGTCAACCCGGAATTGGTCATGAGATACAAAAGGAAGATGAAGTTTGATTTTCAGATCTTTCAATTTATTATTAGTCTTTTCTAAGATTTCCTTCAGAAAATCTATTAAAATTTTTTTCTGTCTTTAGAGTTTTCCTATCTTTTAGACAACGCTTCATACCAAAAAAAAAAAAAAAGCAGACTACTGATATTTAGAGTATTTGAACCCTTTCATCCCAAGGCACTATGCAAAAGATTTTATTCTTATCTCAGGTTTCCCAGAATATCACGTGAAGGGTAAATGTAGATGTAACTATGTCAGTGAAAATCAGTGTCCACCATAGCTCAGCAAAATACTCATATGCGGACTTGAATATAGTATTTTTACCTCTTCTCACTTGATTAACCTTTTCACTGGAAATATTTTTGATTAAATAAATATAGTTTAAGTAAATTATAATCAAAAGCAATATGAATTTATCAAGAATTATTTTCTGAACCCATCCAAAAAATTTTTTTTCCAGAAGAAATTATACTGAATAGATAGAAGAGGATTTGTATGCAGATCTTTTTTATAATGCCACTTAATCCATGTCACCAGAACTTCATGTGTTCATGTAGTAGCAGTCAGAGAGAAAATAGGCAACATAGCCTTGCCTCTAAGTTGGCATATGTGTATGTCATGTTTATGCACCTTCAACATGTTTGTTTATACATGTTTATCACCTTCAGTGCAAAATTAAACCATGTTTATACACCGTCAGCACAAAAATGTTCATACACCTTAATGTAAAAATTTTGAAGTTGTATTGAGATTTTCTATCTCTGGTATGACAGTATCCTGTCAACTGGTTGGCATCTGCAAGATTGTTGTGATAACATTTCATTGTGAGTCAAAGCATATTTTTTTAACTCATGCAATGATGGTTATTGTCCTAAATTGACAGGTGAAGTATGTTGTCCAGATGAACAGCACAATCGGGTTTCCGCTGGCCTAGGCAACTCCTGCTGTGGCAGAATGCCGTACTCCACCTCAGGAAAGCAGATTTGCTGTGCTGGGAGGCTCCACGATGGCCACGGCCAGCAGTGCTGTGGTGGACAGATTGTGAGCAAAGATTTCGAGTGCTGCGGGGGAGAGGAAGAGGGTGTGGTGTACAGTCGCCTTCCAGGTAAGGGAGCCTTTTCTACTTTTCAGTAAACAGAGAATCTGTGAAGCAGAGAAGTTGACAGATTTGCCTTAGATATAAAACATATATGTAATGAAAGTTTATTTTAATTACATCTGATGCAACAACTAACTACACACTGTCCAATAAAGAAAAATGTAATCTCACATTTTTATGTGCATGTGATGCATTTCATAAAAACAGACCAAACTCTTTCTTCTTGAAAAGTGTCATGTCCACCAAAAAGCAAACAAACACATGAATGCATTGGTTCTGGACCAAAAGAATAATTCACAGCAATACTGATAAGGTACAAATTATTACTGATGATGTTGTGTACAAATTCTTTTACTCCCTTTTTGCTATAGCTATTAAATTAACGTCAATAGCAATCATTGTCATTGAGTATTTACTACCAAGGAGGTACCATGCCCAGTGTTTTATACATTATTACCTCAATTAATCTTTACAAAATGGTTACTATTATTATTAATGTTTTTAAATGGAGGAACTGAGGCACAGAGATTAGATATTTGCACAAGATTACACATTTAGTCAGATCTAGATTTGGGTGCACCTGAAAGGTATAAAATTGGGGCAGTGGTCTTTAAGAAAACAAAATGATGACAAAACAAAATATAAAAGTAAATATTTCTAAGGGAAAAATAAATGATAAGAATTATAATTTTAATTATATAACTTTTGGCATCTCTATTTTTTTCCCCTGACATGTTTAACTTATACCCTTGGTCACCTTTTCATATAAAAATGGCTTTGTACTATAATTATCTAGAGAGAACAGAAAGATATTATCTAGAGAGAGTACATAATTCATTCTTTTCTGTTACATAGTTGATCAAACTATTTTTTAATGATTTTAAGTTTATAGAAGTGACTTTAAGCTTCACAACTCATCAATATAATTTTATAGAAATGTTTGATTTTTGTCAAATTTGGAGAAATACCTACCAAGGTTTTTTTTAAGTTTTAGAATGTTTTAACTTTTTTTGTCTTAAGGTGATTTGCAGTGACTCGTCTTAGTTATTTGTTGACTTGACAGTATCATTACCAGTTTTCATGGATATCCTTACTGTATGACTGAATTTATAAGTTGTATTTTGTCATAGATGCCATTGTTTTATCTACAAATGAGTAAGAAGTTGAGATTTTTCCAATATGAGCTATTTCTGTTCATAATTTGTATGATCAAAGTAATCAAATTGCTTATGCACTGCTTCAATCCTGCTGCTGCTGCTGCTGCTAAGTCGCTTCAGTCGTGTCCGACTCTGTGCGACCCCATAGACGGCAGCCCATCAGGCTTCTCCGTCCCTGGGATTCTCCAGGCAAGAACACTGGAGTGGGTTGCCATTTCCTTCTCCAATGCATGAAAGTTTAAAGTGAAAAGCAAGTCGCTCAGTCGTGTCCGACTCTTAGCGACCCCACGGACTGCAGCCCACAAGGCTCCTCTGTCCATGGGTGTTTCCAGGCAAGAGTACTGGAGTGGGTTGCCAGTGCCTTCTCCGGCTTCAATCCTAGATCCAACATTTTCTTTTAATAGTTTCCTACTTTGGGTATGATTTGAAATTTATCTTGTTACAGTTTTCTTCTTGATGTCAGAATATTTCAGTTGACTCCATTGTTCATTTTTATAGCTTTTGTCTCATATTAATTTTTCTATCTGATCTTTCTTTAAACCTTTCCTTTGCATGCATACAAATTAAAAGTTTGTGATTTCTCACATTCCTTATCTTTGCAAATTGTGGTTAAAATGACATATTTAAGCCTTGACAACTTTTTAAAGAAAGTGACTGAAATCACATTAGCTACTGAACCCAAACTAAATATTCCCCAGACTCAACTTCCCCTTGATTTGAGCTCAAAAAGCCCATGGCTACCCCAGTCTTAATCAATATGAGGACACATATAACAGAGGGCAAGTTAAAAGGGCAAGAGACAGTGGCCAAAACAAGCTGTAGTTATATGTCATACATTTGCAAATTTCATAAAAATATATAACCATGATTGCCTTGGAAGGGGCTCATGCAAGCAAAGGACCTTGAAGATCAAGTTTCCTGAGCTTTAAGGTAAATCTACCCCTACAACTAGTATGGGTTGGAAGTCTAGCCTCTCCAAGTTAAGATTTTGGGACATCATAGTATCTTGATGGAGATAAACTATGAACTCTCCACTATCTTTCTATAATTTCTTCTCTTTTAAAAAAACTCAAAGAATTTTCCATAATACAAGTACCAATTATTTAAATTATTATAGTTTTATTGTTAAATATCATGTTCTTATATACATTCTCTTTTCTGTAAAGTTCTGATGTAAACTATTAAGAGGAGCTCTTCAATAATGAAGTTAATCAAAATGATTGAAAGTATCGATCCTGGCTATACCAAAATCTTGTCCCGTAATAAGAATATAGACTCTCAGTATTTTGGTAGCCCTTGGACTGCAAGGAGATACAACCAGTCCATTCTGAAGGAGATCGGCCCTGGGATTTCTTTGGAGGGAATGAGGCTGAAGCTGAAATTCCAGTACTTTGGCCACCTCATGCGAAGAGTTGACTCATTGGAAAAGACTCTGATGCTGGCAGGGATTGGGGGCAGGAGGAGAAGGGGACAACAGAGGATGAGATGGCTGGATGGCATCACTGACTCGATGGATGTGAGTCTGAGTGAACTCCGGGAGTTGGTGATGGACAGGGAGGCCTGGTGTGCTGTGATTCATGGGGTCGCAAAGAGTCGGACACGACTGAGCGAGAACTCAGTATATAAATAAGAAATGCTAAATTTAATTAAAATAAAATTTTAATCTTTAATTATTCATAATTAAATTTCAATCCTCCCAATGTGGGAAAGACTAATTTCCTTCTTTGAACCAAAGGGGGAAAAAAAACAAACCTGACTTCTGGTTATTTATTTTTATCTCTGAATAGCTATCAAGGGTACTTCCAAGGCATTTACTATCCTGTGAAGTTGTGGATTGCCTCTCTGGGTCCACAATTGTATGCATCTTAGGCATTTTTAAAATCCAAATCAGTGGGATATATCTAGAGGAGGATTTTAATATATATGCTGTCAAGTTGGCTGATAGTCATATGTCACTATGTTGGTTTCCATCAGCTGTCCAAAAAATAGTAAGAGTGAATAGGTGTCCTACATACAACAGAATTAGGTTTCAATTATGACATTTTCATTGACCCGGCGAATTTAAGGATTACCTCTGGATCTGTCCTATAAGCTAACAAGAAACTTGACTTTGCCAGGAAAAACAATCAAAAACAAAAAGGAAAAACCAACCTCCCAATGTAGACGCACAGTCATTTCAGAAATTTCCTCCATGGATAGTAGATGTGAGAGACTAGTGTTCTAAATATAGTCAAGAAATATAGCCAGTCAAGAAATCCAGCCCAGCGTCTCCTTATTGTTATTCAGTTGCTCAGTTGTGACTAACTCTTTGTGACCCCATCGACTGCAGCACACCAGGCTTTCCTGTCTATCACCTTCTCCTGGAGCTTACTCAAACTCATGTCCATTGAGTTGGTGATGCCATCTAACCATCCTGTCCTCTGTCATTCCCTTCTCCTCCTGCCTTCAATCTTTCCCAGCATCAGGATCTTTTCTAATGAGTCACCACTTCACATCAGGTGGCCAGCATATTGGAGCTTCAGCTTCAGCATCAGTCCTTCCAATGAACATTCAGGGTTGATTTCCTTTAGGATTGACGGGTTTGACTTCCTTGCAGTCCAAGGAAATCCAAGATACTGTTTACTGGCTAAAAGATGTACACAAAGAACAGGAGACAAATTATAGCAAGGATTTCCCTGGTGGCCAAGTGGTTAAGACTTTGACTTCTAGTACAGGGAGCAGCGGTTCAATCCCTGGGCGGAGGAACTAAGATCCCACATGCCTCATGGCCAAAAAGACCAAAACATAAAAAAAAAAAGAAAGAAATATTGTAACAGGTTCAATAAAGACCTAAAAATATTACAATATGAAAAAGTAGGTAACATTCCATTTTCACTGTTTGCCAAGCTGAGTTCTATGTGCTTCGTACACATTGATATGTTTCATCCTTAGAGCAAACCCTGTGAGATAGGTACTATTATTATCTCCATTTTACAGATGAAGAAAGAGAAGCACTTCCAATGGAAGTTTAAAACTTTTTCCAAATCACACGTCAAGTCAGTGGCTGTATTACTTCAGGTATCACTCATCGTTATTATAAATGAATCTCAAAATGTATAAAGGCTCAAATACCAAGGAGGTTCATTTCTTTCCCATATAGTAGGACTGTGATGTGAATGTTGTCATCCAGGTAGCTCTCTTTCCCACAGTCGTTCTGATTGTTGAAAGTGCTGCTGTTTTCAACAGGTAGAGTCTCAAATTACCTGGGAATTGTATCCATTCCTGCAATCATAAGAAGGAAAAAGTATGAAATAACAGATGTGTAATTTTTTTTTATTGGCCAGACCTATGACTAGCAGATACTTTTATTAACAGTTTATTGAAACTCAGCTATCTATAGATACCTAAATGCAAGGGAGGCTGGGAGATTTGCCTGTGAATCTCCTGCCACTATGACTAAGAGGTGTTGCTAACTCTATCCGTATAGTTAAGCTCTTAACCTTTATGAGCATTCTCTTACTGAACAAGCAGTGGATACTCTCCAACCCAAACCATATCAATGTTTATCAGAACAGATGAGCAGGCCCAGTAACTACCAAGTTACAAACATTTTGAGGATGACCAGAAAAAAAGAGAGAGATTGATTGCATGCCACACATGTGCCAAAGTTAGCAGAAAAGGTGCTGTGAATGTGTGCTAGGCTCTAAAGCAGCAACTTTTAAAGTATGGACGAGGGAATTCTGAAGGTGTGATCAAAACTATTTTCACAATAATACTAAACTATTGCATACTAACCTATTCACCTTCATTCTCTCATACTATACAGTGGAGTTGTCCAGAGATTACATGACATGTAATACTGCAGAAGAGTTCTCTGGTTTTCTTAATTGAAGTATAGTTGATGTACAATATTATATGTTATATGCATACAATTTAGTGATTCATACGTTTTAAAGGTTGTAGTCTATTTATGGTCTCCCCTGGTGCCTGAGACAGTAAAGAATTAATGAAGAATCCACCTGCAATGCAGGAGACCCAGGTTTGATCCCTGGGTCGGGAAGCTGCCCTGGAGAAGAGAATGGCTAACCACTCCAGTATTCTTGCCTGGAGAATTCCATAAACAGAGGAGGAACCTGGCATACTACAGTCCATGGGGTCCCAAAGAGTTGAACATGAATGAGCAACTAACACTTTCACTTTCATTCTATTTATAGTTATTATAAAATATTGACTATATTCCCTATGGTATAAAATCTATCCTTGTTGCTTATTTTTGTACATAGTGCCTTGTATCTCTTAATCCTCTACCCTTCACCTCTTCTCCCTTCCCTCTCCCCACTGGTAACCACTTATTTGTTCTGTATTGGTAAATCTGCTTCTTTCTTGTTATATATTCACTAGTTTGTTGATTCCACGTGTAAATGATAACATACTGTGTTTGTCTTTCTCTGTCTGATTTATTTCACTGAGTATAATGACTTCCAAGTCCACCCATGTTACTGCAAATGACACAATTTCATTCTTTTTTTATGACTGAGCAGCATTCCATTGTGTATATATGCCACGTCTTCTTTATCCATTCATCTGCTGATGGACATTTAGGTTGCTTTCATGATATTGCAAAAGTTGAATGTACAAACAGAGGAATTCAGGTAGTTCTGTTAAGCCGGATGTTAAAGAGACTTGCAAAACTGTAAAACAATGTCATTCTTCTTGCTAATTTTTCTGAGTTTGGAAATGTGTTTATTTTTCAAAAATATTTATGTTAACATGTTATCTATTTATTATTATTTTAGGTGAATTAATGAATACCTATTTCAAACATTCCAGTATTAAGCTCTAATCTAGTTCAGTTCAGTCACTCAGTCATCTCCGACTCTTTGCGACCCCATGAACCACGGCACGCCAAGCTTCCCTGTCCATCACCAACTTCCAGAGTTCACCCGAACTCATGTCCATTGAGTTGGTGATGCCATCCAACCATCTCATCCTCTGTCATCCCCTTCTCCTCCTGCCCTCAATTTTTCCCAGGATCAAGGTCTTTTCAAATGAGTCAGCTCTTCGCATCAGGTGGCCAAAGTATTGGAGTTTCAGCCTCAGCATCAGTCCTTCCAATACCCAGGACGATCTCCTTTAGTATGGACTGGTTGGATCTCCTTGCAGTCCAAGAGACTCTCAAGAGTCTTCTCCAACACCACAGTTCAAATGCATCAATTCTTCAGCACTCAGCTTTCTTTATAGTCCAACTCTAACATCCATACATGACCTCTGGAAAAACCATAGCCTTGACTAGACAGACATTGTTGGCAAAGTAATGTCTCTGCTTTTTAATATGCTGTCTAGGTTGGTCATAACTTTCCTTCCAAGGAGTAAGCATCTTTTAATTTCATGGCTGCAATCTCCATCTACAGTGATTTCGGAGCCCAAGAAAATAAAGTCAGCCACTGTTTCTGCTGTTTTCCCATCTATTTGCCATGAATTGATAGGATCTAGTCTAGTAAATATCAACAAATATAACCCACATAAACAAAAGCTATTTGTAATCCTGGTTTATTTGTGAAAGTATAAAGGGGTCCTGACATCAAACTTTAAGAATCAGTTCCTTAAGGCTTACTCTACTAGGAAATCATGACCATTAGTTAGTTATCCTGTACTGTGACTAATCAGTTGAGTAACTCTTATTCCTTTGGATGAGTTAATGGATCTAAAAACAGATCCATTAAAGACAGAACCGTTGTTGTAGAGAAGTGGGGATGCAAAAGTGTTGCCCCCCAATACCATAATGAGCCAGAGTTTTAAAACAGCAGCACTGTCTCATTTTAACATTGTTGTCGTACTGTTGTTTTTATTTTTAGTCAATTGCCATGTTCTTTCACTCAATAAATTTATATTGTGTTGTGATTATATTCAAAATATTCTCAGTGTTTTGTGGGTATGAAATGGCTAAGATTCTATTTCTGTCCTTAAGGATTTGCAATCTAATCAAGGAGAAAAGTGCCTATATGGTTAAACATAGGCATATGAGAAGGATGAATATATAAGCATAGTCTTAAAACTGAGTGATCACTCCATCCAAAGTGATGAAGAAAGCTAAACTACTGAATCAGAACCACAAACAAGGAGTGAGATTTTGCGATGCATGGATGGAAGAAGGATGTTTCAGCTAGAGGGCATAGCCTGAGCTGAAGTGTGAAATTAGCGGCCTGTAAAGCACGTCTACGTAGGGGTGAGCAGTTGGGTTTATTGGAGGTAGACACAGCATGTAAGCAAATAGAGGGAGATAAACCTGAAGAGCCAAAAGGATTTGAACCTTGTTTGGTACTCGGGGAAGAGTTGATGAGATAATAATAACTGTGATTTGAGATAAATCAGATTTGAGTGACAAAATGGATGTGAAGGAGACAGAAAGATAAGTCCCTTAAAACACTATTGCCCAAAACAAAAGCAAATTTAAGTCTGTTAAAACATTCTTGTCCAAAGTGCCTTTCCTAAGCATAGATTGTCCTCTAGGACAAGGTTCTGAATCTTTTGAATGTTGTACACTCCTGGTAGAGTCTTTTGAAAGTGGCATACCCTCACTTCAAATAGTAATATGTAGGATACACCCAAAAATTTGCCTGCCATTTCACATGCCCTTGAAGTCCATTCATGGGCCCATACTTCAGAATCCCCAAATTTCAATAAGATACCCATACTATACAAATATTTCTTAAGCAAACTGTGACATTCCTCAATTCCTGTGACTCAAAATTAGCTCCACAGTCCTCCTGACCTTTGACAGTTCCGCTAACTCTCGTAATCATGGTGGACTGAAGAAATGAGCCTTTTAAAAAGGAAAAAAAAAAAAATCTCTTTTTAGTCTCTTGACCTCCCTGCAGGTTTCACTGAAAATAGACACGTTCCACATGTCTTTTTTCCTCTCTCTGTTGCCGCTCCCTCCTGTCGCCCCTAATGATTATGACCTCAATGACCTTCCAGAATATCCATATGGCCCTTTCTCTCCTCAACCTAGCAGCACCATACCTGCTGCATGAGGGTTTGGATCTCATAATATTGTTCCTAAGCCTGGCCTCTCTCCCTGCCTGGCATTGTGTGCCTGCCACAAGACTGGGCTGGCTCATAAAACATCTCTTTATGTACTTTATTACTTAAACTCTTTTATTTGCCTGCAGGAGCCCTTTAACAAAATCACATTGAATTGACTTTCTCACACCAAATCAAATCTCCCTGGTCCCAGTTCAGTTGTCTTTGTCAATATGTATTTTATAAATGGAGTGAATTAACAGATGCTGTTGGAACAGAAGTGCTGGGGTAGCGTTTATGTTTTTAGTGCTCTCTCTGGGCAGATGAGTTGTGTAGGAGTGTTATACAGGTACCTCGGGATGAAAGTCATGCTCGTCTTTTCAGTGGATGTGTATTCTTAACCATTTTCTTTGACTATATTTTCAACCTCTTTATTACTCTTTTTATTCGTAGTGTTTACTTATATGGTTTTATCATTTGTGCCATCAGTCTTGGGTTTGACTTGATTATACCCCTTCATATTAAAAGACGAAAATGAAAGCCTGTCTGTCATGCTGAAAGGACAAGATTTTCTGTTAGCCAAGAGGAACTGATGATGACGTACCTTGGGAACAGATTGCTTTAGTTAGTTCTATTATCTGTGTTGTCCATGCAGTCTTAGGTATGGAACTCTGGGTTGAAACTCTTCTAGAATATGGTTCTGTTTCCATACCCTTGACTGGGACAGCTGTAGAATGAATGGCTAATCCTGTTACATAGGTGGGATTTAGGGACTTTACAGAGAGGAAAATACATTACAGAAATACATTGTGTAAGACCTGTATTGAAAGAAGAGTTCCCAGGAAGATTTCCATATGACATAATGAACTTTTGAAAAGTGTAATATATAAACGCTATGAAATACACTGCAATAATTTGGAAAATGTTTTCACCCTACCCTGTCTCAGCTTTGTGGGGGTAGTCTTAGAGCCATCTGCTGGTGAAGAAAAAATGCATTTTTTTCTTTCATGTTCTGCCATCAACTTTATGTTTGTCCTTAGAATGACTAAACACAAGTATTCTTTTTTTTTTCAACATTCTTCTAAATCTGAAATATAATCCCATGGCTTAAAATGTGGTCTCTATGGTCAATCCCAGAGTTCCACAATGATTTGTCATATTCCAGACTCTGTTTTTTGTGACTCTATTATTTTTATCTCAAAAGCATGCTAATTCTTGGGCTTTTTTTTTTAATGGAGCACTTGTTTTATAGAATTAATGATTTAGAGACTAATCAGGATTAGATATTTATAAATGTTCTCCTTTCAGCCATGGACAATAAGTAAGTGTTGGTAACATATTGGAAGTATTCATAATATTATGAGTAAAAAAATTATTTCCTTCACTATTTTTCAGTTGTATCCAATACAGTGGAAGCTATCCATTGGTTATATATGCAGTTTGGAAAACTAATATAGGTTGTTTGATCTCAAAAAGAAATATCTAATAGTTCAGTGCATACTCTACCCTCTTAATAATATCTGCACCTTGTTCAAAGAGAATCTCCACATTTGTACAAATTTAATGAAGAGCCTCTGGAAGTATAGATCAATCCATCAATAATACATGACCCATTTTGTTTTTCTTTGGGCATATTTAAAACTGTGCCTTCTCTGTGTCAAAGTTCAAAAGTCAAGTGCTCCATGTGATAAATTAGGTAGGGTCAAAAGTTATTGCAATGCAGTTTCAGAAGAGTGTCTCTGAATTTGCAGCTCATTCATGCTGAAGTGATGCACTATGGGAATTACTACCAAGCTCTGCTCGGCAACATCTGCTCTCCCTAAGTGAGTTAGTGCACGTCAGACATCTTTATGTCAGAATATTGCAGTGATGGATGCAGTCTTCAGAAAATGCTGCATAAAAATCTGGTGTGCCGTTCTGGCCATTAAGTGAAATTACTATTTAAATTAATGGCACTGTCACAGTTTATCTGTGCAAAGAATGAACGCTGATTAGGGTATTAAGTAATTAGCAATTTATCACACTGGAACAAGGTTGATAATAATTAAAGAAGTAATGGTTTACCAAAGAAACTAGAAAGGGAGTCACTTCTTGTTATGTGAGTGAAATCTTGGCTGAAAATTTTAATTCAGTGAAACAAAGATGAAGCTCTTTGTGAAAGAATGCATCTTTTTTTTTTTTCTTTTCTAGTGTAAAAACAGTTCATTATCAAAATTTTAGTTGACCTGTCAAAAGTCCCTCAGAGCGATCAGATGACTGATTAGGAGTTTGGAATTAGGTCAATGTCTGCATTTTGATTTTATACTGAAAGCATGGTGGAACCATAAAGTAATTTGGGAGTGGAGGCGGAGAATGTATTCTGCTCCCTAAAGGGCTGGTTTTCAGATTTTGATTGCTCTTTAAAATAGAAACATGAATTACTTTAAGAAAAGTGCTAGAGAAAAAAAATGACAGCAAAGAATCCAAGGTTGTATTTAAATGTCTGATCAGAAGGCAGCAGGAAAAAAACATGCACAAACAATATAAAACTTGAAGCTGTGGATTTTTTTGTGTGTGTATGTGAATTTTACCCATCGTAATCAAGACTCAGACTACAATGATAACCCTGCAGTGTATATTTTTCTGAAGAAACTTGCCCTGGAAATGTTACAAATAACTAAAATTAATACTAAAGTACAAAAAAACCCCCGCAGTTTACCTTTAAACCAATTACTTTGGACACGTATCACCTTTAAACATGGTGATGAAATGCAGTAATGATCAATGTATATTATTAATCAAAAGTTAAAATGTTTTAATATTGAACTTTTTTCAAAGTGGAAAGGTCAGTGAGAGGGTCCTTTGGAGTCATGAGTGGACAAACATCTTTCTTAAGGCATGTGTCAAATCAGGGTCTACTTTCAGTGATTTTTTTTAATAATCTAAAAAGTACTTAAAATTCATTTGTCTGTTATTAGGGGGCTATTTCATAGTGTAGGTATATGTACAGGACCAGATTAAACAATTTAGGACCCCAGGGCACTTTGAAGTTGAGTCTCTTTGTGTTATCAGTCAGGACTAATAATAAATAAACAAAATTATAATTATAAATCATTCATCACATTGCACTGCTGTGTAACTGGATATAAATTCTACTGTGATAGCCCAGTGACATGGGGTATAGGTACCTTAATTTCTAGTTTAATCTGACTCTAGAGCATTGTTTGCTTATTCAGCCATTTATGTCGATATTTTTGCTGTGTCTCTTCTATGGCAAGATCTAAATGACGTGAACTCAAGAAGTTACACTGAATTGGGTGGGAGAAAGGAGGCTCTTTGGTACTTCAGGTACATCTGTCTTTCACTGAGAAGTGTGGGTCAATGACTATCCCCACACGGTCTTTCTGCCACCACCCTGCACCTCTTACCCACATCCAGCAATGGATCTACCTGCAGCTAAAAAAAAAAATGCTGGCCAACTGGTTTACCTGATCAGTGAGCATGATCAACTGGTTTTGAACACAAATCTCTCTTAACATCCAAGGATGGCTACAGTTGCTGCTGGATTCACAAGGAGCATCTATCTGTATCTTAGACAAAGGCAGGCAGAAACTTAAAAGATGCTTAGGCAATGTCTCCAGTTCTAGGATGGTGCTCCCTCTCCACTGCCTAGCCTCTTATCCCAGAGTGCTTGGGTGACTTCTTCTCCCTTGTGAATTTCTAGAGATTTCTTCTGAGTTCCTGTGGTTTAACTACCACTTCTTCCATAACAAGATGTTATCATCACAAAATGGGCAGGTAATTCTCATGACAGAAATCAGATCATTTTTTTTTATGGAGCTTCAGAGAAGTTTGGCACCCTGCTGGATGATTTTTAGTACACTTCCTCTTGTGTGTTACCTAATTAGTGTCTAGTGCAAGAGCCCTAGACAGAAGGACCCCTCACTGTACATTTAAATCACCGTGCTAGGGAAATGCTACCTGAGCTATTGTACCATTTCAGTCTGAGTCTGACATTTTTATACCAAACTTTATAGCAGCCTCAGTTTTCTTCTCTTTTTTTAATTTCATATTCATATATAACATTTTATTGTTGCAGGGATGTTCTGTTGTGGGCTGGATTATGTGAATATGTCAGATACCATATGCTGCTCAGCTTCCAGTGGAGAGTCTAAAGCACATGTTAAAAAGAATGACCCAGTGCCAGTAAAATGCTGTGAGACTGAACTTATTCCAAAGAGCCAGGAATGCTGTAATGGAGTTGGATATAATCCTTTGAAATATGTTTGCTCTGACAAGATTTCAACTGGAATGATGATGAAGGTAATTGATAGAAAACCTCTCAGAGGCACTGATTTGACAATGGAAAGAGAAATACATTGTTCATAACTATTTTTCTAAAATAGGAATATAAAAACTCCTGTGTGCATTATTCATTTTCACATTACATCCATATTAATACCAAATGAGTTCGCTATGATTGATGTTATTGCAATGAATTCTAAAGGAATTAATAATGATTAGCTGTTCTCAGGAAGCTTTACCAGCACTTCAGATTAGTGCAGACAGAAAGTCTGAGATGCTGAAAGAGCGGGCATGGTGTTGTGGATGGAGATGAAAAGAAATTTAGCTTCTTTCCTCTAGTTCCCCAATCATAGGACTTCACTTTCTTTTAAGAGAGACTTCAGGTCCAGCAGATTCACTTAGTTGTGTTTATTTCATATTCCTAGAGACAGTGCAAGTTCAGCAAAAGCTAGCCAACCACAAAAATGAATAACCCTATGGGCATATCATTTATGTCTGTCCGTTGAGATGTTTCACATGCAGCCATGCCTTATTTGTTAGCATTAAACTTGACCCCAGACTCCAGAAACCCACCATTTTAAGGAAAGGACTAGGAACATTTATTTGTCATTCAGTTCAGTTCAGTTCAGTCGCTCAGTCGTGTCCGACTCTTTGTGACCCCATGAGTCGCAGCACGCCAGGCCTCCCTGTCCATCACCGACTCCCGGAGTTCACTCAGACTCCTGTCCATCGAGTCAGTGATGCCATCCAGCCATCTCATCCTCTGTCATCCCCTTCAATGGCTAAAAATGGCTGCTTTCATCAAAGACAATGGAAGAGATCTTGATGACAGAAGTAATTATACAATCTTTGTGTGAGCATCATGGACGTGGAATGGACCATAAGTCTTGAGAGTTTTAGGGCCCTGGCAAGCACTTTGCAGCAATGAATATTAACACATGATACTATTGAAGAGAATAGATACTTCACGGAAGTGAATAATCACACAAAATGCTCAATAAAAATAATGAGGATTTTTGTCTACAAATTTTTTTAAAAGTCGATCTGATTTCATAGCAAATAGACTTGTGGACATGGCACCCCACTCCAGTACTCTCACCTGGAAAATCCCATGGACGGAGCAGAGTGGAAGGCTGCAGTCCATGGGGTTGCTGAGGGTCGGACACGACTAAGCAACTTCACTTTCACTTTTCACTTTCATGCATTGGAGAAGGAAATGGCAACCCACTCCAGTGTTCTTGCCTGGAGAATCCCAGGGATGGGGCAGCCTGGTGGGCTGCCGTCTATGGGGTTGCACATAGTCGGACACGACTAAAGAGCCTTAGCAGCAGCAGCAGCAGCAGACTTGTGGACACAGTTGGGGAAGGAGAGGGTGGGACAAATTGAATTAAGAGAGTAACACTGAAACATATGTTACCATTTGTAAAAACGGTAGTGGGAATTTGTTGAATGACTCCGGGAACTCAAATCCGGTGTTCTGTGACAACCTAGAGGGGTGAGAGGTGAGAGGAAGGCTTGGAAGGCAGGAAACATATGT
The DNA here is from genome assembly GCF_001704415.2 of Capra hircus. Taxonomy (NCBI): domain Eukaryota; kingdom Metazoa; phylum Chordata; class Mammalia; order Artiodactyla; family Bovidae; genus Capra; species Capra hircus. The sequence goes on along the minus strand of NC_030823.1, from coordinate 17,630,704 downwards.
ATACTATGGCTGATTCATGTTGATGTATGGCAGAAACCAACACATCATTGTAAAGCAATTATCTTCCAATTAAAAATAAATAAATTTTAAGAATCGACCTGATTTGAACAAAATTTTAATTAGCTAGTTCTATGAAAGAAATATAATCAACACTATGTTTCTAAAGTTTAAGTTTATTCCAGGCCAGTGTTTTCAGAAGTTTGGACTAGGACATTTTTCTCAAGTAATATTTTTATTACTTATAAAAATACTTACTTATTACTTTTATTACCAGTCTTAACGAACTGGTAATGTTGCAAGAATATGCCTTTGAAATAAGAAGTTAGGAAGGATCTATGTAGAAAACTCTCCTTAAAGGGGCATTCATATTTGAAAAATAAAGATAGAAAACCTATTAGTTTCAGAAATGACACCATCATTCACAACTCATCTCGTGTTAGTAGCTCAGTCATGCCCGACTCTTTGTGACCCCATGGACTGTAGCCCATCAGGCTCCTCTATCCATGGGATTTCCCGGGCAAGAATACTGGCATGGGTTGCCATTTCCTTCTCTAGAGGATCTTCTTGACTCAGGAATCAAACCCAGATCTCCTGCATTGCAGGCAGATTCTTTACTGGCTGAGCCACCAGGGAAGCCTCATTCACATCTATATGTTTCAGTATTGTCCACCTCACATTTGATTCCCAGGCATCTGGTTTTGGTCAGGATGACACAGCTTCTGTTACAAGGAGACATTCAGAATATACCTGTGATGTTTTAAGGTGGCTTGCATTGGCTCTATGAAGGCCAACTAACACTTGTATTTAAAATTCATATTTAAATGGTTGTGATCAGGAAAAAAAAATTTTAAATGCTGAATAAAGCAGTATGTCATAGGTAAAACTCAATCTCTAGACTCAATTTTGTTTCCTGAAGACCTTCCTAGAGCCTTCCAACTCCTGCTCCAGTCTGGACTGGATCTCTGTGGGGTTTCTGCATGGCTGTCCCAGCCAGTTTCCCAAAGCTGTCTCTTTGGGAAATCTCTTTCCTCCTTCTCTATGTTGGTCTCCCTGTATTCTGAGCCCCAGTTGTCCCTTCTTCATGAAGAATTGACTCTCTGGGTGTAGGTACGTGAAAGGTAAATATTTTGAAAGCTTGATATCTGAAATTATTATAATTCTCCTTCCCACTGGATTGATAGCTTGTCTAGGTGTACAATTCAAAAGAAAAAGATTATTTCTACTCAGGATTTTGAATCCTTTTCTGATTTTTTTAAACTGTTACTGCTATTCCGATTCCTGTTTCTTTGTAGGAAACCATGTTGTTTTTCCCAACAATTTTTAAGACGTCCTCTTTTTTCTGCTTTTCTAAAATGTCATGACAATGTGCCTCTATGTATATGCTATTATCACCATTATTAATATTGATAATGATATACTTCTTGTGGACTTTTTCAGGGTGAAGCCTCATGATCTGCAGTTCTGGGGAATGCTATTTTATTATTTCTTTGATAATTTGCTCCCTCTTTTGCCTCTCTTTTTACTGATAAGTTGGGTGTTGGACTTCCTTAACTGATATTTTAATTTTTTTCCATCTTGTTTCTTGCCCGTTGACTCATCTTTTTCAGTGTTATAAGATATTGTCTTAACTTTATCTTTCCACCATTCTATTGATTTGTTGTGGAGTTTTTTTGGCTATCTTCTTTTTTTTTAGTTTTTGATGGCTCTTTCTTTTTTGCCAATTATTATTTATTTATGGCATCCTACTCTTATTTCATTCATGAAATGTCTTTTTTTCCCTCATTCTGAAAATATTCATTCTGTTGTTGCTTTTTAAATTGTTTGTTTGCTTTGTCCTTTGAATTATCTTGCTTGTTTGATACTATTTTTTTTGCCTATAAAATTTTGGTTTTCTCATTTATTTTATTGAAGTATAGTTGATTTACAGTGTTGTGTTCATTTCTGCTGTACAGCTAAGTGATTCAAGTGTGTGTGTGTGTGTGTGTGTGTGTGTGTGCTTTCTCATAATCTTCTCCATTATGGTTTAAGCTCATTTTCTTCTTTTCCTTGTTTTGTTTTTGCTTCCTCTGACATTTTTTCTATGTTTTTAAACTTCTTTTTTTCCATTGTAGATTGACTGACATGTTGTTATATGTAGAAATCCATTGGTGGGGAACACAGTAGGGTCCTCATTATGGCAAGATGGCTTTTTGTCAGTAAATCACATTACCAAGAATCCTCAATAGGTGTACTTAATGAAGTATCCTTAAGTGCTCCATCCTAGGTCAGGATGGGATACGTACCCAGCCACCATATGGGGAATCCAGTAGAAAGGAGGGGTTCTCACTGAGCAGGATGCAGACTTTTATTTAGTTTTCCCACTGTGGCTTATATCTTCCAAGGAACCCTCTCTAATTTTTTTTTTAAAGCTTCACAAATTATTTTCTAAGTTTCTCTCAGTTTTTTAATACTTCGCCAAATGCAGCCATAAGCACACATGTACACAGGCTCATGTACTAGCCTACGCTGTCTTGCCCAGAACAGTGAATTCAGGGGTACGTGGCTTGCTTTGACAGTCATCCCAGGGCCGAGTATTGCCAAACATTTAGCCACAGTATAACAGACCTTCTCAGATTCCCAAAACTCACTACAAATTTCTTTGCCACCACTTGCTTAACCTGAAGCCAATGCCACTTTATACTTTAGGGTTTTGTTGTTGTTATTAAGGAAACATTCAACTTCAAAGCACTAAATTATGTTTTTTCTATAACACATCGAACAATGCCAAGGTAAAAACAAATGTCCTTATGTATGGAGTGGGTGAACAAAAGGAATTTTTTTAACTTTTCGCAGGTTAGTCCAGTGTGGTTTCAGAAGCTCTCCTCCGTGCGATGTCTCAGGAACCCAAGTCCCTTCCATCTTGTGAGAAAAGGAAAAGAGTGGATGACTGTACATGTAGGGTCTTCCCTGGATGCAGAAAGCATCTCTTCTGAACATGATCACACAGATATTTCTGGTCACATGACTCCTCCTCTTGTAGTCAGACTGGAAAATCTAGTGTTCCTAGGGAGAAAAGGCAAAAATGGACATTCCTGGGCACATACCATTGTCTCTGCCACATACATCCACATCCCAAAAAATAGGTGTTAGTTCTCTTCCTTAGACTTTCTATATTCCTTTATTGTCATTTGGTTGGGCTTTAAGAGGAAGTGAAGATAAATGCATGTGTTCATTTCACCATGTTTAAGTGGAAATCCAACTATATTTTTCTGAGCAGCTTTATTTTCATGATCTTTGGGAAAATTAACTTATTTTAGATAATAGAGAGATTCAATGTAGACCACTTTTAAATAGCAAGAATGATTTTAAATAAGTTATGCTACCTATATAAAAGGAAAATGAAGTAGAACTTTGTCTTATAGAAATATTGCCTTATATCTATCTCCTGTAATTTCAGATGATGAAGTATTTCATTTTCTGAGCTTAAAGCTTACTTATACATATCAATAACTACAAAAAGCCCAGAGATTTACCAGATAAAAAGTTTACACATATAAATAATAATGATTATAATGACATTTATGAAATATTTAAATTTTATAAAACTTGGATGTAGAATACTTCTCATTGGTCAAATATTCCTAAGAGCACACAAAGCACAGATTCTCAAATTTCATATTCTTTATTTTTTCTCGAAAATTCCACCAGAAAAGTGTCAAAGCAACAATAATAAAATAATGACTTCTATTATCATTTACATTCTGTCATTTGAGTCATGCAACAAACCCATATAGCAAATTGAACTTCCATTCTTTCCCGGAAGAAGCTGAGGCTTTGAAAGTATTAGAGACTTGTTCAAGGTCACAGCACTAATAAGTTGCAAAACTGGATTATGGGTCTAAATCTGTGTCATTTCAAAGTAACTTCTCTTTCTAGTAATACAGACTGCCTTCATTTCTTTTTAAAGAATTTTGAGATAGTCACTCATGAACTAAGCAGAAGAAAATTTCATTTGAGAGTTGTAGAAACCTAGCCCACCCATGTCTAAATGAAAGTTTTAAATCTCCTCCCCCTTGCCCCCACTCTCCCCACCTCTACCACCTGACTTAGGAAACGAAAGCATGCAGAACCCTCTGCCCGGCATCCACGGAAGCCACAGCACGCTGCGGCAGGTGCGACTTCAACTCTACCAGCCACGTTTGTACTGTGATAAGAGGATCTCACAGTTCCATCAGGAAGGATTCAATGGAAGAAATATGTTCATCTGCTGAAGAGACTGTTCATACGGGAAGTGTAAACACACTCTCCTTCACAGGTAACAGAGAGGGAGCCAACCTGCCTATGGCTTAGAAAGGAGAGTGACAGGCTGTTGAAAATGCAGATTTATTTCCCTCTGACCTCATCTCTTTCCTTCACCTCGTATCAATTAATTTCATCATACTTAGGAGCCAGCTAGTTACCAGGTAATTAAAGGTACAATTTGGAACTGTACAAAGTTAGTAGTTAAAACAACTTTTAAGTCTAACTTTAAATAGGAATGTATTTTAAAGTAAGCACATAGAGAATAAAGAACGGAGGGATAAATTAGTTTTGTGACCTTTTATGGTATACACAGTTAATTTTAAATGAGCCTAATTTTCTCAAAAGTTTGAATGCAGACTTTCAACAAATGCCATGAATGAATGTTGTTAATGTTATTCTTGCAAGCATAAGAGAGGCAGAAACATGCTTGTTCATTAAGACCTGACAGCATCATTCTGAGGAGGAGACAGAGTGCTCAGTGAAATCAGTATTCCCTTTCCTCTTCAGTCCGGGTCGAGAGGCTGTGCTCTCCCATAGTCTTTTGGGGGGTGTTCCCCAAGACAGCCACCATCTTGGGAGTAAGAACCTTCATGGTTATGGAAAATAGTAATTTCTAAGCCCCATCTCGGCCTTAAAGCATTAGTCCAAAATAGTGATTCTCAGGCTTAGCTGAGTGTAGAGAAAAATGCTGTGAATTTTAGGACTATCTCCAAAATAGTTCTTCCATCTATTCACTTTTTTTTATTCAACCATTTGCTTAAGGCCGTACTTAAGTTTCTGTTTTTCGAAAATTAAATGTGTGTGTGCAACTGTGTGTATATATGTGTGTACACACATCTATTTAGAGTGAAATAGAATACAGGCAAGTGACATAATTCAAGCAAGCTAAAGTCAAATAAATTCCACTCCATTCCATCATGACTACATTGCCTGTACTAATGGCAGTTCTTGAGAAGGAAAATAATAAGGCAGGATACTGGGAGGAGAGGGAGTAGATTAGGGAGGGAAGGTAGGGGAATGAAGTTTACTGAGTATTATTTAGTTCCAGTGTTGTGCATTCTTTAAAGTATAGGTGATTTACAATGTGTGTTAAGTTCTGCTATACAGCAAAGTGATTTGGCTATGTGTGTGTGTGTGTGTACTTTAAAATTCTTTCCATTATGGTTAATCACAGGATATTGAATATAGCTCCCTGTCCTCTACAGTAGGACTTTGTTGTTTATCTCTTCTATATATAATAGTTTGCATCTCCCAACCCCAAAATCCCAACCCATTCCTCCCTCCCCCTGCCCCCACCACCACCACTTTGTGCTAGGCATTTTTAATCCTTACCTAACTTACCCTCAAAGCAATCAGGTAAGTATGATCATTTAACAGATGAGGAAACCAAAGGTCAGATCTGTAAATAAAAGTAACTTATGGGGAAAGTGAGGTTCATATCACATCATTGTCAGGAGCGGCAAACATAAGAGGACTCCACACAGTGTAGGGCTCCTTTCTGGGTGCTCTCAACCTCCTTCAGGCTGTTTGCTACACCTGAAGTGTGTTTCTTAACTGTCACACTCAAGGACAAGGTCAGAATTCACGTCTGCAGTGAAGACTTCCCAAGTCCAGCCCCCTCTCCCTTCTGTGCTCCTGTGACACGTGATCAAGCCGTTCACCACCCCTACCATGCCTCATAGGCAGCTGGACACTTGTCTCATCTCTCCCACGAAAGGAACGGCCCTGTTTACCTTTTAGATTTATCACACTGTAAACAAATAAAAAATATTTATTGTAGTGCCTTTAATTGGGAAAAGCCTCAGGATAGAAGACAGTTGGACCGCTAATCTCCTCCCAGCCCCTGTTATAGGTTTAATTCATGTAAATAAAAGTAACTTATGGGGAAAGCGAGGTTCATAGCACATCGTTGTCAGGAGCGGCAGACATAAGAGGACCCCACACTCCCAAGGAGTGTAGGGCTCCTTTCTGGGTGCCCCCAACCTCCTTCAAGCTGAAACCCTCATTTAAAACTTACTTTGTTTCCTTCTAAGATAATTCTGTACTTTTAGCTGCCTTTTTAAAACAGGGTCAAGATTTTGAAGGATTTTTGTGACATATTTGTGATAGACCTCTCCAGAAGAGAATAGTTGTTTCCAACTACTGATATAATATTGTGAGAGCTTTTAATGACCATATTTCAGATTATTTTGCCTACTGGAAAACAGTGTAAATTGAAAATGAAAAATGACAAAATTTTCTTCTTCATGAAAAAATGTAAGCATTCGAATGATGCTCAAATTCCACTGAGACCAATATAGACTAAAAAAGTCAGTTTTTTTTTAAGAGATTGGCAATTTAAACCTACCACCAGTGCTGACCAAAATTCATTTGTTCATACAATCCTTTATTTATCAAAAAAGTTTATTAAATCCTTACTAATAACCAGTCAGTATGCCAGGACAGGCAGATTCTTTACCATCTGAGCTACCAGGGAAGCCCTTCATACCAGGACCTTTAAAACAAATAGGAATTTCCATCAGGGATTTGAAGCTAATAGGAAGAGATGGGGAAACAAATATGTAATTATCTCTAATATGAGAAACGATGTGCGGATAAGTCCTATGATAGAGGTTAGCGTAGGATAATTTTGAAGAATATGACAAAGACACCTAAACTAGATTGGAGAGGTGAGGAAGGAGGAAAGACTTCAAGAGGATATTATGCCTGAGGAGAGAAGGGGAGGTGAACCAGGCAGAGAGAGAACCACATGCAAAGTATAGGAAGCAAGAGGAAGCTGAGCATGTCTGAAAAACAACAGTATCTCAGTATGGATGTAGCATGTATAAGGCAGAGAAAGTCATGGAGAAGAGGCCAGAGAGCAGGGCTCATATAATGAAGCCCTCTGAGGCCACACTAAGGAGTTCACCTTTATGCAACAATGAGTGGATAGTAAAACTTTTTAAGCAATGGAATGACACAGTTATACACACATTTTTGGAAGGATTGTTCTGTCAGCTAAAAAAAAAAAAAAGACAAATATGTATGGGACATTTCAGCAGTTAATAAGTAAATATTGAACAAACATACACCCCCTAATACCCAACACCCCCAATTATCAGAATATTAGAACCATGTAATGTATAAAATGATTTTGAGTTTGCAAGTAAAAGAGGAAAGAAGGAGAGTTTAAAAATCTGGCAAGGAACAAAGAGCTCTGAGAAATGAGAGAGATGATTGAGGAAAGGTAAAATTTCAACAAATGATTTCTTATGTGTAAACTAAAAAAAAAAAAAAAAAAGCTTTTATGGGCTGGGAATGTCTTTGAAAAACCAGCCCTTATGGGAAAATACAGGATAAGACATGAGAGAGTCAAAGGAGAATGAAATACAGTGGAGGAAAAAACAGGAGTGAAGTGTGGAGAGCTGCCATAGATAGAAATGGAAATGTGGGCTTGAAATGTACAGAATAACAGGTACTTGTAATGAGTAGTTTAATCTACTATAACAAGATATTCAAAAGTCGAGTTACTGTCTGTGGGCCAGTGGACATTCTGGGAAGCTCACTCCCACAGGGTCATTCAGGATCTAGATTCTTCATCATGCTTCCAAGCGGTACAACCTGAGTTACCACAACACCCTAGTTCTAGCCCATCAGAAGGGGATAAGAATGCAAATGCAAGGCAAGTGATTTCCTCTTTAGAAAGTGCACAAATTGCCTATGTCACTTGCCACACTCCTTCCATTGTTGATAAGTCATGTGACTACACCAAACTGCAACTTGGTGACTACACCAAGTCGCAAAGGTAACTGGGAAATGTAGACTCTGACCAAGAGGTCTCTGGACAGAAGGGAGATCTGGGAACTCAGTGGTGGTCATCACAGGTACCAGTTACCCTGAGAAAAATGAAAACAGAAATACATTTTTATAGCAATTTATATTTTATGAAGTTCTACAACATAACTTACTGAATTTTATTTTCATACTAATTCTATCAAAGAAGCAGAGTAGGGTTTATTTTAAGGAGATGCATTTAAAGAGAATGTGATAAAATAACCCAAGTAGATGGAGCTGAGAATTAACCTGCATCCAATGGAGATATGGCAGGTGGCCTGTCAGCCAAGGAGGACCTCCTCTGACCCTCCTGTCTAAGAAAGAGTTATCAGAAACTGCCGCACAAAAATACACATGTACATATTCAAAATTCACAGAATTAAGTAGAAAGCAGATTTAAATAATTAAACTTTCAAGGAATGTTTTTGCTAAATTTATAGCATTTGTACTTCCAAAGTTATTAAACCTCAAAATTGAACTAAGATGTTTCAGACACCTTTTGAGACACCATAGAATCATGTGGATGATTGTCTAAAACTTTAGCCAGACCAAAAATCTTAGCAAGTTCGCTTTGTTGTTTTAATTAGATTGGTTGGTTTGATTTTTGTTTTCTGGCTTGATGGAAGATGGAAGGAGGAATATGTAGTGCAGTATATACATGTCCGACTCTGTGCGACCCCATAGACGGCAGCCCACCAGGCTCCCCCATCCCTGAGATTCTCCAGGCAAGAATACTGGAGTGGGTTGCCATTTCCTTCTCCTGTGCATGAAAGTGAAAAGTGAAAGTGAAGTTGCTCAGTCATGTCCAACTCTTAGTGACCCCATGGACTGTATAGCCTACCAGGCTCTTCTGTCCATGAGATTTTCCAGGCAAGAGTACTGGAGTGAGTTGCCATTGCCTTCTCCGATATACAGTATGTATAATGGAGTGTGAATTCACTGTTATTCATTAAAATGGTATCATGATGTGCTAAGTTTCAATTCCTGTATCTTATAACTACATTATAATTCATATAGTAATTTAATAAACTAATATTGACAATGTAATAATTGGTAAAGCTTATAATAATAAAATTATAAAAGAATGCTGCCAAACCTGCCTCATGCAGAAGAGATCATGAACTTGGGAAGCATTAACATCTAATGTACATTAGTTGGATGCTTTTATTTTTCAATCTGTTTTCTAATGTATCCATAGCTCTCTATTCAGAAAGGTGAATTCTATTCTGTGCAATTTCATATCTCTGTGTCTTTCATATTTCTAAATATTGTAATAAACACAATGTTTGTTATGATTCAGAAAGTAAAGACATTCAAGTTTTTATTTACATACCCTGGGATTAGAACATGAGGCATTTATTTTTAACTCTTTAAAGGTTTTGACTTTCATTTTCAATAGGAAGGTAAAAAAGTTTTTTAATTTTTTGAAAAAACTTCACTGTCTGATTTTCTGTCTTTCCAGATGTGAACCTGGAGCCCTACATGATGTATGAGTATAGGATTTCTGCCTGGAATCGCTATGGGCGAGGATTCAGCAAGGCAGTTAGAGCCAGAACAAAAGAAGATGTGCCTGAAGGCGTGAGTCCCCCCAGGTGGACAAAAATGGATCATCTTGATGATGTAATAGTCTTAAGCTGGAAGAAACCTATACAGTCAAATGGTATGAAACTATTTTTAAAATTAAAATAACGTAATCCAATTAAATCCATAAGGGAACGGAAATTAGTGAGATGCATTTCATTGGCACACATCTAACCATAAAAAGGGAACTTCAGTTTTGTGGGGAAACAGTGTCAGACTTTATTTTTTGGGACTCCAAAATCACTGCAGATGGTGATTGCAGCCATGAAATTAAAAGACGCTTACTCCTTGGAAGGAAAGTTATGACAAACCTAGATAGCATATTCAAAAGCAGAGATATTACTTTTCCAACAAAGGTCCATCTAGTCAAGGCTATGGTTTTTCCAGTGGTCATGTACGGATGTGAGAGTTGGACTGTGAAGAAAGCTGAGTGCCGAAGAACTGATTCTTTTGAACTGTGGTGTTGGAGAAGACTCTTGAGAGTCCCTTGGACTGCAAGGAGATCCAACCAGTCCATCCTAATGGAGACCAGTCCTGGGTGTTCATTGCAAGGACTGATGCTGAGGCTGAAACTCCAGTACTTTGGCCACCTCATGCAAAGAGTTGACTCATTGGAAAAGACCCTGATGCTGGGAGGGATTGGGGGCAGGAGGAGAAGGGGACGACAGAGGATGAGATGGCTGGATGGCATCACTGACTAGATGCACATGAGTCTGGATGAACTCTGAGAGTTGGTGATGGACAGGGAGGCCTGGCGTGCTGCGATTCATGGGGTCGCAGAGTTGGACATGACTGAGTGACTGAACTGAACTAAATCATTCATTTGTGAATTAGCCCTCACCAATGTTTAGCCCAAAATTATTATTTTCTTTGAATCCCAGCATATATCTGAGCTGCTTTCAAATAAGCAAAGCATGTTATGGGAGGGCAAAATAGTTTTGAAAGTAAATGTTTGACAGTTGAGAGGAAATAAACAATTGACTGATTATTTATGTCAAGAATCTATCTCCTCCATAAGAGTGGGTGTAATTAAGAACTGCTTCAACATAGCAATGTAACAGCAAATTAAAATTAAATAATGCTGTATTATCCCATTTCTTCAGAACTTTCAGTTCAGTTCAGTTGCTCAGTCGTGTCAGACTCTTTGTGTCTGACTTTTTGGCTCTCAGCTTTCTTCACAGTCCAACTCTCACATCCATACATGACCACTGGAAAAACTGGTCCACCTTGACTAGACAGACCTTTGTTGGCAAAGCAATGTCTCTGCTTTTGAATATGCTATCTAGGTTGGTCATAACTTTCCTTCCAAGGAGCAAGCATCTTTTAATTTCATGGCTGCAATCACCATCTGCAGTGATTTTGGAGCCCCAGAAAATAAAGTCTGACATTGTTTCCACCATTTCCCCATCTATTTCCCATGAAGTGATGGGACCAGATGCCATGATCTTAGTTTTCTGAATGTTGAGCTTTAAGAACTCTAAGCCATCTAATTTGTTTGCAAATAGTTCAGAGAATACCACACTCAAATTCAGGCATTTGTCTGTCTCTTTTAGGTCCTATTATTGCCTACATTCTTCTCCGAAATGGAATTGAATGTTTTCGAGGAACATCACTGAGCTTCTCTGATACGGAAGGAATTCAGCCCTTTATGGAATATTCATACCAGCTGAAAGCTTGCACAATTGCTGGCTGTGCTACCAGCAGCAAGGTAAGAGGAGTTTGCCTAAACTCTGGACAGAATTGCCCAGTGTCAAGATTGTAGGAAGGTCCAGGCTATGAGTAATGTTTCCAGTGACAGAAAACAGTGTCCACCCCAATAAAGTAAGGTGTCCATATGGCATCTCAACTGAGTACCAACACTTCCATCTGAAAGGATAGATCACTGAAAGAGAGATTTATTCAAATATCAATATTTCCTTCACAAAAAGAAAAAAACTTGAACCAATATTATCCTCTTAATCCCCTTCTCCTTCACCAACCACTTTTTAGTTGGTCTTCAATAAATTCATAAAAATTCCCAAGCCATTTCTCAGTTTAAAAACAGAAATTCTATTTAAATATCATATCAACAAAAATTGCCATTTCTTGTAAAACAGAGCAAAGGGCAAAGGAGTCTGACATAGGGAAATAAAATAGTTCCAAGCCTTCTCCAACAGCCTTGACAAGAATCAGTAGTCAACTGTATGTAGGGGAATTAAAATGAGGTATCATAGGTATTTTCAAAGTATCTGGCTTGACCGATTTGTAGGTCATGGTGCCATTTTGAAAGCAAATCAGGAAACAAAAATATATATTCATTATATATATATATATATGTATATATGAATTTTACTCAGCCATAAAACATAACTAAATAATGCCATTTGCAGCAACATCAACAGACCAAGAGCTTATCATACTAAGTGAATAAGCCAGAGAAAGACAAATAACATATGATACCACTTATATGTGTAATCTAAAAGAATGGATACAAAGTCTTTTCTTTGTAAGAAAGGACATATTTACAAGATAAAAACAGTTTCACAGACATAGAAAACAAGTTTATGATTACCAAAGGGGAAAGTGGGGAGAAAGGATAAATTAGGAATTTGGGATTAACATATACACACTGCTGCTGCTGCTGCTAAGTCGCTTCAGTCATGTCCGACTCTGTGCGACCCCATAGATGGCAGCCCACCAGGCTCCCCCATCCCTGGGATTCTCCAGGCAAGAACACTGGAGTGGGTTGCCATTTCCTTCTCCAATGCATGAAAGTGAAAAGTGAAAGTGAAGTCGCTCAGTCGTGTCCGACTCTTAGCGACCCCGTGAACTGCAGCCCACCAGGCTCCTCTGTCCATGGGATTTTCCAGGCAAGAGTACTGGAGTGGGGTGCCATTGCCTTCTCCGCATATACACACTACTATATATATAAAATAAACAAGGACCTACTGTATAGCATAGGGAGCTATGCTCAATATTTCATAATAATCTATAGAGGAAAGAATCTGAATAAGAATATGCACACACACACATATATGTATATAACCGCGTCACTTTGGTGTATGCCTGAAACTAACACAATTCAGTTTGTTTTTTTTTTAAGAAAAGTTAAAAGGAAAGAATGATTAACATTTTTAAAGCTTTCACAAATATATTTCAGAGGAGGAGAAGATAACAGAATGATTGTTGTTCAGGCACTCAGCCATGTCCGACTCTTAGTGACCCCATGGAAGGGAAGAGGCCCTTCCAAGAGCCCCACGCCAGGCTTCCCTGTCCTTCACTATCTCCCAGAGTTTGCTCAACTCATATCCATTGAGTTGATGATGCCATCCAACCATCTAATCCTGTCACTCACTTCTCCTCCTGCCTTCAATCCTTCCCAGCACCAGGGTCTTTTCCAGTGAATCAGCTCTTTGCATCAGGTGGACAAAAATTTGGAGCTTCAGCTTCATCATCAGTTCTTCCAATGAATATTTAGAACTGATTTGACTGGTTTGATCACCTTGTAATCAAAAGGATTCTCAAGAGTCTTTTTCAACACCACAGTTCAAAAGCATCAATTCTTCGACTCTCAGCCTTCTTTGTAGTCCAATTATCCCATTCATACATGACTACTGGATAAACCATAGCTTTGACTATATGCACCTTTGTCAGCAAAGTTATGTCTCTGCTTTTTAATGTGCTGTCTAGGTTGGTCATAGCTTTTCTTCCGAAGAGCAAGAATCTTTTAATATCATGACTGCAGTCACCATCTGCAGTGATATTGGAGCCCAAGAAAATAAAGTCTGTAACTGTTTCCATTGTTTCCCCATCTATTTGCCATGAAGTGATGGGACCAGGTGCCATGATCTTAGTTTTCTGAATGTTGAGTTTTAAGCCAGCTTTTTCACTCTCCTCTTCACCTTCATTAAGAGGTTCTTTTGTTCCTCTTCACTTTCTGCTGTTAGGGTGATGTCATCAGCATATCTGAGCTTATTGATATTTCTCCCAGCAATTTTGATTCCAGCTTGTGATTCATCCAGCCTGACATGTCATATGTTCTATGCATAGAAATTAAATAAGTAGGATGACAATATACAGCCTTGATATACCCCTTTCCCAAATTTGAACCAGTCCATTGGTCCATGTCTAGTTCTAACTGCTCCTTCTTGACCTGCATAGAGGTTTCTCAGGAGGCAAGTAAGGTGGTCTGATATTCCCATCTCTTGAAAATTTTTCCACAGTTTGCTGTTATCCATACAGACAAAGGCTATAGCATAGTCAATGAAGCAGATGTTTTTCTGGAATTATCTTGCTTTTTCTATGATCCAACAGAGGTTGGCAATTTGATCTCTGGTTCCTCTGCCTTTTCTAAATCCATGTTGTACATCTGGAAGTTCTTGGTCACATACTGTTGAAGCAATTTTATTTGGTACTTTAAGTGAAAGTGTCTATAGTCAGAAGCTGGATTAAGAAGTGACTGAAATTTGTTGGAAAGATCTATGGAGGAAGTTGAAGCAATGAGTTTGAATATGGTCATTTAAGAATAGACAGAGGGACAAAAACCAAAAACCGTAGACGACCAGCCACCTTGAGGGAGCTACTAAATGAAAAAAGGAAAAGGTAATCAAACAATTTGGGAGGAAAATAAGGAAAGAGCCATTTCACCAATGCCAAACTAGTCAGAGGAAATGCAGTTTTCCTATGGTTTAAACTTGAGAAGCTCAGCATCTTTGAACACTGTGGAAGAACCATCCAAATACAATTTTCATTCAGACCTATCAGTTGCGCCCCGCCATCTAGACAGATGGCAGCTGATTGGCCCAATCAAAAATTATGGTCCAAAGGGTCCTAGAACCATTCTGCTTTTCACATAACACATCTCCTTCCTACCAGATGCCAAAACAATGTGTGAGAAAGCAAAATCAGACTTAATTCTGTGAAAAAACAAAGGCAGCCAATTTTTCCACCCAAATATACTTTGATAATGTTGAGCAAATCACTGGTTGATTTACCTTTTTTTTTCTTCTCACTTGGTTCTCTTTTAGAACATTGGTGCAGACACTATAAAGTCATCCTGGGTATCATAGGAGGAAAGGCTGGGTATCATACCAAAAAGGCTGCCCATTTACACTGTTCAAAGTATATTATATGCAAGCAAGTTCAGATGTGGGTTTTGCTCCAAATTTACTGGTGCTTAAAATGTACAAAATCAGGCTGTTAAAATGCAAAGACACCGATGGGCCATATGGAAGAGAGTTATCAAGAGTTCTCTAGTAAGACAGTCTGCCAGCCAGATTTTACTTGTTTAAACTGAGGACTGCACTCTGCCATCAAAACTGTTGTTGAACCGTTGTGATAAATGGTAGTCGAAGACTTAGGAATACATTCAAGGTCAGATTTCATTGTTTGAATAGGATGGTAGAGAAAGAATTTTAAAAAGAGGGACTGCTTCTCTAAGCCCAGCTAATGATATGCCAAGCTAAGACAACATTTTAAAACAAAAGTGACATTCTCATTGATCAGAATACCTAGTGTACTATTTCAAGAAATTGCTGTTTAATTCCTGCGTTTTCAGGTCGTTGCAGCTACCACCCAAGGAATCCCGCAGAATATCCCTCCGCCTAGAGTCACGGCCCCCAGTGCAGAGGCTCTGCATGTGAGTTGGCATGTCCCTCCGAAGCCAAATGGCGTCATTAAAGAGTACCAGCTCAGGCAGGTTGGGAAAGGTCTCATCTACACTGACACCACTGACAGGAGGCAGCATACGGTCACAGGTAAAAAAAAAAAAAAGAGGAAAACCTACCGGAAGAGTCTGTCACTGTGGTTAGGGGGGCAAAGCCTCCCAGGGGTGTGTGTTTGATATATGAGGTCACTTCGAGAGGACGTGTTCTCTTGACATATGGTCAGGTCCCACTTATCCATGCTAATAGAAGAGCCCACACTGGCAGCAATAAGCTACAACAGCAGATAACTTCAGAAATAATTTATATTTGGCTTTGATATGCATTATGTGTAGGGTTTTTGCATCAGTATTAAGGTTTGTGTTTTTTTTTTCCCCCAGACTAACAGTAAGATGCATTTTCATTCCCCAAGGATATACTGGTAGTTAATGGGGCTAGGAGAGCCAGGAATGTACTTGAAGGAAGGAGAAAAATCAACCAGAGGCTAACATTTATCTACTGTGTGGGTAATTAATACACAGAATAGTTAACAGTTGACTGGTTGTGACAGTTTGTTGTTATTATTAACATTAATTAATAGTAATTGTATTATTTTGTTGCTTATTATAACGTATTATAATTAGCTTTAATAATGTAGTAATAGTACAGTATTATAGTATAGTGTCAGAAATTACTAGCAGTGATTATAATAATAATTAACGTGTTTTAGTCTGAATGTCAGTCCTGAATAAAAGCAATTTCTGATTTACCCAGTCTAAGTCAGCTTTGCTGATACACCCTCACATCACCTTGTTTTATTTTCACCACAGACCTTTCATTGCCTGACAGTGTTTGCTTTTTATTTGACTTTTTTGTCCTGCTCCTTTGGAATATTTCTACCTACTTCAATCCCATGCCTTGAGCTCCCAGAACAATCCATGACACAGCAGTAGGTGCTAAATAAATGTTTGAGAATAAGTGAATTTAATATGTTGAATACTGTCCTAAGCCTTGGCATTTACTGTTTAATTTGATCCTCATCACAAACCTATGGGGAAGAGAGAATTATTACCCTCATTGTATAGAATAGAATGCTTCAAGAGAATTAGTAACTTAGCTCATCATTTGAGTCATCCCAGACAGCTGTGTAAATTTGTTTAGTTTCTGAGAACACAAGCAGAAGTTTACAAACTTTCACTCTTTCCCTATTGTCAGAACCTCCCAACTCCGCCCAACCCTTCCCACCCAGCACCCCACCCCTACCCCTGCCTCAGTCTTCCTGAGTGAATGAATGCCTTCCTTCCATTGGACCCTATACTTAGCAGGGTACATTGATACCAGGGATGATGAAACTCACACAGACGTGCAGGAAGGCCTGGAAAAGCAAGCCTGATTTTTCCTTAGAGGAGATGCAGGCTGTGCTATACAGGTGGAAAAAATAAATTCATCATGATTTACTCTTAACTGGACAATTCCCTGACACACAGCAAGCACTCACTGACAGATGTCCACTGTTTTCCAGAAGTGCCATAAGCCTACAGAAGGTGCTTAATAAAATATTTGCGGACTAGCACATTGCAATCCTGATCTGAAGATCCTGAGCTAAGCTGATGATAATGG
Organism: Capra hircus; assembly: GCF_001704415.2. NCBI lineage: Eukaryota > Metazoa > Chordata > Mammalia > Artiodactyla > Bovidae > Capra > Capra hircus. Next base: position 17,613,788 of record NC_030823.1, on the reverse strand, counting down.
GGTTCGGAAAGCCGTCATCCATTTAGATGATCAAATTTGTTCCTTATTTCAGTAAAAATGAAAATCATCACCAGTAATTAAAATGATGTTATTTTCCATGATAAAAACTTACATGTATATGGTGATTTTAAAGAACCACTGCATTTTGACTCCTGTGATTCTCATCGCAGCCTTGTAAGTGAGGGATGTTTTAAACACATGACTGACCAGGGAATTTTTGCAGAAACTAATGCCTGTAGCGTTAGTACATCTCTGGTCAATAATGTGTTAATATCCACATTGGGAAAATGAAGGTGAAAACTGGCCTACTCGGGGTGCCCAAGGCATTGACTGCTTCCATCTATAAGGAAATCAGAATATCATTTCATTCAAAAAAATAAAAGACATGTAACCTGCTTGTTGTGTTCTAGATAGTATAGTAAGTGCTCCAAAATTAGACTGCTGCTCTTGAGAAGCTCCCGATACTAGTGGCGAGTTAAGGACTAGCTTGTATAGTGCTTGCTGCTCCAACAGAACTCTGTACCGAATGGGGTAGAAGAAATCAAAAGAATGACTTAGAAAGGCCGTGGAATGTTCATTTACAGAGTTTTGAAAGCAAAGTTAAGGTCAATGAAGACTTTGTAGCGATAAAAGTTTCACCATAAACTGGGATACAAGGATGAAGAATTCTCTTCCTACAGAATCTGTATACTCAATCAGCATAGGCTTCGAACTCTTGCCAGCTGTAATGGTTTCCATTTTTAGAAACCAACAGTTACATGCCAGCAGACCAAATTCAATTGCATTGTTCAAAACAACAGAATTGATAACGTTCTTAATTATAAAATAATTGCAAAGATTTTTGTTTAAATACTTTCACTCCACCAGTTATTCTATTATCATTTTTATGACCTTTTTCACGTTGCAGAAGATTTTATGTGCATAACTTAATGTGAAAGTTCCTCTTTTATTGGGATAAACATTTTGAAGTTTTTCCACCTAATTTGAGTTCTTTTAAGATTATAAAAGGGAAAAAAAATCTGTTAGAATTAATTTCATCCATCCCTCTGTATAATTTTAGACAGATTAGGAAGGTACTTCACTTGGACAATATAGTCCTAAATAGATTTCTTTGTTAAATGAGTAAATATACCTGTATTCAAAAAATCCTTACTAAGTATACCCTTACATATGTAGTTCCTATGGGACAGGTGTGGTGCTTGGCATTAGAAAATCTGAAACTCAAGACTTGTGTAGTGTTCACACATTTTATCTGCCAGGGAAAATTCAGTTCCATGGTTAGTTGACTGATCAAATTCAGTAGGGAACTATTTTATGATGGGAATGACTGTTTTATTGAGTTTATGAAATGAACTAAAATAATCAAATTTATTTCACATTCAATCTCAAACATTTGATTGAAGAGCTGCCCCAACCCCCTCCAGAGATAAAGGTTTTGATTTTTCTCATCATTTCCAAAACCGCGGCATTCCCTGAGTCACAGTCAAACACTGATGAAGCTGTAGCTCTAGTCATCCAGGAACCTGAGAATCTAGGTCCCTAGATATGACAGAAGGGAAAGAGGGCACCTAGCACCAGCCCCATTGTCTCCATGCTTATTTTTAATTACCTCAAAGCTTTAGAAACATGATCCTGTAAATGCTTTGTGGGAATAGAGGCAAATGCACTCATCATGTGAAATCCATAAATTGCTTATAATCCTCTCAAGATGTTAAAAAAAAAAAGCATTAAGTAATTGAAGACAGGAAGTCCTCAGTTAATTATTTAGAGGTGTTATCAATGCTCTAAGTAAACCAAGGCGCTTTCTGCTATCTCACTGAGCCCAGTACCATGGGGACCAAGGGTAGCAGCCATCATCTTCTCAGATTCGCTAATGCAAACAGCGCGTGGCAGCTTGTCAATAAAAGACCTTTTCATATCATTTATTACTAGACATGCCCACCATCCTGCTCAGAGCAAATGGGATGTCAGCGATGGCATTGTTTCACTTTGGGTTGCCACACTTGAAACGTGGACCTCCTAATGTGGGCATCGGGGTAGAGGAGAGGGGGGAAAGGATTAACGAAATGATTAGGGACACGGAGAACAAAATGAATTAATCATGCCCTCTTTAGCAGCAGACATGATAAGGGCTTATGTGTCTCTTAACTCTGGGGGAAATGTTTTCCAAATAATTCATTGAAAGTTGCTCATCGTTTCATTTCATTGAAAGGGAAGAGTTACCAGCCTTAAGTTAACAAGGAAAGAATAATCTGTCTCCCTTTCTCATACTATTAGAAACGTGTAGAAACCTTCTGTGATAAAATAGCATAAATCCTACCAGGGCTAACTGTAGCAGAAAGTGTACTACTAATGTACTGAAAAAGATATAGTACATATCACTTTTGAAACAAAGAAAACATAGTTTGACCATCCATATTCCAAAATGTGGACATTTTTTACATGGAGATTTTTACATTTAGGTAACTCCATCATGTGTTCCCATAGTATCCTACACTTGACTCTCATGGTATGTATTATGCTTCATTGAATATCCTTTTACTTGTCTCTACTCCTCAACCAGAAGTTAAAGCTTTTTTTAAGAACAGAGGCAGCAGCTTCCTTTAGCCATTGTGTTACCTGTACTGTGACCTATCCCAGTAACTAACAGACATTAAGTGTTTTGAAAATGCTTATTGAATGAATAAATGTTGAGTAGTAAACTCTTGGGTTGGCCAAAAATTTCATTCCAGTTTTTCCATTACAGCTTACAGAAAAACCCAAACAAAAATTTTGGGCAACCCAGTAGTATCTGAACTAGATTCCATGATTGGTTGGATATAAAAATCACAGTCAGACACAGCTAAAGCTCAGGATGGGTGACACAATCTGCAAAGCCCAATGCAGAATGAAAGCATGGGGCTCCTTTGTTCAAAAATCATTAAGAATTTCAGGATGATGAAAACTGACCCACGCTCAGGATCCTTCTAAGCATGGTCTGAGGTTACTATATAGCTTTTGTGCCCTGGTCTCTGGCAGTTTGAATTTATTGGCAGTAAACTTCTTTTTTAATTATATTAGAGTATAGTTGATTTACAAGGTTGTATTGCTTTCAGGTATACAGCAAACTGATTCATACACACACATATATACACATATATCCATTCTTTTCCAGATTCCTTTTCCTTATACGTTATTACAAAGTATTCAGTAGAATTCCCTGTGCTATACAGTAGGTCCTTGTTGATTATCTATTTTATATATAGTAGTGGTCACTATAAACAAAGCTATTGGAGGTGATGGAATTCCAGCTGAGCTATTTCAGATTCTAAAAGATGATGCTGTGAAAGTGCTGCACACAATATGCCAGCAAATTTGGAAAATTCAGCAGTGGCCAAAGGACTGGGAAAAGTCAGTTTTCATTCCAATCCCAAAGAAAGGCAGTGCCAAAGAATGTTCAAACTGTTGCACAATTGCATTCATCTCACACAGTAGCAAAGTAATGCTCAAAATTCTCCAAGCTAGACTTCAACAGTACACGAAGTAAGAATTTCCCGATGTTCAAGCTGGATTTAGAAAAGGCAAAGGAACCAGAGATCAAATTGCCAACATCTGTCAGATCATAGAAAAAGCAAGAGAATTCCAGAAAAACCTCTGCTTCACTGACTATACTGAAACCTTTGACCATGGAAAAATGGACTGGTTCCAAATTGGGAAAGTAGTTCATCAAGGCTGTATATTGTCGCCATGCTTATTTAACTAATATGCAGAGTACATCATGCGAAATGCCAAGCTGAATGAATCATAAACTGGAATCAAGATTACCGGGAGAAATATCAGTAACCTCATATATGCAGATGCCACCACCCTTATGGCAGAAAGTGAAGAGGAACTAAAGAACCATCTGATGGAAGTGAAAGAGAAGAGTGTAAAAGCTGGCATGAAAATCAACATTCAGAAAAACAAAGATCATGGCATCCGGTCCCATCACTTCATGGCAAATAGATGGGGAAACAATGGAAACAGTGATAGACTTTATTTTCTTGGCCTCCAAAATCACTGCAGATGGTGACTTCAACCATTAAATTAAAAGGTGTTTGCTCCTTGGAAGAAAAGCCATGACCAACCTAGACACCATATTAAAAAGCAGACATATTACTTTGCCAACAAAGGTCCATCTAGTCAAAGCTATGGTTTTTCCAGTCATCATGTTTGGATGTGAGAGTTGGACCATAAAGAAAACTGAGTGACTGAGGAAACCAGAATTGAAAGAGACACATGTACCCCAATGTTCATCGCAGCACTGTTTATAATAGCCAGGACATGGAAACAACCTAGATGTCCATCAGCAGATGAATGGATAAGAAAGCTGTGGTACATTACACAATGGAGTATTACTCAGCCGTTAAAAAGAATTCATTTGAATCAGTTCTGATGAGATGGATGAAACTGGAGCCAATTATACAGAGTGAAGTAAGCCAGAAAGAAAAACACCAATACAGTATACTAACACATATATATGGAATTTAGGAAGATGGCAATGACGACCCTGTATGCAAGACAGGAAAAAAGACACAGATGTGTATAACGGACTTTTGGACTCAGAGGGAGAGGGAGAGGGTGGGATGATTTGGGAGAATGGGAATTCTAACATGTATACTGTCATGTAAGAATTGAATCACCAGTCCATGTCTGACGTAGGGTGCAGCATGCTTGGGGCTGGTGCATGGGGATGACCCAGAGAGATGTTGTGGGGAGGGAGGTGGGAGGGGGGTTCATGTTTGGGAATGCATGTAAGAATTAAAGGTTTTAAAATTTAAAAAATTAAAAAAAATTAAAAAAAAACAAACTTATAAAGGGAAAAAAAATAAAACATTGGTTTAATATAAAAAAAAAAGAACTGATGCTTTTGAACTGTGGTGTTGGAGAAGATTCTTGAGAGTCTATTGGATTGCAAGGAGGTCAATCCTAAAGGAAATCAATCCTGATTTTTTATTGGAAGGACTGATGCTGAAGCTGAAGCTCCAATACTTTGGCCACCTGATGGGAAAAACTGACTCATTGGAAAAGACCCTGATGCTGGGAAAGATTGAAGGCAGAAGAAGAAGGGGACTACAGAGGATGAGATGGCTGGATGGCATCACCGACTCATTGGACATTAGTTTGAGCAAACTCTGGTAGTTGTGATGGACAGGGAAGCCTGGCATGCTTCCATAAGGTCACAAAGAGTTGGACGCAACTGAGCAACTGCACTGAACTGATATAGTAGTGGGTATCTTTAACTGAAACAAGATGAAAACTGGGATGGCTATTGTGTCCTCAGAGCAGCTTCAGAAGCTCTGATGTCATGCATGATACTCTGGGCTGTTTTCCCCCACTACCACCTGACCACTGGCCATCAAGCATCAGACCTGTGAAAGTAGATGTGAGAATTCATTTTATTTTCATTTTTCAAATTCCAAGGAGCCTAAATACTTGGCAAAAAAAATGGCACAACATCAACCACTATTTCTTCTTCTCTTTTATCATTCTTACAGATATAATATTAGAGCCAAAGCATTATATGCATTAGCTATCTAGACACCAGTATTTAAAGGAAAAAAAAAATCCCTTGGAATCCCAGATATTCCAAGCTACTTTGGGCAATCACTACTTCTGTTTCATTCCCAGCAGTTCTATCCAGTTTCCTTCTTCTCTGAGATGTATGTCTTTGTTGTGGATCATTTAAGCATCAGACTTTGCTGCTACCTGATGCCACATTTTGTTCTAGAGAAGATTCTGATTGAAAATGTAGGATAAAAGAGGCTTTGGTCTAATACAACACCAAACTCCAAGGCAGAAAAATATTTGTTAATACAGTGATACAAAAATCAAAAGCAAGGGTCTTTCTTTCTGGCTTACTTCACTCTGTATAATAGGCTCCAGTTATGCGAGACAGCAGAAGAGACACAGATGTATAGAACAGTCTTTTGGACTCTGTGGGAGAGGGCTAGGGTAGGATGATTTGGGAGAATGGCATTGAAACAAGTATAATATCATATATGAAACGAATTGCCAGTCCAGGTTCGATGCATAATACAGGATGCTTGGGGCTGGTGCACTGAGACGACCCAGAGGGGTGGTATGGGGAGGGGGGAGGGAGGGGGGTTCAGGATGGGGAACACGTGTATACCTGTGGCGGATTCATGTTGATGTATGGCAAGACCAATACAATGTTGTAAAGTAATTAACCTCCAATTAAAATAAATAAATTTATATTTTTTTAAAAAGCAAGGGTCTTTTCTTGGATTATCTTATTAATATTTTTCATGTTAATACATTTGGAAAGAGAGCCTGCCAAATTAGTGACTCATTCAGGAAGTGTCTTGTAATGAATCTGATCACTGTGATACTAGGGAGAGGAGCTTAATCTCTGGTGTAGAATTACACATTAAATAGAGAATTAAGAATGCAAATAAGCTTTGTAGCAAGTAGTCAGAATTGAAAGTTCTAAGTTATTCCACTGGTATTTGCAAATGCAAGAGCCCCCTAGTTTTGATGTTCTGATGTCTGGTTCATATGAGACATCAACTGAACTCATACGTCAAAGCCTTGATGCAAGAAATGGACAGTGCCAATGGCTGCTCTCAGAGAGGCAAGAAATTGGCTTGACTAAGAGGGATGGACACTGTTGAGATCATGATGGATGATACTATTAGGGAAGAGGGACCCTAGCTTGTGGGCTCCTGAAATATTTTACAATCAAATTTTGTGACACAAACCATAATTTAAATGCACATTTGGTGTATCTAAAGTGATTCCATGATCCCTTGGGATACCAGTTTTCAAATATCTCAATTTTCACGTGGAATCAGGTTAATCCAAAGTCGAGCCTTGACATAGCTCTACTCATCACAGTGAATGCTGGATGTTCCTGGGAATCTCCACGAGCAGAAATGTTCTTGGGTGAGGGAGGGGAGAATCATTTAATGAGATCCCAAGCAGGTGGAGGCAAAAGACAGCTCTTTTCAACAGTAAAACTAGATATGTGGTTCACATGGGCTGGGGCAAGCATCTAGTTTGGATGAACTGGTGCCAGGACAAGTAACTGCCCACAGAGTGGGCAATACCTGGTAACCACCTAACAAAAGCTTTTTCAAGTAATTCAGGCCTCTCAGCACTTGAACTAATAACTAACCAAGTTGACTGAGGAACTTGTGAAATTACATATTCTCTAGGATTATTTGGTAATTCTTCGGAAGAATAACAGATGATGTTTAGAACAACGGAATGACTATTTTGAGGTAGCACTAGCTATCTGAAACTGTAATGAACAAAAAGCTTTTTCGTGACTGCCTGGAGATTAAACACAAGAAACAAGCTGTTCTTTATAGAGTACATCCAATATAACTTACAGAGCTATGAGTTTTGTTTTCCAAATCATCTTTTTATGATCCATAGGCAGACTTTTTGCAGTCTTTTTAACACATATTTACTCTTGAAAGGAATGTTACTTGAAAGTGTAATTGTAATGAGTTTGGTTATAGTATGCCCCTTTCCTTTAAAAGAGAACATGATTCCCTGTAGGGAAATTCAGGTAATTTGCAGCCACAGTAATCTTCACTCTACTGAAATGTTAAATACTTGGCTTTTCTCCATGCGTTTGTCTTTCTCTGTTCTACAGCCGCTATTTCTTACTCTTTTAATTCAATGCTGAGCAGTTGAATGATGTTTTCTTTTCTCCTTCTACTCTTTGACTTCAGGATTAAGTTACAGTCAGAACGGTTCCTTGGAGACATCTCTTTATTTCCCTCTTCTCATCCTGATCAGTTCATGAGTAGCTTTCAATTGGTGTGCCCTTTTCACTGCCTGTTGCTAATATTTCAAATATATCTCATTTTAAGGACTACCAATAAGGGCTTCCTTAAAGTGACAGCAAATTCCAGTTGAAATGTGTTGATTTTATTGAGTTTTACAGAGTCAAATATATGAAAGGTCATCCAGGTCATGTAAATCATCTATGCCTCATGGCAGTCCACACTTGACTTACAGACTATTGGAACCAAATCTGTTAGTAAATCAATCTTCTAACAATAGGAAAAATACAAGACCTAAGAAATTGTTGTTCAGTCACTAAGTCACGTCTGACTGGTGAGTGAGTAATGCTATCTAACCATCTCCTCCTCTGTTGCCCTCTTCTTCTTTTGCCTTCAGTATTTTGCGGCATCAGAATCTTTTCCAGTGAGTCAGTTCTTCGTATCAGATGACCAAAGTGTTAGAACTTCAGCTTTAGCAGCAATCCTTCCAATGAATATTCAGGGTTGATTTCCTTTAGGACTGGCTGATTTGATCATCTGGCAGTCCAACGGACTCTCAAGAGTCTTGTCCAGCACCACAATTTGAAAGCATCAATTCTTCAGCACTTAACTTTCTTTATGGTCTAATTCTCACCTTTGTACATGGCTACTGGACCTAAGAAAAGAATAAACAAATGTTGGCTGCATCTGTTGTCTTCTTTCATATTAGCCTGTGGTTCAGTTAAGCAGTCCTGTGCTCACAGTTTATATATATGGGAACTGAGGTCAATAAGCTGGCCTGTGGTAGTAGCTGATAGGTAGATAAGGATTAGACCCAGAGTCTGACTTCAGACTGCTAAGCTGAGTCTTCCTCTGTACATGAATTGTGCTCATATTCCAAATGAAAATATTCAAATACTTAGCCCCATGTGGATTTTTAATATTACCAGAAGTGTTACTAGGCTTTGAAGGATCTGTGTCATTTTACTTAGAAGCCTCATAGGATGGATCCAACTGCTCCGGCTCACATTTTTCAGCCCAAAAAGAAAAGAAAGAAAGTGAAGTTGCTCAGTCGTGTCTGACTTTTTGCAACCGCATGGACTGTAGCCTACCAGGTTCCTCCATCCATGGGATTTTCCAGGCAAGAATACTGGAGTGGGTTGTTATTTCCTTCTCCAGGAGATCTTCCCAACCCAGGGAGTGAACCTGGGTCTCCCACATTTTGGGCGGACGCTTTACCGTCTGAGTCACCAGGGAAGTCCCAACTGCCCAGAATTGCATCCTGACCTCACCCTTTCTTATCTCTGTTAGCAGAGGTGAGTTCCTTCATCTCTCTATGCTTTGGCTCCTGTTATCTGAGCAGAGAACAGCAGTTCCTCTGGGAGTAATTGTCTTACTCCCCAAGGGCTTTAATGGTGTCAGTTGATGTCTAGGAAGTACATGGAAGAAGGCCTGCAAGTAGTAAATATTAAGTAAACTGTAGTTTCAGTATACACATCTGAATGCAGAGTTCCAAAGAATAGCAAGGAGAGATAAGAAAGCCTTCCTAAGTAATCAATGCAAAGAAATAAGGGAAAACAATAAAATGGGAAAGACTAGACATCTCGTCAAGAAAATTAGAGATACCAAGGGAACATTTCATGGAAAGATGGGCACAATAAAGGACAGAAACTGTATGGATCTAACAGAAGCAGAAGATATGAAAAAGAGGTGGCAAGAATACACAAAAGAACTATACAAAAAAGATCTTCATGACCTAGATAACCACAATGGCGTGATCACTCACCTAGAGCCAGACATCCTGGAGTGTGAAGTCAAGTGGGCCTTAGGAAGCATCACTATGAACAAAGCTAGTTGGAGGTGATGGGATTCCAGTGGAGCTATTTCAGATCCTAAAAGATGATGCTGTGAAAGTGCTGTACTCAATATGTCAGCAAATTTGGAAAACTCAGCAGTGGTCACAGGACTGGAAAAGGTCAGTTTTCATTCTAATCCCAAAGAAAGACAATACCAAAGAGTGTTCAAACTACCACACAGTCACACTCATTTCACACTCTAGCAAAGTAATGCTCAAAATTCTCCAAGCTAGGCTTCAACAGTACCCGAACCGAGAACTTCCAGATGTTCAAGCTGGATTGAGAAAAGGCAGAGGAACCAGAGATCTAATTGCCAACATCTGTTGGAGCAGAGAAAAGCAAGAGAATTCCAGAAAACATCTGCTTCATTGACTGCACTAAAGCCTTTGACTGTGTAGATCACAACAAACTGTGGAAATTTCTTAAAGAGATGGGAATACCAGGCCACCTTACCTGCCTCCTGTGACAGCCGTATGCAGGTCAACAAGCAGCAGTTAGAAATGGACATAGAATGATGGCTCCATATTGAGCAAGGAGTACATCAAGGCTGTATATTGTAACCTTGCTTATTTAACTTTTATGCAGAGTACATCATGCAGTATGGCAGACTGGATGATACAAGCTGGAATCAAGATTGCCGGGAGAAATATCAATAACCTGAGATATGCACATGCTACCACCCTTATGGCAGGAATTGAAGTGGAACTAAAGAGCCTCTTGATGAAAGTGAAAGAGGAGAGTGAAAAAGCTGGTTTAGAACTCATCATTCAAAGAACAAAGATCATGGCATTTGGTCCCATCACTTCATGGCAAATAGATGGGGAAACAATGGAAACAGTGGCAGACTTTATTTTCTTAGGCTCCAAAATCACTGCAGATGGTGCCTGTGGCCATGAAATGAAAAGACTCTTGCTCCTTGGAAGAAAAGCTATGACAAACTTAGACAGCAGTATCGAAAAGCATAGACTTTACTTTGCCAAAGAAGATCTGTATTGTTAAAACTATGCATATTCCATTATGGATGTGAGAGTTGGACTATAAAGAAAGCTGAGTGCCAAAGAACTGATGCTTTTCAACTGTTGGAGATGACTCTTGAGAGTCCCTTGGACTGCAAGGAGATCAAACCAGTCATTCCTAAAGGAAATCAGGCCTGAATATTAATTGCAAGGACTGATACTAATGCTGAAGCTCCAATACTTTGGCCACCTGATGTGAAGTACTGACTTACTGAAACGAATCACCAGTCTAGGTTTGATGCAGGATACAGGATGCTTGGGGCTGGTGCACTGGGATGACCCAGAGAGATGGTATGGGGAGGGAGGTGGGAGGGGGGTTCAGGATTGGGAACACATGTACACCCGTGGCGGACTTATGTTGATGTAAGGCAAAACCAATACAGTATTGTAAAGTAAAATAAAGTAAAATAAATGAAGAAAAAGACTCTGATGCTGGGAAAGATTGAAGGCAGGAGGAGAAGGGGACAACAGAGGATGAGATGGTTGAATGGCATCACTGACTTGATGGGCATGAGTTTGTGCAAGCTCCAGGAGTTGGTGGTGGACAGGGAAGCCTGGCATGCTGCAGTCCATGGGGTCCCAAGGAGTTGGACACAAAGAGTTGGACCGAACTGTAGGGAACTGAAACTTTAATTGGTATGTTCTTTATGCAATCAAATAAGCAACTTCCTTAGAGAATAACTGCTTTTCTCAAAAGATACATTTAATTAATGTTTAGAGTTCAGTGAAAAGAGGAGAAAAAAATGAAATAAAACATACCCAATTTTGTTTTTTAACTTTTGTATTATTTTTGTGTTTTGAATGAAATCCTTCCATTGTATTTCACTTTAAGAACAACTACAGTGGTTTCTATCCCTTTTATATCATTCAGATACTGTTTAATCTTTAGAGGGAACTCAGTCATTGAAAATTTTCAGTGTGTTTGATATAACTCTTATCTGATGGAGACAGCACAGGACTTGGTGTTAAAATCATTGGTTTGTCCCCTACTCCAACCCAACCCTTTGTTCACTGTGTCCCTATTTGATTCTCTGAGCCTGTTTTCCTACCTTTGAGGCAGGAACAATATTTCTTGTTCTGGTGATATTAAAGGCGAAACCTCCTCACCCTTTTACCAGACTTTCTCGTGTTCTTGCTAATTCTCTCTCCCATAATCTGGTACCTCTTTGCTGCTGCTGCTGCTGGTACCTCTTTATAGCTCGTATAAAGGCAGATCAGCTCATACACATAATAATAGCTGCTTATGCTCGCTGTGTGTAACATAGAAGACTCTGACCCTGTGTGTACACATGTAACATTATTAGCAATTATAAGAGTAGTATCACTTATAACTCTGTTTCTTGAAGGTTACCGAAAACAGTTTAACCAGGGTTCTACAAATGAGCACTTAAAGGCTCATGAAACAAACAACAAAAATCATGTGTAGACTTTAGGTGTGGCTCACTCAAGGCTAAAAAATGACATCAGTTCAGTTCAGTTCAGTCACTCAGTCATGTCTGACTCTTTGTGACCCCATGGACTGCAGCACTCCAGGCTTCCCTGTCCATCACCAACTCCTGGAGTTTACACAAACTCATGTCCATCGAGTCAGTGATGCCATCCAACCATCTCATCCTCTGTCATCCCCGTCTCCTCCTGCCTTCAGTCTTTCACAGCATCAGGGTCTTTTCTAATCAGTCAGTTCTTAGCATCAGGTGGCCAAAGTATTGGAGTTTCAGCTTCAGCATCAGTCCTTCCAATGAATATTCAGGCCTGATTTCCTTTAGGATGGACTGATTGAGTCTCCTTCCAGTCCACGGAACTCTCAAGAGTCTTCTCCAACACCACAGTTCAAAAGCATCAATTCTTCAGTGCTCAGCTTTCTTTATAGTCCAACTCTCACATTCATACGTCACTACTGGAGAAACCATAGCTTTGACTAGATGGACCTTTGTTGGCAAAGTAATGTCTCTGTTTTTTAATATGCTGTCTAGGTTGGTCATAACTTCTTCCAAGGAGAGAGCATCTTTTTAATATCATGGCTACAGTCACCATCTGCAGTGATTTTTCAGCCCCCCCAAAATAAAATCTGCCCCTGTTTCCACTGTTTCTCCATAAATAGATGGGGAAACTTCTGTGTATTCTTGTCACCTCTTCTTAATATCTTCTGCTTCTGTTAGGTGCATACCATTTCTGTCCTTTATTGTGTTCATCTTTGCATGAAATGTTCCCTTGGTATCTCTAATTTTCTTGAAGAGATCTCTAGTCTTTCCCATTCTATTGTTTTCCTGTATTTCTTTCCTCCAAATGACATTTCCAGGACACAGTTGCTTTTCATCTGAACTCTCCTCCATTCTCAAGCTTTATGTGGTGGAAAAAGAACCATTTAAAATGAATGAAAGTTCTGTTTCTAAGCCTAGCTTTCAGCGGCCTGAATGAGGTCACAGAACGCTGCTACCATTTCTCAGAATTAAGTGTTGATATCTGTCCTGGCCTGGGCGAAGTCAGCTCTCAACCGAGCACAAGGCCTGATAGTGGCCAAAGACTGGTTTCTCCAAAGAAAATTCAAGTTTTGTTATAAAAAATGTATGACTATACTCTGGAAGTTAAATATAACAGGTGTAGAATCACATGACACAAGCTGAGTGAGTGAAGTCCCTCAGTCGTGTCCGACTCTTTGCAACCCCGTGGACTGTAGCCCACCAGGCTCCTCCATCCATGGGATTCTCCAGGCAAGAATACTGGAGCGGGTTGCCATTTCCATCTCCAGGGATCTTCCCGACCCAGGGGTTGAACTTAGGTCTCCTGCATTGCAGGCAGACGCTTTAACCTCTGAGCCACCATGACACAAGCTAGTGAATGTCAATTGAAATGAGTCTGAATCTATGCTTGATCCACCTGGTCCTTTCACCTGGTCAGAAGCCCTACACTGCAGGGGCAGAAGCACCTCTGGGAGACAAACTGCCCACGAATAAGCCATCATCCCTGCCCCCTTCACTTCCAGCCTCATGCCTCCCACTCTAATCTTTCGTCTTCTTCAAACTTTGCTGCTTTTCTCCAGTTCTCTACTTCCACTCCTTTTGATTTGGAGATGTCTTTGAACTCTTCTGACTTATTTTTATAAGTTTTTCTTTTTGAAGTATAGTCAGTTTACAGTGTTTCGGGTATACAGCAAAGTGATTCAGTTATATATGTGTATGTGTGTGTGTATGTATATAGATAGATATAGATATATAGATATATATTTCAGATTCTTTTCCATTATAGGCTATTACAAGATACTGAATATAGTTCCCTGTGCTATATAGTAGTATCTTGTTTGTTACCATTTTCTGTATCAGTTCAGTTCATTCTCTCAGTCATGTCCAACTCTTTGGGACCCAATGGACAGAAGCACACCAGGCTTCCCTGTCCATCACCAACTCCCAGAACTTGCTCAAACTCATGTCCATGGAGTCAATGATGCCATCAACCATCTCATCCTCTGTTGTCTCCTTCTCCTCCTGCCCTCAATCTTTCCCAGCATCAGAGTCTTTTCCAGTGAGTCAGTTCTTTGCATCAGGTGGCCAAAGTATTGGAGTTTTAGCTTCAGCATCAGTCCTTCCAGTGAATATTCAGGCCTGATTTTCTTTAGGATGGACTGGTTTGATCTCCTTACAGTCCAAGGGACTCTCAAGAGTCATCTCCAACAGTTGAAAAGCATCAGTTCTTTGGCACTCAGCTTTCTTTATAGTCCAACTCTCACATCCATATATGACTACCAGAAAAACCATATCTTTGACTAGATGGACCTTTGTTGGCAAAGACATATATATATATATATATATATATATATATATATATATATATATATATATGTACACACACACAGAAAAATATTTTCTGTATAGTAGTATAGTACAATATTATAGTATATTATATAATATAGTATAGTATAATATACTGTAATGTTTTCTGTATAGTAGAGTGTGTCTGTTCATCTCAGATTCCTCATTTATCCCTCCCCAGCCCTTTTCACCTTTGGTAACCATAAGTTTCTTTTCTATGTCTGTGACTCTATTTCTGTTTTGTAAATAAGCTCACTAGCATCATTATCTTTAGATTTTACATACAAGTGGTATCATATAGCATGTGTCTTTCTCTCTCTGACTTACCTCACTTAGTTTGATAATCTTTCGACTTTTTGACCAATGCTCTCTGCTTAATACTCAGTTCTACACCCTGCCCATCACCCTTAATCCTGGTATTCCAGCGTCTCCAAGAGATGTATGTTCCTTCACTACCTCTGGCCCGACCCTCTGCTAAACCACGCCACCCCTCTCAATTTCAACACCTTGTGGCAGCCTCCTTTGGCACACCCTCCTCAGTCTAGCAGAACTTCTTTAAAGGCTGATTTCTCTGCTGTTGTACCGCCTCCATACATCTGTCTTCTAGTGTGAAATGGATGACGCTCAACCCCCTTTAGAAAAATTTTATAAGGAAAAAACAGTTTCTATTTTTATATATTTAGATTTTCTTTTAGCGACAGTCCTCATTACAAATGCCTTCAACCTTCTAATCAATCTTAATACACCTCTGGGATGATGTTTTCTCTTGTTTTCCTAAGACCCATCCTAAATTGTCCTTCAAAAGTCTGAAACCAGACCAACCAGAATACAAAATGTGAAAGAGAACAAAGGCTTTTTTTGGTCAGACTATTCCAGAGAAAAATCAAGTATTGCTTCATTTTTGCTAGCCATACTTAAGCCTGACATTCAGAAAAAAATATCTAGAAAATATTTATTGTTCATAAATTATATTAATTTGTTTTTATTTTAATAGTATTATGCAAGTAGAGAAGAATCTCCTACTCAATGAAATTGATGCTGTGGGCAAGAGTCCCTATGGGATGAAGAGGAAGGGCCTGTTTGGTCACATCACACTTGTGATGGTACATGTACATATCTTAGCATCACAACAGTGCCATCCTTATTGGGTGCTTTTATGCCCTGGTCTTCCTTAAACAATTTTTGAAACATGTTGAATACATGGGGAAAAATGATTTTAAAAACATTCAAAGATACCATCCTTACCCTCAAAGGGCTTACCTTCTAAGTGAGAAAGTAAGATATTCGGATACAGTGGTGTTGCAAGGGTCAAGACCCCATTTTTCAGTAATGGGAGTAAAGAAGGCAACTTTGTCAGACTAAATCAGTCACCGCCATCCCTGACCTTCATTCTTAAATATTTCTCTTGAGCTGTATATTTTATCATCTTGAGCGCTTTCCTGTAAGCTTTTGTCAAACCCAAAAGGCTTGGAAATGGCCTAGATCCTTCATCATATTCCTCATCTGTAAATCAGGTAAATATGAGAAGTATGTAAATCCTCCATAGCAGCCAAGTAGAAGATCATAATCAAATAAGTATCCACATCTTATCGTTAAATTGATAAGGAAACACTAAGTGTTTTGAAGCTGAATCCCAAAGCAGCTCCAGCTACAGAACATTATGGCTTTAGCAGAGAAGCCAAACTACTGCTCCAATTCTAAGTGAACTAGTTAATTAATTTTTTCCTTCACTTAATGAGCACCTACTTTGTGCCTGTCGCTATTCAAAGGATACAGTTGTGGGCAAAACCAAGTCCTTTTTAGGCTTATGTCACAGAGGTGGAGACAAGTGATAAAGAAATAAACATCAGATAGTGCGGAAGGCTATGAAAGAATAAAGTAATTTGAAAGGATAAAAAGTACTGGTTGTTGTGTGTAGATAAACTGACCAAAATCTTTTAAAATATAGCATTTGAATAGATATACATAAAGTGACAGAGTGACACATAAATGTCTGGAAGGAGAGTCTGCTCACCAAAAGAACAGGATATGTGAAAACATTTCAAAATTCATGAAAAAATAAGTATAGAAACTTATTGGTTCCATGTTGTAACTTAGCCCAATTATTTGACATAGATATTGTCCTGTTCTTTTATCAGAAAATATTTTTAAAGCTTTGGCTTTGTTTTACTTTTCCCAGGAGTTAAGGAAACAAATGTTAGCCTCGATGTATTCTTGTTGAATGCTGCTGAGTCTTAAAGTTGCTTCTACCAAAGTAAAGTACTACTCTACGTACTTCTCAACAGCCTTAGAGACTAGATGCAGAGATTCCTTATTTTACAGATCAGTAGATCAAAGCAGAATGAAGCTAAGTAACTTCTGAAAGGTCACTGGCCATGCAGTGGTGAAATCTAACAATATATAACTTTATTTTGTATCGGGTTGTAGCCGATTAACAAAGTTGTGACAGTTTCAGGTGGACAGAGAAGGGATTCAGCCATCCATATTCATATATCCTTTCTCCCCCAAACTCCCCCTCCCATCCAGGCTGCCACATAACATTGAGCAGAGGTCCCTGTGCTATGCAGTAGGAACTTCTTGTTGATCCATTTTAAATATAGCAATGTGTACAGACAGAGAAGGAGACATATCAAAATGGCATTCCTTATATATGGAATCTAAAATTAAGTGATACAAATGAATTTACAAAAGAGAAACAGACTTTGGAAATGAACTTATGGTTACAGGGGGCATGGTGGGGGGAAAGGATACTTAGGGAGTTTGGAATGGACATGGAACAGTATATAACTGTTATCTGTGGATTGCCAACAGATATCAGTATATCTGTTGTTGGTGGATTGATGTTCCTTCTTTTCCTGAGAATTTATTGAGCAATTACTGTGCTACATTATACATCTTATTATAAAAGAAATAGTAAACACTGTTCCCTCTTCATAATATGTCTAATCTATGTGTAAACACAAGACAAAAAACTACAGAATTGTGAGATGGTACAGTAGGAGCATATATGGTAAAGAAATGCAAAGTTAAAAGAAAAGTTAATATGAGCTGAATATGGCTTGAGGCTAAAAATGTTGACTCTAACCTTCTTTTTATTTTTTTTTTCCCTGCCCCTGTTCATATAAGAAGCAGTTGCAGAAACTGGGATGGTTAGCCTGGAGAAGAGAAAACTCAGGGGTATTTGATAACTGTCTGCAAATATTTGAAGAACTGTCATGTGGAAAAGAAATTAGATTTGTTCTCTGTGTCCCTAGTGGGTGGAAGTATTAGAAAGAATTCATCACAATATAAAGAAGGACTTTCACACCAAACAAAGAGAACTCTAGAGCTCTCTAGAGATGGAATAGGCTGTTTGGGAGATGGAGCACCTCGATCCTCTAGGCAGGGGAGTCTCTTCAATGATACCTGGTACAGAGGAATTAATGGAAAGATGGATGGATGGATGGATGGATGGATGACAAGAATTTTCAAATCTCTTTGAAGGCTTAGAATTTGTTGTTTTGCAGTTGAGAAATGAAATGTCTTTTAATACGGAGGTGCTTATGAAGTTCCTTTCCCCCTTGGAGTGTTTTCTGCTCTTAAAAATTTTGGATATCATATCTGCAACTCTGCATGTGACTGCTAGTGTTTACCTGATAATAAATAATCCTCTCAAGAGGTACTTGATTTCTTGTTTGCTCTTTCTAGGTCTCCAGCCATACACCAACTACAGCTTCACACTTAGAGCTTGTACATCTGCTGGATGCACTTCAAGTGAGCCTTTTCTAGGTCAGACTCTGCAGGCAGCCCCTCAAGGTAATTAAAAAGTACCCATGGTTGGGAAAAAGAAGTTTTCATATGGTATTTTGACATGAACTCTATAAACTCTATCATAACAAACGAGGAAGAAGAAATAAAGTATATGGATCCAAAATAATATTCTAGCTTCCTGTTTTTCAAGTTTAGTTAAACTGTAAGTCTCCCAAGGCAGTTTGCTTTCAATTCCTTAGATGTGGTTTTCCTTGGAAGAAAAAAGATACTATGTACTTGGATATGAAATTCCTCTAAAAATCAAAGGTTAAATATTCCCAGTGCAGCTAAAATATAACAAGCACCACACTCCATGTTGAAGCTGATAAAAATATTCACTGCCCATAAGAACTTGCAATCAAGTAGAAGTTATAGGGTAAGTAACCAAATTGACATAAAGAGAGAATCTTGGAGGTGATGTTAAATGAGAATTAATGAACAGAATGCTCAGGTTAATCTTGGAAGGGAGAGATTACAACCCAACAGGGACTTCAAGAAAGATCTTAGAGGGTGGATGCCTTCTGAGATGGACCACAAGGATCAAGAAATTAGACAAGTGAACAGATGGAGGAAATATGCTATCAAACACAGCTTGAGGGATTGGGAAGTGGGACCATCACCTTAGAAATCAAATTGGCAATGTCTGTTAAATGTAAAATGTTGATTCCCCGTGACAGAGCAGCTTCAATTTCATTATCTAATGCCAGAAAATAACACTTTCACAACTGCACAAGGAGGCATGTACCAGGTTGTCTATTGAAGCCTTTATTGTTGTTGTGGAATGCCAAGATATTGGAAGTAATCTAAATGTCTTTGAGTCAGGGAATTGCTAAATTTATTCAGATATAGTCGCGCTATGGAATTCCATCAATTTAAAGAAACAAGGTGATCTGTACCATATAATGTAGAGTTATAGAACTGTGTTAATATATGGCATCTTTATGTCTAAAGCCACACATAGAAAATTATATTCATTTCTGTAGATAAATGCATAGGAAAGATTCTGGAAGCATGCATATCTACCTGATAACAGTGGTCTTTGGTTAAGAACTGGGACAGATAGTATCATTTACTTTTAGAAGAAAAATATGCTCAGAAACTTGGGCTAGTGATCAACTAATTATTTTGCTAATCTTTATTATCTGCTGTTTTCCATGTGGGGAAACAAGAGGCATAAATAAGCTTCTGAACAGAAATATAATATTAATGCTCATCAAAGAGTCCTGAACTACTTGTCCATTACTCTTCTAATGAAGGGGTTGTTGTACCTCAGAATATTAGACCTGAACTTCCTACCAGTAAATGGGGAATAAAATGGAAAATTCCACATATGGGGCATATGGCTCCTCACCAGGAATTCACTAATGATGTTTTCTATATAAAGAATGTTTCATGTCAAAAAGCTTAGTGTTCCTTTGAAAGGAAGAAACCAGCAGT
This sequence comes from Capra hircus, assembly GCF_001704415.2. Classification (NCBI taxonomy): domain Eukaryota; kingdom Metazoa; phylum Chordata; class Mammalia; order Artiodactyla; family Bovidae; genus Capra; species Capra hircus. The sequence goes on along the minus strand of NC_030823.1, from coordinate 17,594,130 downwards.
GGATTTTTTGGAAAGGGAAACTATCAAATGGATACTTTGATGATAATGGATAATTTCTAAAGGATCTATCAATCAGTTTTGGCTGAAACTAAAGCCTGATAGAAGAACAGGATCTCTCCACTTTGCTCATCCAATCCATATATTTAAATTCTTGGGCAATATGGATCTCTACTCTCACTTTGTCCAAAACAAAAAACATTTTCTTGAAAGAGCTCAGATTTCATGACTTAAAAATTATACCTTTCAACAGTGCTGGGGAGTATGAGATGAGAAATGTTTTACTTGATTTGCTTTTTAACTTTATTCACCTTTCCTTTAACACAAATAACTGTGCAAAGAAACAGTAAACTAAATGGGCTTTCCTCTGCAGAAGGAACATGGATTTAGAATCCATTTTCCGGCTGTATAAGTGCCAATTGTGAATAACTTGTATGAGAAATAAATGTAGTCTGAGTGCTTAACTTGGAGGTTGTAAGGGAACAAAGCAGCAGTAACATTAAGTTGTGTTGTTTTGCTAAAGTGGAAATAAACATATTATATCCTCTTAAATTAATAATCCAAGTATAACTAATTTTAAAAGGCCTAGTTGAGTGATCAGACATAATTTGACGGTCTAACATTTGAGTGTCTAAGTGGATATGGAGAGAATTAAAGGAAGCATTTGTTCACAGCCACCCTGAGAGTTCCTTATGTCTGTCATTTTCAATCTATGTAAAAAAGAAGCTAAAACATATTATGACCCTGCTGGTAAGCTGGTCCTGATTCTCTATAATTTTGGCCTCCTGGAAAACAGTGTACCCTTAGTCAAGTAGTGGGAAGAGCTTGAACTGGATTATTGCTCTCTTTTAAGAATTGCTGCCTGGAGTCTCAGATGGTAAATACTCTGCCTGTAATGCAGGAGACCTGGTTTCGATCCCTGGGTCAGATAGTTCCCCTAGAGAAGGGAATGTCTACCCACTCCAGTATTCTTGCCTGGAGAATCCCAGGGACAGAGGAGCCTGGCAGGCTACAGTCCATGGTGTCACAAAGAGTTGGATATGACTGAGCGGCTAACACGTTTACTCATGATATCCTTCCTTGAAGAATAAAGACTATTTGTTTTTACCCACACATCCACAGTGCTCAACACACACACAAAATGACACGTTTGAATAGAATGTTAAATCAACAAATGAACAAATATTGAACAGTCCAGAAGTCAATGCATTTCTGACATTAGCCAATAAAGAACTGGTTCTTTTTATTAACTTCCAAGGGAAAGCCAATCCACAAAAAAATGTTGGTATTTTTGACTTGGAATGATTCACATGGATTTAAGAAGTGGGTAATATTGCATTTCACTCAAGACAAAGTTAAGACAAATCCAGTAGACATGTTCCTTTTTTAGCAGCTATTATATCAAGAGAGCAATCAAGGTTTCCTTCTGACCTTTCCCCCTTAAACCTCTCAGCTAGTTTACCGGCTCCCCACTCCACTTCTAGAAGATTTCCCACATGACCATCCATTTCCTTCTCTTAAATTGCCTCAATTCTGCCCTCCCATATTGTAGACTGGTTTTCTGATGTCACTGAGACCTAGGCTCTGTGAGGGAGGTAGATTCTTCACCTGAGACCTTAATAAGACCTCTCACCAAAGGCAAGTCTTATTCTATCAATGATTTCTTGCAGTTGCCAAGATAAAAGTGTCTCCACATCATTCAGTTCAATTCCGTTCAGTCACTCAGTCATGTCCAACTCTTTGTGACCCCATTGACTGCCTCATGCCAGACCTTCTTGTCCATCACCAACTCCCGGAGCTGGCTCAAACTCATGTCCACTGGGCCAGTGATGCCATCCAACCATCTCATCCTCTGTCATCCCCTTCTTCTCCCACCTTCAATCTTTCCCAGCATCAGGGTCTTTTCCAATGAGTCATCTCTTCATATCAGGTGGCCAAAGAATTGGAGTTTCAGCTTCAACATCAGTCCTTCCACTGAATATTCAGGACTGATTTCCTTTAGGATGGACTGGCTGGATCTCCTTGCAGTCCAAGGGATTCTCAAAGTCTTATCCAACATCACAGTTCAAAAGTAAAAATGGAGCACTTAGTTTTTCACACATTCCAATTTCATCTTATAGAGCAAACCAATGGACACAGGGTTATTAGCAAATGGACAGAGCTTTCTCCTGCTTATATAAATATAAAACTCATTTCATTTAAAACATAAGCAACTTCAAAATGTGGCTTCATTTTATTTCATTGACTCCTCTCTACCCACAGGCTACACTGACTGATGCAAACCAGAAACTAAGCAATAGCCTTTTCTAGTACAGTGGTGATTTTTTAAAACATCCTTCAAGGTGAGAAAAACAGGACTGCAGGGAGCATATTATGAACCAAAGCTTTATACTTTATCTCTTAAATCAACAAATTAACATCATGTTTAAATCAAAACTCTAATTAGTTGGTTGAGTCATTTAGCAGCTGTTGGCAGAGCGACCCAGACATAAAAGTATGTTATGATTTGTGTATTTGTCCAAGTATCTAACATAAAGTGAGCTTTCAGAAAAAAATGAACTACTTTCTTCTCAGAAGTAGGTTGTTCTTAGAAAATCAGTAAGTTTGAGCCATGATTAAGTCTATCTTGATTCTTCCAGAATGTTGCAAGTAAATTGCATTTGAATGCCCTGAGATTTTTTCTTATAAAAGTGTTGAAATCTTACCCTTTACTGAGTAACTTACACAGGAGATACAATCAATCAAAAACTATTGGTTATTGGGAACCTAATATTGAAATTCTCTTGATCCCTGTCTCCTGTATAATGTCACGAACCTCTGTCCATAGTTCATCAGGCACTCTGTCTATCAGATCTAATCCCTTAAATCTGTTTCTCACTTCCACTGTATAATCATAACGGATTTGATTTAGGTCATACCTGAATGGTCTAGTAGTTTTCCCTACTTTCTTCAATTTAAGTCTGAATTTGGCAGTAAGAAGTTCATGATCTGAGCCACAGTCAGCTCCCGGTGTTATTTTTGCTGACTGTATAAGAGCTTTTCCATCTTTGGCTGCAAAGAATATAATCAGTCTCATTTTGGTGTTGACCATCTGGTGATGTCCATGTGTAGAGGCTTCTCTTGTGTTGCAGGAAGGGGGTGTGTGCTATGACCAGTGTGTTCTTGGCAAAACTCTATTAGCTTTTGCCCTGCTTCATTCCGTACTCCAAGGCCAAATTTGCCTGTTACTCCAGGTGTTTCTTGACTTCCTTCTTTTGCATTCCAGTCCCCTATAATGAAAAGGACAACTTTTTTTGGATGTTAGTTATAAAAGGTCATGTAGGTCTTCATAGAACCGTTCAACTTCAGCTTTTTCAGCATTACTGGTTGGGGCATAGGCTTGGATTACTGTGATATTGAATGGTTCGCCTTGAAAATGAACAGAGGTCATTCTGTCATTTCTGAGATTCCATCCAAGTACTGCATTTTGGACTTTTTTTTTTTTACCATGATGGCTACTCCATTTCTTCTAAGGGATTCCTGTCCACAGTAATAGATATAATGGTCATCTGAGTTAAATTCACCCATTCCAGTCCATTTTAGTTCTCTGATTCCTAGAATGTCGATATTCACTCTTGCCATCTCCTGTTTGACCACTTCCAATTTGCCTTGATTCATGGACCTAACATTCCAGGTTCATATGCAGTATTGTTCTTCACATCATCAGACCTTGCTTCTATCACCAGTCACATCCACAACTGGATATTGTTTTTGCTTTGGCTCCATCCCTTCATTCTTTCTGGAGTTATTTCTCCACTGATCTCCAGTAGCATATTGGGCACCTACGACCTGGGGAGTACCTCCTTCAGTATCCTATCATTTTGCCTTTTCATACTGTTCATGGGGTTCTCAAGGCAAGAATACTGAAGTGGTTCGCCATTCCCTTCTCCAGTGGACCACATTCTGTCAGACCTCTCCATCATGACACATATGTCTCGGGTTAGACAAATGCAAAAAAGAAAAATGGCTGTCTGGGGAGGCCTTACAAATAGCTGTGAAAAGAAAAGAAGTGAAAGGCAAAGGAGAAAAGGAAAGATATAAGCATCTGAATGCAGAGTTCCAAAGAATAGCAAGGAGAGATAAGAAAGCCTTCCTCCGCAATCAATGCAAAGAAATAGAGGAAAACAACAGAATGGGAAAGACTAGAGATCTTTTCAAGAAAATTAGCGATACCAAGGGAACATTTCATGCAAAGATGGACACAATAAGGGACAGAAATGGTATGGACCTAACAGGAGCAGAAGATATTAAGAAGAGGTGGCAAGAATACATAGAAGAACTGTACAAAAACGACTTTCATGACCCAGATAATCATGATGGTGTGATCACTCACCTAGAGCCAAACATCCTGGAATGTGAAGTCAAGTGGGCCTTAGAAAGCATCACTACGAACAAAGCTAGTGGAGGTGATGGAATTCCAGTGGAGCTATTTCAAATCCTGAAAGACGATGCTGTGAAAGTGCTGCACTCAATATGCCAGCAAATTTGAAAACTCAGCAGTGGCCACAGGACTGAAAAAGGTCAGTTTTCAATCCAATCCCAAAGAGAGGCAATGCCAAAGAATGCTCAAACTACCACACAATTGCACTCATCTCACATGCTAGTAAAGTAATCCTCAAAATTCTCCAAGCCAGGCTTCAATAGTACGTGAACCGTGAACTTCCAGATGTTCAAGCTAGATTGAGAAAAGGCAGAGGAACCAGAGATCAAATTGCCAACATCCGCTGGATCATCGAAAAAGCAAGAGAGTTCCGGGAAAACATCTACTTCTGCTTTACTGACTATGCCAAAGCCTTTGACTGTGTGGACCACAATAAACTGTGGAAAACTTTGAAAGAGATGGAAATACCAGACCACCTGACCTGTCTCTTGAGAAACCTGTATGCAGGTCAGGAAGCAACAGTTAGAACTGGACATGGAACAACAGACTGATTCCAAATAGGAAAAGGAGTATGTCAAGGCTGTATATTGTCACCCTGCTTATTTCACTTCTCTGCAGAGGACATCATGAGAAATACTGGGCTGGAAGAAGCACAAGCTGGAATCAAGATTGCTGGGAGAAATATCAATAACCTCAGATATGCAGATGACACCATCCTTATGGCAGAAAGTGAAGAGGAACTAAAGAGCCTCTTGATGAAAGTGAAAGAGGACAGTGAAAAAGTTGGCTTAAAGCTCAACATTCAGAAAATGAAGATCATGGCATCTGGTCCCATTACTTCATGGGAAATAGATGGGGAAACAGTGGAAACAGTGTCAGACTTTATTTTTGGGGGCTCCAAAATCACTGCAGATGGTGACTGCAGCCATGAAATTAAAAGACGCTTACTCCTTGGAAGAAAAGTTATGACCTACCTAGATAGCATATTCAGAAGAAGAGACATTGCTTTGCCAACAAAGGTCCATCTAGTCAAGGCTATGGTTTTTCCAGTAGTCATGTATGCATGTGAGAGTTGGACTGTGAAGAAAGCTGAGCGCCGAAGAATTGATGCTTTTGAACTATGGTGTTGAAGACTCTTGACTTCCAAGGTCTCTTGGACTGTAAGGAGATCCAACCAGTCCATCCTAAAGGAAATCAGTCTTGGGTGTTCATTGGAAGGACTGATGCTGAAGCTGAAACTCTAGTACTTCGGCCACCTCATGCAAAGAGTTGACTCATTGAAAAAGACCCTGATGCTGGGAGGGATTGGGGTCAGGAGGAAAAGGGGACAACAGAGGATGAGATGGCTGGATGGCATCACCGGCTTAATGGACATGAGTTTGGGTAAACTCCAGGAGTTGGTGATGGACAGGGAGGCCTGGCATGCTGCGATTCATGGGGTCGCAAAGAGTCAGACATGACTGAGCGACTGAACTGAACTGAACTGACTGAACTGAATATTGAAATTAGTTTTTAAAAGCTGAAGAAGAGAGTTACAGTGTCTATTCATAACATGAACAGATGACAACATGAAATGGGAGACTGATCTTTCTCATTTCTGGGTTCTCCATCAATATGTTTTTATACTTATAAAGAGTACTTAAAATTTGACCTTGAATTACTGTTGTTTGTATATACATTTTATCTTTTTATACAGAAAGTTATCAATTCCTTGTAAAAATGAGCCATATCTTAGTCATATTTGCATTCCATAAGTGTAATAATTTGCAGGATATATATTTTCAATAATTTTATTCATTTAATACTTATTAAGCATTGTGCTATCCATAAAGGTACATGGACTACTAATACAGAGAAAATCCCTGCCTTCATGGGGCTAACCTTATTAAAAGCAGGATAGAGAAATAGTCATAAATACCTGAAAATAATTATGATATAAAAAAAGGATTATGATGTTATGCATGTTGAGAGGAAATAGAAAAGAGTGTATATATGATCAAGAGGAACAAGGTGGGTATCATTTTAGATTGTATTAAAGTTATGGTTATGCAATAGTGGTCAAATAAGCACCCCCAATAAGATGATATTTACACAGGTCACTGAATTTGGAGAATAAAATGCATAATTGTCATTGTGTCATGAACAAAGGTGTTCCAGTCGTAGGGACTGGAAGTGCAAAAACTCAGTGGTGTGAAAGAAGTTGAAGCATTCTTAGGCTAGAAATGAGTCTGGTGTGGCTAGAGCTTCGTGAATGATAGAGAGAATGGTGCCAGGTAGGCCAGAGCTAGAAAAATGTAGGACCATAGAAGGTTGTATATTTTACGAAGATTACTTTAGCTTAAATACACACTTTATATACTTTTATAAAGGTTACAATGAAATAAAGATGGACAAGATGTAAAACATGGACACTACTTTATCACAGGAGTTCATGAGAGGGAGAAGTGTAGTTTGGATCAAGAGAGGTCAAAATATAAGGTCTATGCACATTCAGAGTAGAATCTGCAGGACTCGATGATAGATTCCATTTAGGAGTGAAAAACTAAAAGCCTCAAGGATAATTTTTTGTGTTTTCCCCAAGAAAATGAATAGTTGGATAAGAGTGGAAAACAAATAGATGGTAGACCAGAAAACCGCGAGTTCCATTTTTAGATGTTTTAGGTTTTTGAAATGTAATTAGTCATCCAACTGGAGGTGGACAGTGTTAGAGAGTAGATTCAAGGGTGTGACACTCAGGAGAGAGATTTAGCACAGAGTTGGGCATCAGGCAGTGCTCAACATATAGACAGTGTTCAAAATTGAGACTAAATGATCATCTACAAAGAGAGTGTTAGGTAAGATGAGGAGACGGAAGTGTGGAGAGTCTAGTTCTCTAAGGCACTACATCATTTTGGAGTACAAGAAGGAAAGAGAAGCCAGTAAATGAGACTGAAGGAAGTAGCCAGAAAAAAGAATCAGAGAGCAGTGTCAGAAATGCAAAGTATGCTTGTTCATTGAATTTGATAATTCAGGCAAACACCAACACTGGATTATGATACCAAGTAAATAGGCATCCAAGTTGAGATTCCCTGGATAGTCTCTTAGGCCTTCCTGACACTCAGATTAACAGCCAACATAGAGAAACTTCCCACCCCTAGTTGTCAGATACTAGAGGTAATTCATAATAATAATAATAATTAAAGCATTAAAAAATACATTAGTATCCAGCTATATATCTTATCTCCAAAGCAAATAAAATGTACTTTTGTTGCTCACCATGATATGTATTTTTTTATCAACAGATAAAAATATCATAGTATGTGAGGGATGGTATGACTTTTGATAATATGCTTATCTTATCCTGACAATAAAAATTCATAGTGTTATCTTTGCCAGGAGTTTGGGTGACACCTCGACACATTGTCATCAATTCTACAACAGTGGAATTATTTTGGAGCCCTCCAGAAAAGCCCAATGGCCTCATTTCTCAATATCAATTGAGTCGTAATGGAAGCTTGATTTTCGTGGGGGGCAGTGAGGAGCAGAACTTCACTGATAAAAACCTGGAGCCCAACAGCAGGTAAACTAAAAGAAAACTTTAACAGTCATACAAGTGAGAATTTTAGGTTTTTCAGGATCAAGAATAAGTCCATCTCCAGCTGAAACAATATTATATTAATTGGTTGATTAATCTCCTCATGTATTAGCTATTCCATAGCTAATAAGATCTCTTAATCTATTTCAGACTGAAGACCCAAGCACTAGCTCATTATACTAGTCCTCAGAGGATGTGAAATTCCTTTAAAATGTAAATAAATAATTAGTGTTTTATTTGACATGAGAACTTTTAAGTATACAAAATATACAAAGTATTAAATTTTTTAAATTATCAAACGATCTTCAAAATCATGCATCCCTAAACAAGCAAGAAAAGAGATTTTAAAGAGGTTTGTTTTACATCAACCGCCTTTATTTCTGGTATAGTGGTTTCTCTACTTGTGATACTATGTATAGACATGAGTGGATTGGGGGGAAAGTTCCACATATTTGCAATTCATTCCCATTCATTTCTCAGCAGACATAAAATATATCTTGGATCAACAGATGTTTTATTGCAGGGAGTAGAGTTCAATTTAGTTTTATTGTAGAGAGTAGCAGATCAATTTAGAAACATCTTTCTCTAAACATACTTCCCTAAACGCTAAGCCATTAAAGATGGAGAAGGTTCATTTGAATCCTCCACAATCCCCCAACACACTCCAAGACTTTCCTGAAATGTTTAAGAAAAGCCATTAATTACTCAAGGGTTAAAAATAAAATGGGAAAAGGACCAAAACAGTGGAGAGAGCGTTGCCTGTGGTAGGAAAACCATAAGCTCTATAGTAAAGTTTCTGAATAGGAAGCAGGGAATTTGCAGCTTGTCACAAATTTAGGACTAAGCAATAGATAGAAAAGTCAACAATCAATGTTCAATTCCCTGTGTATTGCTTTATCACAATTCTTTCTTTTTGAAATATAGATATGTTTATAAGTTAGAAGCCACAACTGGAGGTGGCAGCAGTCCAAGTGATGAGTACATTATACAGACACCTATATTAACGCCAGAAGAAATCCAGCCTCCATATAACATCACAGTAATCGGGCCTTATTCCATATTTGTAGCTTGGACACCACCAGGTAAGAAATAGAGCTAGTGTGTGTGTATAAAACATTTTAGAGGAAATTAACTGGAGATAGGATGAAAATGTGAATTTAGTAAGTCAGAAAGACACAATCTGTCTCTGGATAAATATAAACAGAATAAACCAAATCATACTCACAAGACTTTATATGCATAAGCATTTATCCACACTCACAAGTGTTTATATGCATAAGCACTTATATACATACATATAGATCAATAAAGGTGTAGGTGTGCAGATGAAGATATATAGATACCTAGATATATACATTTCTATCGAAGCAATACTTTCAAATACCAGCATCTAAAAGTCTCTTCTTGTTCATACATACCCAAGGTAAGTCACATAGGTCTGAATTACCTTGAACATTCATTTCTACAGGATTCCCCAGACTGAATCATTGGTGTTATAGTAGTGAATGGGGATTCAGAAAAAAATGGACCACTCCACCCAAATACCTTGAGTTGTGACCAGTTGTGTTAGCTGAATTTTTCCTCTTTGAGCTCTGTAGCTTCCATCAAACCATTGACTTAATAGTGGGTTGCTTTTGTAGTTTAGTGTATTATTATTTGGAATATAATAATCATCCTTAGCCAAAATTCTGATTGCATTAACTCTGTGGGTTAAAGATTACAGTGAAATCTTCTTGCTTTGTCTTTTAACATGCAAGGTATATGGAAGTTTTGTTTCAGTAAAATTTATTTTATTTTATTTTTTCCATGTCCAGTTTTATTTATTTATTTATTTTTACTTTATTTTAATTTATAATACTGTATTGGTTTTGCCATACATTGACATGAATCCACCACGGGTGTACATGCGTTCCCAAACATGAACCCCCCTCCCACCTCCCTCCCCATAGCATCTCTCTGGGTCATCACCGTGCACCAGCCCCAAGCATGCTGTATCCTGCATCAGACATAGACTGGCGATTCGATTCTTACATGATAGTATACATGTTACAATGCCATTCTCCCACATCATCCCACCCTCTCCCTCTCCCTCTGAGTCCAAAAGTCCATTATACACATCTGTGTCTTTTTTGCTGATTTTTATTGTGTTAAGCACTTCAAAGATACGTGGTTTTATTTTGAACATCTATTCTTAATATGAAGTTGAAACATGAAATGAACACAAAACCCTGTTGTCCCCATCAGGTTAAGTTTAGCCACATTTCTACATGGTACTGAAAATAATTGGTTAACAGTCATTTGGGCTATCAACAGATCTATTTTGTAAAATAATTAACAAAGACTTATTTTTCATTGAACATGATTCAGTCAAAACAGGTAATATAGTCATAAACATAACATAAAGGCCTAAATGTATAAAACTTAAATTCTCATGAACCAACATCCTTCTGCTGTTGGTTTTAAGACAAAGTACAAACATAATCTAAGAACAAAGACAAAAGGGTCTTTTTTGAGTCAAATCCACAGACAAAAATCTCTCAAGACTTTCTAAGCAAAGAAAAACTAAGTTGCTTAATATATTTAGTTGTTAAATATAAATGATTCCTTTCACCTTTGTTTTAAAATGAATATGTAACATACTAAATTAAACAAATCAGGAGATAATCAATAGCACCAGAATGTGTTATCAAGTGCTGTAACCCTTATCTCAGTTTTAGAAGCATAGATATTCTTGAACTCTGCGTTTAACAGAGGAAAACCCAAATCTCCTACTGTGAAAAATATATAAATTTAGGGACTTCCCTGGTGATCCAGTGGGTAAGACTCGATGCTCCCAGCACAAGAGACCTGAGTTTGATCCCTGCGTACTGCAAATAAGACCCAGAGCAGCCAAATAAATATATATATATTTTTTAATCTTCAAACTGATATGTTCTTTTATGGAATTTATTTCTCTCTTCATGGAAGAGCATGACTATGTTACCTCCTTTTAGCATGTTTCTCCATGGCGTTTTTATGGTGTCGTGATGTTTTTGCCCCACAAAGTAAAATGAGGCATCACAGAGCCAGCCTAAGGTCAGATTCAGCCTGATGGCTGGAGACTTCTCAAATTTGGCCCAGGGTCTTCTACTATCCAGGTTCTCAAAGAACATAAAGGAAAGTTCAGGGTGGTAAGTAAAGTTGATGGTTTCCTAGCCAAGCAACCAGGAATTTTCCATGGTGTGTTAAATTCCTTGTCGTGTTCACATTATGACATACCTAAATTGCCATTGCTAATCTTAAGACTTTACACTCAGTAAGGATTTGAAAACATCTTTCTTTTTTCTTTAAAAAAATTTTTTCTGGAGTATAGTTGATTTACGATGTTGTGTTAGTTTCTGCTATACAGCAAAATGAATCAGTTATACATACACATATATTCACTTTTTAAGATTCCTTCCCTTTGTAGACCACTACAGAGTTTTGAGTACAATTTCTTGTGCTATACATTAGGTCCTTATTACTTATCTGTTTTATATACAGTAGTATGTATATGTCCGTCCCAGTCTCCCAACTTATCCCTCTCCTCCCTTTTACCCTTGTTATCCATAAGTTTGTTTCCTACACCTGTGACTCTATTTCTGCTTTGTAAATAAATTCATTTGTAACATTTTTTTAGTTTCCACATGTAAACAACTTCATATATTTGTACTATTAGCTGACCTTAAATAAGTCAGTTTGTCTGAGTCTCAATTATCTCCATCTGTAAAATGGAAATAATTAAGCACCCACATGTAGGGTTATTATAATGATTAAATGAGATAATTTATATAGTTGATATATTATCTGGTCTGTATAATATTCTGTGTGCAGACGCTGCGCTCAGTCTCTTGGTCATGTGAGACTCTTCGTGACCCCATGGACTGCAGCCCACCAGGCTCCTCAGTCCATGGAATTTTCCAGGCAAGGATATTCTATAGGTAGTGATAATTTTTAGATAATTAGTTTTACCTTTAATTATTTTTAAATTAATTTTATTGAAGTAGAGTTGTTTACAATGTTATATTAGTTTCTATAGTACCAAAAAATGAATCAGCTATACATATACAAACACCCTCTCTTTTTTGAATTTCCTTCCCATTTAGGCTGCCATAGGCAGTTGAGTAGAGTTTTCTGTGCTGTATAATAGGTTCTCATTAGCTATCTGTTTTATACATAGTAGGGACTATATGTCAACCCCAATCTTCCAGTTCATAACATCCCTCCCGTTTCCCCGCTTGGTATCCATGTTTGTTCTCTGCGTCTGTGTCTCTATTTTGCAAATAAGTTCATCTATACCATTTTTCATGGATTCCATATATATGTATGTTAATATATATTTGTTTTCTTCTTTCTGACTTAATTCATTCTGTATGACAGTGGCTAGGTCTATCCACATCTCTACAAATTTTAAATATGTATTTGTCCCAAGATCTGTTAGATCCCAAGGCCCCTACTTCCAAAATGATAAAACTGTAGACTCCAAAACTGGGTTTGTAAATTTTGAGACTTCTTTCCTAGAATTTTGACATCTTTTCCTTTGAGTTCAGCATTATATTTCTATGTTTAATGTATAATGTTTCTACTTAAAAAAAGGATCATTGTGAAATAAAACAGGAATTTTGCTTTTTAATGTCACCTCAACCCTTATCCACCTCAGGCTTTGTAAAAATCGTTCATTGTAGCCCATCCTGAAGGATATCATAGAAATGCTTTACATGCTAACTCTAACACTGTAACCAATGGTTAATAAATCTATAATATCCAGACCTGTCAATCTTTTAGTTTCAGATGCACAAAATCCATTACAGAAACCCTATAATATATGGAAAGATTAAAATCTTAAATTAAACTTTTTTCCTGGTGCCTAGAAGGATTTTGGACTCAATAAACAGGCAGATGATTTTGACTTGTGTATAATCTACAGTTGATTTTATTGGAAAGTACCTCATGCTGTGTTTTGATTTAGATAATAAAAACATTTTTCTGTTCCTGAAGAGTCACAAATATATATTTTAAACAGGAAGAAAACAAACTTGTTATAACTGGAGGTTGTTTATTTGCTGACAATCAAGAACTTTCTATGTATTCATCATAGGATCCTTCCATTACAAAGTGATTACATCATACACAGAGCTGGAAAATGGACAGTCCATGCCTGTAGTTCCCCAACCTGAGTGAACATTAGAAGCACCTGGAAAGCTTGTGCAAAGATAAGTTCTCAAGCCCAAGTTTATGAATAAAAATATCCTGGATGGAATTAAGTGCCCTAGGTCAGCAGTCCCCAATCTTTTAGGCACCAGGGACTAGTTTCATGGAAGATCGTTTTTCCACAGACCCAGGGGGCAAGGGATGGTTCTGGAGTGACTCAAGCACATTACATGTATTACATTTTGTGGGGGTGCTTGCTAAGTTCCTTCAGTCATGTCCAACTCTTTGCAACTGCATGGACTGTAGCCTGCCAGGCTCCTCTGTCTGTGAGATCCTCCAGGCAAGAGAGTTCTCACAACTTACTGGAGTGAGTTGCCATGCCCTCATCCAGGGGATTTTTCTGACTCAGGAATTGAACCCGTGTCTCTTAATTCTCTTGCATTGGCAGGCAGGTTTTTTACCACTAGCGCTATTAGAATCACATTGTGCGGTTTATTTCTTATCTAATGCCCCTGCTAATCTGACAAGATGTACCAGTCTGCAGTCTAGAGGTTGGAGACCCCTGCCGTAGGTCACTGTGATGTGCTCCAGGTGTAGTAACCATGAACCACCCACATCAGGCAAAAGTCATCAGTTACAATGAAACTCTGACAGTGTGAATTAGACCAGTTTCCCTTGAATGTCCAAAACCAAACTAATGGTTAACTTAACTGATTTTTTCACATACTTTTTTGGGTCAGTAAAGATGGAGTAACCTTACATAGGTAAGTTGCTGGGAGGAAAAAGTCTGTGGTTGCCTGGCAACAAAAAATGACTTGGGCAATTAAGTGGGCTCTCAGTTTACATGTTATTATTTCAATGATATGTATAAATTGTATTATTATGCTATCTATAAATAGTATTATTATTATAAGTCCTATTATTAATAGTAAAAGGGTACAGCCCAGAAAATATATGAGAATATTCAAAGGAAGAGAAATTGTGGTAATGATGGTAAGTATCATACATATTCATTAACATTACATGTTTATATTTGCCATTTGTTAAATTCCTAGTTTATGCCAAACACTTTGATAAGCACTTTCCCTGCCTTACTATGATTCTCTTGCAAACCTTGGAAAACAAGTAATATCATCATCAAAATATTAAGATAAGAAACTTGAATCTTGAAGAAGTAATGTAATTCACTTCAGATCACCCAGTTGAGTCAAAACTCAGACTCAGGTCTGCTGCCTACTACTTACTGCCTTATAAAAGCAATTCCTTTCTATCTTCAGCTTAACTCTTCAATTCATATCATACTTTCTTTTTATTGCCCAAAGTCTTTCAGATTTATGATACAGCAACTAGGTTTTCTGAAATAGTAGCCCAGAGGGCCAAGACCCAGAACGAGGTGTTGGTGAAAACCAAATGATTTGGGTGGGGGTCGGGGGGGAGGATGGGTTTTAAGGAATTAATTATGGAAAATGCAAACCCCTTAAGGGAAAATATCTCTTGCGGTATGAAGAAACTAGTATCCAGAATTCTTTACTGACCCATCCAGAAGTAGAGAAAGAATAACGTGACTTAGCAAAACTAGATTCCAGGTCCAGGAAGATCTTAATTAGGAAAGAGAGAATAAGGGTCATTTCTCAATTAACTACAAAGAGGTTCCACCCGTGGCTGATTCATGTTGATGTATGGCCAAAAGCAGCACAATATTGTAAAGTAATTTTCCTCCAATTAAAATAATTTATTAAAAAAGAAAGACTTTTAACACCTTGGTAGACATTCTTCTGGGCTTCCCAGATGGCTCAAGTGGGAAAGAATCCACCTGCCATGCAGACGATGCAGATTTGATCCCTGAGTAGGGAAGATTGCCTGGAGAAGAAAATGGCAACCCACTCCAATATTTTTGCCTGGAAAATCCCGTGGACAGAGGGGCCTGGCCGGCTAGAGTCCATGGGGTTGCAAAAGAGTCGGATACAACTTAGTGACTAAACAACGAGACATTCTCTTACCTCCCATATAAATCCTGGTTCATTTTATCTCATATATTACTTGATAAATGTTAGTAGTAAGACTATCAAAACCCTCCAAACTCTAGAAAATTAAGATTTCCACTTTTTTGTACACCATTTGTATCTTCAAATTAGATGACATGCAAACAACATATCCTTATAAAATACTTGCTGAATTAATAATGAAAGAAAATGGTGATAAAACCTAAAATTTATCATTCAGGGAAATATAAATAAATTTTAGATTTTCTGCCATTTAAAATTATTCAGACACTTGTTTTCCTATAGAAACCCACATTCAGTGGGCACTGGCTCTGTGCTGGCCGTTCTTACTTGAATCTACAGGTAGCACAAACAGGATTAGTTTAATCCTAAACATTTCTTCTCACCTTTTACCTGCTCTGAACCTTGGATCAGAACTTAAACATTTATATTAAAGATGAAAAAGGATATATATTATCTGAATGGTTGAAAAAGTATAGAAAACGAAGTAGAAAATACTTCATGGGGCACAAATGATTTACTAAGATTAAAAATTGAGATAAGCATCCCTACCATTTCAGAATCCAAACATTCAAAATTATTTAAACTCTGAAGGTAATAATGGGACTTTCTAATTTATCAAGGTGATGACTCTATTTTGAACTATCCTAGCCCTTAATCATCTTTTAATTAACAATGTCATTGGATCCAACATCCGCTTTTTCTCACTAAAGATAATGAGTTATTAAGGCTTGATGCATAATATTGAAATACTGGTGCCTTTCCTTTCACATTTATCTCTTAGTCCATTACCTCTGTTGCCAGTTCTTCTACTGAGAAATCATTTAAATTAATATTGCTTAGGAATATAAATGATTTTTATTAATCAAGTTTTAATTAAGGGATAGCTATTGGCCTCTCTGTAGACATTAAACATCTTGGTGTCCAGTGAACTCATCAATGCAGTGTATTATATCAGATACTGTCCATTTAAAGTCAAATTGGCATAAGACTTTTTAAAGTATTCATGTCACATTAATCGGGATAATTCAACACTGGCAGTTGTTTCAAGCTTCTTATGTGTGCCATAGACAAGTGGCAAGTAGTGCTGAGTTTCAGAAAAAAGGTAAAATCATTGCAATAATTTGTAGTTGATTTTGTGTATTAATTTGCCTATCTTTTTTCATTTTTACTGAGTATAATTAACAAATGATAATATATTTAAAGTGTATAATGTTATCATTTGATAGAAGTGTACATTGTGAAACTATTTCCACCATTAATTTAGTTAACACATTCATTATCTCATATATTCTCTCAGTTTTCCTTTCTTTTTTTTTTTTCTTGGTGAAAACACAAGTTCTATTCTCTTAGCAAATTTCAGTTGCATAATACAGTTTAGTTCAGTCACTCGGTTGTGTCCTACTCTTTGCAACCCCATGGACTGCAGCCCACCAGGCCTCCTTATCCATCACCAACTCCCAGAGTTTACTCAAACTCATGTCCATTGAGTCGTTGATGCCATCCAACCATCTCATCCTCTGTCATCCCCTTCTCCTCCTGCCTTCAATCTTTCCCAGCATCAAGGTCTTTTCAAATGAGTCAGTTCTTTGCATCAGGTGGCCAAA
Source organism: Capra hircus (assembly GCF_001704415.2). Taxonomy (NCBI): domain Eukaryota; kingdom Metazoa; phylum Chordata; class Mammalia; order Artiodactyla; family Bovidae; genus Capra; species Capra hircus. Next base: position 17,577,360 of record NC_030823.1, on the reverse strand, counting down.
GTATTAGACTTTCAGCTTCAACATCAGTTCTTCCAATGAATATTCAGGACTGATCTCCTTTAGGATGGACTGGTTGGATCTCCTTGCAGTCCAAGGGACTCTCAAGAGTCTTCTCCAACTTCACAGTTCAAAAGCATCAATTCTTTGGCGCTCAGCTTTCTTTATAGACCAACTCTCACATCCATACATAACTACTGAGAAAACCATAGCCTTGACTAGACAGACATTGTTGGCAAACTAACATCTCTGCTTTCTAATATGCTGTTTAGGTTGGTCATAACTTCCAAGGAGCAAGCGTCTTTTCATTTCACAGCTGGAGTCACCAACTTCAGTGATTTTGGAGCCCACGAAAATAAAGTCTGTCACTGTTTCCCCCTCTATTTGCCATGAAGTGATGGGACCAGATGCCATGATCTTCATTTTCTGAATGTTGAGCTTTCAGCCAACTTTTTCACTCTCCTTTTTCACTTGCATCAAGAGGCTCTTTAGTTCTTCTTCACTCTCTGCCTAGTTCTTCTTCACTTTCTGCCATAAGGGTGGTGTTATCTGCATAACTGCACCATACAGTATTATTATCTATATAGTCACCATGTTTTACAATCAATCCTCAGACCTTATTCACCTTATAACTGAAAGTATGTACCATTTACTAATTTCTCCTTATTTCACCCATCCTCTCAACCCCTGGCAACCACCATTTAGTCTGTTTCTATAGGTTCAGCTTTCTTTGCAAATGAGTCCATTATAAGTGATACCAGTCAGTATTTGTCTTTTTCCATCTGGCTATATCACTTGATATCCTCCAGTTTCATCCAGGTTGTAGTAAACAGCAGGCTTTCCTTTTTTAAGACTGAACAGTATTCCAATCTTAAATCTCTTCCATTGTGTGTATATCGTATTTCCTTGATCTGTTCATCCGTTAATGGGCGTTTAGGTTGTTCTTATGCTTTGGCTGTCGTGAATAACGCTGCAGTGAACACACAGTGCAATTGTCTTTCTGAGATAATGAGCTCATTTACTTTGATTATATACCCAGAAGTCGAATTGCCAGATCATGTAGCAGTTCTACTTTTATTTTTATTTTATTTATTTTTTTGAGGAACCTCCATGCTGTTTTCCATAGTGGCTGTATCAGTTTACCTTCCCAACAACTGTGTACAGGGTTTCCGTTTTCTCTACATCCTTACCAGCGTTTGTGACCTCCTATATTTTTTGATAACAGAGATCCTAGCAGGTGTGAAATGATATCTCGTTGTGGTTTTGAGTTGCATTTTACCCACTGAGTATTGATGGTGAGCACCTTTTCATGTACCTATTGACCATTTGTATATCTTCCTTGGAAAAATGTCTTTTCAGGTCCTTTGTCCATTTTTAAATTGGGTTATAAATTTTTACTATTGGATTGCATGGGTTCCTCGTATACTTTGGATATTTAATCCCTCGTTAGATAATGTGGTTTGCAAATATTTGCTCTTATTCCATAGGTTGTCTTTTCATTCTATTAATGGTTTCCTTTGCTGTGCAGAAGCTCCTTAGTTTGAGGTAGTCCCATCTGTTCATTTTAGCTTTCGTTGTCTTTGCTATTGGTGTTTAGTAAATTTATATTACCTTTTTGAGTTCTAATGTGTGCTTGGCATTTTCAAAGAGATTAACACATATCTCATTTAATGTTCATAACAACTTGTGGTACATCCAATGTTCTCCCTCTTTTGCTAATGAGAAAAGTTAATTTCGGTGCTGAAAGCTTTTCTCTAGGTGATTCATCACATAGGTGTCAGAGCCAACTAGCAATAAATTTCACTCCAAATTCTTTGAGCAAACACACTATTCCATATTTTTACACTATTTTTCTACCTAAACAGTGTGTAAAGCAAATTGTTTTCTCTTGCATTCTACCATGATCCAGTTCAAAGCTGAAAAAACTATTGCCATAGATACAGCAAGCATATACGAAGACAAAGTGGTTCAGGAGCAGTTCATCCAGTAACCCAGTAGGATCCTTTTATTTGCAGCTTAAAATTTCACAGGATGTAATTCATTTACATTTGAGTAGATTGATGCTGAAGCTGAAACTCCAGTACTTTGGCCACCTCATACGAAGAGTTGACTCATTGGAAAAGACTCTGATGCTGGGAGGAGAAGGGGACGACAGAGGATGAGATGGCTGGGTGGCATCACTGACTCAATGGACGTGAGTCTGAGTGAACTCCGGGAGTTGGTGATGGACAGGGGGCCTGGCGTGCTGCGATTCATGGGGTCACAAAGAGTCGGACACGACTGAGCGCCTGAACTGAACTGAACTGAGACTGATTCATCTATTCATTTCAACAAATGTGAAGATGTTTACTAAGCCCCTCTCTGGGGGGTGCCAGGCATGATTCTAGACATTTTGAGTTTTAGAAAAGAAGGAAATGAGATATTGTCCCTCGTGTCAAAAACTCTACCATCTAGCTGAACAGAAAAGGTATAAAATTATACAAACTATGTCAAATTTCCATACAGTTGGTATGGATGTGTATTTAAGAGGGTCCAGTTTCACTTCCATGGCCCCCAAAGGAAATTACCAACATACCCACATCTCTACAAAGGAGACATGCCACTAATTTGTTAAAAGCATTATGTTAAGCACCGTCTGTGGTTTGAAGCAAATGCGGCTATCAAACCAATAGTTTCCCTCTTAGAATTGTTCTTGCTCTGGCTCCTAAAATAAGATTTTAAAAAAGGATTATTTGATTGACTTGTCCCATTGTAAAGTATGCACCTGCTGTGAAATGAAGCCACAGAGGGAAAAAAAAAAGTTGAATAATTTAACTTTTTTATTTGTAAAGATAATCAGGGTTTTTCTGATTACATCTTAACTTCATAAATGTTAAATAACCTATCAGCATCTAGTTGTTGTAAATTATGAAAAGGAGCCTTGCAAGGAATATTAACCAACGAAATCTTTGTTCTTTAGTGAACAAGAAAATGTGTTATGGCAGCTTGTCATCGTGCGACTGGTAACTTTGACACCAAATAACAAAACTGCCATTTGCACTTAGGGTAAATTGGTTCACATGAGTTTCCGCTGCTCCTCTTGCTCTGACATAAATTTATGAACTCAGGAACTAACCAAGCCGTGTGGCTTGCCACCTGACTTTAACAAATATGACCATTTCATTTCATTTAGTCGTCAGAATGCCAGGGGGCTAGGTCATTTCAGACTCATTGCAGATGGTCTAGGGTTTGTAGGAACACAGGAGGCTTTCACGTCACTGTCCTGTAAAGTATGACAGTGGAGGGGGCCCTCTTTGTTAAATAAGTGCATGTCAGTGTTTGACATGTTCCCAGCTTCAAGGAGCATTTTCTGTTTCAACACCTTACAGGTGTATGTAAAGGACCTTTATTTCTGATTAAGCAAGACGTGAAAAATGTATTTTCTGGGTACACGCTTTGACCAGCCATGATCAAGATTATGTCTATATTTGAAATATGGTGTAAGTACAGTTTTGTTCCCTGACCTCCCAGGAGTCCTGTCTTTTAAGAGAAGATACTGGAAGCAGAACAGAAGGTACAAACTACAGACATATAATAAGGTGCAACCTCAGACAAATTGAACAAAAGACCACTTTAAATTACTGCTAAGAATAAAGACTAGAATATCTTCACAGGCTGCAACTTTTACATATCCAAGTATATGTAAAAAATAAAACTAGATAACCAACTTTTGTTATAAAAATAATTACTATATTCAATATAACATTGATTTGTAATTGAAATAACTGCTTTATATGAAAGATGGGTTCAGCAGTGTTTGTGGGCACGTGGAAACAGTGTCATAGCTATGGGGTATTTTTTTCCCATTTTGCTCAATTTCATTTTGTTTTATAGAGATGTCTGTCATTTACTCGGCACTTTCTGTGTTGTAGTAATGAACTAAAATGTTTTCAATACATTTTTAATTAATCCTTTCATCTCTTTATGAGGTGGCTATTAGTGTCATAATTTTATAGATGGAGAGACTGGTGTCCGCAGAGGATGGAGAATTTACCAGGGAATAAGGAAAGGAAAGTAGAGGGCTTCCCTGGTGGCTCAGAGGTTAAAGCATCTGCCTGCAATGTGGGAGACCTGGGTTCGATCCCTGGGTCAGGAAGATCCCCTGGAGAAGGAAATGGCAACCCACTCCAGTATTCTTGCCTGGAGAATCCCATGGACGGAGGAGTCTGGTGGGCTATAGTCCACGGAGTCGCAAAGAGTCGGACACGACTGAGCGACTTCACTTCACTTCACTTAAGGAAAGTAGGAGAGGGATTTGGTCTGACTCCATCCTGTGGTTTATCTAGTTCATCAAGAATTATAGTATATTTTCCAAAATGTATTTGTCAAGCGTTTCCTCAAAATCCATCCTAGGATCAGAGAAAACAGAATAAACATGTAATCCGAGGAGGTTTGAAAAAACCTGAAGCAGTCACAATAGCCTTGTAAATTATTTTAAGGTCTTGCTTTTTATCTTAAAATTTCATGCAAATTTGACGTTGAATTCCAATGTGTTTGTCTACATCCAAAAAACAATGTATTGTAGAATTTGTCATTCAGAGGCACATTTTCTACCCTTTTCTTCTATTGATAATCTTTCTAGCTAAATCATAATATGCTATTATGTTTCTGGATGTTAAGTCAATCCGAAGAGAGCCAACCCCAATAACAGGCTCAATGTCCAGGCAGTTCTTTCTCTCTTCATTTTGTCATAAATACGTGTGCACAAACAGCAACCTTTTCCCCCACTGCCTTACAAACTACGTTAGGGCAACAACAAGGAGAAATTCCCAAATCTGAGGCAGGATGCTGTGACCTTCCAAGACCTTCTGGAGGGATATTTCCATAACCATATCTTCTGCTGAAGGTCAAATTGCAAACCGAGATGGTCCCTGACTCACTCTTACTACTTGGAGCAGTAGCCCCCAGAGATCATCTTTAGTAGAAAAAAAGAAAACTCTGATTAGATTGCTCTTTTATTTTACCTCTAATACAGTTCTTAAGTTTTTCTCCTCCATTAGTGAACTCAGAGCCTCCAATGCTCCCTGTAATCAACTCGCTTCATCCAACTCTCAAATTTTGTTTTAATTATAGCAGTCTTACTGGGAGAAGGAAAAGCATTCCCAGTTTTGTCTTGCAGTTGAGAATGAGGCCTTGAAGAATATCTTCTAAATGAACTCATTACATGTACTCACAATTCCATTAAAGAGAAAATGAATTTACTTAAATTTTCTAGGTATTAATCTTTGCTGTGATATCTGAAAAAATAAATAAATAATGTAGAATTTTCTGTTACTTGAGACTGAGCAGAGGCATCACGGTCCCAATCTGTTTTTCATCCCGTGTCTGGGGAAGATTACACATGATGAATCATTTTAAAGCAATAGTAAGTGACAAAAATTAAATGATGTTTGCATCACAAATAGTATTTATACATGTTCAACACACTGGTTTTGCCCACATAAACTTTTTTTGCTGGTGTGAAGTTAGTTCACTCTGAAGTGACTATATATTCAAATCAATTTAGTAAAGTTCTCATCACTCACTTGCACATATAATTTTCTAATTTTGTGCATTTTAGGGACAAAAATCCACACCCATTTTTGTGACTAGAAATAGTGGGGTTCTGCCGGTTTTTCCTAGGGTTGTGGGGGAGGAGAGGTATGTGTTTCACCAATTCCACAAATCAAATCTAGTTGGGGAAAGAGGGACATGTTTTTCCTTGTCTCCAAAAATACTTTGACAAAAATCCACAAATATCCAGGGTATAAGTATCTCAGTTTGGGAAATCTGCTCTTTAGAACTTTTCATCTTCCCCTATAATTTTGTTCCATCAGTGGTAATTCTAACTCCTCTTTCAGTTTTGCCCCTGTATCTCATCTCTCTCCAAAACTTGTTCTGCCTGTCTACATGTTCTCTCAAATTTATCCTTTCACCTTTGCCTCTGATTGTCCTAATCCAAGTCTTTTATCAAGAGACAGCATAAATATAGAGAGAGAAGCTTTGGTCTCAAATGGGCCTGAGCTCAAGTTTTGCTGCCTCTATTAATCTGTGTGATATCCCTAACAAGTTTCTCCTATGAGCCTGAGTTTTCTTATTAAAAAAAAAATGGTAGTAATATTTATCTTACAATATTGTCTTCTGGTTTCATTCATTCATTCAATCGACATTTGAGCTACTGATCTATATTCAAATCTAAGCATTGGAACTACCTTGAAGAGAAGAACACAGTCCCCAACTGTATGAAGTTGATATTAAAGGAGATAATATATGATGCTTGACATAATACAGGAATACAGTAAAAGGCTGTTTTTGTTTGTGTTGTTTCTACAACTGTGCAATGACTTTCAAATTGATAGCTCTTCCTCCTGGTTCACGTTTTCTATCCATCATTCACTTGCCAGTGGTGCTATCTTCCTAAAATGTAAGTTAGATCATGTTAACACCTGCAGAGTCTTGTGCTGCTGATTGCATATAAAACCAAAACTTCTGGAAGAAATAAAAGATAAAATAGAGTGGCTCACTTGAACTTGAGAGTGGAGAAAGCAGGGTCTACTTTTAAGAGTCTTACTCTAAGGCTTCTGATGTAGGGAAATGGGGAGAGAAAACCCGGGAAGAAGAACACATTTGAGAGTGGAAAATAGTGTAATTCTTTTTTAGACCTTGAGATTGAGGTCTCTGTGAAGTAGAGTGTTCAAAATACAAATCCACAATGCAGGATAAATATAAAGTCAGAGATAGGAATTTAGGAATTGATCGTACATAGAAGTTAAGCTATAAGGACAAAAACATCAGTTTAATTGGGATGCTCTAAACTTTAAATTCTCAGTCTTGGTTGCCAAATTCAGCATCATCTGGCACCTTCCCAAAGGAACCGATTGATCAATCCTTCGGATTCTGATCAATATTTCCTTCAGAGACTCCCTATTTTAATCTATCCTCCATAAAATCCTGAACACCTCTGGTTTCTGCTCACTCTTCTGCCCTTCATGCATTGGAGCTGTAGCTACAAAAAACAAAACTACATTTGATTCTTTAGACCTCATCTCTCCTGGGTTATTGAATCCTATGCTTTAGATTTCCTTGTCTCTGTAGCAGAGAAACTTATTTAAGTATTACAAAGGTAAGTGATGAAGCCCACATATGTTAGAAGCTAGCAAATCAATGAGAAACTTTGGTGGGAAGCTTCATTATATTCTTCATTCAAGGCTCATATCCTCTCCTTTAAAAAGTGTGCATGTTGTTCATGACCAAATAAAACTTAGAAGCATTTAATTCTGTGACTAGACTGTGAAGAGGCTAAACTGATAAGGCCTCCATCCTTTAGGAGGCATTGTGAAAAATGTCAGTTTTTAAACCCAAATTTCATATATATTTAGGTTCATGCGTCTCACTGACAGAGTGGACTGTCCTGACTCAATAATTAATGCACTGGGAATTCTCTAGGTAGACTGTGATTTGGATACTTTATGGGCTATTATGTCAAGGATCTGTGTCAGATGAGATGCATACGCAACGCTTGCAGAAAAATTATTGTCACAAGCAAAACTGGTGGGAATTTTTATGTACTTTAAGAGTAAGTAAACCTAGGAAAAATATAACATCATTTCTAAGCGCCTTGTATGTATTTGCCTTGAAACATGCTTTTGTTTTTATTTGCCTATAGAGTATATCATTGAATAGAATTGTTATATTTCATTTGTTTTTGAAAATAGATCATAAACATTCCTTACTTTTAGAATAAGCACTCTAATATTTTCCAACTCAAATTTCTTGCAATTATTAATTGCTATATTAAGCATTAGTATACCTTGAAGTGTAAAGTTTTAAATATACACTGTTCTTAAAAGATGAACATTTGTTGACCAAACAGAGAAACATGTGTTTTATTCTCTCTCTTTAAAGGGATCCTTGTCCCCAAAATGCCTGTGGAGTACAGTGTCTTACTCAATGCTGGAAGTGCAACACCTCTGATCTCCTCTGTTGGTCATCATCAGTCCAGCCTTCTGGAAAATTTGGCTCCATTCACACAGTATGAGATAAGGATCCAAGCATGCCAAAAAGGTGAAAGTCTTTCAGACACTTGCCCAGGGTTTTTATAAAAAAGAATTTCATTTAAATGTTTTTCAATAAAAAGGAATAGATTCTCAATTCAAGTACAAAGACTAACATTCCATTTCTTATTTGTACTGGACTTTGTACTCAGAAAAAATCAGAGCCCTGCGTTGAGTGAAGAATTATGCATTTCTGCACATTAAATCATGAATATTTAAATATATGAAAGTGGTGGCTTTGCAAAGTCTTGTTTTATAAAGCCTTTTAAAAGAAAAACACCTAGATCACATAAAGAAACCATGGGTAATATAAAACAAAATAGGCATTACAAAAGTCTCCTAGGAAATGTCCTCACCTTGGCTGTATTTCAGTTTTATTTAGGGGTGAGGTAGGAGGAAAGGAGACATTATTAAGCAGTTGAGTTACACTCAGATGAATCTCAACATATTTTACACTTCTTCCCTGATAACTGTCTCTTGAACCTAAACTTTCACCTTGAGTTTCATGGCTTCAGCTAGTGGTCAATAAAATCATCATCTACCTGTATGGTCTTGAGAAAGAGCCCCACTCACTTCCTTCATCCTTCCAAGTGTTATATAATGTGTAATACCCAACTGCTAAGAGAAAAAAGGTGTAACTCAAAACAAGTTGCTTCACCTTAGATTAAGGAAATTTACCAATCTTATGTTCAACACGGAACTCCTGTCCTTAGGAACTTTTGTCTCCAAATGAATACTATTTCCCCTAGAGTTGGTTAGAACTAGGGGTCTGTGATTTTGCTATGCTTCATTTCCAAAACTGAGTCAGTTTGCCCACTTTTCTCTACAAATCAGACCAAGACATTTTGTTTTGGAAAGTATTGTTTTCCTTGCTCCAATCTTCAGCTAATCTACAAGGAAATGGCTTTAAATTAAACTTTTCTTGATTTAAAAGCAAAATCACTTTCTGCATCTCTGTGTATCCTGTGAATTTGAATCCATATCCTTCAAATGCACTATTTGACTTCTGTGTGTCAAGAGAACAATCATTTTTAAATATTGGCAAAATAAGATATTATTATTAAGAGCAGGTCACACATACACTTACTTTAATCATATTTTTACTTTCTGGCACAAATAACTGCAGTAAACTAGAGAAAACTCAGTTCAAGGTATAAACTTTATTGTCTGTGCCTATGCAAAAATGTGGTTAGTTAATGGATTTTCCAAAAATCATTTCTTATTTAAATATTCAAATCCTGTAAAGATGTAAATGCTAGTTAAAGTATGTGTAGAACTGTGTGTACAAAATTTCAGATACAATGATTTTCATGGTATTCCTACCCTTCTGTGTGTACATGTAGCTCTTTTTCTTACTTGACAAATTACTAAAGGTATTTTTTTTTTCAAGGAGGTTGTGGAGTTAGCAGTAGGATGTTTGCCAAAACAGCTGAAGCTGCCCCCATGGATCTAAATTCCCCTGTTCTTAAGGCACTGGGGTCAGCTTGCATAGAGGTTAAATGGATGCCACCTAAAAAACCAAATGGAGTCATCATCAACTACTTTATTCACAGGTAACATTGACTATTACTATTATTGTTAATTATTTAAGGTTGTGTACTATTCCAGTACTGTAGACTCAAACATGTTTTCTATTTCCATAAGGGAATGAATGGGAATTCATGTGTTTTGAGCACCTACTGGAAACTAAAATTGGTACTAGATACTTTTACACATTATCAAAGGGGAAAAAGCTACAACTAACATGTGACATTTAAGTTGGAGCCTCTTTGAAAGAGGAGACCTCATAGCCCTAAAAGCCTTACCTTTGATGGAGAGTTAGAGCCATCCTGTGGAGGTTCAATGGCCAAGAACCATAGTCATTCCAGAGGAAGAACCAGGTCTAGGACAAGAAATCTAGTTATATCTCACCACCTAATATGTGAGATTGGAAGGGCTTTTCCTCTTCTTCAAAAGATGGCACTTCTCATTTGCAGAGAGAGGGGCTCACCCTGCAAGGCCCCTTCTGTTTTGAGGCTTCCACTGGGCTGACTTGATAGTGTTAGGACAATTTCTTTTCACCAGGATGTGCATAATCGATTAAGTGTATCCACTGAAAATGAAGAAAAGAGGGAAGGAGCAAGGGAGGGGGGGGAGAGAAGGAAAGAGAGATTGAGAAGAGTGAGAGTGAGGATGAGGGGGGGAAGGGGAGACAGAGAGAGACTGAGACTCCGTGGGCAGTTTGGTTTGAGGACATTGAGCTCCTTGATCCATTTTTCACTTGATCAACATGGACATAGTTTTAAATTAATGTTTTCTTTATATATATAGTGAATAAATAGGAGGAGGAGGAGATAAAGAAAAGAAATAGACACAGAGAGAGAAGGAAAGAGAAGGAGGAAGAGAAAGAGCAGGAAAGGAGAAAGTGAAACAGAGAGACGAGAACAGAGAACCTGCCACTGAGAGCTGGCTGCCGTGTTAGTCCGTTCAGGTTGCTGTAACAAAAAATACCATAACTCGGGTGACTTGTAAACAATAGATATTTATTTCTCACGGTTCTGGAGGCTGAGAAGGTTAAGATCAAGGTGCTGGCAGGTTTGCTTTCTGGTAAGGGCTCACTTCCTGCTTCACAGATGGCCATATTCTCTCTGTGTCCTCATATGGCAAAAGTGGCAGCAGGTCCTGCGGGGACTCTGTCAGGGCACTAATCCCATGCATGAGGACTCCACCCTCATGACCTAATCACCTCCTAATATCGCCACCTGGGTGGTTAGAATTTCAATATATCAATTTGGGGGAACACATTCATTCAGATCATAGCAGTGAAACAGGAGACACTTTCTAAGACAGACACGGGCAGACATAAAGCTTTTGCAGATGAAAACCCCTTTCCAAAAGCCATCTATTTACATCAGGCGTACAAAGCCCACGTGTTTTCTCAGATCCCCATCCCACTCGAGCATCCTTTGTTAGTCTCTCCTGCAGCCTAGCCCTCCCTTGTTTGGTCCTGCACCCTAGACACATCGTGAAACTTAGTTTAGGCTCCTCTTGTAACTTAAGATGGTAAAACCCTTTGATTTAGACGAATCTTCATGTCTGGGTTTATAGGAAGATTGTGATGGATCAAAGTTACCATTGCTTTTCTCTTTATGTAAATGACATTGCCCAGAATGAGCAAGCAAAATGTTTTCCTCTCAGCAAACATTAATTTGAAGAATAATATTTCTGATTCAAATACACACAAACATGTAAAACTGGCTAATGTGAATTTACATTTTACACTAAGCACGTTAGAGCAGCCTCTAAAACGCTCATCCTCTTGGAATAGTTTTCTTTCGTCTACTTAATGCTAATTGTATGAGAAAAGCACATCAAATTCCTATTCTGAATAAAGGGAAATAAAGTATCTGTTATAGACCAGGATGTGGCTTCACTCTGTTGGTTTTGTAAATAAAGCTCATGATTACAGTGACTATTCCATGGCAGCTATAGAGAGGGAAAACAGGAAATATAATGCAGAAAGCCTGCTTCAATGAAAAATACTGTAAATTGAATTTGACAGCATTTGATGGCATTTGATTATTCTAGTCACAGCCAAACAATGATATAAAGAGTAATATGAAACAGAATGTGTTACTGCCTAGCAGACTCAAAAGCAATAAACCTTCCTCCAATGTGACACAATCACTTCACAATCATAATTGTAGCCTGTTTGATACCTCTGAGTACAGCAGAAGGGCACTGACTGACATAGATACATTTTGTTTTTTATTTAAAGTGAAATGAAAATGGCGCGCTGGGGCTTCAGATACAATCGTTATGTTCACCTACATAGGCATGAATCACTTGGCAGTTATTTCAGCTGAAGTTTAAATGTGCTTAGACAACAACAATATCAAATTTTTCTTAGATAGCTGCAAAAAAAAACCCAGAAATTTGTAAGGACTGAAATAGAATGTAGACACATAGTTCTTTTTCATTCTGGGACTCCATAGAACCCCTCATATGGTTATAGCCATGGGCCTGCGGGCTTTCTGGGGAGGTTATGGCATGTAATTTCTGCTTCATCATGTGCCTCTTCTTTCTTCTATCACCACCAAAGGAAATCCCTTTAGCTCAAATCAAAGATGGGGTTTGACCTATGCAGATATTTTCATTAAGTTGCAGGAAGTCAATTTGCCAGTCCCGTCTTGAAAATGTTTGTCACTCTGCTCTCTCCAACTCCCCAAAGCATTTTCCCTCAGTATTTCTCTTTCATTGTTTACATGTTGCCTCTAGATAGCATCCTGTTAAAAAAAAAGGCTGGGGGGCAGGGTGGGGGGGTCCTGCCCTAATAAGCATATAAACTATTTATGACTTTAAGAACTAAAACAAAAAATAACCTAATAAGGAGAAGACTATTAATGTGATTGCTTCTGGTTAGTTCACCTGTTAGTTTGATATTTTATTTAGGCTCATTTGTTGACCACATGTGAGTGACAAAAGAGATTTCCTACATTAGAGACAAACTTTATGTTAGGGTTTTGCAAACTGTTTACTGATCGTGTTACAGATAAGACCATCTTAGGCTTTATACAAGTATGGCTTGTATAATAAAGCTTCTTCAGCATTTCCCCCTTATTTTATATCTGTAATCTTGTAAATGGTAAAATTCACCCACAAAATACAACTTTCATTTACAAAATCCACCAAACACTCTTTCTTAAGACTTTATAAGACATGTAATAAAATGATCTCCCACTAGGAGCTTCTATTTTGAGAGAGACAAAAATGCATGGGTTTTTAATTCTCAAAAGCAGCCTCTAATTTTAAAAAAAGATTTGATCAGTGTTCCATAAAAGACAAAGATTTACAAACACCAACACTTGCTAAACACTGTAAAAGTAAAACCTGATGAGCCTTCCAAGTTCAAATAATTGAGTATTCTAAAAAGCTCAGTAGGGTTTTGAAGGCTAAAATCTGAGATAATTTGAATGGACAGATGATATGGAAGACTATTTCAAGCAGGGTACCATAAATAATATTTTTTAGAATGAGTAATTAAGCTGATTGAGTAAACTAAGAAAAACGGGGCATTGATTGAAAGGTAAAGGAATTTTTATGCAATCAATTTGTGTTATGTGGAAAGGAAGTATGGATGTGAAGATAGATAGATAGAGCAGATAGATATAGACAGATAGATATATGGATAATGGATGATAATGCTTATTTCTACTGTAAGATCTGGGCTCTATTACAAACGACCTTTACTATACTAGGAGATGTAAGTGAAACTAAACAAACAGAAAAACAAGCAATATAATGTGAGAACTATAAGTATTTGTCAGATTTTATTTAATTCTTCCTGAAATATTTATGGAACACTTTTGTTGATGGAGAATTTTTAGATAAAGTTAATATCATTAAGACCTGGCTTTACAAAATAAAAATGTAATGAGTCGTGTCCGACTCTTTGTGAATTTAAATTAGAAGTACGTTTTTGGAAAAAAAAAGTTTGACAGTACAGAATATTACAGAGGTTATAAATGCCTTTTTTATTACTTACCCATATCATATATAATTCCCATTGATAAATAACTATTATTCATTTTAATATATGTAACATTAATGTTACATAAAGGAATTGTTCAAATTTTATTTCTGCATTTGGATACACACACATCTCATTTTTTTAGACTCAACAATATTTTATTATATGAATATGTATCTTGTATTATTTAATCAGTCCCCTATTGATGGCAAAATAGGTGATTTCCAGGTTTTCATTACAAAAGCAATTTTCCAAAAGTATCTTTACAATAAGCATATGGAAGATTATCCTTATTACTAGAAGAGCAGAATCCAGTTTTATCCATTTTAAACTTTTAGAGGTTGTTAAACTTCATTCTCAGTCATGTCCAAGTCTTTGCAACCCCATGAACTGTAACCCGCCAGGCTCCTCTATCCATGGGGTTCTCCAGACAAGAATACTGGGGTGGATTGCCATTTCCTACTCCAGAGCATCTTCATAACCCAGTGATCAAACCCATGTCTCTTTTATCTCCTGCATTAGCAGGTAGATTCTTTACCACTGCACCACCTTGGAAGCTTCAGTTCAGTTCAGTTCAGTCGCTCAGTCGTGTCTGACTCTTTGCAACCCCATGAATCGCAGCACACCAGGCCTCCCTGTCCATCACCAACTCCTGGAGTTCACTCAGACTCACGTCCATCAAGTCGGTGATGCCATCCAGCCATCTCATCCTCTGTCATCTCTTTCTCCTCCTGCCTCCAATCCTTCCCAGCATCAGAGTCTTTTCCAGTGAGTCAACTCTTCACATGAGGTGGCCAAAGTACTGAAGTTTCAGCTTTAGCATCATTCCTTCCAAAGAACACCCAGGACTGATCTCCTTTAGAATGGACTGGTTGGATCTCCTTGTAGTCCAAGGGACTCTCAAGAGTCTTCTCCAACACCACAGTTCAAAAGCCTCAATTCTTCAGTGCTCTGCTTTCTTCACAGTCCAATTCTCACATCCATACATGACCACAGGAAAAACCATAGCCTTGACTAGACGGACCTTTGTTGGCAAAGTAACAAAGGTTGTCTCTGCTTTTTAATATGCTGTCTAGGTTGGTCATAACTTTCCTTCCAAGGAGTAAACGTCTTTTAATTTCATGGCTGCAATCACCATCTGCAGTGATTTTTGAGCCCTCAAAATAAAGTCTGACACTGTTTTCACCATTTTCCCATCTATTTGCCATAAAGTGATGGGACCAGATGCCATGATCTTAGTTCTCTGAATGTTGAGCTTTAAGCCAACTTTTTTACTCTCCTCTTTCACTTTCATCAAGAGGCTTTTTAGTTCCTCTTCACTTTCTGCCATAAGGGTGGAGTCATTGGCATATCTGAGGTTATTGATATTTCTCCCGGCAATCTTGATTCCAGCTTGTGCTTCTTCCAGCCCAGTGTTTCTTATGATGTACTCTGCATATAGAGATTCCGAGACGGTCTTTCAAAAATGGGAGGTAAGAATTTCTAATTCTGAAATCTCCTATCAATATTGAAACAACAATCTTTCAAATCTTTGCAAGTTCAGTATTTTAAGTGGCATATTATTATTGTTTTAATTAAAATTTTAGTCATAATAAGCCACACTGTTTATTTATTTCAAATATATATTTGGTATTTGTGTGCATATAGTATAGTATATATCCTTAGACTATTTTCATTTGGACAGTTTCTTATTAATTTACCTATATTCATGTATATTAAGGAAATTTTCAAGTGATCGTATTAAAAATAACACATCAATTATTTCTTCCTATTCTTTTATGGCTCTATTCCTTATATCTAAATGTAGACTGGATTTTGTTTTTGTTTACTTGAAGTGTAATTAACAAACAACATTATATTAGTTTCAAGAGTTCGACATAATGATTCAACATTAGTGTACATTTCAGTATGATCCACAATAAATCTAGTTACCAACTGTCACCATTCAGAGTTACAAATTTTTTTACTTTTGAGGTTTTTTTTCACTTTCTTAGCAATTTTCAAATTTGCAATGTAATATTATCAGTCTAGTCACCATGTTGTATGGTGACTTATTTCTTTTATACTAGAAGTTTTTACCCCTTCGCCCCATTCTTTCTATCCCTCAAAGCCTGGGTAGTGGCTCAGAGGATAAAGTATCTACCTGCAATGCAGGAAACCCTGGTCGGGAAGATCACCTGGAAAAGGGAATGGCAACCCACTCCAGTATTCTTGCTTGGGAAATCCCACGGAGAGAGGAGCCTGGCGGGCTACAGTCCAGGGAATCTTAAATAGTCAGACATGATTTAGTGACTGAGTACACACACAATTTGTCAACATTATTTTATAATTTACTGATTGGAAATGCCACATATACAAAATTCCCATGTGTCATCTCACTCATTTCAGGACTTTGTATTGTTTCATTCATGGTAGATAAAATATTAGCAAGCATTACCTGATGGCAAAGATATCTCAGGTGAATAAAATTAATGGAATAAGCAAAATTCCCAACACTGAAGGTATAGGGTCCCAGTAGCAGTCAGGCTCAGAGAAGGCAATGGCAACCCACTCCAGTACTCTTGCCTAGAAAATCCCATGGGTGGAGGAGGCTGGTAGGCTGCAGTCCATGGGGTCACTAACAGTCAGACACGACTGAGCGACTTCACTTTCACTTTTCACTTTCCTGCATTGGAGGATGAAATGGCAACCCACTCCAGTGTTCTTGCCTGGAGAATCCCAGGGACGGGGGAGACTGGTGGGCTGCCGTCTATAGGATCACACAGAGTGGGACTATTTTCCCTAAGCTTCATTTTTATGTAAGTTAGACTAATAAACATCAAAAATAACATCTAGAATTTCATGGGAATTAAATCATGTATGTGAAAGTACTTTGTTAAACATAAAGCAAGATTTAAAAAAATAGGAAGTTATCCAAGGTTAACGACTGAAGCTACTTAGCAGCAGCAGTAGCAGTCAGGCTTAGCCGGAGATTTGTTATTTGTAGGGAAAATTTAGAAGATCTACTTGATGCTAGATTTTGGAAGACTTTGAATGCTAGGTTAAAGAGTTTAGGTTTTTGATTTGGAAACAATGTGAACCATTGAAGGTTTGGGATAAAATAGAGAAACAATGTGATAGCTTGACTAGAGCGTGGCATTTGCAGTCAGAAGATACAGCTTCCAGGCCCTGGGTCTGCCACTTACTAGTTATGTGACCTTGGGCAAGTCACTATTTTTCCCTAAGGTTCATTTTTATGTAAGTTAGGCTAATAAACATAGAAAATAACATCTAGAATTTCATGGGAATTAAATTATGTATGTGAAAGTACTGTGTTAAACATAAAGCATGATTTAAAAAAATAGGAAGTTATCCAAGGTTAACCATCCATAGCCATGCTTTGGAAGACAAATCTAGCAGTTATATATTTATATTTCAGGACAAAGAAAGGCATTAATGATAATAAAAGAAGATTTTACTACAGTACACCTAGTATGATTCTGTTTTTCTTTAAATATAAAGAATACTTTTACATTTATATGTACACAAAAAAAGTCTGGAAAGTTAAACACCAAAAGAAAGTTAACAGTGCTCATCGCCCAGAGATAGGTTATGGATAATTCTTGAATTTTTTGCTCATCTGTATTTTCTAATTACTTTTTATAGTCAATATGTAATATTGTGTGATAAAGACAAAATGATAAGTCCAGTGAGTCCAGATGCAAATCTATCATCACCCTCTTTATGATTTTATTTCCCTCTTTCTGTGAGCATCATCCTCATTTTCTATAGCAATCAAAGTCTGCTCAAGAAAGAAAAACCACACCAGTTATTTTAACAGAGAGAATTTAATGTAAAGAGTTACTAACTGGTTGTCAATTTGTTGACTAGATAACTGAACGATGAAAAGATAACTCAAGATATCATGGAGATGGCAACTGCAGGAAAGAGCTAATACCTATAGGACTGAGGCAACAAAGAGAAATAGCTTGAATTATTAAAACTCAGAAGATTAGAGAGAAGCAGTTCTGATGCTGGGACCCAGACATTCGAGGAGGCAGGGTGGAGGGGGGCGGGAGTGAGGGCGGGCACCCACCAGCTGATGCAGATATCTGTAGGAGGAGGCATGAGATAAAGCTGGCTTTCCAAGTGTTGGGGAAATGTCACACTTGAACCATCTGCTTCTAAGGAAGAAGGATCTACCTCCTCCAAGGTGGAAAATCCTTCTTGGAGAGAACCTTATGTTATCAGCAAGCAGGCAGGAAGCAGATAGGGAGGAGCCAGTTCCCTTTTCCTTTCAGGTCTCTGATGTCACCCTCTGGCGCCCCCTATTGGCAGAGCTCAGCATAGAGTCAGCTGGCCGAGCAGAAACGTAGATGATGGAGTCCCCGTCCTACTCTCATAAAGCCAAATATAGAAGGGTAGGTTTAGAGTTGAGAGACAATAACTTAATAATGAGAACATTCCTCTGGTTCTTCTTGGAACCAAAATTTTGGACTCTAGTCAACCAGTTGGTTATCCAGTCACTGCTTCAAAAAATACTCATTGTCCACTACAGTGTGCCATGCTTCACTAGGCGCTGAGAGTGTGTGGAAGAATAAGAAGAGTCCCTGCCTTCAGGGAACTTGTGGGATAGGAGGAGACATATAAAAAAGGAAAGTCTGTTATAATACATGGTGACAAGTGAGTCCATAAGGAAAAGGCAGAGCACATAGGAGGATATTATAACCTTGTTTGAGGCTTCTCCGGTGGCTCAGGTGATAAAGACTCTGCCTACAATGAAGGAAACCTGGGTTCAACCCCTGGATTGGGAAGACCCACTGGAGAAGGGAATGGCAGCCCATTCCAGTATCCTTGCCTGGAGAATCCCCATAGGCAGAGAAGACTGGTGGGCCATGGGGTCTCAAAGAGTCGGACATGACAGCTGACAGTGCAAAAAATACATAACCCTGTTTGAGAGAGAATCAAAGGAAAGACTTACTGGACAAAATGGGGGTTGAGTTTTCCAAGCTGGTTTGGAGTTAGCCTATAGAAAGGAGGAGGAAAATGAAGGAAAACGGAACAAGGCATTGCAGAACAGGATTAACAGATATCCAAGCATGGCAGCATGAAATATCATGGAATACAAGGGAAACGTGGGCAAGGATTGGATGGTTTTTTAAGCACTGGATTTTTTTAAGCATTGGATTTTGACCAGAAAGTAAAATTGGAATAGAAATCTCAGAAGGTGAATCCGGAGTAATAAACACAGGCCAGTTCCATAACAAATCACTGAAGAGTTTTAAATGCAATTAAGCTTTAAAATTTTTGGAAGGTATTTGAAGTCTTTTCCCCAGCACCAGAGCAGACACTCACTCTGGAAAGTGGGATGATTCAGACTTTCCAAAGCATTTTTTAAATCACCTGTGTTTCCACTTCCTCTACCAGGAGTCTAGTTCAGGATTCACATTTATTCTCATATGGGCTGTTGAGATGACTTCATTGTGTGATGAGATGCTGTCACTCCCTGTTCAATGCAGCCTATACACAACTGCTGGATTTGTCTTCCTCAGTATTGGCTGTGGACATCACTTCTTCTTTTTAATTGAAGTATAGTTGATTTACAGTGTTGTGTTAATTTCTGGTGTACAGCAAATTCAGTTTTATATATATATATATACACACACACATATATATGTATATACATATATATATTCTCTTCAGATTCTTTTCCATTATGGTTTATTACAAGGTATTGAATATAGTCCCTGTGGTATACAAAAGGACCGTGTTATTTATCTATTTTATATATAGTAGTATATATATTTTAATCCCAAATTCTTAATTTATCCCTCCCCTTCATCTCTCCCTCTTGGTAACCATAAGTTTATTTTCTATATCTGTGAGTCTATTCCTGTTTATAAATAAGTTTATTTGTATCACATTTTAGTTTTCACATATGAGTGATACCAAGCAGTATTTGTCTTTGTCTAACTTGCTTCCCTTGGAGAAGACCGTGATGCTGGGAGGGATTGGGGGAAGGAGGAGAAGGGGACAACAGAGGATGAGATGGCTGGATAGCATCACTGACTCAATAGACATGAGTTTTAGTAAACTCCAGGAATTGGTGATGGACAGGGAGGCCTGGCATGCTGCGATTCATGGGGTCGCAAAGAGTCGGACACGACTAAGTGACTGAACTGAACTAAACTGAACTGAACTTGCTTCCCTTAATATGATAATCTCTAGGCCCTTTAACGGAGAAGACAATGGCAGCCCACTCCAGTACTCTTGCCTGGAAAATCCCATGGATGGAGGAGCCTGGTGGGCTGCAGTCCGTGGGGTCGCTGAGAGTTGGACACGACCCAGTGACTTCACTTTCACTTTTCACTTTCATGCATTGGAGAAGGAAATGGCAACCCACTCCAGTGTTCTTGCCTGGAGAATCCCAGGGCTGACAGTGCCTGGTGGGCTGCTGTCTATGGGGTCGCACAGAGTCGGACACGACTGAAGCGACTCAGCAGCAGCAGGCCCTGTAAGTGGCGTTATTTCATCCTTTATTATGGCTGAGGAATATCCCATTGTCTATATGTACCACGTCTTCTTTATCCATTAATCTGTTGATGGGCATTTAGGTTGCTTCCACGTCTTGACTATTGTAAATAGGACTGCAGTGAAAACCGGAGTGCAGGTATCTTTTCAAATTAGAGTTTTTGTCTTTTCCAGATCTGTACTCAGAGGATTGCAAGGATCATATGGTAATTCTAGTTTTAGTTTCTGAAGGAACCTCCATATTATTCTCCATAGTGGCTGCACCAATTTACCTTTCCACCAACAGTGTAGGACGGTTCCCTTTTCTCCACACCCTCTTACGGCTTGGATATCATTTCAATGATAACTTCCTTTGTGTTATGTATTACATTTGATCCAGTGATTTTCATGTGCATAATTAAATAAGAATTATTTAATTCTTACAAAATTCTAGACATTATGCACTATCAGATTATTTACTCCAGTTTACAAAGTAAAATGAAAACTAGAGAATACAGGTGAGTTTGCCCAAGGTCATTTAATGGTGTGGCAAAGCAAGGCCTGCAACCCATCTCCTGTGACTACAGGTTATTTATTTAAATTCAGAGTATTCTAATATTCTTCATGAGGTAAGGTTTCAGTCTCATCCTAAATTGTTATGGGAAATGCATTAAATTATAGGATTTTATTTTAATTGCTTTTGAAGATAAGCACTAAGAACTACTGGTATTCCAAGAGGGTAGGCAGTTCTTTAAAAGGTTATACTACATGAAGACAACGTAAGTATGAATGCTCTTTAAAATATATAGTTCCTGGTTTAATAATTATTTTCGTTTTCTTCTTAAGTGTTAAGCAACATTAAATTAACTCGAATTAGAAGAGGGAATTACTGAAGTATCTCCCACATGAGCTTAAGCAGAGGCAACCACTTGGCTCTTCAGAGAGAACTGGAAATGTGATTTTCCTGCACACAGACTGTTCAGGAGGAAACACTTCCAGTTAAATGAACAGTTGAAGCTTATATCTTAAATAAATTAGAAATAATTGTTGCCTATTCAACATCTTCTATTCAGAATTCATTCAACATAAAAATGTCCTTTTTTTTTTTTTTAAATACCACAGATGGAATGGTTCAGTTCAGTTCAATTCAGTCACTCTGTCGTGTCCAACTCTTTGTGACCCCATGAATCACAGCACGCCAGGCCTCCCTGTCCATCTCCAACTTCCAGAGTTCACGCAAACTCATGTCCATCAAGTCGGTGATGCCATCCAGCCGTCTCATCCTCCGTCATCCCCTTCTCCTCCTTCCCCCAATCCCTCCCAGCATCAGAGTCTTTTCCAATGAGTCAACTCTTCGCATGAGGTGGCCAAAGTGTTGGAGTTTCAGCTTCAGCATCAGTCCTTCCCATGGTTACCTCACTATAATATTAATAATTTCTTATAAGAACTGAATATTTAACCAGACTGCATCCTCCAACTATTTTGGTGGATAAACTTGGGGCTAACATAATACTTTTATCTCTTACATAGTACAGATTTTTAAAATTTATACTTTCAGGCAATTTTTTAAAGAATATCCACAATGGGAATTTGCTGTATGGCTCAGAAAACTCAGGGGCTCTGTATCAACCTAGAGGGATGGGATGAGAAGGGAGATGGGAGGGAGGTTCAGGAGGGAGGGGATATGTGTATATCTTATGGGGAATTCATGTTGAGGTTTGACAGAAAACAACACAATTCTGCAAAGCACTTATCCTTCAATTAAAAAAGTAAATTAAAAAAAAGAATACCCATTGTGTGTGTGTTCTTTTATTTTTTATGTTTCTCCTACTTTTTTTCCTTTTTGTTTTGTTTTTTCTTTAGTTTTTTAATAGAATGTCAGTTTTATGACAACTATGGCTATACCTCAATGTAGGAATTCATGAATTTTTTACAAAAATTCTTTCAATTGTCATAGAAAGTTTGAAGCCAGACAAAACAGACCATTTTATTTTCCCATAAAAGTTCATGTTTGTCTACTACATCATGTTCTCAGCAAATACCTTTTGAAAAACTTACTGAGAGGAGATTTTGGCTGTGAGCCCTTGGTCCTCATTAGAATGATCCATCCCACTGACGCACCTGGTACCTGGTATCAGCAGCAAGTACAAAGGCCACACCCTGCACACCTATACTGGGTGCAGAGTCTGGCAAGGAATAATGAGGTGGGTTGTTGAGCCATAATTGCAGGTCACTGGGATTATCTGTGAATTCTCCACAGCCTCCAGCAGGTAGACTGTCATTGCTCTTTCCTAGGTCATAGTGACTTATCAACTTGAGGATCATCATATTCTCAAAGCCAAAGATTTTAAATATCCTGCCTTTTCCTGAAAGGTACTGTCATTTACTTTGTCTTAATAACCCTTTCCATTTTGATGGTTAATCTGATAAGGCAGTATGTGAACATGCCAGCATCTGAAGAGTGAGTTAATTAAATACCCCAAGAGCCTGGAAAATACTGATTTATTCATCAATCTCTTCTCAACTGGAGATGAAGCAAAACGAGGAAAGGGTCATCCCTTGTGTACAATTCTTCCCCAACCTAGAATACTTAACCTCATAGGAAGGAAGGGTTGATAGAGATGAGGCAAAGATGCAGAAAAGCCATGGAATTATATGCCTTTGGGCCATTCATTCAAAAAATTATTTGGACTGGAAGTTTGGGGTTAGTAGATGCAAACCGTTATATATAGAATAGATAAACAACAAGGTCCTACTGTAAAGCACAGAGAACTATATTCAATATTCTCAGATATACCATAATGGAAATGGGTATAAAAAAGAATGTACTGAATCACTTTGCTGTATAGTAGAAATTAAGTCACCTTTGTAAATTAACTATACTTTAATTTTTTTTAAAAGTTTTATTGAGCTTACTGGGTTCAGATGCTGGTAACCCAGAAAGAGACCAACCACAATTCCTCGGAAACTTCCCATTCTGGTCAGATCTGCATCATGATTTTATACCCAGATTAGCAAGTATCTGTTCCAAATAAAATACCATATCACATATTGGGGGTCATTCTAACAACTGACAGTTCCATTTCTCTTACTTAGACATTTAATGCTCTACGTGTGTGTGTGGGTGTTAGTCGCTCAGTCGTGTTCTACTCTGCAACCCCCTGGACTGTAGCTCCCCAGGCTCCTCTGTCCATGGGATTCTCCAGGCAAGAATACTGGAGTGGGTTGCTATTGCCTTCTCCAGTGCTCTATATATTGAATACCAAAAGAGTTTGCATGGGCCTTAGGGGTTTTTGGGGGGTTGGGTGGGGGGTAAGGTTGAAATATAATTGATTTAAAATGTTGTGTTAGTTTCAGATGTACAACAAAGTGATAGTTACTTGTTTTTTTCTGTCTGATTTCATGAGCCCTAGTTTTGACATTAGTAAAATCTAAAGATGGGACTAAATTCCTTTCTTAGATAGTTGAAATAATTTTTTGAGCATACTCTGCTTTTTACTTAGGTTTTGGAGAAGCCATCTGAAATAAATTTGACTTTTACCCTTTAAAGAGTTCCGAAGCAAACTCCTATTGTTAGACTTACCATGTTCATTTTGGTTAACAGGACTGTTGAAAAATTGAGTTTGTAACAAATTCTTCTAAAAAGCAATTTCTTACTCTGTCCACAAACCTTCTTGAGTGTGAGGTGTCACTGATTCCTTCCTGGTTTCCTTTCAGACGTCCTACTGGCATTGAAGAGGAATCCCTTGTGTTTGTCTGGTCAGAAGGAGCCCTTGAATTTATTGACGATGCCGACACTCTGAGGCCTTTCACGCTCTATGAGTATCGGGTCAGAGCCTGTAACTCCAGGGGCTCTGTGGAGAGTCTGTGGTCGTCAGCACGGACTCTGGAAGCCCCACCTCAAGATTTCCCGGCACCTTGGGCTCAGGTCACCGGTGCCCATTCAGTTCTGCTGAACTGGACTGAGCCGGACTCTCCCAACGGCATCATCTTCCAGTATCGTGTGGTTTACCAACAGAAAACTGATGACCCGACCTTGAACTTCTCTGTTGTGCATGCTTTCACAGTGATGGTAAGAACTTTAGAAAAAAGAAAAAAAAAGAATAACAGGTACTTAGATTTTTTAAATTAATTTTTATTGAGGTGTACATGCTTTACAATGTTCTGTTATTAATAGTTTCTACTATACAGCAAAGTGAATTAGCTATTGTGGTTCAATTGCTAAATCATGTCTGACTCTTTGCAACCCCATGAATTGTAGCTCACCAGGCTTCCCTGTCCTTCACTATCTCCTGGAGCTTTCTCAAACTTATGTCCATTGAGTTGGTGATGCTATCTAACCATCTCATCCTCTGCTGTCCCCTTCTCCTTTTGCCTTCAGTCTTTCCCAGCATCAGGGTCTTTGCCAATGAGTTGGCTCTTCACATCAGGTGGCCAAAATATTAGAGCATCAGCTTCAGCATCAGTCCTTTCAGTGAATATTCAGGATTGATTTCCTTCAGGATTGGCTGTTTTGATCTCCTTGCTATCCAAGGACTATTAAGAGTCTTTTCCAGCATCACAATTCAAAAGTATCAGTTCTTCAGTGCTCAGCCTTCTTTATGGTCCAGCTAGACATATACATATATCCCCTCTTTTTTGGATTTCCTTTCTCATTTAGGTCACCACAGAGCGTGGCGTAGAGTTCCCTGTGTTATAAAGTAGGTTCTTGTTTGTTATCTATTTTTTCCCTTCGGTTATCTATTTTATGCATAGCATCAATAGTATATATATGACAATTCCAATCTCCAGATTCCTCCTATCACTCCTCCCTTCACCCTTGGTATCCATATGCTTGATCTCTATGTCTGTGTCTCAATATCTGCTTTGCAAATTAGATCACCTGTACTATTTTCCTAGATTCCACATATTTGCATTAATATATGTTTCTCTCTTTCTGACTTCATTCTGTATGACAGTCTCTATGTCTATCCATGGCTGTACATTTAACCCAGTTTTGTTCCTTTCTATGGCTGAAATATTCCATTGTGTATAAGAACAGGTACTTATTGGTTAATATGTTGACATTAATTTTCTTAGCTGGCTTATCATTTTTCTTTACTTGATGCTCAAATATATGGGAATTTTTAAGTGCAAAAGTTACAAAGTAGTCATGGGGACAGGATACTGCACTAAGTATAGGAGATACTGGAGACCAGTGTTCAGATCATAGTTAATCTGTGTTACTGCCAAAAAATAACTGATCTCTCTTTGCATGACTTTCAGACCCATTAAATAAAAGTATTAAATGTTTCGCTCTGCACCTCACAGGGATGAAGCTCAGATAAAATTAGACATGCCACATATGTAAATATGATATTATTGACTCTTTGAGGAAAAAGAAAATTTAATTTCTAGATATACCTATCCAGATAAATAGATATAGTTATACATATACGTCACATGCACTATAACTTAATGGTGATTTTTCAGGGTTGGCCTCCTCTGGCCCATACCACCACTTAATTCAATTTACCTTCTATCTCCTGAGAGCTCTCTTTGTACCTGGCATAGCCTTATGTTCTATAGGAGATACAAAAAACAGGATGGTCCTTCTCTCAGGGAGCTTTCTCTCTTATAATATGCAGAGATGAGAACTGAACACTAAAAAGTGAGCGAAGTAGTGGGTTACAGCCCATAATATTCACCACACTGAGATTCAGATCCCAAACCCTACCGCCTACTGGCCACAAGCCACAACCCATGAAAAAATCATACATCAAAAGTGTTAAGCAAGAAATGCTCTGGAAAGTTTGTAAATGTGATTCTATTTGTATAAAATTTTCTAGAATATTGTAGGTATAGAGAGGAGATATATTGGGACAAGGAACTTCTCTGCCCTTATCAATAAGGCTACCTATAGGGAGAGGAGACAGTTTTACATTTTGCTTCATGTAATTCTCTATTTTTTTATTTTTTCTAATGATTAATTATTATTTTATTTAAAAAAATTTAATTTTAGTAAAGATCTGTAAAACCCCAAATTAATCAAATTATGTCTCATAGATATTAGTTGGCAGCCCTGACTCTCCCCAGCATTGAGCAGAATGATGGGCAGGTAGCAGATATTAACAAAATAGGAAAGACTGAAAGATGTGCTCTGGGAGGTCAGCAGGAAACCCTAAGACTGAAGGGGTTTCATGGGACAGATGAAACATTGTGGTCTTGGGAGTGAAATACACATGGTTTTCAAAATGTGCGATGACTGTCCTAAATATGAAAACCCCTCGCAAGGAAGAAAAACTGGAAACATAAAGCATC
The DNA here is from genome assembly GCF_001704415.2 of Capra hircus. NCBI lineage: Eukaryota > Metazoa > Chordata > Mammalia > Artiodactyla > Bovidae > Capra > Capra hircus. Next base: position 17,550,993 of record NC_030823.1, on the reverse strand, counting down.
ATTTTCAAAGGCCGGATCATCTTCTATGTTTCCAGTTTTGGAAGCCCAATTTACATAAAGGTTATCTTATAGAGGATACCCAAAATACCTAAATAAGGTGAGGCAAACATATTTTAATGAAACTCCGGAAGAATCTTCATAAGTGAATAGAATGTAATATTTTCTCACTATCCAATGTTCAAATTTCTCATATGACTAAGAAATAAGAAATGTATTAATTAAAGAAATCTTCATTTTTAACTTAACTTTTGTTTTATATTGGAATATAGATGATTTACAATGTTGTGTTAGTCTCAGGTGCGCAGCATAGTGATTCAGTCCTGCATTTCATATATCCATTTTTTCCCATGTAAGTAATTACAGAATGTTGAGTAGAGTTCCTGTGCTATACAGTAGGTCCTTGTTGACTATCAGCAAGGCTTTATATTTTATATATAGTTTGAATATGTTAATCCCAAGCTCCTAATTTACCCCTCCTCCCCTACATTTCATCTTTGGTAACCATAAATTTGTTCTCTGAGTCTGTGAGTCTGTTTATGTTTTGCAAATAAGGTCATTTGTATCTCTTTTTTTATATTCCACATATAAGTGGAATACATTTCCACACATTTGTCTTTCTCTGACTTCACTTAGAAACTTGATCTCTAGTCCATCTACGTTGTGGCAAATGTCATTCTTTCATTTTTTTATGGCTGAGTAACAGTCCCTTGTATATTGTACCAAATCTTCTATATCCTTTCCTCTGTCAAGGGACATTTAGGTTGCTTCTGTGTCTTGGGTATTGTAAATAGTACTGCAGTGGATATTGGGGTGCTTGTGTCTTTCCAAATTAGAAAACTCGAATGCCCAGGAATGGGATTGCTGGGCCATATGATAGTTTTATTTTTAGTTTTACAAGGAACCTCCATAATGTTCTCCCTAGTGGTTGTACCAGTTTATATACCCATGAGCAGTATAAAAAGGTTCCCTTTCTCCACATTCTCTCCAGCATATATTGTTTATAGACTGTTTGATGATGGCCACTCAGACTGGTGTGAGGTGACACTAATTTTTATTTGCATATCTCTAATAATTAACACTGTTGAGCATCTCTTATATACCTCTTGGCCATTTGTATGTCTTCTTTGGAGAAATGTCTATTTAGATATTCTGCCCATTTTTTGATTAGGTTGTTTACTTTTTTATATAGAGCGGAATGAGCTGTTTCTAAATTTTGGAGTTTAATCCCTTGTCAGTCACTTCATTTGCAAATATTTTCTCCCATTCTGTGGGTTCGCTTTTCATTTTGTTTAGGGTTTCCTTTGCTGTGCAAAAGCTTGTAAGTTTGATTTGGTCCCATTTCTTTTTGTTTTTATTTTCATTACTCAAGGAGGTAGATCCAAAAAGATTTTGCTAAAATTTATATCAGAAAGAAATCTTCACTTATATTTAGAGTTAAGAACTTATTTTTTATTTGACACTTAATTTATATATCATCGGAGTCTTTTATATTACATTTAACAGTGCCCTCATTATAAGATTAGAGGCAACATTCTTAAGCATAGAAGTTCTTTTTTAGTTATGTGATCCATGGGGAAATCTATCGCCCACCATACCCTCGTATTCATGTCCTCAACTTCCACCCTGAAAGAATACTGAAAAATCCTTGACAGGAGATTTCTGAATGAGACATCTTAATTTAAATATATTTTATTGACAGCATCAATATATCAATTATTAAACGTCTAATCTTTTAAATATGGCTTTCATAGATATGAGCCTAAACATTTAATCTCTCAGAAAGTTCTACTGGAATTCCAACATGACTTAGCCTCTAAGTCATCCCTCCACGTCGTTGTTTATTTGCTCATCGTGTCCGACTCTTTGCAACCCCATGGACTGCAGCCCGCCAGTCTCCTTTGATTGTGGGCTTTCCCAGGCAAGAATACTGGAGTGGGCTTCCATCCCCTTCTCCAGTGGATCTTCCCGACCCAGGGATTGAACCCACTTCTGCATCTCCTACATTGGCAGGCGGATTCTTTACCACTGAGCTACCTGGGAAGCCCTCATCCCTTCATATCCAGTTTCATTTTACAGCACAATACTCAAAGTATTCAGTGAACTATGTTCTTTATTTAATCTGTTTGGCTCTGTTTTTATCATGCTAAAAAGTTCCTTCAAAAGAGGAAGGTTTATAGCCTCAAGCTTTAAGTCTTGCATGTCTCTTGGTATATGGGCCTTCCCCAACATTCATCTACCAGACCAATATTGTTTTATTCCTCCATGTTTCTAAAGATTCATCTTTGCAGTGTTAAAAATAAGAGCCAGAATAATTGAGAAACAGTATTTCTGCATTCTGCTTTTGAGTGTGTGTATGTGTGTGTGTGTTCAAAGTGGTCCTCCAAAATCTGGATCTTTGTCCCTGAATATCCCAAGAGGAAATTTCATTAGAGTCATCAAGAAAAGTCCCATTTGAACTTTTTAGTAATCAAGGACATATTCCACAAAGCAATCAGGCTAGAGTTATGACATTATGGTCACTAGACCAAGTTTCCATGACTCTTTATGGACTGACATCTTTGAAAGAAGTAATCAGGAAAATAGACTATTGTCTTTGAGTTTCATCCATTCCTACATCCCCAAGAGAACATTGTTTAAAGATACCTAAAGAAGGAGATTCTAGAGGTTCTTCTTTCCAATTCCTCATTATCAGAGAAGAATGTTCCTTTTAGCCTATCCAAATCCCTCCTCCTATATTTGAGGTTCATCTCTTCCTATTCAAAATACATTACTTCTTTCTATACTAGTATATTGGACCCTCAGGGTCAAGAACATGCTATTGACCATTCAATCCAATTTGGCAAATAGTCGTTGAGTACTCTATTCAATTTTCTAATACTCTATACTACCTTCTACTGTATGAGAGAAGTCTGTCATGCAGCTGGGCTATTGGGCAGAGACTCTGAGGGAAGAGAGTAGTCAAGTCTGAGACACAGACTTTTTTACTACTAGGCATTTCAGGCTTATAAGTTTCTTTGCTTCTGAGTTTCTGCTGCTCATGTGTTGATGTTGTTTTTCAATTGCTAAGTCATATCCAACTCTTTGAGACCCCATGGACTGTAGCATGCCAGGCTCCTCTGTCCTCCACAGTCTCCCCTGAGTTGGCTCAAATTCATGTTGTTTGAGTCAGTGACGCTATCTAACCATCTCATACTCTGCCCCCTCCTTCTCCTTTTGCCTTCAACCTAAGCATCAGGGTCTTTCCCAATAAATCAGCTCTTCACATCAAGTGGCCAAAGTATTGGAGCTTCAGCTCAGCATCAGTCCTTTCAAAGAATATTCAGAATCGATTTCTTTAGGATTGACTGGTTTCATCTCCTTGCAGTCCAAGGGACTCTTAAAAGAGTCTTCTCCAGCACCATAGTTTGAAAGCATCAAGTCTTCAGTGCTTAGCCTTCTTTATGATCCAGTTCTCCCATCCATACATGACTACTGGAAAAATCATAGCTTTGACTACTTGGACCTTCGTCAGCAAAGTGATATCTCTGATTTTTAATATGTTATCTAGGTTTGTCATAGCTTTCCTTCCAAGGAGCAAGTGTCTTAATTTCATGGCTGCAGTCACCATCCACAGTGATTTTGGAGCCCAGGAAAATAAAATCTTGCAATGCTTCCACATTTTCCTCATCTATTTGCTGTGAAGTGATGGGACTGGATGCCATGATCTTAGTTTTTTGAATGTTGAGTTTCAAGTCAGCTTTTTCTCTCCCCTCTTTTACTTTCATTAAGAAGCTTTTTAGTTCCTCTTCACTTTCTGCTGTTAGAGTGATATCATCTGCATATCTGAGGTTGTTCATATTTCTTCCATCTATCTTGATTCCAGCTTGTGAATCCATCCATCCTGCCCAGCATTTTGCATGATGTACTTTGCATATAAGTTAAATAAGCAGGGTGATAATATATAGCCTTAATGTACTCCTTTCCCAATTCTGAACTAGTCCATTGTTCCCTATTCAGTTCTAACTGTTGCTTTTTTACCTGCATACAAGTTTCTCAGGAGACAGGTGAAAGAATTTTCCAAAGTTTGATCCATACAGTTACTGTAGTCAGTGAAACAGAAGTACATATTTTTTCTGGAACTCCTTTGCTTTCTCCATGATCCAATAAATGTTGGCAATTTGATCTCTGGTTCCTCTGCCTTTTCCAAACCTAGGTTGTACATCTGGAAATTCTCAGTTCACAAACTGCTGAAACATAGCTGGAAGGATTTTGCACATAACCTTGCTAGCATGTGAAATGAGTGTAATTGTGTGGCAATTCTTTGGCATTGCCTTTATTTGGGATTTGAATGAAAACTGGCCTTTTTCAGTCCTGTGGCCACTGCTGAGTTTTCCAGATTTGCTGATATATTGAGTGCAACACTTTCATAGCATCATCTTTTATGATTTGAAACAGTTCAGCTAGAATTCCGTCACCTCCACTAGCTTTGTTCATAGTAGTGCTTCCTAAGGCTCACTTGACTTCACACTCCAGGATGTCTGGCTCTAGGTGAGTGGCCACACCATCATGGTTATCAAGGTCATTAAGACTTTTCTTGTATAGTTCTTCTGTGTGTTCTTGCCACTTCTTAGTTTTCTGCTTCTGTGAGGTCCTTAACATTTCTGTGGTGATTTACTTTTAAAGCTCTCTATAGCCTTCCTGGCTCTACTCACTGTTTTTCCAATTCCTACATCAACTAAATGTCTTTCCTGCCTCTTTCCATTTCTGTGCCTCTCCTAGGATATTTTCCAATTTTTTTGTTTCATTGACAGCTGTGGCTGAAATACACCAGAGCAAAGGAACTACATTTTCAGTTTGTGAGATACAGAATCCATCCCCACCATCCAGGATTGCAATCCAGTTCCCAGGCTTGCAAGAGGTGTCACTAACACCTCTCTTGTTCCTCTTGGGATCCCATCCCCCCACGAGAAGTCACCAATAAATTGTGTGCAGAGTCGTGCCATCGCTACCTTGTCCCAGAGTCCCCCCAGAGCTGTTTATAGACAGGTGGACGTAGCTGGGAGAGCCTCATAAAACAGGTGCAATGAATGCATGAGTCCTCCTGATGGTGGCAGTGGATGGAGAACTGGCAGTGGGGGCCCTCCATGGGGGTGGAGAGCATATGTGTTGGCAGGAGCAGCAGCAGCAGAGGCAGCAGGAGAGACGAAATGGAAAGAGTATGGCTTTTAATGTATCACCGGCTTCTCTCCTAATCACATGAAAAGTTTCATCTCTGGACCTACAGAGATTCTCCTAAGGGGAAGAGAGAGATATCTAGTTCCTCAGGATCTCTTCAAACCCAGCCCCTCCTCTACTGAAAACCAGCTTTAGGTAGAAGTCCTTAAGCCCCCTCCCAATTAACTCGGTGATGAATTGTGTGGTGTCAGGAGAGAAACTGCATGTAGCCTTGCTTGGCACAGGAGAGTTCCATGGTGGTATTTACAGGGAACACTCCTGGCGAGGTTGGCGGTACTGTTGCCACCATTCAGATGTGTTTGCTTTTTCTCCCTGGCACCTGCCATCACACTGGCAAAAATAACTTGGGACAGAAAGGCAAAAGTGGTTTACCTGTTAGTCTGTGCTGTCACTGTATCCCTGTTCACCCCACAGGGTTATAAAACATCAAGCCCAGATTAGACACTTGCCCAGTCCCCTGAAAGATAGATGGTCCCTCGCTCTGTACGTAGAATCAAGCATGCGGTGCTGAGGAGTAAGCGAATTATATGGGTCACTAAAAGTTGGCTTCCGATCTGGAAATAAAATCCAGAATTACAGACTCTAGCTTCTAGATTCTAATTGCCAAACTTCCTTGCCCAATGTCACAGAGGAAGTATTCAAAACGTCCCCATGTGGTTGTTGCAAATCTCTTTACCATTAAGTAGATATGTAAGGGGGGAAAATGAGACTCTTTATAATTGCCATAAGATAGGGAGTTTGTGAATAAATCAATGATTTATTTTTAAGCCCATTTTCATTTTGGCTTAGTCTAGTGTAAAATATTATTGCTCTTTTCATATGATCTTGAATTAGTTGGAGCTCTTAAATTTGATTGTTCTTGGCATTTTCCCCCAGATCCACTGATAAGTCAAAAGAAATGCTTTGGGAAATACAGTTATCTAAAAAGACTATTTTGGTGACTATTGTTCCAAAATCAAGGAAAAATAGTGATAAAAACAATAGCCATACTTTCTGTGTCAGTTGGGACTTTCACATTATAGAATATGAGTAATAACATCATTCATTCTGATACAAAATATGGCAGAGTAGATGTCACACAAAACAACGTGTTGGTACAACCTGTTTTTTATTGTAAAGAACTTTGTTTGCTCTTAACTGTTCATCTATTAGGCTTCTGTTATCTTTCTGCTTTTTTCTAATGCCCTACCCTACCCTACCCTAATACCTAACCAATCTACTTGCTCAGTATTATTGGGCATAAAAAACATGTAAGTCTTGAACTTTGTGTAACTAGTTCCTTGGAAGGGCCTTACTTATCTCCAACCACTTTATTCCTGATAAAAGCTTTATCAGGACTTCCTTCCTTGCTCATGAGAGCTCTAGAGCAAGTTCCATGGTTTTCCAGTCACTTTCAGTGACAAAGACCACCCAGTTTTGATAATCAAGACTCATTTGTATGCTAAAAAAACCAGTCTAAATCCAGTCTAAAGCCTGACTTGTGTTAAGGCATCAACAGTGGGGAATAGAAGGCATGTCCATTTTTATTTCTTTTGTTCTTGTTGATTTCCCGAGGGTCATGGTAGAAAAGATAAAATTAAACTAAAAGAGGCAGAGCCTAACATTGTTCCAGTCCATCTACCATTGCCTTCAGATGTGTAAGTGTCTCATGGGATTTTTTTTTTTAATGGGTTACATAGAGGTCTCCCATAGGAAATTCCATGCTTCACAGTTCCTGATGCAGGCAACACACTCCTTGGCAAATTTCTTGCACCCTTGTTCATTACTGCCCCCAAAGATCCACCCACAGCCTTCTACCTGTAGGTTCCCTCTCCCAAAATGTCAGCCAATATCAGGACCTAGCATGTTAGCAAAACTCATTCTTTTCTTGACATTCATAGGCTTATGGACAAGTTGTTCTATTTTAAAAGGAAAGTACAACTAGTCCAGCACTATCTTCTCTACTTGCTTTACCACTGGGTGAGACCCAGCCAGCCTCAGAACTTGAGAATTCACTGAATGAGAAGCAGGTATCAGCTTCTGTGTTAGGACATGATCCCCAAATCCTGGGATCATGTAAAAATCTCAGAAGACCCTTCTTCACCCTGGTGGCTGCATAAAAATTACCCTCTACGTCTCTTTACCTCCATAGCTGGCCTCTTGAAGAGAGTGGAAGGTCCATCTTGCCTTTTTTGCAGGCACCCTCAATTTCTTCCTGATGTTCTCCAGGGCAGTGGTACCTTTTTGACATCAGGTACCAGTTTTGTGGAAGACAGTTTTCCCACAGACTGGCATGGGGGGAATGGCTTCAGGATGATTCAAGCACGTTACTTTTATTGTGCACTTTATTTCTGTTATTATTATATCAGCTCCACCTCAGATCATCAGGCATTAGGTCCTGGAGGCTGGGAACCCCTGATCTAGGATGTCCTTCATATGCCCGAGAGAGGAATGTGGCGCACTTCCCCTCCCTCTCTCAAATGGTAAAGAGATAACCTGGAGAAACTGCCCTACAGAATTCCTCTCTGGAACTTGCTTTTCATAAACCTGGATCTTCTCTTATATAAGTTGTCTTAAACAGATCTTCAGAGGGAAGATGAACTTGAAGATGTAAAGCTGATACTTTCTGTAAGTCGTGCAGACATTGCCTAGCACTTCCAGCAGAGCTGCATTGTTATTCAGTTGTTAAGTCATGTCCAGCTCTTCACAACCCCCTGGACTGCAGCACACCAGGCTTCCCTGTCCTTCAGGAGCTTGCTCAAACTTATGTCAAACATTGAGTCAGTGATGCCATCCAACCATCTCATCCTCTGTCACCCCTTCTCCTGCCTTCAATCTTTCCCAGCATCAGGGTCTTTTCCAGTGAGTCAGCTCTTCACATCAGATGTCCAAAATATTGGAGTTTCATTTTCAATATCACTCCTTCCAATGAATAATCAGGGTTGATTTCCTTTAGGATTGACTAATTTGGTATTCTCACTGTCCAAGGGACTCTCAAGAGTCTTCTCCAGCACCACAATTCGAAAGCATCAATTCTTTGCAACTCAGCCTTCTTTATGATTCAACTCTCACATCTGTACATGACTACTAGAAAAACCATAGTTTTGACTATATGGACCTTTGTCAGCTAAGTGATGGCTCTTCATTTTAATATGTTATCTAGGTTTGTCATAGCTTTTCTTCCAAGGAGCAAGCATCTTTAATTTCGTGGCTGCAGTCACTGTCCACATGGATCTTGGAGCCCAAGAAAATAAAATCTGTCACTGTTTCACCTTTTCCCCATCTATTTGCCATGGAGTGATGGGACCAGATGCCATGATCTTAGTTTTCTGAATGCTGAGTTTTAAGCCAGCTTTTTCACTCTCCTCTTTCACTTTCATCAAGAGGCTTTTTAGTTCCTCTTCACTTTCTTCCATAAGGGTGGTGTCATCTGTGTATCTGAGGTTATTGATATTTCTCCTGGCAATCTTGATTCCAGCTTGTGCTTCATCCAGCCCAGCATTTCACATGATGTACTCTACATATAAGTTAAATAAGCAGACTGACAATATACAGCCTTGACATATTCCTTTCCCAATTCTGAACCAGTTCATTTTTCCATGTCCAGTTCTAACTGTTGCTTCCTCACCTGCATACAGGTTTCTCAGTAGGCAGGAGCTCCGTACTGACCACATATTTTTCTAAACTCTAGTCATTATTCTGCAGCACACCCTGTTACATAGCTAAATGGCTCCATCACCTTCCTAGTTGCTTAAGCCACACCATAAGTTGTGTGGCTTGAGTCCTCTACTTTACTTCCATATCCAATCTGTTACTAAGTTCTGTTGATTCTGCTTCTACAGTATGTTGAATCTTCTGCTTGAAAGTCCCACAATGTCCACGTCTCTCCTCAAATGATCACACTGTTAAACTTCAAATGGACCCAGCGTCCTATTTAATTGTCAAGTTTGAACTATAGTGTTACTTAGCTCACAGGACTGTCTAAAGGCTAAATAAATTAATGCATATGCAAAATACTTTAAGACTGGAAATAGCAATATAATTAGGCTATAAAACTTCAGATATCCTATTATTCTGAAATAACAGAGGCTTTAAAAAATGAGCAAATGTAGAAAATATTAGGTTTGGGTAAAGCAACTATAAGAATTTTGTCATGACCAGAGAAACTATGTTCTGTGCTGTGTTCAGTCACGTTCAACTCTGTGACCCCATGGGTGACCCTGTGGACTCTAGCCTGGCAGACTCCTCTGTCCATGGAATTTTCCAGGCAAGAACATTGGAGTGTGTTGCCATTTCCTACTCCGGGGGATTTTCCAGACCCAGGAATCAAACCCAGGTCTCCTGCATGTCCTGTACTGGCAGGCAGATTCTGTACCTACCGAGCCGCCTAAGAAGCCCCTTTGGGAAAACTGAGGTTGTGTTTCTTTTAAGCAGGCCTTACCTTGCAACAAAATGCTGAGCTTGCAAGTTTAAACATTTCCTCTTACCTTACAGTTAATTTCCAGGTAACATCTCAGATATTGGGCTAGACTCTATTTCCTTCCTAAGTTTCCCAAAGCGAGAATATGCTTTTCATCTCCCTGAGGTTTAGTCCTGAGCCGTCTCCTCTCAGGACCATCAATATCTCACACTGGTCACCCTAAGAGTCCTCCTCAGGCCATTTCCACTCTAGACGCAGCTCTGTGTACCTGCCGTGACACTCACAGGACCCTACCCATTCCCTTAGAGCTGAGATCCTATCAGCAAAACATATGGTCTTCTGGACACACACACACACACACACACTTCCCAAAAACACACACACTTCCCAAATCATACAGATGCTGCCAGGTTGGCAGCCACCCACTTCACTTTTGCCATCAGTGTATGAGACATGGGTGGGAAGACTGTTTGCCCTTTAACTCAGGTATGTTGTTTTTTCCTGCTCTTTAGCTGAATTATAAGAAAGCTCTATTTAGACACCAAGATTTTCTCAGAGCCTTGTTAACAAACACTGTTTGATTCCATTTATTATGATATACTTAGGATAGTCAAATTCATAGAGTCAGAAAGTACACTGGTAGATGCCTGGGAAGGGGAGAGGGGATGGGGAGTTAGAGTTTAATGGGGAAAGAGTTTCAGTTTAAGAAGATAAAAATTCAGGAGATGGACAATGTGAGAACTTTCACAATGTGGAAGTACCTAGTGCTGACCTGCATAGTTCCAGATGGTTAAAATAGTATGTTTTCTATTATGTGACTTTTACCCCAAAAAATAAATAAATAAATAAATAATATATGGATATATGGATATGCACACACACATATATATATATGAAAGTAAAAGGAACTATCCCACACTCTAAACAGGCCCAGGCTGTAAATTCAGAATATACACTATTTAGCAGAGACAGCAAGCTGTAAATGGCAGTGAAGGGCAGAAGCTAATTGAACTCCAGGGCTCTTGTCGCCAGTGGAAAGTCGCCAGTACCTGAGACAAGATGGCTGCTCCCGAATCCCCCTTTGTAGCCAAGAGCTCACGTTCTGAGCTCTGCAAGGGCTTCTGGGTGAGGGGGAATCATACACAGATGACCAATTCTTTTATGGTTCACAGCCGATCAAAGTGAAATTCAGCAGCTGTTCAGGACAAGTGACCACTGTAACGGCTGTAATATAACCTACTAAATAGAGAGGGAATTGCATTAGAGCAAGAGGTTAGCCGTGATTATCGGCAGGTGAGTGCTTTATTGAAGTTGAAAGACCATTAACATTGATAGAGTAATTATTTCAACTTGAAAGTAATTACCTTGATGGGTGATAACTTCTCCAGTGTTCCCAGATTTGATTGGGCCAAACAATGGTGAGCTCCTGAAGCCTAGAAAAATATTACAACAATACCGTGATTTTTAAATTACTGAAACCACTGTTGGAATATTTTAATTATGCCGAACAGTGAAAAGATTTTGCCTTATACCAGCCAGTGACCTCTCATGTAGAGAGAGACATTTGCTTTTTAATCCAAATGCAATGACCCACACCCGCCACCTGTGAATACATATGTGATGGGTTTCCAAATGAATCTTTTTTATCTCGATATAATGTTTAAGGTGAAACATCTTGTTAATGCTGGAGCTGGATGTTACTAAGTTCCAATGGCTAGCCTTGGGGATCATAGCTGTGAAATAGGAGGCCCCAAATAAATTTGTATGTATTAAATATTTTGCTAATGAAATTCTCAAAATTGAAAAATATGAATACCATGTATTGTGGATCCCAAATCTCAGATTTTAGTGTGTCCTGTAACCCATTTGTTGAAATAGCTTTCTTGCTTGATGCGATGCAACTCCACTAGAATCATACCATGATCAGGGTATTTACTGTTCATTCACACTAAGCATCAGTAAACAAAGCGAAAGTTGAAAACAAGCTTGTCTGAAAACTAATGCACATGTGAAAACTGTGCATCGTCTGCAATTGTGGACCAATACACACAAAATCGAAAGTGGTTGATCAAGACCGAGAAATATTATGGGACTCCTCCACTCATCAGCTGTTCACCTTAAGTTTCTTTTCAGATTCTGTCATGCACAGAAGCTACGACAGATGCAAAGTCTTTCCTCACTGGGGCCCATGATGTTCTTAGAGCAAGTAAGGAGAGGGATAAGTCACGAAATAATAAGCAATTATTTTTGGTTGTGCATAGGCATTGACTGTACAAACATTTAAAAGAACCTGGGGCCGTCCTAACTCCTTCCTCTGTTTCCAAACCCAGCACTCACCCTCTGGAACCACAAAGCATTGACTGAACACACACAGAATCATGAGTCTCAGTCCTGCTGTCAGAAAAGATGAATGTGGCATCACCCTCAAGTTCCTGGATGATTCCTTAGACCTTTCTATCATCTTGGCAGGATCTGATCAGATTATCAGCCAATGAAGGACTGTCTCTATGGCAGTACTTCCCAGGAGTTTTTTCCTAATGAAAATCTCAGACTCTCCTAAGGGCAAAACAGGTTTCCACCTGTTGTCTGAGAGCCGCCAAGGACTGCTTCACCAAGCAAGCCGTAATTCAGGATGTATGCCATGTGTGTTTCCTCTATCTCCCCTTCTCTGCTCTGAATTTTTCTCCATAGACAAAGATGTTGGGTCTCTCTTTTTGAGGGACTCAGAATGCAGAAATCCCTGCCTGCCAAGCTAAAAGAGATGTGCTAGCTGAAGAGTACAAGGACTGGTTTGAATTTGGTCAGGGACTAAGGGTTTGAGATGAAACCATTGGGAAAGGAACAAGTTGATGGTTTGTATTATAAGTCTCACGATTAAGGCAGCCAAAAAGGGAAGAATTCTGACCCAAGCGATGTCACATCAGAGTTCTCACCACAGTAGGCTCGCTGTGCATCATATACAGCTGGGCTAAAGATTGTACGAAGGAGCCCCTCAGGTACTCTGGATTTAAGATAAGTGAAATAACTCATTTTTAAACATTTTCTATGATACTTAAATTATTAAATGTTCACTCACATTACAAAATCATAGTTTTAATCCATTCCAAAAGGTGTACTGTCTACCTCTGAAAGATAATAGTCATGTCTAGATAGTAAAATTACAGTATTTTTTTAATGCATGTAAATGTTACTTTTTGACAAGACACAAGTAATGAACTTTCTCGTATAAGTTCCTATTGGGTGATTACGATACAGAGCTTTATTTTTGCTCAAGCAATTGCTTGTGTCATGGCTGGATACCTGTGCCCATTAGTGGCTGGTTCTGTGTTTTTTCAGGATGGTTATTGATCTCTTGCTGAGCTGAGATTCAGGTTTTATGCCAGATAGTTTGATTAATGGGTTGGTTTCTATAAGTGGACTGAATGGGGATAGAAAGCAGGGGCAGCCTGCTCTGCCAACCCCAAATCCGTCAAGACGCATAGCTCATTATGAAACAGTTATCAAGGATACATGAAAAATTAATTGGGCTCAGTTTGATTCTGAAAAGAATCGGCTTTCTACTTGGCGGGCCCCCCCACTCTTTCCAGATGTTGTGCACTGGCCCCTGGAGAAACAGCAAGGGGAGATGTATTAATACATTGTATTGATTAGATCAAGACCCCTGACAGTTATTTGTAGAGATACCATCTGGCTGCTGTTCGAATTCCTTCACCAAAAACAGGACGTGACAAGTTATTAATCTCAACTCTCTAAGTATAGACAGTTGCCTTTTCTGCTAAACCGCATTTTACCATTCCGTAGGAGATGGAGGCAGACCTGAAGGGTGCAGAAATTAAGGTTATTACACAAATTGAGCCATATGGTCCAAATATTTCAGCAAGAAAATTGCCAGGCAATAAAAATTGCTCCTGCCTTCCTAATGGTGTAAATTACAGTTTAACCATGCCTCTGATGATGTCCTTCTGCCGCGCTTAACTACTGTTACATGAAGGACATTGTTTTAAAAATATAAAAAACAAGTAAATGCCAGCAGCGTGTTTTACAATCTGTTAGTGTGTCATTAAGAACACTGTCAGAATTACATAAACATAATGGCAGGCAACCCAGCATACAAAAGAACTCGGATGGAAATAGAAAGAGTCTTGAAAACTCTTCTTTGGCTCTGTAATGTCAAGAGCATGGTCCCCTCTGGAGATTTTCCAGAGAGAAAAGCCCTGTCTGGGGATTTACCCTAATTCTCTCCTGTGCCCCAACAGGAGTGTTTTTCCAAACAAGACTCGCGAGACCTCGTGGGCCTCGGTATATATCCTGCCTCAAGTGAGGGGAGAGCTAATGAATGCTAAGTGGAATGATGGAAGTTGACCTTTTTAAGTATTTCTCTTGGTGGGGAGAAGCATCAAAACTCCATCCTCTTCCTAAATGGTGACAAGCAGCATTGAAAGTACAAATTCTGCTCTATTTCCAAAGAAACAGATCCTGTTCTTTGAGTCACAGCATTAAGAGGATGCTTAATCAACATAATTGTACAGTAAACACCATTCATATTTGAGGAAGACTTTGACCCTGTCAATTTTTTTTTTCCATTTATACCAAAGTGCCTGGTGTACCTCGTTATCATTTCACTCCCCTTCCTCCACCACACATGCACTTTCTATCCCTCTTCCCTGCTTCATCTTTCTCTTTAATATTTAATATTATGTAGCAGTATATATTTTCACTCATATATCTCATTTGCTGTCTGTCTCTCCACCCAGAATATAAGCTCCATGAAAGCAGGGATTTTTTCATTTGCTTATTTCCCTTATTCTCATAACCTAGAACAATGTCACTTTTAGACAGACATTTGTGTAGTGAATGAATGGATTGATGAATTGATATACTCTGTAATAAGCATGAGGAAACTTGCATTTCGTCTCTTGTTTCTATTCAGACTGTAATCATATTCTAGAATTTTTAAATTGCTTGGTAATGCTATGTATTTAGGGGAAATTTATATGTTTACAGATAAATCCAATTGAGGTAGAATCACTTAAATCCTTCTGTTTTTTTATTGTATTTATTTATTTTTGGCTGTGCTGGGTCTTCATTGCTGCATGTAGGCTTTCTCTAGTTGTGGCAGGCAGGGGCTACTCTTCATTGTGGTTTGCAGGCTTCTTGTTGTGGTGGCTTCTCATGTTGCAAAGATGGGCTCTAGGGCACGTGGGCTCCAGTAGTCGCAGCACATGGGCTGAGTGTGGCTCATGGGCTTAGCAGCCCCGCAACATGTGGGATCTTCCCATCCCCGGGAGAGAACCCATGTCTTCTGCACTGACAGATGGATTCTTAACCACTGCACCACCAGCAAAGTATAGTATCTTCCAGTTTTAATCAATAAGCAGTTATTGGCTGATAACTTTCTACATAAAACATATTGTGGACACATTACACATGCTATCTCATTTCATCGTAATATCCACTTTGTGGAGTGAGCATTTTTATTTACAATTTATTAGTGAAGAAACAGAAGCTCAGAGACATGCCCATGGTCACGCAAGGTTCAGTTTCAGGTCTCATTAATTCTGAAGTCTGTTCTTTCTACTAACAGTGCTGCCTCTTGAGTTATCAGCCTGTAGGAAATAAGATGTTATTTAGAAACAGCTAAATATTGGGTTGGCAAAAAGGTCTACTTGGGTTTTTCCATAAGATGTTACAGAAAATCTGAACAAACCTTTGGCCAAACCAATAAATGAAAGCCACAAACCATAGCTCCATATGAGTGAGAGATGCCACATAGCTTAATATGATTGTCTAATAGGAATATAGAAAACCATTTATAATAGATTCAAAGAACTAAAGGATCACTTGGTCTGAAAAGTTTAAAGAAGACTTTGGGGAGAGGTCTGTGCCTTAAACAATGAGTAAGATTCAAAGAGAGGAGAAACTGACATTTCCTAACTCAGGCAAAGAAACAGAAGTCTAATTTTATAATAAGCATCTGAAGGCATATCTCTGGTTCAGGAGGCAGAGGGGGGATATTTTTTTAATCTCTCCCCATTTATTGGGCTGATAGTAAAACAGCTTTATTTAAAATATTCCCAACAGATGCCTAGCAAAGCTGTCAAGTGAGGTAGTCAATGTCTTGGGTTCTGGGGGGCCAGGCAAGAATGAGCTACAGACCGTCTCAGCATCTTCCTTGGTGTGCCTTGGGGAGGTTAGGTCTAGGAGCAGAGCCCCATAGAGTAGCCGAAACAGAATAAATAACTCAGTGGATGTTAGTTATTATGATCCGAAATAGATTGACAAGAAAATCAGTATGTGACAGTGTCATTGTGCTTGTGTATTAAGAGGGTTCTTTCTGGGGAAGCTCATTCAGAACTTTCTAAAAGAAAACGAAAAGTTTTCTTTCTTTTTTCTTATTCCCCCTTCCTTCCCTACCAACTCTTTCCCAGAAGCATGTGCCACTTAACAAGTCACATTAATAGAAGAATGGTCTTGTGGCAACTCTTGACCTAAGAGTCGAGGTGACCGTACTGAGAAAGGAAAGGGCAGGCTACTGAGTCTTCTTCTCCAGAACTGACCTGAGATACTAAACTCATTTAAAATTTCACCTGTGGGACTTCCTTGATGGTGCAGTGGTAAGACTCTGCACTGCCAGTGAGAGGGGTACGGGTTCAGCTGCTCGTCAGGGAAATGATAGCCCGCACGCTGCGTGGCATGGCCAAAAGAAGACAAAGAAGAAAAGAATATCCCAGAGAGTCTGGGAATTGTAATTATAAAGTAAAATAATACCTAAAGTTCACAGTGTTCAGGTGATGCCTCACTTAGCTGTGGGCAGTGCTCAGTCCGACTCCAAACCTTATCAGGTAAGACTGTGAGGTCTTCACTGGCTTTGGGGCAATGGCCTGGGGCCACCGCACCAGCCTTCAAAACTGAAGCCTTGACCACAGCCAGAGGGTTGAGGACACAGCCCCAGGTACTACCCTTGAGATGCCACAGAGCCACATACAGAAGGAGGGGAAAGGAATTGCCAGTCACTCTTCTGAGGTCATCTCAGTTTTCTCTGTGCAGGACCTGTGTCGCCATCTTTTCTTATCTTACCCTGTGTCATTCCTGATTTACCAAAAACTTAATGTTTACCTAAGTATTGCTGCGTACATTAAACTGTGACTAATGCTCTTCCTTTGTGACCGACCACATTCTAGAAATACACAATAATGAGCACATTTAGGTTAAGGATGGTAACAGCCTCAAGAGAGCGCACCGATGTGTCCTTTCTGCCCAGAAGTACCTGGTCATGATACCTCACACCTTGGCATCCTTTCCTTAACAGAGTGATAATTATTTACTAGTGGAATATATGCTTATCACATCCAGAAATTAAAGTTGTGAGGGGCATTGTGCATCCAGGTCCCTGTGGCTGGATGGCCCCATCTGTTAGAGATAAATCACTTTAAAAAATTATATTAGCCTCACAGACGGTCAAGAAATGGAGCGGGGGAGGGGCAACAAGGAGGCTTGGTTTTCAGTCCTGTGAAACAGAGTGTGGTCAGTCCACTGTCAGCACATTGCAGCCTTCAGACACCAGCTCCACATTTCCACTCTGAACCCCAGGTGGCCAATTAACAGTATGTGCTATTTATTCATTACAAAATAGGCAGGAGAAATGGGATGGTTAGATTGACGGTAAGAATTCTTAGCAAGGAGTAGATAAAAGATCATAAATGAAGAGACACCTCCCCCGCCCTCACCACCCCCCCAACCAAAAAAAAAAACCTCTGGGAAAGTCCAGAAGAAATCTGGAGGAATCCTCTTAAGTGTATCTGGGGTTTCAACTGGAAGCAAGAAATTTGAATGGAAAGATTCTCTTTGTAAATTTTCTTCCTAAATATGTATTACTCTTTAATTCTCTCATTTCCTTAGAATGTCTTTTCTTCCTAAGGCAAAAAAAAAAAAAAAAAGAAACAGTCTTAAATTCCTCCCATCAGTTATCATTAAGATGTTTTCTTGCTTTTTTCTTTTTTTTTATAATAAGCACTGCCATCCTGCAGCCTCTCTGTTCTTAAAGCCGCAAGTCTGTAAATGAGGGGCCTGTGAGTTTACTTGCTATTGTGAATATTCATTTTTACTACAAATGTGAGTGAACTTAAGCAGGGATTATAATACAATCTATCTATATAATTTAAATTCATTTAAATATATGTATTAAACATATTAATGTATGCATTTTCATTGGGTGGCCAAATAGCATGTGGTTCTATAATAGCTGACATTTATCCCTATAAATGATGCTCTCTTTTTCACTGGAAAACATACATCAAAAGAATAAGCTGGAAGAGAATCAAGGTTTGAGTATTTTCTTTTCACTGATGCGGTACTGATGCGCCATGCAGTGTTACTGGATTGCATGCTTTGGGAATGTATAGAAGCTTATATAGGTTTCCAGAAAAAGAAATCTTAACCTCACCTTCAAAGATCCGAAAAGATATGTTAATGCTCTTTGTTTATTAACTTTTGAATAACTTCGTAATTCTAGTTCAGAAAGATAAACGTTTCCATCTGACAGAGTCTAAAAGAAACGATTCAGTTGGGTACACCTTTGAATGCCAAATATATCACTTTAAAAGTCAGTATTTGTTTCAGCAGTAACTGTTTCTGACTGTGTTAGAATACTGAGTATTTGCAGGTTTGAGCCCTCCAGCTGAGCACTCCAGCGAAAATGGTCTGTCCCCTTTCTTTCCACGAGAACGATGCCCTTTGCTGGATATGTGTGCATGCTATGTACCCCTGTGCATCAAACGTGTAAGCAGTTAACATGCACCTGAGCATCTTGGGGAGGTTTTTGGAAAATCCTTGCCTCCTCTTGTACCAGAACGATTGCAAGTGTGAAAGTGGCCATAGTTCACTGTGGTTTTCTTTTTACTGCTGTATTATTGCACCCTGTTGGGGGATACATCTGAGCATTTCATGTGTCCTACTTTTAAAATGCCCAGATGGTGACTACGTGCTCTGGTTTGAATTGGGCAGGCCTCATCTTTCATTCTCCGTAGTCTGCCCAGTTATCAGAGAGACACGAAACAAGGAAAATTCTTCCATTTTTCAGCTCCTCTTCATCTGTTTTGAGTCACCCCCAGTGAATGATGTACTTGCACAATTGTTGAGATGACAGTCACCATGATAACTGAACATTGCTTCCCTGGGCTGGGTAGTGCCCTGTGTACCCGGAGCTCTCTCCTCCCCTCCCAGCATTTTGCAGTGTAACTGATTACTTGCCATCTTGTAAGTAACACGGGAGTGAGAGACAGTGTAAATATTTTATACCTTGCTGAAACCACTTATATTTGCATTGGTCTTCTTCACACGACTTTAAGCTTAACAGAGAATTTAGATCAAATCATTCAACCTAAGAAATAGTCAAAAGAACTAATGAAATAAATGTAACAGTGTAACTGGTTAAAATAGCCCAAGAGCATAATAGCGGTTTCAGATGATTTTGTGACATGCACCTTTTATAGGACTTTTGTCTCCGACTATATTCTTCAAAGTGCCATCAAGGCAATGACCGTCGGTATCGTTTTTATCAATAACAGTCAGCACTTCCCACTGGGAAATTAGTCAAGAGGATGAGACTTTTTTTTACAAAATCATCTTTAAGCATTTATCTTCCAAAAGGTACTACAAAACTGTCCATTATAAGGCAGGAGCTTAAGTGAGTTACTTGTTCTTTTAGAATTTTATTCATAATAAGCTAGTGACCTGATTTCATTTTATTTAGAGAAGCAAATGATTTTGTTTTATTTTCTTAGTAATAGCTTTTCTAAAGACAGAATGTTAATATAGCCCAGTTGTTATCAAACTTTTAAAAATGTACACTCCTATAAAAATTTCTAGAGTACACATCCCATTATATGTATATTTATTTATTTATAAATTATAAAAATTGTGCGTGCATGCATGCCTAGTTGTTTCAGTCATGTCTAACTTTTTATCACCCTGTGGAATATACCACCTCAGGCTTCTGGGTCCATGGGGTTATCCAGGCTAGTGAACAAATATTATTTATACTGTGAAAGTAGTCATTTTAAAAGGAGTCCTTATTGTTGTTGTTTTGTTGATAAGTCATGTCCAACTTTTTGTGACTCCATGGACTGTATAACCTTCCAGGCTCCTCTGTTCATGGGATTTCCCAGGCAAGACTAACCGAGTGAATTGCCATTTCCTTCTCCAGGGAATCTTCTCAGCCGAGGCATTGAAATTGCATCTCCTGCATTGCAGGTGGATTCTTTACCACTGAGCCAATAGGGAAGCCCTTTAAAAGGACTTGAGCTCAGTTCAGTCACTTAATCATGTCTGACTCTGCAATCCCATGGACCACAGAATGCCAGGTTTCCCTGACCTTCACCAGCTTCTGGAGTTTGCTCAGACTCATGTTCATCAACTCACTGATGCCATCCAACCATCTCATTCTTTGTGTCCCCTTCTCCTCCTACCTTCAATCTTTCCCAGCATCAGAGTCTTTTTAAATGAGTCATCTCTTCACATCAGGTGACCAAAGTATTGAAGTTTTGTTTCAGCATCAGTCCATCCAATGAATATTTATGACTGATTTCCTTTAGGATTGAATGGTTTGATCTCTTTGCAGTCCAAAGGACTCTCAAGAGTCTTCTCCAACACCACAGTTCAAAAGCATCAATTCTTTGGCACTCAGCTTTCTTTATAGTCCAACTCTCACATCCATACATGACTACTGGAAAAACCATAGCTTTGGCTCAACAGATTTTTGTTGGCAAAGTAATGCCTCTGCTTTTTAATATGCTGTCTAGGTTGGTCATAGCTTTTCTTCCAATATTCTTTTAATAATATTATGGCTGCAGTCACCATCTGCAGTGATTTTGGAGCCCAAAGAAATAGTCTGTCACTGTTTCCATTGTTTCCCCATCTATTTGCTGTGAAGTGATGGGACCGGATGCCATGATCTTCCATCTTTTGAATGTTGAGTTTTAAGCCAGCTTTTTTACTTTCCTCTTTCACTTTGGTTCTTTTTTGCTTTCTGCCATAAGGGTGGTGTCATCGGTGCATCTGAGGTTATTAATATTTCTCTTGGCAATCTTGATTCCAGCTTGTGCTTCATCCAGCCCAGCATTTTGCATGATGTACTCTGCATATAAGTTAAAAAGCAGGGTGACAACATACAGTCTTGATGTTCCAGTCTGTTGTTCCATGTTCAGTTCTAACTGTTGCTTCTTGACCTGCATACAGAGTTCTCAGGGGGCAGGTCAGGTGGTCTGGTCCATCTCTTGAAGAATTTTCCACAGTTTATTGTGATCCACATAGTCAAAGGCTTTGGTGTAGTCAATAAAGCAAAATTAGATGTTTTTCTGGAATTCTCTTGCTTTTTTGATGATCCAACAGATGTAGGCAATTAGATTTCTGGTTACTCTGCCTTTTCTAAATCCATCTTGAACATCTGGAAGTTCATGGTTCATGTTGAAGCCTGGCTTGGAGAATTTTGAGCATTACTTTGCTAGCATGCATGTGAGATGAGTGCAATTGTGCACTAGTTTGAACATTCTTTGGCATTACCTTTCTTTGGGATTGGAATGAAAACTGACCTTTTCCAGTCCTGTAGCCACTGCTGAATTGTCCACATTTGCTGGCATGTTGAATAGACATAGACAAAATCATCAGTAGAATATTTTCTTAATCAAGAGCTAATACTATCATTAGTTAGTACATCAAGAAAACAATAGATTGGAAGAGTCAAGAAGATTAGAGATACCAAGGGAACTTTTCAAGAAAGTGTGAAAGTTGCTCAGTCATGTCCAACTGTTTGTGACCCCATGGACTATAATGTCCATGGAATTCTCCAAACCAGAATACTGGAGTGGGTAGCTTTTCCCTTCTCCAGAGGATCATCTCAACCCAGGAATAGAACCCAGGTCTCCTTCATAGCAGCAGATTCTTTACCAGTTGAGCCACAAGGGAAGACCAAGAATACAAGAGTGGGTAGCCTGTCCCTTCTCCAGTGGATCTTCCTGACCCAGGAATTGAACTGGGGTCTCCTACCTTGCAGGTGGATTCTTTACCAACTGAGCTATCAGGGAAGCCCATTTCAAGGAAAGATAGCCACAATGAAGGACACAAACAGTTAGGTCCTAACAGAAGCAGAAGAGATTAAGAAAGGTGGTCAGAACACACAGATGAACTGTATGGAAAAAGTCTTAATGACCTAGATAGCCATGGTAGTATGATCACTCACCTAGAGCCAGACATCCTGGACTATGAAGTCAAGTGGGCCTTAGGAAACATCACAACGAACAAAGCTAGTGGAGGTGATGGAATTCCAGTTGAACTATTTCAAATCCTAAAAGATGATGCTATTTAAGTGCTATACTTAATATGCCAGCAAGTTTGGAAAACTCAGCAGTGGCCACAGAACTGGAAAAGATAAATTTTCATTCCAATCCCAAAGAAAGGCAATGCCAAAGAATATTCAGACTGCTGCACAATTGTGCTTATTTCACATGCTAGCAAGGTAATGCTCAAAATCCTTCGAGCTAGGCTTCAACAGTAAGTGAACCAAGAACTTCCAGATGTACAAGCTGGATTTAGAAAAAGCAGAGGGACCAAAGACCAAATTGACAACATCCTCTGGATCATAGGAAAAGCAAGAAGTTTCCAGAAAAAACACCTACTTCTGCTTCATTGACTATGCTAAAGCCTTTGACTGTGTGGATCACAGCAAACTGGAAAATTCTGAAGAGATTGGAATACCAGACCACCTTACCTGTCTCCTGAGAAACTTGTATGCAGGTCAAGAAGCAACAGTTAAAACTGGACATGAAACAACAGACTGGTTCATATTTGGGAGAGGAGTACATCAGGCTGTATATTGTCACCCTGCTTATTTAACTTAAATGCAGAATATCTCGTGTGAAATGCTGGGCTGGATGATTCACAAGCTGGAATCAAGATTACTGGGAGAAGTATCAACAACTTCAGATATGCAGATAACACCCACACTAATGGCAGAAAGTGAAGAGCCGCTGAAGAGCCACTTGATGAGGGTGAAGGAGGAGAGTGAAAGAACCTACTTAAACATAAATGTTCAAAAAAGTAAAAGCATGGCATATGGCCTCCTTACCTCATGGCAAATAGAAGGAGGAAAAATGGAAACAGGGACAGACTTTTATTTCCTTGGACTCCAAAATCAATGTGGATGGTGACTACATCCATGAAATTAAAAGATGCTTGCTCCTTGGAAGAAAAGCTATGACAAACCAAGAAGCATATTAAAAAGCAGAGACATCACTTTGCCAACCAAGGTCCACATGGCTATGGTTTTTCCAGTAGTCACATACAGGTGTGAGAGTTGGACCGTAAAGAAGGCTGAGCATGGATGTATTGATGCTTTTGAACTGTGGTGGTGGAAAAGACTCTTGAGAGTCCTTTGGACAGGGAGGATATCAAACCAGTCAATCCTAAGGGAAATCATCCCTGAATATTCATTGAAGGATTCGTGCTGAAGCTGAAGCTCCAATACTTTGGCCAACTGATGTGAAGAGCTGACTCCATTGGAAAGAAACTGATGGGAAAGATTGAGGGCAGGGGATGACAGAGGATGAGACAGTTGAATGGCATCATCAATTTGATGGACATGAATTTAAGCAAACTCCGGGAGATAGTGAAGGACAGGGAAGCCTGGTGTGCCGCCATTCATGGGGCTGGAAAGAGTGAAACACAGCTGAGCGACTGAACAACATCAACAAGACACAGAATTTTTAGGTGCAATTTTAGATGCTGGATATCAAAGCATTTTCCATGTGGTCTCCTTGACAATATGAATTTTTTTTTTTGTCAATTTCTGGTCAAAGATGCTTGAACTGTCAGTGTTTATATCTTATACTATGATTGATGAAAAAGCTTGTCTCATAAGTAAGAAATATCAAACTGGTCTCTTTTTTGTTCTTTATTTAGTTATGAATTTAGGTATTCTGTCTTAACCATGGTTTTCCATTTTTCAGGAACCTTGAAAGTTACCCATGTTTCCAAAGTAGCATAGTTAAAAGCAGACAATATAATTTTTGAACCACTTAGCATGGAGTCATAAACCACATCATGATGTACTGAAAGCTAATAAATGAGGTAAATATTTCCAGCTCCTCCACCCTGCAAAACTCTTATTCTTCCCTTTTCAGGGACTAATCCAGGGCTTCACTCATTCATTCATTCACTTATCCAATTAGTATGCCACCAGGATATGCAGCAGTAAATACAACAAAAAGAATACAAAAATTCTTTCCTTTTTAGGCTTTTATTCTAGTGAGGAAAGATAGTAAACAGGATAAATAAGCAAGTTAAAATATATGTGTATATTAACATGTGTGTGAATGTATGTGTATATATGAATGATAAGGGCAATGGAGAAAAATAGACCATAGATGAGGGATCAGTGATTCTGTGTTCGCCTTTCAGGAGAGTATTATGTTGGCCAAGCATGGGACTAGGGAGAGTGTTGGCTTGGTGGGACAGGGAGAGTGAAACTTAATGTAAGGAGGCCAGGGAAAGCTTAAAAGAAGGTGACACTGGAGCAGGGCTTTGAAGGTGAAAACCATACAGTTAACTGAGAGAAAAAAAAATAGTTCAGGAGGAGGGATATACAATCAGATTCTGGGTTTCAGGAGTCTGGGTTTGGCCCCTGCCTGTTCCTTTAATTCCCAAGACCCATTAGTATGTGCATTGACCTTCAGCCTAGGATTCTGAAAGGTCAGATTCAACCACTGACATCCCTGTGATGCCCCTTTGACAGGTAAATGCTTCATAGCTTGGAGACTTAAGGCTCAGCCACCAGATGAGTTGTGTAATGTAGACATTTTCCCAGTTTACAGATCTGCTCTTTGTAACATTCACGTACTGGTAATGAAGGCTACCTTGAATGCCAGTTCATCATCCGGGTGTCTAACTTCCTTCATTTCTTCCCATATCATCTTCCAAAATATCCCCACATTCCAGCTAAACCAGAATAAAATGCATTCATTGCAAAATAAAAGTCTCTTATTTCTATATCCAGCTTCAAGCCCAGGAACTCTTACTAATTTCCCAAATCTTTCTCCAGGTTTTTTCCTAATCCCATTTATATAATCTATAGCCCCAAAATTAAATATAAGTGTAACCACCTGAAAACATCAGGTGTACAATATTGGGTGAAAAGAGAATGAATATTTATATACACAACACACAGTACAATCTATAGACTTTATTTCTATAATAGGTCATGAGGCCAGTTGTTGTATTTATGACTTCCCTTTTCTTATCTCCCTAACAAATTAGGATTATTTGGCTGATGAGCGCAACCAACCTCATTCCTGAACAATCTGAGTTCTTGGTGGTCTTGCCTCCATAAACTTGCAGTGATCTTACATTAGCCTGGCAGAAGGTAATCCAAGTAACAGGCAGCAATTTTCTACCTTCAATTCAATGAAGCTGTTATAGAATCATTCTTCTTCTAAATTAGCAGATTCCAGAGTCTTAGTTATAGTAAATAAAGCTTTTACAAATTGATCTTTCATCTCATTATGTTTGCAAGGAAGCCTCTCCTTGTACCTTTCTACCCCTAGTCTTCTGGGATTTCTGCATCAGATGTGATGGACAAATAGCTAACTGCAAATGCTCTTCTGACTCTTAAGATTCTAGAAATTTAAAATTTGTTTTAATTTGCTGAAATCTTACATTGGATGATACAATGACTACTCTTCTATCACATATACCTAAACATTTCCTGTCTGTTGCTATTTAAAGCTCTTTCCTTGCTGTGGAGTTTTTTCTCACTGCTTAAGTGCATAATAACTTCTTTAGTGCTAGTTTCCATGTGTTTTTGAAGTGCTTTCTTGAATGTGAGTTTTGCATTCTTCATGAGTTGCAGTACCTGAAATCTAAGATTTGAATACTTTCTACTTCTTTTCCAGTCCCTTTAGTGCTGAGCACTATGTTAGAAAAAGTAGATGCTCAATCGGTATTTGACCACAGATTTGACTCTCAGGCCATAAACCTATCACAGCATTTTTCTTTGGTGAGATCTTTAAACACAGCATAAAATCAAATTTATAAATAAATCAAGTGTACTTCAATTATAAAAAACATGTGCCCTTTGAAATCAAATCATTTCCTTAGCTGCTTCTGATAGCAAGAACCTGAGCACTTTTACTGAACCCCATGAACAGTATGAAAAGGCAGAAAGATATGACACTGAAAGATGAGCCCCCCAGGTCGGTAGGTGTCCAATATACTACTGGGGAAGAGTGGAGAAAGAGCTGCAGAAAGAATGAAGAGCCTGAGCCAAAGCGGAAACAACACCCAGTTGTGGTCGTGTCCAGTGGTGAAAGTAAAGCCCAATGCTATAAAGAACAATATTAGAAACCTGGAATGTTAGGTCCATAAATCAAGGTAAATTGGGTGTGGTCAGACAGGAGATGGCTAGAGTGAACACTGACATTTTAGGAATCAGTGAGCTAAAATGGCCAGGAATGGGTGAATTTAACTCAGATGACCATTATATCTACTGCTGTGGGCAAGAATTCCTTAGAAGAAATGATGTAGCCCTCATAGTCAACAAAAGAGTCCTAAATGCAGTATTTGGGTGCAATCTCAAAAATGACAGAATGATCTCAGTTCGTTTCCAAGGCAAACCATTCAACATCACAGTAATCCAAGTCTATGACCCAACCACTAAAGCCAAAGAAGATGAAGAACAATTCTGTGAAGACCTACAAGAACTCCTAGAACTAACACTAAATATGTGTGTGTGTGTGTATATATAGATATACTTTTCTTCATAGAGGACTGGAATGCAAAACTAAGAAGTCAAGAGATACCTGGCATGAAGGCAAGTTTGGCCTTGGAGTAGAAAATGAAGCAGGGAAAAGACTAACAGTGTTTTGCCAAGAGAATGCACTGGTCATAGCAAACACCGTCTTCCAACAACACAAGAGAAGACTACACATGGACATCACCAGATGGTCAACACCAAAATCAGATTGATTATATTCTTTGTAGCCGAAGATGGAGAAGCTCTATACAGTTAGCAAAAACAAGACCTGGATCAGACTATGGTTCAGATCTTGAGCTCATTATTGCAAAATTCAGGCTCACTCAAATTGAAGAATGTAGGGAAAACCACTAGGCCATTCAGGTATGACCTAAATCAAATCCCTTATGATTATAAAGTAGAGGTGATGAATAGATTCAAAGATTAAATCTGGTATACAGAGTTCCTGAAGGACTATGGACAAAGGTTCCTAACATTGTACAGGAGGTGGTAACAAAGGCTATCCTCAAGAAAAAAGAAATGCAACAAGGCAAAATGGTTGTCTGAGGAGGCCTTACAAATAGCTGAGGGGAAACAAAAAAAGGCAAGACCAAGAAGAAAGGGAAAGACATACCCAACTGAATGCAGAGTTCCAAAGAACAGCAAGGAAAGATAAGAAAGCCTTCTTAAGTGAACAATGCAAGAAATAGAAGAAAACAATAGAATGCAAAAGACGAGAGTTCTCTTTAAGAAAGCTGGAGCTACCAAGGCAACACTTCATGCAAAGATCGGCACAAAAAAGGTCAGAAATGGCAAGGACCTAACAGAAGCAGAAGAGATTAAGTAGAAGTGGCAAGAATACACAGACGAACTATACAAAAAAGGTCTTAATGACCCAGGTAACCACGATGGTGTGATCACTCAACTAGAGGCAGACATCCTGGATTGTGAAGTCAAGTGGGCCTTAGGAAGAATCACTATGAACAAAGCTAGTGGGGGTGATAGAATTCCAATTGAGCTATTTCAGATTCTAAAAGATGATGCTGTTAAAGTACTGCACTCAATATGCCAGGAAATTTGGAAAACTCAGCAGTGGCTACAAGACTAGAAAAGGTCAGTTTTCATTCCATTCCCAAAAGAAGGCAATGCCAAAAATGTTCAAATTACTGTACAATTACACTCATGTCACATGCTAGCAAGATTACGCTCAAAATCTTTCAAGCTAGGCTTCAGCAGTACGTGAACCAAGAACTTCCAGATGTACCAGCTGGATTTAGAAAAGGCAGAGAAACCAGAGGTAAAATTGCCAACACTGATTGGATTATAGAAAAAGCAAGGGAATTAAAAAAAAATCTACTTCTGCTTCATTACACTAAAGCCTTTGTGTGGGTCACAACAAACTTGGAAAATTCTTAGAGAAATGGAAACACCACACTACCTTACCTGCCCCTTGAAAAACCTGTATGTAGGACAAGAAGCAACAATTAGAACTGGACATGGAAAAAAACACTGGTTCAAAATTGGGAAAGGAGTACATCAAGGCTATATATTGTCACCCTGTTTATTTAACTTATATGCAAAAGTATATTATGTGAAATGCTGGACTGGATGACTCATAAACTGGAATCAAGACTATCAGGAGAAATAAATATGAACAACCTCAGATATGCAGCTGATATCACTTTAATGGCAGAAAGTGAAAAGGAACTAAAGAACCTCTTGTTGAAGGTGAAAGAAGAGAGTGAAAAAGCTGACTTAAAACTCAGCATTCAAAAAATGAAGATCATGGCAACCGGTCCCATCACTTCATGGCGAATAAATGGGGAAAAACTGGAAACTGTGTCATATTTCATTTTATTGAGCTCCCAAATCACTCCAAATGGTAAGCCACAAAATTAAAAGATGCTGTTCCTTGGAAGAAAAGCTATTACAAACCTAGGCAGTGTATTAAAAAGCAGAATCATCACTTTGCTGAAAAAGGTCCATGTAGTCAAGGCTTTGATCTTTCCAGTCGCTGGACCATAAAGAAGGCTGAGCACCTAAAGAATTGATGTTTTTGAACTGTGGTGCTGGATAAGACTCTTGAGAGTCCCTTAGACAGCAAGGAAGTCAAGCAAGTCAATCCTAAAGGAAATCAACTATCAAACCTGAATATTCATTGGAAGGACTGATGCTGAAGATGAAGCTGCAATACTTTGGCCACCTGATTTTGAAGAGACAGCTCACTGGAAAAGACCCTGATGCTGGGAAAGTCAGAGAAGGCAATGGCACCCAACTCCAGTACTCTCGCCTGGAAAATCCCATGGACAGAGGAGCCTGGTAGGCTGTGGCCCATGGGGTTGCTAAGAGTCAGACACGACTGAGCGACTTCACTTTCACTTTTCACTTTCTTGCACTGGAGAAGGAAATGGCAACCCACTCCAGTGTTCTTGCCTGGAGAATCCCAGGGATGGGGGGCCTGGTGGGCTGCCGTCTATGGGGTCGCACAGAGTCAGACACAACTGAAGTGACTTAGCAGCAGCAGCAGCTGGGAAAGCTTGAGGGCAAGAGGAGAAGGGAGTGACAGAGGATGAGATGGTTGGATGACATCACTGACTCAGGGGACACCAAAGAAGTTCTGAGCAAGCTCCAGGAGATAGTGAAGGACAGGGAAGCCTGGTGCACTGCTGCTTATAGGGTCACGAAGAGTTGGACATGACTTAGTGACTGAACAACGACTATGTACCAGGCTCTTTCAGAAGGTCATCCAGTTTAATCCTTACAAAAGTCCATGAGAGATATATTAACTGTTAGAAACCAAGACTCATAAAAAGTAGGTAATCTGCCAAATGCCCCCTCTAGTATGAGTGACAGAGCTGTCTTCTAAGTTAACTGCTTTTGTTTTTATTAAAGGACCTCGGCTCTCAAAGCTTACCTCATTCCCCAGACATTAGTCACAGGGCTTCTCAGAGAATTTCCTCTTGCATTAAAAAGATCATTTTTTGGTTTTTTGCTAAACAGGGCAAGCAAAATGATAGATTGCAGAATAATTCTAATAATGCATTTAAGATGCCAAACTCATACCATAAAGTCTATCCTCAGTGAGAAACATTTTTTCCCTGTTTTGTCCAAGGGTCTAAAAACAGTCTTTGACTTGCCTCACTGAAAATAAGAAGCACAACTTCTAGCTCTCAGAACAAATATAAGTTGTTTTTATTTTTAATTAAGTATGCTTAGCTTAAGTACGTTTTCTCTTAAGGTATAATGACTAAACTGTGATCATTTCTTTTTGTTTATTCATTTAAGGTGCAAATAAAAGCAGATAATCAATAGATCATAATCTAAAACTAGAGGATTTACAAGTTAATAAGCTTGAGTCAATAGATATTCCATAGTGAAGGCTTCAATGCTGAACCTGACATAATTTGCTTTGCACTAAGCTAGTTGACTTAATGCTTTAATTTAATGCCAATATTAACTGAAAAATCCAAAGAAAAGGGGAAATTTTAAATCCTATTATACTAAAATGTTTTCAAAGCAACAACACAATCATGTCACAGCCGCTTAAGCATGCCACCAGCATCTGCCTAAACTGTCTGCATGCTGCCCATGCGCTAAGTAGCTTTAGTCGTGTCTCAGTCTTTGCAGTCCTATGGACCGCAGCCCGCCAGACTTCTCTGTCCATGGGGTTCTCCAGGCTAGAATATTGGAATGGGTTGCCATGCCCTTCTCCAGGGGATCTTCCCGATCCTGGGATCAAACCCTCGTCTCTTATGTCTCCTGCATCAGCAGGCAGGTTCTTCACCACTAGTGCCACCTGGGAAGCCCAGACTGCCTGGGCTCTGGTCGTTAATAACAGTTAACCCCTTGGGAGCCTGGCACATGTGAATTTTGGAAGATGACCTACCCTTGCAGTGTCTTTTCTTAGCCTCAAGCGTTATCATTGTTCAGTCTGATAACATCGGCTTTTCCTGACTTGCATGCAGACCATTGGAGTTGTGTTTATTTTGAAAGCTGTGTTATTTTTAATCTTTCGATTCCCCTTGATTCCTCTTGAGATTCCTCTGATTCCTCATAAAACAGAGCAGTTAACAGGTCAAAGAGCAGAGGAAGTCTTTCTGGGTCCCTGGAAGGAAGAAGTGAGACCCTTTCTTTATAGAGAAGTAGGGTAGATTAGCTTCCTCCTTCTGAAAGCTGGTGGGACTAATGGGGGTATATTCAGGGTTATGAGCCTGGACTCTATAGTCAGAATGCTTCCCCTCAAATCCTGGTTCTGCCTCCTATAATTATATCAGTTCAGTTCAGTCGCTCAGTCATGTCCAACTCTTTGCGACCCCGTGGACTGCAGCACGCCACCCTCCCTATCCATCACCAACTCCTGGAGCTTGCTTAAACTCATGTCCATTGAGTCAGTGATGCCATCCAACCATCTCATCCTCTGTCATCCCCTTCTCCTCCCACCTTCAGTCAGGGTCTTTTCAAATGAGTCAGTTCTTTCCATCAGGTGGCCAAAGTATGGGAGCTTCAACTTCAGCATCAGTCCTTCTAATGAATATTCAGGACTGATTTTATTTAGGATGGACTGGTTGGACTCTCAAGAGTCTTCTCCAACACCACACTTCAAAAGCATCAATTCTTCAGCACTCAGCTTCCTTTATCGTCCAGGTCTCACATCCATACATGACTACTGGAGAAACTATAGCTTTGACAAGATGAACCTTTGTTGGCAAAGTAATGTCTGCTTTTTAACATGCTGTCTATGTTGGTCATAACTTTTCTTCCAAGGAGTAAGTATGTTTTAATTTCATGGCTGCAGTCACCATCTGCAATGATTTTGGAGCCCCCCAAAAAAAGTCTGCCACTGTTTCCCCATCTATTTGCCATGAAGTGATAGGACCAGATGCCATGATCTTAGTTCTCTGAATGTTGAGCTTTAAGCCAACTTTTTCACGCTCCTATTTTACTTTCATCAAGAGGCTCTTTGGTTCTTCTTCACTTTTTGCCATAAACAATCATAATTATATGACCATGGACTATTTGCTTCAACTTTACCTCCCTTTCCTTATCTGAAAATGAGGATAATAGCAGTGCTATCTCATGAGATTGCTTTAAGGATTAATATACATAAAGCACTTGAAAAGTGCCTACCCTATAGCATGTACTCACTGTCTTAACCCTTTGAGAAACTATTTATGAAAAGTACATAGAATATATGCTACAAATAACTTTGAAAGCAGCAGCAGCAGCACTGAACGTAGTAGTCAGATATGTCTTTCTGCACTGCTTTGTACGCACAACAGAAGTCCTAATGTAGTCCATTTATTACCACCCTCACAACCTCATTTGTGAGTTCCCAGTCTGGTTTTCATTTTGTGCCATTGCTGGTTGCACTATAGCCAAAGTGGCACTGTGTTTGGATTGCCCTTTAAGTAGGCCAGCTAAAGCTTTCTGGTCCCATCATTGTCACCAAAAACAAATCAGTTTGCTTTTCTAAAATAAATGGACTATAAGTTATGCACTGGTTTTTACTATAGGGTGAAAGTGAAAATCACTCAGTCATGTCTGACTCTTTGCAACCCCATGGACGGTACAGTCCATGGAATTCTCCAGGCAAGAATACTGGAGTGGGTGGCCTTTCCCTTCTCCAGGGGATCTTCCCAAGCCAGGGATT